>NC_041808.1:18032798-18676556 GCF_900964775.1 Scleropages formosus | reverse complement strand
AGGACGGGATGCCAATCTGCCGCAAGGCACCCAAGCGGGACTCGAACCCCAGACCCACCGGAGAGCGGGACCCGGTCCAACCCGCTGCGCCACCGCGCCCCCTCGCGCAAAAGCAGTACCGCGAATAAACGCATGATGCTCCGAACGGTGTGTCCCATTCTTCCCGAATTCCGCTGCGTATGTTTGACAGCTCCCTCTCTCCTCCTTCTCCGAAGGCGCAGGTTCAAAGGAGGAGCCGCCCGCTCCCCTGGTGGCCGTGCCCGGGCCGTTTCCCGTCTACCTGCATCTGCCCTACTACAGGGATGCGTACTTCAGCTTCGACCAGGAGGACCGTCACGGACGCTTCGTCTCCGTGCTGACGGACTGCGTCCGACACCAGAGCCACGGTACTTTTGCGTCTGCGAGCGCCATCGGCTCGCCTCGCAACGTCTCGCATTGTGACGCTAATAAACAATAGATGAGCGGCGCAACGCAGCAGATGTTTGCTAGTTTTCTTCCTTAGTGGTTATGTCGTGCTAATAATATTCATCCGTGTCAGAGCCGTTTCCTGTGCAACAAAGCCTTTCTCCTCTTCTTGTCAGTTGGTGGTTAGCAGTTTTTTTCATGCACACCACTGCAACAGGCACAGACTGACAAGACAAATATGTCCTATGTGTCCTTCCAAGTTAGACTTGAAAAAAAGTCAAGATTCACTCAAGCTGGAAACTCATTTTATCAACATACTGCATCTTCGTATGCATCTTCACTGTGGCATGGTGTTACAGCGAGCAGCAGTGCTGTCTCATGGCGCCTGGGTGGTGCAAGTGGACATGGTTTCAATCCCCGCTCAGGCTGTGTGGAGCTGCTCTGGTTTCCTCCCACAGTCCCGAGACATGCTGTGCAGGTTCCCCCATAGTGTGTGAGTGACAAAGAGAGAGTGTGTTCCACTAATGTATGGATGAGTGACCCAGTGTAAGCAGTGTATCTAGCAGTGTAAGTCACTGCGGTGAATAAGGTGTGTGGGCTGATAACACTACATAGAGTTCATTGGAAGCTGCTTTGGAGAAAAGCATCCGCTTAATAAATAAATGAAATGTCATATTCTCTAGGAAGTGTTTCATCATTGCAAAAAACGTCCTAATCCCTCCCCGGCTCCTCAACAGCGTACCGCCAAACGATGTGTGTGGTTTAATACTTTATTGCACAATCAAACCACTCCGCAATCGCACCGTGAAACCCCAGTTTGTCTTAGCAGCTGTGCCGGTTATAGGTTCCCATTCAGAACACGCGGATGGGTCTGTTTTTTTCCCAGACTTCCTAAAGAAGGCAACGTGCGAAGTGCAGGCCTTCCTGAAGGCCATCCAGTTCTACAGGCAGGAGAAGGGTCACTACGAGTCATGGGACATGCTGATTGGCAGCGATGTGCAGGTAACCCTCTCGAACGCTTCCTCCGCTCCGCTGCACGGCAGCTCGTAACGCGCGCCTCCCGTTAGACTCTTAGCCCGAGCTGAAAAGAACACAGGAAACGTCAGCAGGAGGAGCTACGATGGCTGTCGCTGCAGACACCTCCTCCTTGGGTGCGGGTCGGGTCAAATGTGCCGTCGAGCAGTCGCTCGGGAAACACCTACACCGCAGGCGGGTCATCGTTCCAGAACCTCCTTTTCCCCGGTTCATTGAGCCTCTTGGTACAGACCAGCAAATCACTAGGTACAGCCATAGCGCTTGTTAGTAGTATACCACAGAAAGCGACCGGGGGTATACTAATGGTACGAGTCCCCTGTTGTACCAGGGAAAAATCCCCGGGCACCGTATTTCAGAGCAGGAGCTAAAACTTGAGCGCTGGCACTGCAGTCACTTTGGCTTAGAAAATTTCTTATTTTTACTGCTGTGGAAAGAAAGATTGCTTGCTTTAGGTAGACCCCTGAACCGTTTATTCAGAATAATGAGCGAATGAGGAACGAACAGTATAATCGTCACTATTGCATAAGAGCAGTTAAACCGAAAGCGTTGAAAATGATCCTGCGCTGCAACCAGCATTAAGTAATCAAATGAGCGTGTGTTCCATGAGACAACGAAAAGCTCGTTTTTAAGAAGTATTCAATTACCGTTTGTTGTTGATAATTTTGTGATGTCTAGCCTCTGTAAAATCACCTTTATCATAGGCTTACTTGCAGGTCCATCTCGACCAAACGTACGCGGCAAGAAAACGGCTCGGCTGCAAATTGTCCGCTCTATAATTCGCACTGATTTATCTCACACTTCTCTCCAGTGTGACTTACAATGTTAAGATGCTCATTTATGCGGCTGGATCCTTCTTGCAGTATCTATTCAGGGAAAGCACTTCGCTCAAGGGAATTACGGCAGAAGGTAGGATTCGAACCCGGCTCTTTCCAGGCCGTGTTTCCGACCAATATGCTACGAGCTTCCGAATGCGAATGTTTCCTAGGGGTGGCAGGAAGCGGTGTTCGGGGACAGGCCTGGTGGTGATGCTTCCTGGCCGTGTGCCGCAGGTCCTGGCCAACCTGGTGATGGAGGAACTGCTGCCCTCCCTGCAGACGGAGCTGCTGCCGCGCCTCAAGGGGAAGAAGGTGGAGAAGAAGAGGCTGTGGTTTGTGGTGAGTGCGAGCCTTTTGCTCTGCTATTGCTCGCTGCACAACTGCGTCCGAATGGGTCGCCGTGCGTGTCGGATATGAGCTGTTCTATTCGTACACGCGTGTCCATATTGTAAGAGCTGAGTTTGGTTAACCGGTCCATCTTGAGAGGACCTCGGGTGACTCGATGTTGGAATACCCGGACCGGTCGATCGTGTCGTCGCACTTCCCTTCCCCCCATCAATCCAGCCATATAAAGACAAACTTTACGTATTATAATTATATAACATATTTTCTTTAGGTATATCTTGCCTCACAGTTCTATGTGTGACTCTTGGCTCAGCAGCACTGAGCTGGGATTTCAGGGCCCGTGTTATTTTGGACTTGAGTTGGTAAATGCCTGGGGTGTCTCGCAGTGACCTCGGGAGAGGCTGTGCTGGGTGGGATGTGCTCTCTCAGGCTCTGCTCTGCCGTGCTCCCCGTAGACGGTAGAAGCGGCGTATCTGCTGGTGCAGGAGCAGCTCTCGGAGGGCCTGGCCGCCTTGAAGGAGGAGTGCCGGACAGAGGCCAAGCAGCAGGAGGGCCTCATTCGTGCCAATATGGACCAGATAATCAACTCCAGGGCCTTTCTGATGGACAAACTGCAAGGTGCGTGGTCAGCGGTGCCCACCTAGGGGTCGCAGCTGATGTGATGTCGATGGACAGTCCTAGTCTCGGGAGGTCAAAAACTACGGTAATATCTGTCATGCAGGGGCATGCCTGAAGGGGTGGCACCGGCCCCTCCGAAATGATTGCCCCCCCCATGACCCCCCAATGCCACTGGGCTAGAGTACTGTCAATCTGGCAATGCTCAACGTCATTGGATCGGAGCGCTGTCAATCGCTGCCTGATTTGCAATGCGGAATCACAGTACGACGTCTTTCAAAGAGGAGGAGAGACACGAGCTGACCATCGACCACGTCTCTGTTCGTAGTATGTACACGCTCGGTTAAATATTTCGAAATGTGTGGACCGGGGTGTTGTCGTTCTCTGCAGCGATAATACGCATACGTGAACGCCAGATAACGGTAAAACAGTACCGGAGCTCGATTTACCTGGTAAAGACGACTCTTGCGGGCGTAACGGCTTCAAAAGCTCCCAAGAGTCCCATAATATTAGGCGGGTAGCTGACGTCCCGTCACACATCCTGTGTGCAGATATCGAGAGACACCACTGAGACTCAGAACTTATCCTCCATTCTAGAGGAAGGGCCTTCACTTTCTGGGCAAATATTGCAATCAACCGCTGCTTTCGGACCCAAAGGTCGCAGGTTCAAATCCCACCTCCGCCCCTAGTACCCTTGAGAGAGGTAACTATCCTTGTGTCTAAATAGGTAAATAATTGCGAGTTGCTTTGGAGGAAAGTGTCAGGTAAATGCAAGACATTTTTATTAGGATTTTAAGCTAAAAACCTAGTTTGGGTAACGCTTTTCTCCGAAGCAGCATACAACTCAGAGCAGACAAGAATACATTGATAAAGAGGTTTAGATATATACTCACAATTGCAAAGCACAGCTTGTTTTTTGATGCACCCTTTTCGCCACCAAACAATTCTGATGAGGAAAGGAAAGAATGAAATGATACAAATACAGGTAATCGTAGTATATAGTTTTGATCGTATTTCTCAATTTTTCTGATATGTAAGTACTCCCCACGTACGTTTTAAACACCGGAAGTCACTTAGAGTCGGACGGCTGTTTTTCTGGCTCCCTTCAGCCACGGTGTCCGAGCCGGCGTTGAAGTACTGCGCCGAGAATGTGCAGCCGTACCTGGCCTCCATCCTAGAGGAGCTGATGGGCCCCATCAGCCTCGGGTTCCAGGAGGCACGGTTGCACTGCGAGAGGGAGATGGACTCTCTCTGCAAGCAGGTCCAAGAAGAGGGTGCCATCAGCAACCTCAGAGAGGTGAGAGTGAAGGTGGGCGAAGGCTCACGGAGCACCGGGAACGACTAGTCCGCGTCCTACGTATCGTCTACGTGGGTCTGTCCGCACCCTGACCACCTCTCCCCCCCCGCAGGTCCTGGACTCTTTGGGAAGGGATGGGCTGCAGGACTGCTACCAGCACGTGGAGGTCCTCTGCGTGCAGCTCCAGGAGCTCCGCAACCGCTTTAAGTTCTCCAACGCCCTGTACCTGGTGCAGTGCGCCCAGATCAGCATACAGCAGGTGACCGCAAGGTGTCGCCAGGGAGCCGCCCGGTCACTCGGTGACTTGTGCTTGGCTTTAGGCAGCAAACTGAAGGACAAAGTCATGAACCGCTCGTGAAAACGCAATAACCTTTGTTTAAATCCACGATGTCGCGACATTGCTCAATTTGGCTCATGAAAAATAGGGTTAAAATATGAACATATTATTAAATTTTAGCGTTGAATTCGTCTCCACGATGCTTTCCGTTTGTGCTTTCGCGACCTTTGTGTTTCCTGTGCTGGGGACAGCTGATGGAGAACGCGGCCTACACTTTCGAGCTCCTGCTCCAGGCAGCTTTGAAAGAAAACACTGCAAACCCAAGTGCTGCCGTGGAGAAGGCCAAGCGCAGAGTGCTGAAGGTTCGTGGTCTTGACGTTACTGCTCCAGGGCTAATAAACATCCAGCAGTGACTGACATATAAACAAAGGTTTATAGAAGGTCCATCATAAAAGCAGTTTGAAAATCCATAGAATCTCCTTCATCCAAACACACCCTCTCGTGTAAGATCGTCTCGAGTCTTGTGGCCTGCAACTGTCGAGCCGCTTCGTAACGAATGGTTTCCAAGATCATGATGATAAACTCTGCAAAGATTAACAAAAACCATAAATAACGTATACCAATGAATATTTCATTTTTAAAAATGGATCAGGATCAACACAGGAGATGGATGTGGGGAAGGCTTACCTGTAGTCACGATGCTGCTAAAACCTGAGGCGCAGTAAGGAGGCTCACTTGGTTGCTCCGATGTTGCACTTTTGCTGTGTTCCTCGTTGTCATGGAGAGGCACAGTTTTTAGGAACACTTTACTCGTATGGTATTTCTCACAAGAGCATGGTAGGTACGTCATAAATCAGTTAAGGTACAAATTTCGCTTGCTTAGTACCTGTGATAAAGGGGAAGGGTATAACAATAAAAATAACAATCAAAACAAAGTGAATGGAAAGTGACCTTTTTTGGTGATCTCTCTTTTGCATATAACAGCAATACGACTATGATAGCAACACAGTGAGGAAGAAGATTTTCCAGGAAGCTTTGGTGGACATCACTCTGCCTGCCCTCCAGAGGAGTCTGGCACCCAGCTGCAAACCAGTGAGTCTCCTCTGCCGTGGTTCATCCTGATGGACCGTACCATGTGCCTGCCAGACCGCAAACTAACCACGCCACGATCCTCGCGAACCAGCCACCGCGTGCCTTTAGCCACACACCACCGGTCACGTGACACGCTCAACGCCAACAGCGAAAGCATGACTTAAGCATGGCTTCCTTTACAGTCAAGTCAGATCAATTGTGCTGCAAAGTTAATGTTCAGTAACTACATGCTGAATTCTTCCCTGCCTTCACAGGAGCTGCAGACCTTTGACCAGTACATCTTTGCTGACCACACAAATTTCATACAAGTGGAAAATGTGTATGAGGACATTCTTCTGCAAACTCTGGAGAGTGAAATAAGTAAAGGTAAAAACACCACTCTCTTTTGTCCTCTGATGAAAGCTCTGTCTTGTATCAGTTCCTGGAGATGAGGAATATGAGCCTTGACTAGGAGAAAGGTGTGAATTGTAATGGGAAGAGCAGGAACTGTGACCTGGCAGTGGCATGGTGGCAAAGCGGGTAGCGCTGGTGCCTCACGGCTCCGGCGCTGTGCAACAAGGCATTAGGTTTGAATCCGCCTCAGTCTCTGGAGTTTGCGTGTTCTCCCCGTGTTCTTGTGGGTTTCCTCTGGGTTTCCACCGGATGCTCCACTTTCCTCCCACACTCAGAAAACATGTTTAAGGTGAATTGGTGACTGCAATTTGCTCCTGAATGTGGATGTTACAGGGTTTTCATATACAGATGGGTGAATAAATTGTAAAGAGTTTAGTGCTCTATGTCCAGCATTGAAAGTCATCTTGGAAAAAGGTGCCAGCTAAACACTAGTTCTTATCATGTTTCATACATGTAATACGTGTAATGTTTAATGCCTTGTAATTATGCGGTTTGCCACTAGATGGCACTGCAGTCGCAGTCGTGGCACTGAACATTGCAGCGACTCTTTTCTCCATCTGTTTGTGAGCAGCAACTTACCACCATGGCATTTCTTCCCGTTCTGTTTGTTTGCAGTGGTCAAAGAAGCAGCCAGCATGAAAAAGCACAACCTGTTTGTGGACAGCACCGATCTTCCGTTTGTCAGCCAGGCCAGTCTGAGCGAGAGCCGGACCCCGCCGAAATCCCCCTCCTCCGGTCCGGCTGAAGCGTCCCTCTCGGGGTCGCGGACGCCTTCCTCGCCGCTGCTGGGAAATGGTGATCTGGAGACCCAGCAGCAGATGGACTCCCCCTCTCCAGGGGAAGCAGACCATGTGAATGTTGCAAGCCCAGTCCAGCAGAATGATATCTCCTCTCCCAGTCCTGTTACTACCGCCCTAGAGGACCCTGTGCTGGTCACCGAGGCCTCCCCCAGCACAGAAGCCCCTCCTGTTGACACAGACATCATCACAGGCAGTGTGGCAGCACCCAGGGTGACATGCGTTGGTCAACAGCGCGTGACAGACAGGGCAGTATATCTCAAGTCGTCCCCAGATACAAAAGGAAGAGCTCCGATCTCCCTCGATTCCTCAGCAGGGATAAATGATGATGGCGCAGTTGCTCCGGGCCCTTGTGTCGAGCTCAGATCCGACGGTTCGGCCCCCACCTGCGTGGCCAGCGATAGCAATACAGCGTTACCCGAGTCTGTGTCAGAAATGGAAGACGACCTTGAAGCAGAGCTGAAAGAGGGTGGCGTAGGTCCCGGCGATTTGGCAGCGGAGGTAACGGAGAGTGGTACGGTCACCTCCGAGACCCCCACTGACCTCGGCGATTCCTCCGTAATTGCCGCCTCTTCACCTTACGATCCTAGTGCGCAGGTTCCAGAAGGCAACGCCGATCAAACCGAAGACTTCGTAGATAGTGGAGCAGCTTCCGCGTCCACCTCGACCACCGGTGACGGTGGGGAAGCGGGCGCGGTTTCCCTGAGCGGCAGTCCTAACGGCGGCGACGCGTCGGCCGGCGCCGATTCGGATCGAGAGCCCGGGGAGCCGGCCGTCACTTTCGGCCGCAGCGCTTCCGCTTGCGAGTCGGAAGGAGGCGCTACCGCTCCAGATGTTGAGGTTTCCCAGGGAGTCGGCTCCTCCTCCCAGGATAACTTAGAGGAGGAGGAGCCGTCGCCTGACAGCGTGAGAGAGATCCGTGACCTGCTGGTGGAGGTAATCGAAGTGGAGGAGCTGGTGTATAAGAACCCGCCCAGCGATCAGCCCTAGGCAAGAAACCGAGTCTGTTAGAACTGCTTGTTTGATGGCTTTCATTTACACACACTTGTGTCATGATTTTAACTGGCCTAATCAAATTTACAGGCACTACATAAGTTTTGCGTTACCATTAGCTGTTATTAGGTCTTGTGGTTATGGCTTTTTTTTTGTAAAAGTGTACAAAAGCCCCCCCCAGTACCCTCATGGGTCAAAACATACTAACACCCTTCCAAGAGTTTTTTGCTTTATGCTTTCCTTCAACCTGTCCATTAATAAAACATATCTAATAATAACCATCTAACTGACAAGAAGTGGGCCATTACCTAGCATTCCTTCAAAGATACTTTGGCTAAGTCTATGACAATTCTGGATGGTGAAGGGGTGGGTACAGGTGGGCAGATGTGGTTATCCAGTGCCTTTTTTTTGGAGTGTGAACAGCCATTTTTAAGGCCAAATATTTCTAAGGTAGGTGATGGCGGAGCACCATTCCGCTCAGGCAGTCTCCGCACATTCCTGCAACACTGTTAAAACTGCAGCATAATATTCATTCTTAAAATAATTTTTATAAGTTTCGCCTGAAAGCACAGTAATTTTAGCTGACAATCAGACTGGAAATTACAGATTCGGCCAAGTGACTTTTAATAATACACATACGATTCACACCTAAAGTGTGGATATTTTCTTTCAGTGGTTGACAAACCACGTTGCTGCTGTATATTTTCATGGGTGATGTCTGGAAGGAGATTAACTGTTCCAAGAAATTCAAAGGTATGCAAATTCCTTCATTTTTTATTTCAGCAAATGCAAGCACATGATCCAATTACATCAAATGCACAAGTCCATAACTCCACATCAGAGCAGCAAACACCTTTCAATGTTACAGTAGTTCACACAACCTCCAGGCACTGAAAAACCAAGAGTTGAAAACATTTATAAGGCTCTTAAATAAAAAAAAAAAGCACTATATAAAAATTAAAAGAACAATTGTTAACCAGTAACAGAATCATTATAAGCTAAACAGTTTTTGTATAACAAAAGAAATTTCAAATACACAAGTGTTCTAGTGCCTGGTCTTTCCTTTAAGGCAAAACCTGTCTTCAGAGCATTCGCGTGTGATTCTAAAACAACACGGGCTTCCAGTGTCGTCACATTTAATAACACTAGCAAACCACACTAATATTACTCCATGCAATACTGTTGGACACCTCAGAGTGGATATGCACTGCAGTCCATCGAAGATCCCCAATATCACTACCTAGGCTTTTTTAGTGGTTTTTTTTTTTTTTATTTGGAACAAGTTAACGTGATGTTTCTTGAGGAATAATTCAGATAATATATTTTATACGCACGGTGATTTGTATAAGTAGTAATTACTATACTGGAGTTAACATACGTAACAGGTGTACTCCGTACATAGAAACATTTAAAATTACATAAGGGCATCAAAAGAAACATGAAAATGCTAACTATACTTGCGAAGTATTTTATGAACGTTTTGCTCCAAAAGTGATCACAGCATCCTTCAGTTAACAAGGACCCCAACCACTATGAGCTGAAATGTTGGCATGTGTATGTGGGATGGCGTCCATCCAGCTATACAGGACCACTGCAGTCGATAGGTACAAGCGATGTGTTTATCGAGAGGATGCATATCCATAGTAGTACTGCTCATCGGGCCGGAACCCGTAGGCTGTGATGGGTCGTCCTGGAGAGACCGCCATCTGTCCAAATCCATCGGTGCCCGCACTGAAAAACAACCAGGAAGTATGTCTTTAGAAAAGGCAGCTGTGTCTGAACGGGCAGCGTCGTCCCCTCATCATACCACTAGATGGGGATGTTTACATTAAAATGTCACAAAAGGACATCAAACGCTTTCGACAATTATTTTATGGTGGTAAAGACCTGAGTCTTGCGAGGACTTAAGAGTATTATTGTTACTTTTTGGCAAAATCCTATTCAAACATTTGTCTAAACAGTAAACTTTAGACAAACTTGTAACTAATACAAGGGGGGCACAGTGGCGCAGCGGCTTTAGCCTGGGCCTGCTGTGTGGTGGGTCTGGGATTCAAGTCCTGCTTGGGGTGCCTTGTGATGGACTGGCATCCCACCCTGGGTGTGTCCCCTCCCCCTCCAGCCCTGCGCCCTGTGTTGCTGGGTTAGGCTCCGGTTTGCCGCAACCCTGCTCGGCTGTAGCCACTGTGCGTGTGTTTTTAATCTTTGGATTATCTAAAATAGCCCACAATAACATAGTAATGCATCAAAACCGTAACTGTCACAAATGAAAGGCTATGAATGAACACGTATTTTCGTGCTGAAACAAACTCCTTACACCCGCTGAGAAAACACTGTAATTAGCATTGAGTGAAGTGGACAAGCAGGGAGCTGGATGTGTCCCTGAGCCACACATGCAGTGGCGGATACAAAGGTAACGTTGCCATTAACCACTGACACGTGTGGTCAGACAGATCGCAGGCGGAGCATTTCAAAGCATCCATGAGCCTGGCGGAGTAAGGCTGCTGTCAAGACACCATTCTGCGTTTCTACCCCCTGCAGGTGTCGCACTCTCCTGACACCTGAACGTCGCTGTGCATTAAGGGCATTTATTTACATCGTCGCTCCTTTTGCTGTTATTACCACTATTATCACAGCGCCACAGTTACATGTCATTTGTGTATTGACAAGGTAGTGTGCAGGATGGTAAAAATGAAGCTGTAATGTGTTCCTGGTTTGAAGGCCGTGCTGGATGCTCGAGGCAGGGCACCAATGCACATGTCTCTGTCCACAGAAGCAAACAAACAGCCCTTAAAGTCACAGACTATCTGAGCAGCAGCGCGAGATATAAATAACAGTCGTTGACAGGACAGCATTGTAACAATTAGCCCAAATCGCTTGCTTTACCCTGCTGTACTCACGGGTACGAGTAACGACAAGCTGTGCAAGTCCTTTCTGGAGAGAAGAATCCTCTGAGTGAGTAGCTAATGCAGTGTTAAACGTTTTGTGAACAAGCTGCAGAGTCATAAAAATGTCACATCGTGGATGTGGCACCTCCGCAGAGCACAGGAGTGATTTGTTCTGCACATGTCTCGCTGCGGGCGGATATTTGACGCGAGCGACGGGGGTGAGTTCCCAAACCGCATCCAGGAACATCTTGCTGACACTCGCCTCTATAAACTGGCCCCCCCGATATCTGAAGGGCAGGGGACGCTGGGGCAATTAAATCCCTGTGTGTCTGGGCCTGGAGGTCACACACACAGGGGGATTCTGTGGCGGAGTGCACGCTCTGGGGCTCGGGGAGGAGTCGCACCCAGGCCTCATAAAGTGCCAGCAGGGGCCTTTTAACTACACTCTGTTTTTATGGATGAAGAGTGGGTCCTTGCACAGGAAGCGGCCAGGGTGTTGCTTTAACTTGTCTTCTCGCTTGGACCTTTGATCTCCCACCCGTCACCTCTCAGGTTACACACCTTACATTTACAGTGGTAAATCAACCTCTTCTTCCCCTTCCTTCTGATTACTGTGTTTTTTCTGACCAGCAGCACCACCAGACCCAGCTAATTGTGGGAACATGCTGTGGTGCCTCGCTGCTGTCAGGAGCGCAGCGCTGAGCTGACAGCCTTTCAAAGCACATATTGATTGTTTTTTTTAATGACGGAACCACCCGCCCTTGGAACGCAGGACGCTTAAGGTGCAATGCTAGTTCAGTTTTAATGCTTGATTAAAGCGTATGCATGAGAGAAGCTCACTGAGCCAAGAGTTTGGTTTACATCCAAGTCACTCTCACGCCTCATCACCCACATTAGATATGAGAGTCCTCTCTGCTCATGAAAGGCAGACTGCCGTGATGCAGCAGCGAAAAGGCTTTACTTCAGATCGAGCCCCGATAACCACCTCCTGAATCGCCTCGGTTTGCTATCAGCTCAAAAAAAGCTGACATTTACGTGGGGAACGTGTGGAACGGCAGGCCAATTTTGCTACATAATTTTACACATGCCACTCATTTAGAGTTGCGAAAACATCTTCTCCGGCGAGCTGTCTAAAAGCAAACCCACTGCGGAGCGCTTTTGACACACAACCCCGTGGCTGTGCGAACCCAGCCAAACCAAACATGCTGGCGGAACATTCTTCATCATGCACTTTATCGCAGCAAAATAATTTTTATTAAACAAGACAAATGAAGCCTACTCTCCCAGACTAGATGTTATCTTCACAGCACTAGAAAGAGGACAGCAAATTAATGTTCCTCACACTCTGGCCCTGCCGGCTCGTGATAACCAAAATGAAGATGAATTGAACGTTAAAAATAAAATCTGTGGGTATTTTTTGAAGGAACTGTAAGGCCGTGACTTTAGCACGCAGTAACAGTGAGAAATGTGTGTAGCTGCAGAATCGGATCTGCCGTTCAAAGGTGAGAATCACCTCCAGGGAGAAATGGATACTTGCAGAGGTTTCCAGACACGTCGACACTTTCCTTCGAAATAAGCGATTCTGCCGTGCTCGGACCAGTCTTTCCGCGGAACGGTTTCAACACAGCATGACAGAAATGACCTTTGGAATTCCCTACACTGGAAACACACAACTCACAGTCTCTCCATCCCTCCCCTGATTCCACATGTAAGGACAGAGACAACAAAGCTGACCTCATAGTCCCAGTCTGTTATGAGGCCAATTTCAAAGTAAGAAGAAAAAAGCTACATACAACATGAGAGCACATCCAGACATCTCTGGCGGGTGTAAACACAGCCCCAGCAGGACTGTGGAGCGTGAGGAGAACGGAAAAGCACATGACAGACACACTGCACAATCTCAGAAAGATTGGAATAGGCTACTTGTGAAGATTAAAAATGTATACAATTACAACTGTAAGGAGATTAATTTATTGAGAAGCTGTACGCTGGCTCCTCAACTTAGAAGCACAATCGGGAGCAGCGGTCTGTCTGCAAATCAATTTATTCCTAACTCCAAAGTCATTATTACTACTAAGTCACAATCCATGAAAATTACATAATAAAAGCATCCTTCCATTGATTCAAAAAAATCTAATAATAATAATACAAAATTTGTTTGTCCAAATAATAATGTTGTTGTGGTACTTAGCCAGCATACAGTGTAAATTTAGGAGTCACCTTAGATGAGGAAAGTGTTTATGTATATGTGCTCTACATGAAGGCTACAGGCACACAGGTGTGTACAGATGAATCACAGGATTATTGCTCCAAGTCTAGATGTGAGCTTAATGTGTAGGAATAAGTGCATCCAAATAACTTAATCGTAAGTGTGTGTAACTCATATTCTTCAATAACTTGTAATGTTATTTCCTACTTAACATTATATATGGTATGGAAAAAAAATCAACAGTTATTCATGTCTTGTGTATTGTTAATTAGCTGGACCAGAAGATCCAAGTGGTCACTGGTTAGCCTGGTCTGAACTAGCTCAAAGCTGGAGGTTAGCTAGAGAAAGGCCACACCATGGCACAGCGTTGGGCTGTACTTGACATGCCAGTTCACAGTCATGATGACAAGATGACACTAAAGTGACTGGTAAGATGTTCTATAAGGGAGCTGGTCTGGGACTAGAGGGACAGACACAGACGAAGAAGACAGAGAGTTAGTTATGGATTTTTGTCATATGTTTGCCTGTCTGTTCCACTATAACTCACCCGACAGCGAAGGTCTGCTGTCCTATGACGTCACCATTCTGGGTGTGGAAAAACTCAGGGCTGATTGCACCATCTGACGGAATGATTCCATCTATGAGGAGACAATAAAAACTACTAAAAATGGCTGTGCTGGAGGTTTACTTTGTCGTCCTCCAGCCAGGAGGCCTTTTTCCTAAGGCGACCTCATAGCTATATAAACAAAACAGTCTGAGATTTACTGGTTATACTCAGGGTAACAAGATGCCGTAATACAGCTTATTAAGTAAATAAACACAGACTGCTAATTTGACCATTTTTTACACTATTCATTTAGGTAGTATGTACTTCTATGTAAAGATAATTACAATTTTTCATTTAAAGATATTCTTGTAAATGGACGTTTGCTTAAAGTACAGTGTTTACAGGTACAAAGGCAATGGCTCCTCTTTGGGTCTAGACACTTCCACCTTTTAGACTACAATTAATCCACTAGGTGCCACCTTCCTGTTGGTCTATTAAGTGTTTGGCGACATAAGACAATCTTTAGATTAGTGATCACACCCACTCACCAGCGCTGTAGAAGAGGTCAGGACGCTCCAGCAGGTCACTGTCATCACCATACATATAGGGCTCGGCCTCATCCATCTGCCGGTTCTCCACCATCTCCAGCCACTGCGAGTTGTACCAGCGGAACTTCTCGCTCTGGATCTTCTTCCCCCACTCCTCATCATACTCCTATCAGTATACAGTGTAATACCAACCGATAATTTGCAGTAATCCATATTCCAGCCTGTCAATTCCACTGCACCATACTGTGCGCTTTCTTATGACAGCTCTGTTCTCTCTCTCTCTACTGCATTCTGACTGTTCCCAAACCAAAATATTTAGATCTATAGCCACCCAAAATTTTAGGTAACAGGATCAAAAATAAGATCATCCAACATAGCTGCAATAAGATACATGTAAAGAGAAAACTAAAGTAATCTAATATCAATCACAAGTACAACGGATTGCACCCCTCGCCAGCATCAAGACACAAGATGATGGCACTCCGTTCACCAAGAGTTGGCATCAGTTTGACAACGATTAACAACACAACAACAAAGAGAAAGATGAGGAAAGAGGCTGATTTAATGTGCAGCAGGGGAATCATTTACTGCAAATTTTGTCTGACTTCTACATCTGAAATATTCATTAATTGCACAGTGTTTACAGGGTAGCCGACCTGAATATGAGGTCGCAGTCCATTAGCTGACTGGCTCCCAGCGCTCCTGAAAAAGACGGCTCCTGCACTCTCCTGCTCGTTCACACGTAAACCATTTCTATATGAGCCTCATTATGCGTAGAGTGCCCACTCCCACAGCGTACTGGAAAGGCAATGCTCGAGGCTTAAATCCATTCCTTGAGAAGGTCTGCGAGTCAAAGTGCAGTTCAGTTGTTTAGGGGTGAGGTGGGAGAAATGCACTGAAGATTCACTGGCGTACCTACTGTACATGCCGAGTGTCAGTTTCAGCTAAAGAAACTTTGGGGGGACAGGGGTTCTGGCCTTTGAATCTGTGTGGACAAGCCTACAGTCTGTGCTGCCAACCTGCTTCTAAAACCAACGTTTCTGTGGTTAATTAGAATAGTGTTTCTGCCACTTCCTGGGCCGCTGCCAATGGCAGAACTGCCCAATACAGTGTTATGATACAATGGCTGCATACTTAACGCAGCAGGTTTGAAAGAGCAGAATGTGGGCAGAGTTTGCTCAAACACATGTCAGGCATGTTGGGGGATAGCATGCAGGATATCAGGGGTCCAGCAACTCCTGAGGGACTATCTCCTAGGGAAGTGCCCGTTGCTGTGGCTACACAACTGCTAATAAAAATATGAATTCATCAGATGGGCTCTGTGTAGCTTGGCTGGAGAAACACGCCCTGTTTTCTTTTCTCCACTGCACACACTAGATAGAGCCCCTCTTTGAGCTAGTGCTACGAGGCAAGCACTGCAGATTAATCATTCAGACAGAGAGCAGAGCCCGGGGGTCCTGACAGGCGGCCGAGTGCAAAGCCCCAAATAACCACGTTGTCGTATTCCTCACTCTGCCCAAATTGGCTGCGACACTTTTTGTCAATACGCAGATTACACAATAACGGCTCTCAAAAATGCTGAGAATCACAAATCTGAGACCATCGCATGACATTCTGCAGGAGAGCTTGTGGGTATTGCACACAGATGCAAAATAAAAAGAATGATTTCCCTCCTACCTGAAGCTCCGGATTCCCTCAAGAATCCACAGAGCAACCCAATAAATCTTTGTATGATAAAAGCTTGCAGAGAGAAAACATCAGGACACAGTGCTCCAGTCTGCTCCCACCGAACAGGCAACCTTCCTGGCGTGTTCCTGGGATTAACCTACAGCTTTTCATGTTTTTTTTTTCCAAAAGCTGCATGAAAAGCAGCATGAGAGTGAATAATGTGATCCTGCTTTGCACATGATGAAAAGAATATATCAGGTTAAAGAGTGGATCAGGCCAGTCCATCTCCCAGCATGCACTGCTCAGATTTGCAGGCTATAATCATTTCTGTAGGTAGCACAGACATTCAAGGGCAACAGGACTAGGAGTGCATGTTCTGCTTCCACCATTGCTGATGAAAACCAGGCCCGCCATCCCTCTCTTTCATGTGGTTACAACTTAATATGCTTACTAATAAATTAAACACTTCCCAGCCAAATTATTAATGGCAATTTGAGAATTCAAATACAATGAGCAATATCTTGTGCCTGCAAGATAGCAGTGTGAAGACAAGACACCTCTGTACCCTGCAAACTAACAAGATATGAAAAGACATCAATTATTCCAGTGAGCATAGTGCATACATAGAGAACAGCACTGACACACAAAGTTACGCTCATACATAGAAACTCAAAGTTGTGGGAAGTAAAGAAATTCTACACAGTTCTTACCGCAATTATATCCAGTGTGTTATCACAGACCTTCCTGATCTCAGCGTTTTTGTCATGCATCAAATCAATAAGGTAGGCCGGGGCCTCTGAGACACGATTAAGGACCAATTCAAAGTGCTTGTGTTTTATTACACTGCAAAATTACTTAGAGATAGCAGGTAATTTTCTGTGGCATCTAGTTTGCTCTGACACTTGTGAGGACCTTCAGAACAGGGACGTGTAGAGAAGGATACGCGTCTCCTTGATGATGACATCTCGGGTGGCCTGGTGGAACACCATCTGGTAGAAGACATAGACAATCTGACAGACAAACTCGTCATCCTCCTGCTGAGCTGAAAAAAGAAAGAACAACCCAGAAAAACTTGCTATATCTTCACAATACTGTATATAACTAGCACTAAAAACCTTGAACAACTTCCACTGTGTAAAAAGCATGATACAGTAATTTGCTGTTTAATATCAACCAACATCAACAACTACTTGTCCCGAGCAGGGTCGCGGTGAGCTAGAGCCTATCCTGGAAACACAGGGCGCAAGGCTGAGGGGGGTGGGGAAACACCCTGGACGGGATGCCAGTCCATCATAAGGCACCCCAGGCAGGACTCGAACCTGCCACACAGTGGGTACTGGCTAAACCCGCTGCGCCACCACACCCCCCTTGCTGTTTAATATGTTAGTTCAAAATACACCTTTATATAATATTTTAATAAATACAACATGGCTTTACATTATCCAATGCTCTTGCTAATTTCAATGGAAAAATCCTTCTTGTATAAAAGGGTATTCCATGTTATTTCCCAGAAACACAATTGCATGAAAAGAGGTTGGGACCCCTCCGTTTTATATGGTTATATTCAATTTAAAGAGCTTCTTTCAAAAGCCTGCATTATAAAATTCTATAAATCCAGTCTCTGAAAGAACATATAAATTTACCCAATAAAAAAAAAGTACCTTTGACATACACAAGGCTTTCTCATATAAATAAAACTTTACTTCTACCTCAGCTCATTGTAATCTCTCCCTCTGGGACACATCTCTTCTCACACTATGAGCTGTTCATAACCATGAATCAGTGTTCCTGTGTAATACTGACACTACATAAGTCACAACAGAAAGGTGTCATTTTTATATAAATGTTACTTTAATAAAAATCATACCATAATATTGCTCTGTATAGACTGCTCTCTTTAAATTACACTTTTGGTGTGGTGCACTTGCAGATATTCCGTCTCCACTGCTCTGAGGAGAAAAGTACTGTGTTTAAGGTGCTTTAGAAACTGCACTAGTTATTTCGGGAATTCTTCCAGCTGTGTTTTCTCCCCAAACAGGCAGTTTTAACTACTCAAGTTCCAGTCACTTCTCATTTCTGCACGTTCCCGTGCCCCAAAGTTTTTGTGCCTCTCGGACTGAATGTGACTGAAGGGTCACGCAATGCACAAGCCCAAAGTCTGCTCCATGGTGGCACTCTAGAACTGGTCATTTAAAAAAGAGATGTAACAAGACCAGGTGTTTGGCAAAACAGGCACTTTAGTTTAGACCTAAATTTATTCATTTAAACCTCTAAGGATGTGCTCAATTTCATTTGTTAAAAGATTATTATAAACCTTTTATGTTGGACTTACAAAAAATAAAAGGGTATGGTTTGTCTTCATTTAGGCAAAGAATTTCTCATATGACTGGCTCCTACCATTGAGCAGCTCGATGAGGGCTGGGATGATACCGGACTTGGCAAACATAGCAGCACAGGAGTCATCCATGGACACTGTCCCAATCATGATCACCACTTCCAGGATGAGGTCATCCTCTGCTGACCCTTTCAGGAGACAGCAGACACTGGTCAGAGCTGCAGAGGGCTCACATGCCTCCTCATCATCTTCAGCTCTGGTGGTAAGAGCTACCTGGCTTTAGATGGTCCTTCAGGAAGGGCACCAAGTTGTACTCCTTTAGCACCAGCTCCCAGTCCAGCTCTGGGATGGTGAGGTTGGCCAGCGTACCCAAGCACTCGATCACAAAGTCCTCATCCTCATCTGGTCCAATCTGGGCTGCCAGGTCACCCACATAGTCCTACAGAAAACAAAGAGCACATGTTCTGGCCTTGCCATAGCAATGGCTGTATGTCACCAACTAATAACGCATTTCGGGCAAAACTGACGAAAACAAAAGCACCTTTGCAAACAGAGCAACACTGGCAATGAAGTTCTCAGAAAACTTCATTAGATGTCATTATCAGCATACTCACAATGAACAAATGTTTAGGTGGACCATCATGCTGAGATATGTTTCGGATCATTTTCATCAAAAGTGGATCCTTTAACTTTAGCGACCTCTTCATCAGCATCTTCAGGCCATTACCTTAAAAAAAGTGGTGCAATTTTAGACCTCACCTGTACAGATACCAGCACGTGTTTACACACAGGTAAATAAATACCTTCACACATGATTTGGGCATTCCTCTTGTTGGCTGCCAGATTGATACAGAAGGAGATCAGTTCAGCATCTATTGGCTCCTCACCATGTTCAAATAGCATCTTCATGAGCTGTCATAAGAACAATTATTGTAGTCATCATGAACAATGTTAATTATGCATTAACAATTGGGTGAGGAAATCACTGCAGCAACGAACTTATTCAGTGGTAACCTAGTATTTATTTAGGCTTCTTTTTGAAAGTACATAAAACATACATGTCAAATCAATAAATATAACAGATACTTCAGATCACAGCAATGAAGTAAAACACAAGCCTGCTTATCTGGTGGACTGAAAGAAACCTAATCAAGGATTGAGTGCAAAATGGAAATGCTGGTACGGGCATTACAGTCCAACAACTTTAATTGTTACTATCTTTTAAGTCTTCTCCACCTTGGAATAGTGTGGAATACTCACTGGAACAGTACTATTCAGAAGGTTACGGCAACTTTCAATTTGCATGTCTGTAAAATCCCCAGCTTGGTGATTTGAAACGATGTTGTGCCATCTACTGAAATTACATCGATCCATGTTAATCACTAGCTGACCACGACTGTCTGTCTGCTACCTACGGCAAGAGGCAGAGCAATCAGAAAATCAGGCAGAGAATAAAGACTGGTGGGAGTGGTATTTAGTGCCCTAAACAAGATCCACCGTCATCGTTCACTGATTTAACATTAAACAGGAAGGCATTAAAAGGCGGTGCGAATTGTGAAGAGACAGCAGCGTGCAATCAAACAGGTCCCTCGTTGAGTATCAGGTACCAGGGTCCCAGGACTGAAATCACGCTGTCTAGACTCTCTGGCACCTGACTTTAGTTATTTACCAGCGGCTGGAGGCCAGCCGTGCTCCCACTCCCTCACTTCCCCCGCACACCTCTTCACCCAAACATCTTTAAGTGATTATGGCAGGGCAGGGCGTCTGTGCTGCAGAGGAATGTGTCCCCATGACATGTGGCTCCCCACCCTCACCCCAATCTTCTAACCATGAAGCACAGAAGGGCAGCATGGGTTGAACGCCAGCAAGAGGTGAGGAGCAAGTAAATGGGTGGGCCACACTTTCCTGTTACGCCCACCTTCAATGTCCTCAGCATGACATTGCCTCAGCTACTTTGAGCTCATTGGCTATGCTATTAAGTCTAGTTCAATTTTTACGAGCATCTGGAAGGAATTTTCTCCTAATTAGACAAGACATGCATTTTAAAGATCTGAAAAATTAAGAATTCTGTTTCACTGCAATCATAAGCAGACAGGCACCCTTAACCTGATGACCCCTCAATTCCTAGCTAGTGCCAGGAAAGTTTGCATTTAAACATACCATTAGCTTCCTGGACGGTGCAAGAATACAGGCAGAAAGATGCACCACAAATGCACAGATTTCTTTTCCTTTCAGCACATTGCCATACTCTCAATTTCACTATTCTCTTCTTCTTCACACTTTAGCCAGTATTTTCCAGGTTTGTGCACTTAATAACTTCACTGCTTAATATGAATGTGAATTTTAATACATTTGTTTGCCGTACCTGGGGAATGCAATCAGTGTAGGCAAACATTGACTTGAATCGGTCGTCGACACTGATGTGGTACAGGATGCACATGGCTATCTGCTTCTGGCTCTCATTACCTGAAAACACAAATATTTGTCCATTTGTTTACAGGAAAAGGTTTTCAGCGCAAATACGCACTACAATAATAAAGAAAAAAACTGTTCTCAAAATCTGCAGAAACTTAAGTCTACTTTTTACGTGCAAATCGATAAAATGCAGTTTTTGATTTTCAGGCAAAAAATAGTAAGGAAGTGTGACTTTAAAGCTAAACAAGTATCACAGGCTGGATTAATACAGGTCTAATCTTTTTTTATAAATGTTCTACAGAAGGAAATTCATAACACTTGTACAGTAAGTTGTGGGTGGATGTGGACACAGTGAGTACAACTCAGTACAACACAATTTAAAAAAGTGACAAATCTCACCAGGGGCCCCCTCTGGCACTGAACGCCTGGAAAGTGAAGCTTAATGAGGAACAAATCCCCAAACGAGCATTGCGATAAATGTGCCTGTTAATGAAGCCCACCAGCCGGGACTCCAGTATCAGTATCAGAGAGACAGAACAACCCCATTACATAACCTCTGGTTTGGAGAGAGGAGACACCAAGAGAGGACCGTGACTCTCCAGGTTCTATTATCACATTGGCCATTGGAAACAGATGTGGTCAAAGAGGACCATGAGCGAGGAGGAGAGGAGGGAAGGGTCTTTGTTTAACTGGGAAAACAGGAGGAAGCATAAATTTTACTGCCATTAACAAGTTCAAACAATCCGGCGCAGTCCTCTCCTGGCCCCAGCGGTGGGAACATGTGCTTCTCATTAGGGTTGCCGCCACATCGGACCTGTATTATTACCTCACTCTGCCGGCAGGGAAAAACCAGGATTCTTTATGGGCTGAAGAGAGTCCCATAAAAGACTGTAAACACTACTGTAGCCAGAACAGGCTTGTTTGAAAAACAAAAATGGTAATATCTCATGGTGAACAAATAAAATTAATGTTCATAGACTTATTGAGAGACCCAGGCTCTACTTTGATCCTCATAAAAAGCTGACTTTCTAAAAAGAACAGTGGTACTGGTACTACTATACGATCAGTTTTACTCGCCAAAAACTGTTAAAATACTAAAGGAAATCAATGGGGTAAAAAAGAATGAGTGGGGGAAAAAAAAAAAACAAGCAAATTAATTTCCTTAACAGTTCAAAGTACACCAGTGCATAGGCAATCATAATGAACACAAGACAAGGCTAAAACTTAAAAGATTTTTTTAAAAAAAAGTTTATGACTTAAACCAGATCAGTAAAAGTGAAAAATAACAATTACATATAAATGGCAGGACAGACTTTTACAGCATCAGAAATCGCAGCAGAAATTGCATTTTGGCTCCAAATGTACAAAGGGCAAATACAGTAACATGGGTGCAAAATTAGTAGAGGTGATAATGCTCTGAGTTCCCATCAGCAAAGCGCTAGTAAATCTCCTTAATGAAACCATGAACATGAACACAGAGTGCCTGGCCTTCCCAGATTCCTGCCTTCATGTCTGAAGAGAAACAATGATAAGATAATAGATGTGACTAAAGGCACACACTGTGCTTTTTGTTTTGTCCTTTGACTGCTGATAGTGAAGATGACAAGCTGACGGACTCTGGAAGGGCCAGAGACCACTGCATTTGTCATGAAATTCGTTGAGGCCTGAAGGCTTCAAAAGAACCACAGAAAGTCATTGCTCCCAAAGTAGAAGATAAGAGCATGGTAAGTCAAAAAACAATAACCGAAAGACAAGCAGCAATGTTCTTTGTTTTACTGCGGTATGGCATGGCTTGAGTAGGGGAGCAGCTGCTCCATTAGATGGCTAATGAAGGCGCATGGGAAGGGAAAGGTTAAAGTGTCAGTTAGGAAGCCTAAGCATTCAACTAGTCAAAGAAAAAAAAAAACATTTATTTTAGGTATTTTAGAGCTGTTCTTGAAAACACGGAGCATTAATGATCCGGGACATCTGACACTCCCCTAGGGCTATTTCAAAGATCACTACAATGAATCCAAAGAGCCTCCAGTTAGCTGGACCAGCCTCACACTGTACTGCTCCTGAGGAAATCACTTTACCAGTGAACCCTTCTGCTCATGGTGTTTCATACATAGTTTCCATTGCCATGCATCTGAAGATATTCCAAGGCGGGACATCTTCTCTATGCTGGTGTCACTGCAGATGCGTTCTGGATTGCTATTTTACAATTAGAGGGTATGATTATAAGCAGAAAAAGAAAATCAAAGACTCCAATTACAGCAGTCAGAGCTAATGCTATGAGAGCCACCTCCGTTTAGTTTTCCTAGGAAATTCTTTATACATTACTTTTGATCAATTTGGTTTACACGGTGGTTGTTGTTATTGGCCAGCAGGTCTGGAGATTCCATGCGTTTCTGGCCTATGCAAGCGCACTTGTGGCCAAAAGCCAAACATGAAAAATGACTGAACTGCTGATACACGTCTGACAGGAAACTGAATTCCAAAACGTTGTTAAAATGAAGTGGTTATCAGTAAAAATGAGTCCCGTCTGAACACTACTTTCACTGTCCATATTAAAAACAGTATTAAATGAGTCAACATATTCAACAGTGCCTATACATAAATCCAGGAAAACTGGATTTACGGCACTTTGCATGCGGTGCAACAAGAATAATTATATTAATAATAATGTTAAAGAATAGCTTTTTTAAAATTTTCCTTCAGCAGTCACTATATTTAATGGAGCAATCACCTTTAATTATATAATGAGCAATCGTCTCAATGACATCTCATCATGACCTGGTGGAGAGTGGAGCCTACCTAGCAGTGCGGTGAGTTTCGGAAGCAGGCCCACTTGCACCATCTTGCTGCGCAGTCCCGTGTCGAAGGAGAGGTTGAGGAGGAGCCGCAGAGTAATGTTCAAGAGGTCCTCGTGCTCGCACGGAACCAGACTGGCTAGCTTCTCTATGGTGTCGATTTCAGCCTGAGAGCAGAAATGAAAGCATACTTCTGTTGGTCCTTTTTTGTCTCAGGGTTCCTTGCCAACAGAAAAGAAGCATAATAAACAGACCTGATGATTGTTCCAAAATGATAAGAAAAAGGTCTCAATAGAAAAATTCATGTTTCTAATCACATTAATGCACATAACCGGCTTTTCACACCTATTGCACGAGTGAATCTGAGCTGAGAAAATATTTAACAAATGAAATAACTTCAATGACTTTCTAAATGTTTTCCAAGCAAAGTATAACCATCTAGTAACAATGTCTGTGATGAAAAAAATGTCACTATCAAAAATAAGATAAAAGCCACAATGTTACTTGCTCTTCTTACACGAGTGTCAAAGTATGGTGACTGTATATTAAAACATGCATCTACTATGGAAGCAAACAATATGACAACATCTACCAATGAGATACAACATTACAACTGTAGTTTTTAAATCACTGAAAACTGTTGCATGAAAGATCTGCTTTCTAGCTGCTAGTTCAGACCTGCTGTGACTTTTAGCTGCAAATGTGTTTTTTTTTTTTTTTTTTACATAAGAAAATGCTGATGGATACTCTGTATTGCTGAACCGGTGTTTTCATCCTAAACAAAGACAAAGGAAAAGCAAGAATATGAAAACACACACGTTAAATTATAGTCTCATTAATGTGCTTCAAGTAAGGGAAGAAATTGCTTCCAAGGAGGCTGGAAGTCCACAAATGACAAAACAACACACAGAGTTTGGGGTGAAGGCCATCAACAGCCCACTTCTCCAGAAGCCAGCCTACACTAACCCATGGAGGAAGCCTGTGAAAAATGATCAACACCAATGATCCAGGACAAGAAGGAACAGTAGTGTGGTGCAGTAGTGAAAACACAACAATAGGATACATGTGTCATGCAACTGAACTGCACACCTGAAAAAGCATGAGGGTAAATGAGTAGAGAGAATAAACTAAAAAATAAACTGCAACTAACAGCATTACCATGTCATTCTTGTTCTCCAAGTAAATACTGAGCTTCTTGAGGAAAGAGACCACCAGCACCAGCAGCTCTGCATTCTCTCTGTCCAGGGTCTTCACCAGCATGAGGACAATGTTCTTGTTCCGCATCTTTAACTCTGTGCGTGGGTCCTCGGCCAGATTAAGGAGCAGGTATAAGGCCACTGGAATCAGAAAATGTGCGCTATGGGTCAGAGTTCGACATTTTATGGCTCAAATTCAGACGCCTTGATCCCCCAACTGCTCTTTATCCACCGAGAGTGTTGTAGCTCCTTGCCTAAGAGGACAGCAGAATCTGTTCTTTCTGCCCTTAGGCCTCCCAAAGAAAACACAGCCTTCTCCTCAGGACTGAGGAAGATATTATTCATTCCGTTACAGCTGAAAAGCCTTAAAATTATTAAAAGTGAACTTCTTCCCCAGTACTCAACTGCTCCTCTCCTTCACTGTCTCTAAGCCAGCACTCAATATACCACAGGGATTTTTCTGTGTTTTTATATGTAAAAAGAGAACAGTGGCACAGCGCCTGGACAGTGCAAGAAGATGTGGATTAGATTCCTACTCGGTCTGTGTGAAGTTTGCATGTTCTCTGTGTTTTTCAGGGTTTCCTTCAGGCGCTCTGGTTTCCTCTCACAGTCCAAAGATATTTGTTTTAAGTGAACTGGTGACTATTGCCCTGGTGTATAGATCAGTGATTCACTGTAGGTATTTTACTACAGTGTATCTAGCACTCTAAATCAACTTGGATGAAAAAGGTGTTTGCTAAATACTGCATAATATTCACTATAAGTCTCATGACTGTTTTCCTTGATCACTGTACAGTACCTCGCAAAAGTTGCTCCTGTTTCACCAGGAGACCTTGGTATTTCTTAAAGGCCTTCTCATGGTCCTTCTTCAAGCTTTGGTTGTCTGGGTCTTCTTCGCGTTTGGAGTGTCAAGGTGAAACACTACTCTGCAAAGCTTAATAATCTTTATAATTTCAAAGTAAATTTGCAATGATATTTTATGTAGGAATATGAAAAATGTTAAAACTATTGTACTGCATAATTTCCATTTTGCTTAAGTCAAGCACATTGATTTCAGTGAAATTTACTAGTTTTTCTGTTTGCCAACTGGTCTTTCAAGTACCAAATATAGCAAAAAAACTACTAGGATATAGGCTTTTTTCTTCTTCTGTAGTTCGTCCTGCCATAAGTCGTATCTCTTCAATTCATGCTCAACAATGTTCATGCAGAGGGCTCCGATCTTGTAGTGGGTGATTAATCCATGGAACTGGGAGAAGCTGAAATTTGTAAAAAAGAGCACATAACTGAATGTAAGCAACTTTTTAGGGTCCATTTAAATCCTTCATTAGATATAACATAGAGCAGAGACTTGAAACTGAACATACAAACTGGGGGGGAAAAAAAAAAAATATTTGAAAAGACAAAAAAAATTTAAATATGACAACAGGGATATTTGACTGACGTAAACCTTCTACATTTGCAACTATTATGCATATTTTTATTGGTGACACAGACCTACAATGTAGACCAGGGATATACAATTGCATCCAAAGAGGGCTGTATGTTGCCTGGGTTTTAAGTTTGTCCCAGCAGTAAACTGATTTATTTACTGTTTGGATAAAAAGTAATATCAATAGGCTGTTGCAAGTGTGAATAATTTGATCATTTATCCACTTTGCCATTACTTGTTAATTTTGACCAGATGTTTATATATAATCATATTTATATACAATGTTTATTTACTGTATATGTTTGTGGAAAAAAAAGGCCTAAATCAACTGAATGCTGGAAAACAACAAAAACCTCCAAAACCAGATTAAGTAGATGAAGCAGGCCTTATTTGGTCATTTAAATCTTAGGCTGTTGTCATAGCACAGCTAGTAACTGGTTTACATAATTTCAAGTTTGTGGACAGTTCTAGATAAAGATGACCATGATCCTAGCAGTACCTGGAAAAACAAAAGAAGATGTAGATTATAGTGGTGGCCAGCTCCACACTTTGCTTCCAGTCTTCTCGGAGAACACGAGCCAGGGCACCAAGGGCAGTTTCTGACAGGGGAAGAGAAGTGCGGAACTTAAACCAAGAACCCACAGAGAATGGAGGCTTCCCCCTCCTACTCAAAGAAAAACACGACAGCCTCCAACAATCCTGCATCTCCTTCTTTAGTCAAACTCACAAACATGAGCTGAGATGAAGTGTTCTGTGCATGCAGTGATCACCAAGTTACTTTTAGCTGTGCTGCGTGAAGTCTGGCATACAATCAAGCCTGTCATTGTGGGAAAAAAAAAAAACCCTGGAGCAGAAATTCTCCAGGCGTCCCATACTGACTATTAAAAAGTCCATCAAAGTTCACTGAAAAGAATTAAGCGATGGCGTATTTTTTTTTTAACCCACTGAGTTTTAATTATGTTCACTAGTTGCACATTTATGGAAAAGGAACATGCAAGCAATCTACCATTGTGCAGCAGCTCCTTTAGATTGTCAGGATTACGAGCCAGCTGGAGAATTAGTGTAGAGCCTCTCACTTTCTCTGGTATGTCCTCATACAGAAGCTCTACATAGTCATCGATGTTGTTGATGTTGGCCTCCTCATCAATCTGCAATCATAAGACCTTCCAGTGAGAGGGAAGAATTAAACACCTGTCTGGCCCTTTTTTTCAAATATGCATGAAATTCATACCTCCATCCCTTCAAAAGGAGTCAGATCTCTAGGTTTGATCTGCCTTTTCTCTTTTTTCTCTGCAGGGAAAAATAAACAAACATCAAATTTTGCAGAACACAATACATGAGTACTATGATGCATATGTACTCTGTATAAGAGGATCACAGGTTCTGCTAGATTCTTATGTTAGAAGTACAGTAAGACTTGTAGAAAATGAAGAGCACTGGGCTGCACCCACCTTTGCCATTGGACTTCCTACGATTCTGCAAGTAGTACAGCAGCTGCTCAACCTCAGCCAGCTTTGAGGGGTGTATCAGCCTGCACTCATCCACTACCTTGCGAGCCAGCGAGGCGATGTCCGTGTTGGAGTTCAGGCTCTTGAGGCGGATACTGAGAGAGCAGAGGAGCCTTCATTGCTAAACCCACCTATACAAAACTGCCCTGCAGTGGCTCCATAAAATCCAAAATCAACCTTCCCTAATTACACATAACTGTAACACGCTACGAAAATAAGTGACATTATATCACTTACATTTTCTGGCACTCCTTCCGTTCCCCAAGCATGGGAGCTCCCATTTCTCCCAAAATGGTGGCTTCCACCTCATACTGCACAACAAGTGCTTTCTCTGTTGGATGGACATCTATGCTCCCTCCCTTGACTTTCCTGCAGATAAGGAACACCTTGTCTGTTAAAGCATGTGTTGGAGACATTTACCTGATGTTTGTCTCCAAAGTGACTTAGACTGTTAATCTACTTACATTTACATTCATTCGTTCATTCATTCATTCATTTAGCAGACGCTTCTCTTCTCATTCATTCATTCATTCATTCAGCAGACGCTTCTCTCCTCATTCATTCATTCATTCAGCAGACGCTTCTCTCCTCATTCATTCATTCATTCATTCATTTAGCAGACGCTTCTCTCCAAAGCGACGTACATCTCAGCGAAAATACAATTTGTACATTACATCAAAAGAAAGAGACATGGCTGCAGACATGTGATTCTTAAGTAAACCTAGTTTATTACTTTCCACTTGATGCACCGATGTTCATCACTCGAGTAGGTGCATAAAACGCAGGATAGATGAATGCTGATAACTTTCCTACAATTTTTTTTTAATAAGGTACATAAACATTCACAATGTCGGAGTAGCGTATGTATACACTTACAATTATTTACCCATTTATACAGCTGGGTAATTTTACTGGAGCAATTCAGGGTAAGTACCTTGCTCAAGGGTACTACAGCTGGAGGGGGGATTTGAACCTCTAACTGTTGGATGTAATTTAGGCAGCAGCCCTAACCACTACACTACCAGCTGCCCCAGCCATCTCCCACACACGTGACGGGGCTCATAAACAAAAGACACTTTCAACATGGTCAGAAAACTTGAAGAAGAGTAACAGGATTAATTATATGACATATTGTGCCAGATTCTGAATCTATTGCGGGAAAAAGAACAAGACACCTCTGCTCTGAGTTATAAACAGGAATGATGCTGTATCGCAATGAAGGCAGAAAAAACACACAGATTAATTTCGACTAGTAGCTTTTGACTGTGTGTCCTAATAACGAATCTGTGACAGAGAGTTCAGTCCTGTTTCAAACACACAATTTTGATTCTATGAATAGAATAGACTAGTATACTATGATACTATGTGTCTATGATCTTGGTCTCCGCCCAACGCAACGTCACGACAAAACACATCAGGAGCTCAGCGAGGGATACAGCAATAACCTCAGGGATTAAATTAGTATTTGCATTACCATCTAATTTACAAATATGACACATAAACATAAAATAAGTCGGGTTTTTTTGCGTTAAAGCACTGACGACGTTAAGAGCAGCTAGTAAGTGACATTAGATTAGCATAGCAGCTACCTCTGCAAAAAGCGAGCATCCTCCGACTGCATGTTGACGGGAAAATAAAAAGATAAATAAATAAAAGAGCAGATTTCGTTGGGGTTCGCACACTGATTTATTCGGAGTATGTTTCAAATTTCAAGTACTACGCCTGTACAGTATTTAATAAATAGACAGGACGAGGACTGCGCTCTCAGGCTGACCGCAGCCATCCCAGCATTCAGTGCGGGAGCCGCCCTGGGACAACAGGTCCCGTAGAGACGCGCGGTGAGGAAACGCGGTCTCACGTTCTTGTTTGTGCGCCATCTACAGGTCAGGAGGACCGCAGTACCGTCGCTCCCGCAGCTGCGCTCGTCCAGGGCAATGGCTCGAAACAGCCCGTCTCAATCAATGCATTTCATCGTGTTCTGTGTTTTTAATAAAACATGCACAAAACAGGTTGAGCATGAAGCTTAAATTATTTATACATATTTGCTTTTCACAGACAGTTGCTCTGCTGTCTCACAGCACATGGGCAGTTTGGGCATAGGTTCAAATCCAGCCCAGTCTGTTTCCCAGTATCTGCATGACTTTCCTCTGAGTGCTCTAGTTTCCTCCCACAGTCCTAAGATATGCAGTTCAGCTGTGTGTGATAATGACAGTCCTGCTTAAATTGAACATATCTTTTGAGACAGATTTTTTTTCTTTGAGTGGCTAGGGTCCACACATTTATTATACATATTTATATACGATTTATTCACTTAGCTGACATTTCTCTCCAAATTGGTTAACAGTGTTAAGCTCCCTACAGTTATTCCCTCATTCATACAAATGGGTAATACTTACTGAAGCAATTCAGAGTTAGTCACCTACTCAAAGGTACTACAACTAGAGGTAGGATTTGAACCCTGGGCCTCACCAGTCTAAAGGCAGCAGTGCTAACCATTGCACCATCTGCTGCCTGGTCAGTTAGTGTAACATTTTTTAATGCTCATATCCATTTTTCTCATTCGTGTTGACATAGAAAGGATAGGATAAAGGCAGGGTACCCAGTGGAGGGGATGCTGATCCATTAACAGGAACAAATATATATCCACCCATTCATCACCAGCAATATAGTTTCACTGATTCGCCAGAACCATATTTGGCGAGAACAGGGACACCTGGCCGAAAACTACGTGAACAGGGATGGAGCGAACAAGTTGCACACAGAAAGAGCTGAGAATGACTTTCATCATCAAGGAGCTCTACCACACAGGAACTGAAATGATTCTGTGAATTTGTTTTAAGAACTATTTGGAGAAAAATTTTTCCGAGACAGATGACCAAAGCAAACAGATTATCATGAAACTCAGAATCGTAAATGGGCTCTGCTGTCACAAACATTGGAGCACTGGCCATATTTCTGGCACATGCACTGAAACATCCTGCTGACCTTTGCTTTAGTCATGCTTTATACAAAAGAAGGTCAGTCAGATCTGTTCATAAGAATTTTTCAGCGGCTAAACCGGATCCACATTGCCGAAGCAAATTGCTTTCAGATGGGATGTTCAATTGTAACCAGTTTAACTGACCATGTTCAGCTTTGCGCTGCCTTGGCTTTTGTTCAAACTTGTCAGAGGTAATTTACATAAATGCATGATGTTGTTTCCTCAAATATTCAGACCCAGCGTCACTCTAGAATGTTTGAAGCCGAACGAAATGGGAATGGGCTGTTCTTAAATCTTTCATTGTGCCCGAAAATGCAAGAAACCGTAACTTTAAAGTTTCTAGAGGTATACTGAAACTAATAATATAATATATAACAGATTTTTGTCCAAACTGAGCCTTTGCAAAACCACATCCCTAAAACTGCCTCAAAATGTTAAGTCACAGAACTTTCTCTTTTCCATCAGCATTGCTCAATAACTTTGTCAGTTGCTTCCACAGAGCCACAAAATGACTTCCAATTTGCCATCCAATAATCGACCACTAATATTTTAAGATGCAAAGCGTTGGTTTTCTGGACACAGACTGTTTAGTCCTACATTGTAAAGGATGTTCAGCAGTCGAGTGATTAGAGGTGCATCTGCCAAAACCTGTAATGCTTTAGCAGAAAAGCCCATCTGGAATCCAGTGGAGGAGCGATCTTCAGGATCATATGGTGGGTTTCCTGCGTCCAGTCGTTTGTCTGAAGCCCGGTGCTCTGGGCCAGAGAACATAGGGGAGGAGTGTAATCCCCCCACGATGAAAGAGGAAGAGGGCTCTATCCCATCCACTGAAAAATGATCTTCTCAAGGGGCATGCCCCAGAGCACCCATATGTCTTACACTACATCAGCTGCATGAGTAAAAATATGAACTGGTTATGTTTACTTTTTTTTAATAAGGTCAGACATTAGCATAATTCATTTTTTACATGTACATCCTTTAATGTTTCAGAAAATGTTCAAAGTGTCTCGGCAGGAGATTGAAAGAACAGATGTGTTTGTGGGTTATGCTTGGTGAATGCAGTGCGCATTAACTGAAAGGCGTTTCTCATTTGCACCGAGAGGTACATGAACTCAGCATTGATATTATCCAGAGTTCTGTTCCTATATCAGCGTGTGACGCTTTCTGGTAGCTCTGCATTAGTCTAATGCTCAACGCATCTGCCTTACTGTCTGCTCCCTTTGTGTCTGCTGCGTGCATATGTGGAGAATACAGCAGTAGAAAACTAGGCACGCTCTTCAAGTTTCACTAAGAATTAAAAAAAAAACGTTCACAAGCCTGCATCTCTTGCGTATTCATTTATTCTTCTTTTAGCGTGCTGAATTCTATACGTGATTGCGTAATGTGAAGTTTAATAGTCACTGACGGTAGCAGTGCATTTCATCCTCTGGGAACGTCAAGCCTCATACACATTTAAGTTCCTCAGTTCCTTAGATGGGGAAATAATGAGAGAGAATTGCTCACATGTGCACATCTCGCCTGCTGAATCTTCCACCAAACCAGTTTACTTACTTCCTCAGCTGTGGAACTCGGTCCTGCGGCTTCATCCAGCAGCTGTTTGAGAGCTTGCCATGTCACTCAGATCACTGTGCTCCTCGGTGATTCAATCCAAAAGATTATTGCTCATACGATGCCTTTTAAAATCACAAGAGACATAAGGTGGACAAGGTGGATGACTGGCCATCCAATGGACATCATGTGGATCAGTGTTTTGTTATCCTTGAGTTATCCTACTTCTGTATGCCTTGAGAGGTATGACTGCTGGAGGGGAAGTTATTTCCCTGGCTCATAGAGAGAATAATCAAAGAACAAGTCAGAAACCAAAAATTTCTCCGTTGCGAGTGAGGGTGGAAGGTCAAAGTGATTTTTTTTAAAAGCAGCACAGGCAATTCTGAAGCACATCTTTCTCATTATAGCAGTTGAATCTCAGACTAAGAAAAGCCTCAGTTTCACGTAGCCCCTTTCTTATGATGAAGTCTGGCGCATCGTATTAGGTTCTGTGTGATTTACCATACTTTGGGTGCAAAGCTTTAGCAAAAAAACACACTCAGAAAGGAATTCAGGAACCGAGGAAGTCCGCTAAGGACCATGGAACCACGAAGACGGTCAGGAGGTTTTCAAGCATACGGAAATTTCCTGTACCTCAGAGAACATTGTTAAATGGTTGAGAGAAGTCTGAACTCTTCTGATACCCTGGCGAGAACTAGTTTTCCAACTAAATCAGAGGGAAACAGAATATGAATTAAATCCAGTAAGCTGTGTATTTTCTCAAATCAACAAAAATTAGTTGTCTGAAAATAAAATCATCGTATGAATTAATGTAAAATAAATGACAGCTGTTGGTATTAAAATGAAAAGCAAATAAAAAATGAAATATTTTAATTTATTTTACCATCCTTCTCATTAAAATTGATATTTTTTTATCTTATGGCTTTCAAAAAACTTAGAACACCTGAAATTAAGTTTTAAACACATTTAAATGCCTTTTTGTGCTTTACAGTGATTTTTAACAATGCCATGGAGTCTAGGGTAAATACATACCCTCTGAATTGTGTAAATGTTTCTCCAGGGTAGTTTAGTACCACGGCCTCTTTCCAGAACAATATTATAAGTATGATTATGCAATGAGTGCATTTTAATTGACACATTTGCTTGCATTTACACAGTTCAACTTCAATTCAATTCTATTGAGTTGATTTTCATTTTTTATAGTTGTTCTATTTGGCCTCCAGCAAAATCTAATAGCAACAAGGCACACAGTCAAAAGCACACTACACTGAGATGTTTATAGACAGAGGAATCAAGTCTTGTTTTGACAGTGTTGTGCTAGCTGGACGTAGTAACGCAGCGGCCAAAGATCCCAGACAGATCATGATCCTGATTCCTGACTGCACTGGAGAAACTCAGTACTAAAGAGGCAGTGCTCATTTGAAGCTCTTCATAATTTATGAACAAGGCTGTGAAATATGACTTTAATAACCATTACAAATGGGCTGGCCGCCTACTGGTTGAGAATCGCTGTGGTTTGCTGTAGTTTATGGAAAGGCCAGACACCTTGGCAAAATCCGAAACATTAAGAAACGTTTAAATAGCTGTGGTGTGCCTGTTATTTGTATTGCGAGCTGAACGGTTGATTGAATTACGACCCTGTGGTTAGTGTGAGAGTTGATTTCATACAAGCATTTCAAGTCGGCTGTTGATGGACCCGGATGCGGACCATCTTAGCGCCCACCGTCCTTGACACTTCAACAATTTCTAGAAACAACTCCAGCTGAAGGAACTAGATTCTAAATATTTTTTTGCAATACAACAACAATCACACAAACATCGTTGTCTTAAACTGCTTGCCCCAAGTGGGTCACAACAAACCGGAGCCTAACCCGACAACACAGGGTGCAGGGCTGGAGGGGGAGGGGACGCACCCAGAACGGGACACTAGTTCATCGTAAGGCACCCCAAATGGGACTCGAACCCTAGATCAACCGGAGCCGGCCAAACCCACTGTGCCACCATGCCCCCGCACCACCACCAACAACAACAATAATAATTTAAGTGTATTATTGTCTTTGATATTGTGAATGTTGTTATATTTAAAATATATAAGTATATTTCTAATAATACTAACAAAACATTTACAGAATTTTAATTTTCATACTGGGTGCGCTTTAAAAAAATAGTCTTTGTTACCTTCCTTATCTGAATAAAATTTTATTCTGGCTGAAATCACTTGAAAGTGATGTCAATAAAATGATTGGTTGACTATTTGAGGTTAGGAGCATTTTACAAGTAATAACATTTGGTATAGTCCTTTCCTAAGCAATGAAGCCTGAGGAATAATCTACAGTCAGGAAACATCAAACAGCCCATTTGTCATGATAGCATCTTGGCGTGGAGATCTGAAACTGCTTGCTCGACGTTATACTTAAAAAAAATACTCCATTACTGTCCTTTATAGGTATAGGATAGCTGAAAAATGCTGGACAATTATACATTTCCACAGAGAGAAGAATATGCCTTTTAAAATCTTTTTGCCACAAGAATATTTTATTCTAGGATCAAGTACCACAAAACTCTTCTCAGGGCAACGAAAGAGTTAATAGTTGTTGTTCCTTGTCACATGATGTGGGGAACACAGACAGAACCTGATCCCTCAGTATGCACATCTTGCCTGCAGATGTGGCGATACCACAAACACTTCAAAGTGGCTCTCTAAGACCAGCTCAATATTCTGACGCCAACTGTAAACGTCTTGGACGCGTAGAATGGAAAATATTAAACATTTCAAACGGCCAAGGAGCTGCCTCAAAAACTTTTATTGCAAATCTTGTGCGATTTAGGGAAAATTGCAACCAGGGAAAAAAAAAAAAAAAAAAAAAGTTTGCTCCTTGTCCACTCGCAAAGCAAGCCTCAAACCCGGCTTTTGAGTAGCACCACGCTGTGCTAAATGAAGCCGTTTAGTGAGTGAATCAGACAATTTGTGCTTTCAGAGATGCTCCAATAACGCGGAGAGAATTCCCTGGATGTTTAGCTCGATGTTCAACAAGGGCATTAGTTAGACAGAAAACCAAGACCACATGGAGATTACTGGCTCAGTACTTTATGTACTTGCTGCTTTTCTCTCAGTGTTTTCTCCAAGAAGGAAAAATGGCAGCACGAACCTTTCCCAGAGAGGCTATCTGGACACCAGTCAAAGCTGTCATTTTAAATCTGACATCCACAGCAACTTTGACCTCGTTCATGGCTAGGAAGGAGAAGGCAAAGAAATCTCCACAGCAAACCAATGTGGGGAAACTTGAGTGAAAGCAAACCATTTAAAGCAGTGCAGTTTGTAGGGCCCAAGTGGTTTAGATGTCCGAATGCTGTGGCTCACAAAGGCATATTTAGCAAAGTGATGATCAACCATCATGCATATGCATGTGATGCAGCATGTTCTCACTAAGTACATCTGTTCATGACTTGACTCCGTTCCCAATTAAATGAAAGTGGCAGCATGTTGACTATGAAACCATGACGGCAACAGAGGGGCCCTCTGCATGGCGTTTGTGCATTCCCTTCCTTTTAGGCCTTTTTGTAGCTCCCAATCTCTTCTGGGTGGTGGTGTTGATGGGACTTGTCAGGCACAAGGAAGAAAAAGCTCTCAGAACTCAAAAAAAATGTGCCCCACAGACTCATTGCCTTCCTGTAAATTTGCAACCCTAAATCTGACAATATAAAACCAAACACTGCTTTTGCGATTTTGTGATGAAAATTCTTGCCGTTAAGATGGGCGTGCTGCTCTGGAAAGGGGGTAGCGGCTACAACTTCCGTCACAGACAAAGTCCATCTTGGCTTCTAATTGGAGCTTAAACAAACCGTGACCAAACAAACCATGGTAGCAGTTAAAGGCTGCCAAAGGGTAATGTCTATCTACATATGTAAATGTTTGGCCATGTGGGAGCGATTGTGGTTACAGAGAAAAAAAAAAAAAAGCACACAAAAGAGAAAACAAACAAACAAACAGTACTTGTTATAAGAGGATTGAAGGTTTTTAGCATGTTATATGGCAGCATATTTATAAAACTGCTTCATGAAAATTATATGTTAAGTTTTATGGGTGTTTATATGTTCTGTGTACATTTCCTGCCTGTTTCACATTAATGGAGGTGGTGACCTGCCTTATAAGACATTAATAGGATGCCGGTAGACAGGCATCTTGTCAGTCATGCACAAAGGCTGTGATCTCAAGCAAGCCATATATTTTCGCATTGGGATCTGCAGTGACATACAACACGCACACACACACACACACACACACACACACACACACACACACACACACACACACACACACACTGTACATCAAGCTTGTGAGTGCTGCTGTTGCATTGGGTTGAGACTCAAGAGGCGACTTTGTGACTCTCTCCCTCCCCTCATGATCCTAGAAACATCTCAGGAACCACACCACTGACGGCTGCTTTTGTCACAAGTGTTCACCGCTTAAAAATTGGCGCCATAGTAATACGGGAATTTCTGACTCGTGAGTTTGGGCTGACGCAGAAACGGAGTTTCTCGGAAATCTCACTTAGGGGGTTGTGTCGGGAACCAGCAGACAAGAGAAAGGCTGTGAGAGAATAAGAGTAGATATTTTCCTCTCCAAAAAGCCCCAAGCAACAACACTGTAATGATCTGGAAGAGAGTGTTGGCTTGGTGAACAGGTGATGTACTGGGGACCACCCACTGCACTGGGACCCTAAATCCCAAGCGATTTCAGCTGTATTAGTGAAACACATCTCATACAGCACGCATCAGCATTGTGAATAATTAGCCCCTATTAAGCCTTGTCAGAAATAGAAGTGCATGTGATCATTTTCAAAATATCTGGGAACCACTTAAGACTTTATGTGGTGAGTTATACATTACCCTCTAAACTGCTAAAGTGTTACAGCATGCATCATAAAGACATCTCAGCTAAAAAATATGTGTAGAACTGGTGGTCCAGATCACTTTCTGAAATGATGTGGTAAAGCAGCAGAAATGTCAAAATACTGCACACCGTCCAAAAAAACATCTTTCTTCAAGAGGGGATTTACATCACATCTTGTAAAATGAGGGTCTTCTTCTATAAACATCTTCATTCAAGAATACTATGAGCAGTGATTTATTAAATTAATTAATGAATGGAAATAATATTGTGGTGGCACAGTGGGTTTGGCCTGTGCCCCCTGTGTGACAGGTCTGGGGTTCGAGCCCTGCTTGGGGTGCCTTGTGGCGGACTGGTGTCCCGTCCAGGGTGTGTCCTCTTCGACCTTGCGTCCTGTGTTGCTTGGTAGGTTCTGGCTTGCCTTGGGACAAGCGGTCATAGAGGTTGTAATTAATGTTTTTCTACAAAGAATAACTAATAATTTTCCACAGAAAATATAAACTGAATCATCCTAAATCCATGAATAAACACACTGTGACCTTGTATGCTTTACTTTTCCTTCCTTGTTATAAAAGGTTGAACTAACTGGGATGTTTGTGTGTGACTGACAAGTTGAGTTCATGGCGATGGTTACATGTAAATACATTAAACAAATCATGGCCTCTGGCCTTTTGCAAACTCTTTTCCCTAATAATGGCAAAACCACATAAAAAGTGTTCTCAAGGGGAACAAGTAAACGGAAAAGGCCATGCAGAGCTGCTGTTTCATAGCCAGCCTTGTCCAGCTGACGTTAAGCAATCACATCCAGATGTTAATTAATGGCCATAGCTCAAATTGAAGGCTGCTCACTCCAAGAGGTAAGGAAAAATAGGTCCCACCTGACAATAAACTTTCATAGCAACAATTCTGTTTACCTGACATTTACATGGCCGCAAGCAATATGTTTCTTTATGGGCAACTATTGCTGATTCCAAAAAATGTGAACGTAGCTCTTTCTCAGCCTTTCGAACGGCCAGAATTATATTTTGAAACAATCAGGTTTATATGTAAGACCAGAAAAAGGTGCTGATCTTATGAGTGTACTTTGATTCACCTTTTTGGACACATTGCTCTCATGTCGCTAAAATCAGCTTTATACTCTGAACACGGCTATTACATTATCAGCTGAGTAATGATGTACTAGCCTGGGTCTTGAACCACAAAACCTTCAATGCAAATGTCCTGGCTACATCAATCTCCTTGTATTTAATAGGGCTAGCTCACCCTGGATTGAATTAGGCAGCTCTATTCTGTGGGATTAATGTCAAGGTCACACAGCAGACTGACACCTGTAACATCACACTGCTCCTGCTCTACTTTGCTACTGCTTTGAGCAGCTATAAGATACCATACCAGACCTAGGAGCTGGCTTCTCCTGCACCCTCTTAAATAGAAAAGCAGAATAAGGTGAAGCAACATCTGTTTGTCATGTAGAGCAGTTGAACTGTCAAGGCCAGCTGGACTCACAGAGGCCCTCAGAAATGCATCCCATTTAACTGGACTTACTGATGAATGAACACCTACTCTACCCTAGTGGTACAGTTTAGCGCTGTGCTTTTTTACTTGACCAACTGATTTTTCTATTATCAGTTACAATGGTGTAAACATTCATGGAGATCTGTATTAAATAGCTACTATCTTATTTTGTTGTTTACCCTGAACTTATACGGTAAATTTGCTCAGCTGTATAAATGGGTGGATCATTGAAGGTTGCTTTGGAGAAAAGTGCTAGCTAAATGGATAAAGCCATTTGGAAAAAAAAGAATTATTCAAAATAAGCAGTTGGATCCTCTCAGTTGAGCTGCCAGTCAGAATCTGAGTCTGCATGGTTACCAGTGAAATGACAATGCTGACGCACATTTGGGTTGGACCCTTACCCAACCCCTGTAACTAGATCTGTGGAAAGTATGGTGGAAATTACCAGGCCTATGTTTTCCTTTGTACCATCCTGCAGGCACGGCGCTTTCAAAATTGTCTGTTTGAGGCTGGGTTTATATGCTGTTTTACAATAACATGAAAATGTTCATCTAATTTACCCAAATTGCTCATTCGGCGCTAATATTTCCTCTTTTGTTTAGTCATGAAAACAGGACTCTTACACAAAAGCCATTTGCTGAATATTTCATTGTACCCGGAGTAATATAATAAGTGTCATAAAGTAAAAGCAGGTCTTATGACAAGCTAAAAATAAAATGTATAAGCTTTAAGAGATTAATTGAATCCTTTTTACTTAAAAATATACTGAACACGTTTATTTACTCCATAGATACGACCTAACCATACACATACACCAAAATAATGAAATGATTAGTTTTTATGACGGACCACTGCAATAACTCTGACTCAGGTTGAGTAGTAAAATGCACATTTAATAGTTTCTTCAAGCTGGAACGAGTTTCATTTAACTTGGTTCTAAATGGTGGGTCTTAAATACAGTTTCCAACACTGCGGGAATTCCTAGAATTGGTAATCATATTGAAAATAGGCATCCCGTCAATCACTTGTATCCCAGCAAATTAAAAACAGACAATGGGGTATTAAACATATGAAGTGATTCAGTTTGATTGATAGTTCAGTTATGTCTGTCTGTATCAAAGGTCTTTGTTACAAAAATCCTCTACAAACTAGGATTGCCTAAGGCTTATTTATGGACATTTCTTGTTCTGTGACAGAATAGTACAAAGTCTACTTTAGGAAATATTTTATAATGGGTTTGCTTATAAATTAAAACACACACTGTCTGAAACTATTTGTCCTAAGCAGGGTCACGGCAAACCAGAGCCTAACCCAGCAACACAGGACACAAGGTTAGAAGGGGAGGGGACACACCCAGGACAGGACACCAGTCCATCACAAGGCACACCACACAGGAATCGAACCCCAGACCCACCGGAGACCAGGACCCAGTCAAACCCGCTGCGCCACCACGCCCCCTCGAGATTAAAAAAAATCTTCTTATTTACTTAGTGTCCAGTAAAAGAACTGTAGAAAAATAAAGCACAAGTTTCTTGTCTCTGATAGCAAGAAATATTTGAAGATAACGTTCAGCATTTTCGGTAAACGCATGCTTTGAATGACACCCTTGGTATTACAGACTGATGTTGTCGAGTGATTACGACAGTGAATTTTCCAGGGCCTGAGTTCAGTTTCAGTGTCTACATATTTTAATTGACCTCTTCATGTTGCTTCCCGTCCATTTAAACATTTATATATTATGTTTCCTTTTGTTGCCCTTAATGAGGGAATTTGGCATTTGTCTGTACGCATAGCTACAAGCTGTTGCCATAAAAGTTCAAAAATTCAAAAATTCAAATAATCAGAAATGATAAGCCAAAGTTTTAAAAAGTACAAGCAGCTAAATTCTGCTGAGACATATCAAATGTCACGCCGGTCCTATAACCTTAAATTACTTCAAAACACGAGGAGTTGCAATGTAGTAATAAATCATATTTTATTCCTATGAAGGGCCCGGAGGAACGCGCGCTGCTGCTTTGGGCCAGTTAAGGTCAGGCCGAGAGAGGAAGGGGATGGGGGCCGAGAGCAGGCTGTCCCAGCAGAGCGTCCTGCCCGCAGGAACTGGCCTCTTCTGTTGTTTCCCTGCTGTGGCTGCAGTGCCTGCTGCTGCTTCATGGGAAATGGAACCTTACTGCTCTTTAACGGTAATTGAAAACAGGACCGGCTCACGTCACACCGTGACAGCTGGAAGACAAAGCACGCTCTGCTGAAAAACAGCAAGCACCTCAACTGCTATTGTACACACAAAAACAGCCGTGGACACATACGCACACAAATGTTTCCTATTAAAAGGGATCTGGAAACACAAAACAATCCCCCAATTTGCAGCATTAGGCTCCTAGGACAGCCTCCCGGTTCTACGGTGTAAACTAGATGAAAAACATTAAACGTTATTAGATCCTAATGTCTTCCGTAAACTCTTTTTTTCCAACGCGCAGACATAAATCACGCCATTACTATCAAATTCATTAACAGGCTGTAAAAATATACAGCAGCTGAAAATGATTTCGGAGGTATTGTCAAAGCTTTTCGTCCGTGTCTTTGACCAATGATCAAGCATCATTTTTGTCTCACTAGTCACGTAATATGTGTTAATCACTCATTAAAATTCAATAAGACTTGCCAAAAATAATATAGCATAACTTAGTGTGAATAATAAAGAGCACTAACTCATTTTTAAGTTAGGGTCACAGTGATCTGGAGCCCATCCCAGAAACAGAGGGCATTAGGTTAGACAGGGTACTCCCCGGACAGGTCGTCCGCTTATTGCAGGGCGATCTCTCACATGCACTTCAGGCAATTTAGTCACAATCCACCTGAAATGACTGGTGGGAGGAAACAGAGCACTTGGGGGGAAACTCATTCAAACATGGCAACAGAACAGCTGATGCGCTTTGAGACAGTCTGCTGCACCATTTTGCCATTTAAATCAGTGCACTGGATATACAGTATATTAAAAATGTTTAATATAGCCATTCTCGCATCTTATCTTTTGAAAAAAGAGAAATTTCATACGCACAGTTAAAAAACAGCTCATTTAGAATTCTGTCATGCTTTGTGAGCTTTTTTTTAGCACGTGCAGCCATTGAACATAGATGGAACTGATTTGTCTGCTGAATGGCAGGACTGCAGTAAAGTGCAGCAATGAGGGGAGTGAAGAGCAAGACAGGTTGATGTGACCAAACGCTTATAAGACTACAGCATCGGTGGTGTTAGCAGCCCTCTTTCACCGGGGTTTTTCTTGCCAAGCCTAATTTTGAGGACCCCCCCCCCCGCATCGTACCCCCGATACAACAACAAGAGAAGGACCTATGTGTAGCTACTGTTAGTGCCCCAAATGCGTGGCAGATTTCCAGGACCGGGGGGGTCACCGTGAGACATTGAGCCACAAGGGCGGCAAACAGAGAAAGAACAGAGAGGCCTGATTACTCGGAGGACAGCGAGGAGGGACGAGAACTCCAGCCTAAGTGGGGTCAAGAATATACTGCCTGCTTGTTTGTTTTCTTAAATACCACAATTAAACCAAGGCACATGGGAAAGCGATTGGTCTCCCATCAGACCATTTTCATTTTGCCCCTTTGCCCTTGTAAACCCTTTGCTTGAAACAAATGTTTGTTTATTTGACCTTTTCCCTTACTCATTTAAGCTGCGTTGTGCCATTGCTGGGGTGTGCAGTGACGACTATTATCCCTTCTTAACGTCTGCCCTCCGCCATCAGCTTTGGTTCTCCCACCTTTCAAATGTACTTTACTGTCTGAACTGAAGACTTTTTGCGCAGGACGCACTCTGCGAAACCTTCCTCTCCGTAAAGGAAAAAACCTGAACTGAAATGGAAAACTTGGAAAAAAATCTCCTTTTCTGTTTTGTTACCCACTTTCAGAGCCCCCCGACCGAAACGTACACGAGTTATCCGTGTTCGCGCTACACTGTCGGTGAAACTTCGTCTTTGCGCTTGTAAAGTACCAACAGCATATTATTTTTGAGGCACAGTTCAAACTGCGACTGTATTTATTTCTTCTTGACTTGGCTGCTAGTTCAGAAGTGCTTATATCTACAGTATATTTGCATTTAAAATGGGAAATTACTTTTTTCCTTTAACTCCTCTAAAATTACTTTCTCTAAAACTGTATTTGTTCAGCTTGTTACTCATGGTATACATTTTTATCATTTTTTGGCATTTAGTTAAACAGCCTGTCACATGTGTTCTTCTGAATTAATACTCTTAAAATGAGAAAAATCATGGAAATGAAGCAGAAAATGTAAACATTGTGCTTTGAAAGTTTTGACCACAAAATCTCAGATAATTATAACTTTTGACATGCAATCCATTTTTAGTATATGGTTATTAGAAAAGGACTTTTATTTTTTATTTTGTTTACATATTAAAAATATAAAGAAACAACGCTATTTATATTTATTTTTCACATCATATCTATTTACTTTCCCTTGCATTGTATATAACATACCTGTACAAACATATAATGTCTAGTGTCTATTTTGTATATTGTGTACTTTATACTCTACGTATTTTTTTTATCTTTTATTAGTCCACTCTACTTTTATTATGTGTCTTATCACTGTCATTCTGTCTGTGCTGTGGAAGTCCCTGTCGCCAAGACGAATTCCTTGTATGTGTAAACATACTTGGCAATAAAGCTCATTCATTCATTCATTTATAACATTAGAGACACTGAAAATGTAAAGTAACAATGTGTTTCGAATTACCAAGAATACGTGGAAGATGCATATACGGACAGATGTAAATAGGGAGGCATAAAATGTCAGAAAATCTATTACTGATACCCTTTAATTGGGGTAATAATTTACATTTGAGAAACAGCTATCTGTTGAGCCTGAATTTTCGATGACGGCAGAAGGCAAAGATATACACTCATTAGATATTTACTAATATAATTTTTGTAAACAAAAGTTAAATGCAATACATATACGCATGCACGCTGTCTGAAACCGCTCATCCCAAGTGGGGTCGGGGGGAGCCGGAGCCTAACCCAGCAACTCAGGGCGGAAGGCTGGAGGGGGAGGGGACACACCCAGGATGGGACACCAGTCCATCACAAAGCACCCCAGGCAGGACTCAAACCCCAGACCCACCGGAGAATAGGCACAGACCAAACCCGCTGTGCCACTGCACCCCCTTAAATGCAATACTCTGACATTAATAAAGGTTTTTAGCAACCAGCAACTAACGCTTGTTTTTTTGATACATTTATATAGACAAACTCGGACAAACCTGGAGGATAAAGAAGAGAGACCAACAAGCACATGCTGTGCTTCTTAGCGAAAAAGAAACACACATACCCACATAACACCTAGCAGGTCCCACCTGCACAAACTCTCATAGGCTTGAACCTGTGGCTTTTGGTGTGAATGAGAGAGATTGTTCTGAGCTGGCCCCACACAGAGTATCAAGCCTGTGATCTGAACCCATCGCCATGCCCACCCCCACAGCCATTGGCAACACGGGGCCTGGAGCCACCGCTGAGTGACACTCTGTTCCCTCATGTGATGTTTGGACCTCCCTCCTTATTCCCTGTGATTTATCTGAATTTGCAGAATTTTTCCTTTAAAGAAAAATAGCTTGTTTCCAAGAAGCATAAAGGACGTACCAATGTTTTTACTGTTTTGCTGTATATTTTGGATGATAAAGTATGTGTGGTCTGTGCGTTATTAATTTTTAAGAAAAAATATACCTTCTTTTCCACATGCCTGTAGACCTGCACAAGTTAAAAGTTACATGACTTCCAAATTAAATATTGCTACAGCTATCTACAAACCGAAACGTAATTATTTAGATGAAATTCCCATCTTGGAGATGGCCGACCAAACAGAAACACACTGTCTTGGCAGACTCAGCCAATACAGTTTTAAGGAAAAGCCCACGAAACTCTCCTTTTATGTTGCAATGAACCATGTTTGGCTGAACATATTAAAATGTACTTTCATGGTGTTTATGCAAAGCTTCTCTTCGCAAACTCAATATAGCTACATGTGTCGTGTGGGTATTTCGGTAAAACTACGCTGCTACATACAGCCAGAACAGAACCATTGGCAGGATGGAAAAACGGATGACACGGCTGCCAGGCTGCGGGAAAACTCACAGTACGATAGAAAATGTTATGAAATGCCATTTCCTGTTTCATTTCAAGATACGTTATGTTGCTATGGGAATTGCACCTCAAGGTTTTCTAAACCCAGACTAATTCAGAAATATAAAAGACAGTTGCTAATTTATTAGAAAAAAGGTGCATTTTATTGTAATAATTTGTCAAGCCCTGCATGCTGTAGTGTTCAAAAACTACAGGATGGTTCAAAACTGCTGGCACATTTGACAACAGCACTCAAACTTTAAAAGATAAATTTCCAAATTTTACTGATTTTTGCCAAGGGGTATTTGATATGTTTCTGAAAGCAAAAATGAACCTTTGTAACAAAAAACTCTGGAATAAAACTGATTATTCTCTAAAGGGTAGGGAAATAAGTCATGCGTACAGATCAAATTAAAAGTAAAATATGTTTGCTTTCTTGAGGCACAATCATCTCAAACATGAATGCATTATCGTATTTACAGAGGAGAAAGTAAATTTTTTCCAGTGTCACTCACAGTCACACGGCAAATAAAATGTCTGCCTTTTTAATAACATTTTTTAAATTGGAACTGCTGGCTATATCACTCCATCAATATTAACCTGGTGCAAAGTCAGCAAAAGTTTTCTTCGTCCTCAGTGCTTGCATTTGCCAACTTCTGTTAATCATTATTGTTGGTTATTATTTATAATTTAAGTACCATGTCATCATATCAAATTACTCAAAACAGCAACTATTCAAATGCAGAAAAACTTTTAAGTAACCATAAAAACTCAAACTAATATGAACATTAATAGGATCTGATATTGTGCAATGTCTAACTTTTTGTTAGAAGTTACACTGCAAACATGAGTTGAGAGAAAAAAATCGATCTCTATAAAGTGCGTAGGTTTTTTTGGTTGCTGCTCTATTACTCATTCGTTTTCAAAATATTTTTACTATTATATTTTCTTTGATAGACAGCCATGAGAAGAAGTCCCAGTGCAGTGCCCAGTCCCATTAGAAACCCAGCTGGTTCTCATTAGATTCTGCATTGTGCCAGCGATTTCTGGCATTGTAGAAAACACATTGTGACTAATGGCCTTTAAAGAATATGCAGCCTGCTCTGATTTCGGCAGATATTATTAGATGCTAATGTGTACCAATCAGAGAGACAGGCCCAGGGTGTCTGCTGGATCGGCGCTCCTGATCGCAGGCGCCGGGCTGGCGTGCTGCCCCCCGGGCCACTGTCTGGGGCAGCAACCTTTACATGTCCATCACTGGCCTTCGTGCTCATGGGGGCATCACATTTTGAAATGCAAATCAGGGCAAGTGGATCAGACTCAGAACAGAGACGTTCCAAGGGTGTTTAGAGCGTGTGGAGTAGGGTGTAGTGGGTTAAACTGGAAGGTGAGGTTGCTCAGCAGAACTTTTAATCTTCTTTCATAAATGTTTAATCTTATAATATAGGGGATCTTTTCATTTTTCAGAAAAAAAGTGATTTTCTGTTCTTTCCCTTGGAAGAGAGACAGATAGATAGGTATAGACATCCAGATAGTTAGTTTAACTGATTGCACATCTAATCTCTGCTGAGAGGTCAGATAATCATCGAGTGCAACGTGCTTTTTATTAGGCCTATGGGACTGTTAACCAGCAGATGTTCCATATATTTAAAACATCCTTCCTAAAGAGCTAAATAATTTGTTTGACTGACAAATTATAGAAAATTAGTGTGTAGTTCAGAGCAAACAGACCTTTTTGCTTCTGTCCGTAGAAAGGGAAACATTCAAACTCAATGACAGTCCAGCGCTGTAGCGCTCAGTCTGATCCCTCCCTGTCCCACTGCTGTGTACTTCTGTATCTTCATTAAAACGACTGAAAGCCAAAAAAGCATAAAAACCTCGCTTTAGTGTTCAGTCCCCCAGTTAATTCCGCTAACAATGGATCCATCCTCCCCCTCGCTTTTCACAAGACTGACATTAATCATTGGATTAATTCTGTTTGTCTTTCCATGCTCTCCTCTCTTAGCCGGAGTCATCAATTTACCTACTGCCACTTGGAGTCGGTGCTCAAGCCTCTTGGTCATACAGGTCAGGGGTTAATATAAGAAGGAGCTGAGGACAAACAACATGAAACCCTTTGGGGCTGTTGGAATGCGAAAGGTTGATATTAAACTATGATTGCCATGTTACATGCATTATTGCAGGAAACAACACCGAGTGGTATAATAAACCCAAGGACACTGCAAGCTAAATATTTAATGTATATCAGACCATAACATACTAAAATATCAGAATATATAAAATATCATGTTAGGATTTGAAAGAAAGAAAAAAAAAAACATTCAGCCTGGTCTCCTCTGTACCTTGGTGAAATTTAGTTAAAAAAAAAAAATCTGACATCAAAATGATTAAACTAAACAAGTGACAAAAAAACTTAATTAAAGGGATCTAAACAACAAACATGTAGTGGTTATTGCAAGACTAAAAGCAATACTAAATACGGCATAACCCTAAGCTGCCTTGGTCATTCAAACCAACATTTTTTTTTTTCAAATTATTGCCGCGGTTTTTCTAAACCACTGGGGCTTGATCCTGGTTTCTGTGTACAATTATACGAGCAAGACAAAAGTTTAGATTAAAGTCTTCAGGAATATTGTTGAGAAATAACAGACACCAACGAAATCAGAACTTTTTGCACGTCATTTGCTTAGATTTGGCCGCTAAGTGAAACGTAAGCCTACATGATTTCTGTGGCACAATAATAATAATAATAATAATAATAACAATCATAATAATAATAATAATTTTAAGATTGATTAACCGTAGTATTAAACACTGTTATTTTTTTTCTAATGAAGCAACTAGTGGAGAACTTTCTGGACAGGTTACCAGGTTGTCTGTGTAAAACTGCAACACACAGGTAACTTAATTCTTCTGGTAACGTTCCTGTCATAAGTGAATTTTTTTTATTCACGTGAAACTGTGATACAAAATGGAGCGTGTTCTACTTTATTCTTCATACCGTCGAGCTCTTCTCCGTTCAGTAGAGATTTCGTTCCGGCACTGTGTGAGACACCTCTCTGGGGTCTTGATTTTGGGTCCTATACGTGGCAGGAGCTCAAAGATGGCCGAACTTAACTGAGTATCAACGGTACACTATTCGTTTATGTTCATTTTCGTAGTTGTTCATGTGTTTCTCGAGTGGAGACTGTGGCCCTGGTAAGATTTTTTGGGAGATGGCTGGTTGGGGAGGATTTTCAGAGGAAGAGCTCCGGAGGTTGCAAAATAAAGGTAAAGTAAGATCATTTTTGCCGGTTGTTGTGTGCAGCACGGTCGACGCGGATGTGGTGACAGTATTATATTTTTGCCAGCAGTAGTATTTTGATATACTGTATGTTACAACTCATGGAACTCACTTTGAGAGATCTTAGTTACTCAGTGTGGGGCTGCGAGTGGCATATGATATGGTTAGTGTTTGTGCTGCAGTGAGTCTGATGACCAGATGCAGATCCCCCCTGGGCCTGTCTAGTATGTTCTAACTTACACACAGCTGAGATGGAAGCTCTATCAGAGTCTATCAACGGGTAAATCAGTGTAAACTTGGGTGGTACAAGAGGACATGGGTTCGATCCCCGCTCAGTCTGTGTGGAGTTTGCATGTTCTCCTCCTCTCTGCATGGGTTTCCTAGGTGCTCTGGTTTCCTCTCACACTCCAAAGACCTGCTGTTCAGGTTCCCCCATAGTGTGTGAGTGACAAAAAGAGAGTGTGTTCCACTGATGTATGGATGAGTGACCCAGTGTAAGTAGTGTATCTAGCAGTGTAAGTCACCTTGGTGAATAAGGGCTAGTAACACTAACATAGTGTTTACTGGAGGTCGCTTTGGAGAAAAGTGTCTGCTAAATAAATAAATAAATAAATGAATGAATGTAAATGTAAGTTGATCATCTAACATTGTATGTCACTTTGAATAAGGTGAATATTGATTTTAAAAAGGTTCAGAATTAATCAGGCAACACTGTTGCTTAATGTGTATTTGCCCTTAGTAGTACCCAGAAAAAAATAACAAAATCTGTTACCATTTCTACACAGATATGACTGCCCCAGGTGCCTCTGGTCGTGGCAGGAGAACAGCTCCTAATAACCGGAGCCGCCAGCAGCTGCAGCGTGAGAAGGCCCTTCAAATGGCCGTTCAGCAGAATGGTTCTAATTCGTTGCTACCTGACCAGCAGCTCATGAAGCCCAAAGTGCAAGTCCACAGTCACAATGTACAGAAAAGCCTGGAGCCAGAGGAGACACCTCAGGAAACCTCAGGGACCTCTGGAAAACCACAGTTGCATGACAGTGGTCCAGTAACAGATGCTCAAATGCTCTCTGATGATGTACTAGTGGCCACGGAGCTGGACAAACAGGAGGTCGAATTGTTAGTAAGTCTATGATACTAAACAAGTGAGAGTAGTCAATGGGTTCTATGTCCATATTCTTTTTTTTCCCCCTTATGTACAAGTGTAATTTCTTTTGACACATTTCAGTTAAGAGGTTGTGTTCATTCTGTCCTTGTTCATGTCTGCTGATCAAATTACAGAAGAGAAAAAACTCGACTGGAAAAGCTTCAGCTGGAGCAGAAGGTGATGGAAGAGAAGAATAAGCGCAAGAAAGCACTTTTGTCAAAAACCATTGCTGAAAAGTAAGCATCACATAGTGTTTGATGGCATGTAATCACAATGTTTATTTTTTTTAGAATGTATTATATGAGTATTAGAAGATAACACATCTCAATATGTTTCCTCATGCTTAAAGATATGCTCAAATTCCTGCAGGAAGTATGGTGGTTAAGGGTACCTTTCTGTATACTGAAGGTTATTGGGTGGGGCTAACAAACTGCTCCACTGAACTATTAAGATGTATAGATGTAAATTTGTAAAAGTTCTAATAATAATAATAATTTGCCTCCTCTTCTGGATGAAGGTCTAAAAGAACACAGGCAGAAGCTGTCAAACTAAAGCGAATTCAGAAGGAGCTTCAAGCCCTGGATGACATGGTGTCCAGTGACATTGGAATTCTGCGTGGACGAATTGAAGAGGCCAGCTGGGACTACTCCACAGCAAGGTAACACTGTACAACTGAGACACAGGTTTACTTTGCTCTCTTCCTCCATCTCATTTTTTTTTTCCCATGCACTACTCTTTCCTTTCTCCTGTTGAAAAATTAATTTCAAATTTGATGAATGTGTGTGATTGTCAGCATTTCTTTATACCAGCCTCTGAATTGCTGACACACTTGTACCAAAAAGGAAAACAACCACAAAGTATGTTATGTGTTAAAAATTTAGCAACGTTGATCATGATTTAATTTGTAAGGAACACTGCCATCTGTAGGATTACTCCTGTATCCTCAGAATCGGAAAGGTCCAAATGCACTCATCCCCAAGATGCGCCCCTGCCAGTTGCCAGAATTCACCCTAACTAAGAGTTCCATTTAATACTCATACTCATCGTTATGAGTATGGATTTTGCATGCATCACAACAGCTGAGCGGTGCAAGACTTTTAAATGTACTCATTTATTTATTTCGCACTTTTGTCCAGAGCTAGGTACAATGATTAATAAACAGTATTTCACTGACACTTTCACCTGAGCTGACATACAGTGTTACATACACTGGTCTAAGTTCCCTGTAATCATTAACACATTTATGCAGCAGAGCGATGTAACAGATACACATACATAAGAGGCAATTTGAGTGAGTGAACACAGATGAGAGATGGGTAAAGGGAATTATGTATATTTTGTGTATCTTTTTAAACAAATCTAGGTAATCACAATTTATTTAATAAAAATTCTAAGTATTACATATTAAATTGGCATAAGCACAAGTTTATAGTAATGGATCCAATAAAGTTTATGTGGTGACAGGTTTAGATATGGTTTTGGCTGTATGCTCAGAGTCAGCAGCAGGCAGCTGTACAATATTATATCGTAATTAATGAAGGAAAAGTGCCTTGTTTTGTTGTGTTATGGTAACTGATGTTAGCTATTGAAGTAATTCTCTTCAGTTTAATGGGATATGGTGTTATTTTAGTATAAATGGATGTCAGTTTTGGCCCTCAGGAAGGTGGAAATGTTTTATCATTAGTACTAATCTTAACTACAGTCTTAATTTATAATTCACCTTACGACGGGTTTCTCCGAAATAAATAACATTTCAAAAGGTGAAGGAAGAATATATTTTTCATAGTTCATACAAATCAAAATGAACTTTGATCTTTCTGTAAGGAGATTCTTACAGCAGTATTGGTTATTTTTGAAGCAAGTGGCTGTTTGTAAAGGCTTTTTTTCCCCCTAGAAAGCGATATGAGAAGGCAGAGGCAGAGTTTGTGGCTGCAAAGCTTGACCTGCACAAAAAGACAGAGCTGAAGGAGCAGCTGACAGAGCACCTTTATGCCATCATTCAGCAGAATGAGCAACGCAAAGCCCATAAGCTGGAGGAGCTGATGCAGCAGCTGGAAGTCCAGACCAATGATGAGGACCTTGAGCTTGAGATCCAGGTGGAGAGGTTGCTGGAGGAGGCAGAAGCCCAGGGAGAAAAGCCACAGGTGGCGGCTGCTGCTGGTGAGGGCAGTTCTGATGCTGCTCCCCACCAGGAAATGCCCCACACAGATGATTTGCACGCTGAAGTAAAGACAAGCGACTCCACTTGTAAAAGCCAGGATGCTTCTCCTGTCCAGAAACCTCCAGGGAGTGAGGCAGCGGCATCTGGCTTGTAAGGCCCTTACAAGGTCTTTCCTTGCCTTGCAACTATAGTAAGCTCACACAAACACTGACTGCACTGAGAGTAATTGATGTGCGATAAGCAACTATGGCATTGTACAATCCATGATCTCTGCTGAGTTCCCCTCTGCTCTCTTACAGAATGGTGTCCTAAAGTACATCATGCTGCTCAAAAGTTTACTGTCTGATAAGACCTGATGCCAAAGTATCAGTCATTTTGCACATAAGTGATCTGTGTTGTTCATAGCATGCCTTCATTTTGATGAATTTCTGTCAAATTCCATTTACAGTGTTTGTTACACACAATAGATTAGTTTTTGCAGATCTGTTTCTTCATGGATATGAGTCGGATTTTGTTTCCTTTTAAGGTGCTGTACAAAAATACTGTCTCTTTGTGGGAGACAAGTTTTGTACACTTAGCCTTTGAATAAACACACTGCGTAATAGAAGAGGCAAATGGGGAAATGTTTAAATATTTTTTGTAGAAAATTTTCTAGACCTTGTTAATTTTCTTAACACATTTGAAAAGCTCTGAAATTTTTACCAAGTGTTTTTCAGCATAGTCTTCCAGGATATGGAAAGGTGTGTCATTTGTACCTAAATGTAAATATTTTACAGTGGCTATAACAGAACAGCCATTTTGTTTTGCAGTCACTCTTAAAAGAAATGCACTTTAGTATGACTGCTTGCTGTGATTTGTTACATACTGTACAATATATATTTGTGGGATGTTCAGCTTTGGGCAAAGGATATTCAGCCTTGATACAATGTGTAATATTTGTTTTATGGTTTGGTTCATCACAAAAATTGTTTCATCTTGGTTTTTGAGGTGGTAAAATTCTTTTTGTTTCTGGTCTTTTTAAAGTAATTGATATGTTTAAATGTATTTTATGTGTTCATTTAGAACAGGTTTCTTGGACACTTTGAAACACTAACTTCGAATTGCATTTAAATGTCTTTTGTTTTTTTCCCACTTTTGTGAGTAAAAGCATTTATTCAACTGTATGGCGATTAACTTTTTTACCTTTTGACTTCATACATTACCCCTTTACTGTTCAATGTCTGAGTGATTTAAAAATGTCCCGAACTGGCAGAAAATGAAATGTATTGTGAAAGTGGTTCTTTGGCTTCTTTACATGTCCCATTTCTCGTTTATAACCTGCAATCGTTACTTTTATTTGAACATTAAACTAATTGCACGCCTACGTTTTGGTTTGCATGGTATTACTTCTAAATAGATATAGTATAAGCGCTTACTCGTTTTAATGCTTTTCCAGATGAATGTTTGGATTTCCTCTTGGCTTGAAAAAGTGTCAAAGGACGTATGCGCAGTTTTCACGAGGAAAATCAAAAGCGGTTTGTCCTGTCAAAAACTGATCTCGCTCTTTAATGTACAGTGTGGTTCGAACTGTTACGGGGTTTAATTTAAAATTCCACTCTGGCAGGTACCCTTCTTTCAAACATCATCCGTCTTACAAAGACAAAGTCGGGCTGCTTATTAGTGAAGCGACGCATTTCGCCACTAGAAAATAATAATAAGCATCTTCTGCGCGCGGGCTGAGATTATTATCTTAATTATAACGATTTACATTTTTCCTCGCTGAACGGAAAACGAAGTTTGTAGGGAAAAGCGAGGATGGAAAAGCAGGAGCATAAATAGCTTATGAAGTATGTAGGAATCTTGGAGAGCTGGGAGCCGAGTGAGACAACAGGGTCCCCGTTCGTGCGGCTCCTGATTAATGTGGACTCGGTTTTCCCGGACAGGTTGGGAAGGAGCTCGTAATCCGAGGAGCGGGGAGCTGCCGGGAGCCGCCGCGTAAAGCGAGGAAGGCCGCCTCCGGCTGCACATTACTTATGTGTGACACGCTGTGTACACCGCGTGAATTACACTAATTGGATTAACATAAATCACCAATAATCAGGCAGCGGCGGCCTTGGAAGCGCCGCTACAAAGGAGCTGACGGAAAATCCATAACGAGCTCGTTAAAGACTTTGACACGTTTTTGTGTTCACACGCACACACAGGAAACACACTGCGCTAAGCGATGCGTCCACTTTCCCGCTCTTAACATGTTTCCTGAAAACACAGTTGCTTTTTCATTCGATATTTTTTTGTTCAAAACGACATTTCTTCCTTTATTTTTTGAACCCATTTATTTATCCATTTATGTAGCATCTGTGAGAAGAAAAGAAAAAATAATGCCTCAAACTCTTTTATATTATCGTAAAATTAACATTTTTTGGTCAAAAGCAACAAATATATTTCACTTCAATATTTTCAAATATCAGTAAGAAGCTCACCTAATGTGTTTTTGTAAGAACATATGAAATACTACTTTTTTTTTTTTTTTGCAAATTGAGGTAGACTCATGAAAAAGTCTAACTGTGATATTCCCTAAAGTATTGTTTTAGACGGTGCATATTTATATATATACCTGTAAAACTTGGGTAAATATTTTCAGCATCGATGCCATTTCTGCATAAATGTCTCCGCGACATCCAGTAAATTCTGTATATGGTGTTATCAGCCCACACACCTTATTCACCAAGGTGACTTACATTGCATTTTCATAAACATTTCGGAGGTGACCGTGACACGGAGGACTCGAGACTCAACCGACGATGGGCCAGTCAGTCGTTGTTTTCAAAAAGGTCATCGCTCCTATATCACATTTACATTTTCACATAGTCCACGAGCTCTCTCTGGTCTAACGTAACTCACTGGAATTACTGGCAACGTAAAGACGACGTTTATAAATTCGGATATATTTTTTAACGTTAATGTTGACAATTAACTTTATGTTTCATAGCTACTTTGGAGAAAAGCGTCGAAATAAATATGCAATGCAAATGTAAAAATGGTCCGAAAAAGTCACGGACAAAACGGACCCAGCATGCCGTGGTTCACTTTACTCTTTCTTGCGCACGTCTGTAAACAATATTATTATTGCCCCCTTAAAATATGCTGAGGCAAATAATAATCGTCATGTTACGGAGGATAACCGTCTTAAATGTAAGCGACCCGTCGTCAGTGTGCAGTGGCGGGAGGCGCGAGGCGGGAGGCGCGAGACGCGGCCCCGTGACCCTCGCCGCTCATTAAGACGACACTGTGACCTCTCGTTGGGCTCGTTTCCCTGATTACCCCTAAACGCCTCTCCGCGTTCGCGGTGCAGAGCAATGAGCTCGTTGCTTAGTTTGTACCAGACGTAGCTGCCCAGCCATGGAAAGACAACTTTCTACATATATTTTTCATTCGGATTGATCCTCGTGGCGTTTAGCTATGCTTATGGTTCAGGGGCTCCTCTATTATTATTCTTTTTTATACAGTTTTATACAGGAATTCTTACTGTATCGTTTCAGCTCTTGTAGCGCGAGTGGGACTCGAACCAGCCAGGAACCGGACTGTAACAGTGTAAGGCAGCAGGCGCAATCAGGGCAATACTTGTGAGGTACTGCAGTGCAGCCCCGAATCGTCCTAACTGTAAAGACTAGTTTACATCGGGGTTAGTTATACGTAAATAGACGTAGTTTTTTTTTACCCCCGGAATGTGTTTCCTCTCAGGCCCTAGTCGCTCACTAAGGCCGCTGGGCTTCAGGCACGAGCTGGAGGCGCGAGCTGGAGACACGAGCTGTAGACGCACCGACGTAAGCGAGCTCCTCCGCGGTTGCCTGCGGTCGCCGCACGTGACGCCGGTCTGCTTTGAGTTAGACACCCGGAGAGCTAGATCTCCGCCACTTTAATTACTTTACCGGCTACACTGTCATCGAATCCAGAAGTAGTGAGCTTCAGCACCACTTACAGCTACACACTAATGCAACTAATTATGTTTTTATACACTGCGACATGTGCAATTTCTCAGACGCAACTTCTGCCCCTAACGAGAGACGCGGAATTAAGCGACCAGAACTATTTACGTGTCATAATATATGGAGGTAATATATTGCTTTTCATTTGTATCAGTGACTAAAAAGATAAACAACTTGTATTCTGCTATATTTTTGTTTTTCTGTAATGTGAAATTCATTCTATAGGCATTATAACCTTTGTAAGATAGACGATGTTAGAGTCGCTCTAGTCTAGTTCTTCACCTAATAACGTGGAAAATAAAGACATCATCAAATATTCATTTGCACAATGTGGACCACGAATCCCTATATACATGTTTAAAGACACTAAGTATTTATCTGAATTTTTAAAATTCTATTATATAATAATAATAATAATAATAATAATAATAAATAGTTGTCTTCACAATCAATGCACACTTTGAAATTATGATTTAACTGCTGCCCAATCTTAATTTCGATACAAATGATATTTAATGATAACTGCGCTTGTCAAGTCAGCGGTTGATACATTTTCGATCTGCGGGAAAATACTTTTTATCATATCATAAAAATCGCAGACAGTAATGTCTGTTTTATCAATTTCATAAAATTAACCTGTTGTCATCTTGTTGTAAACAATAAAATGTTGATTAATATATTAAACGGCGGTATTTCTAGTACAAGTCATTCAAGTTGAAATGTGGTTTAGATCTTTTTAATCATAATGTTCATTTACTTTGTATGCTATTAATACTCTAATAATAAAGAACTTTCTACAAATCATACAGTGCCCATTTTATTTTTAATTGGCGTTAAAAATATCCATTTGTATGATGTAGTTTGAGGCAAGTTATCACAATTCTTTAAACACTTCTAATTAGTAAAACAAAAACGATGCACACTTCGACAATTGCTCTAGTATTCCGAAATTTTCCGAAGAAAACTCTTTAACTATAATCCAAAAGAAGATGTTAAAATGCAGTTTTACATGTAGTTAAATTGCACAGGCAAAGTGGGTTAATAAACTTGCTACACAGTTACTTCAGTGACTTGATTTTGTTTTTGTTTTTTTTTTTTTTTTGCTTGCTGGAGAAACAATAAAAAGAAAGCAAACTTTTCCCGAACGCAGGACGACGAGGCTCCGAATTCGAGGGTATTTTTAGATGAAACACGGAGACGCAGTTCCCCTGGCATGGACATGGGCTCGCGCTCGAGGGGGAAAGGGGATCTGGGGGAGTTAATGATGAAGAAAAGAGTATTTCCATTCCAGCGCCTTAATTAAATGCGTGGAAAGAAGGAGAGAGGAGCCGTACATCTGGTTTCAATCTGCGTCCCTTTGATGGCATCAGACCTCCTCTTCCCAGATCTGGGGCTCGAAGCTCAGCCCTCACTGTGGCAGTCTGAACAGTAAGATGTGCCATGCGAACACTTACACCCTCCACCAGACCCTGGAAAGTGGAACTTTAAGAGAACCCCTTTCCAGGTAGTATAGCCCTTTCTCTGAATTGCCTCCATGTTTGCCAGCGTTAGAGAATCAACTTTAACGGGATTTACACAGCAGGGTATTCTAGCTGTACCAATCCAAGGTAAGTACCTTGATGAAGGCAGCCATAGCAGGAACGAGACTCACACCAACAACCTTCAGGTTGCAGGGCAACAGCCCCAACCACTACGCCACCTGGTGGTCCAAATAGATGCTGGCTTGCACTGATAACCAAGACGAGCACAGATCACTGCTTCTCAGTCAGACTGTAGATCCACAGAGAACCCAGATTGTAGATGGTCTGTTGCGCACGCCTTGGATTTAAGCATCACATTCAAATAAATCTTCGCTCTTTCTTCCCAGAAGCTCAATCCAACCGAAGCCACTTCATTCGGCAGTCGTTTACACACAAATGTTTTGTTAATTCTATTAGCCCTGCATTGTAGTCCAGCCCTGCAAGTGAAATTAATTCCCCATCCTCTGCAGTGCTGCGTGTTGATAAAACCTGATTGCGCTGTTAGATTTTACAAACAAACCGCAGCATGTTTTTACTCTATCAGTGGTGTCTGCGCTCAAACACCCACAATTCAAAGTGACACGGGGGTCTGGAGCTATTACTATTTACCTTTCTTCCCCTAACACCTTTGTCCAAGACAGTTTACTGTGTTAGTGAACCTCACAATGTTTCACCCATTTATACAGCGCGTTATTTTTACTCGGTCGATTCACAGTAAGTACCTCGACCAAAGGAGTACTACAGCAGGAGTGGGATTCAAACTAGAAACCTTCGGAACCAGAATACTATCCATCATCGTCCGCTGTTCTAGTGAGCCAGCTGTTACAACAACTGTTGAGCTATAATCAGCGAAACGAGGTGAGCATTAATGTTTATTGATCGATTGATCGTGTATCAGTGCGAGTCAAGTCCTCACAGTGGCGTGAGATTCTGGGAGGGTGCTCGCGGAGATGGGGTTCCAGGGGTTCCGTACGCTCCTCAAGCAGGGTGCTGTAAGGGGGGGGGTGGGGTGATCTGGGACCGAGAAGGGGGTCTGTTAAACGTCAGAGAGCACAAAGGCATCGCCACGTAATTACCCGCTCCCTTTTAGGGCGATGTGCCCTCCCAAGGGTCTCAAACGTTCATTTATTCCCCGTCCGCCCCCCCCCCCCCCCCCCCGTCCCCCCCTCCGCGCCCCCTCCTCCTGCACGGCCAGTCTCCGCCGTTTGAAGTGTCAGAGTGTGCGGACGGGACCGAGGGAGGAACTTCATCCACATCCGTCCGAGAAGTCAGTGTGTGACAGCGCACTGTTCCTGAACCCTTAGTCACCGAGTGCGGAGAGACAGCAGGCGCTGATCGGAACCCACAACCTCCCGGAATGTGTTGCCGCACCGACGCTGGACGGAGAACAGACGGAGATGCCCCACTCAGCGAGCCGGGGGTTGTGTAGCTCGGGGAAGGGTTTGAGAAGAAAGTGCTGAAGCCCACTTGAAGTTGAAGTTGAAGCTGGAGAGGAAGAAGAAGAAGGTCCATTTTCCTTTGAGTTGCAGAAGAAGAGCGACGCGCCTAAGACTCGAAGTCGAACGAAGCGTGCAACTAGGAGAGCGCTCTGGAGCCGTACAGTGTTGGTCTTTTCTTTACTAAGATCTCACTTGTTGATGTTGATGGGCTTGGACACTTGGTCACTGCTCTGTGTGAATAGGGAATAAAACGGCTTCTTCTTGTATTATTTCTCCTGTCTTTCTGCCTGCCCTGCGTCATGACTTCTGGTTATGCGCATGTAATGGACAGACAAGCCGCGCTCCCCAGCCGCCTGGACAGCCCGATCACAGCCAATCTGGACACGCTGCAGGCCAAGAAGAACTTCTCAGTGAGTCACCTGTTGGACCTGGAGGAGGCAGGGGAGATGGTGGGCACGCCGGGCGAGGAGGGCAGCGGAGAGGCGCCCAGGAGCATGCTCGAGTCCCCGGGTCTCACGAGCGGCAGTGACAGCGCGCAGCAGGACAGTAAGTGCTCGAGCAGAGCCCCCCTCAGCCGCCGCTGTCACGCCTGCCCACGCGCGGGAGGCTGCTCGCGTTGGCGCGTGCGCGTCCCGCTACCTGCGCCAGGTCTGACCGTGGTTCGTTCGCGCGACAGACACGCAGAAAGAGAGAAAGCCGCGGCGGCGGCTGCAACAGGTCAGGTCAGGAGGGAGCCGGAGAAGAGATCTCGCTTGTTTCTCGATCTTTGCTTACTGACCGCGTTCATAGACCGCAGCACGTGGCGTTACGTTTCCGTGAGCGACTGTGTGTGTGTGTGTGTGTGTGTGTGTGAGTGGCTGCGACCCGAAAGCGGTTCTCGGAATTGACATCCGCTCACCGATCTGATGCCGACTTATCATTTCCTAGTTACGACTTAACTGATGTTGCTTTAGTACGGATTTCGTAGCGCAGAGTTGACGCAGAACTGACGTTTAGCTGGCAATGAATCGACTCCAAATTTAAACACCCGCCCCGGTGTGTTTCCCACATCACAAAATAAAAATAGTACTCGAGAACTGCGTTGGTCATTTTTTATAATAAAGACATCACCGAGTTTTATAGATAATAATAATAATAATAATAAGAAGAAGAAGAAGAAGAAGAAGAAGAAGAACTTTTTAAAAATCGCCTGTAAAGAGGATGGTAGTGTGAAATCGATGACCCCAAAAAAGGTTTATCTGAAAGCTGCAGTGGTAAATTTAAAGGCCGGATCATGTGTGGATCGTTAATGTGGCAATAATAAATCGGGCGTTTCTTTGCACGTTCGCAGAGTGTATTTATTTGAAAATATATGAACGCTTTGAAGTAAAACGCCATACATAGAATAATTGAGAGAAAAGAAAAACACATAATGTGTTTTTATCCACACAATAAACACAGTGGAAGTTTCGCGTTGTGTTCTCGGGATAACCTGGAACAGCTTAATAATATGAAACATGGTGAAATATATAAACCATGTCAAAAAGTTAAAGCAACGAATTTGATTGATTTCGTTGTTATTTCGCTGCGCTTCTCGCGTCATCATGTATAACAGGTTACTTTTGCTCATAAATGTTCCGTTTTCTTTTATATCACCTAAAAGAGCCCAGTAGTAAATACGTTTAACTAAATAGAGCAGTTTACATTTTAACGCCGGAGTTGAAGTTCATATACAGGCCTGACATCGGATGAAGGTCATTTGTTCTTTTCGGATGTTTTCTGTAAATCGGGTATATTTTGATTTGAATTTCGTTGGAGGTGAAACAGACGCGCTCCCTGAAAGTGTTTTCCGCGTAAATAGTGGGGAAAGTTAGAATAAGACCTGAAAACAGCACAAGGGCACCAGGCAGACCGTCCAATACCCTGTAGCCTAGAATAAAAGTATCACCTCACAATAAGAGCACTGATTGACAGTGAATTTGTCTTTATTTAACCTGCGCTTACATGTTAGACTCAGCCTCAAACCTTTGAAAACCTATTTCTGCCCATTGAACTGTATTTTGACTGCAGTTTTATGATCCCTCATAAATCCCCTTATTGATAGAGTCCCTTCGACATGTGATGAGCATTCAACTTTATAAATGCGGAGCTGTACTTGTGCATATTCCATATCACTTTTGCGCCGTTAGATTTGAAAGTTTGCTGTAGTTTATGTACAGAAACATTAAGAAATATTCAGTTTATATACAGAAATATTCAGAAATACAATGTTTATTATTGCTGAGATCAGTGTTCAGTTACTTACAGTATTTTACACTGTACCACCTAAGACCAGTTGTGTTGCGCCTCTGTTAAGGTACAAAATATGTACTGATTTCACCGTTTCATAGAGGTAATATGGAAAAGTTATTATTATTATTATTATTATTATTATTATTATTATTATTGCTACAGTAGGAATGCTGACCTCTGAACACTTCAGTACTGGGATTCTTTCCTTTCATCTGGCTTTCTGTGATAAGGGTGTTTAAGGGGTCAGTCAATCCGTCAACAGGACACTTTTCCTGCCCTCTGTGACATTTTATGTGTGTGATTTAAGGAGACGTCTGCCTTTCTTCCAGGAGAGAGGTCCTTAGGGGATGGAAGAAGCATCTCCTCTTATCTAGGGATGGTTTTTATACACTGCTCATCTAATTCAATCAGAATTTTTATCTTTATATTTATTACATTGCTGTATCCCCATATTACGGCATTTTAAATGCCTGAAAAAGACACAAGATCGACAAGATTTTCGAGTAAGGAATTGTATATAATATGGTCATCAAAAGCATTAAAAATAAATATTACATTTTTCTTTTTGGTTTTGGTAGAAGTCACATCAGTTGATTGTGTCAGCATCACTAGTAGGCCTAAAAAGACTACAGGCAGCAGATAGTACCTGTAGAAAACTCTTCCTTAAGAAACATTTTTGGTTTTAACAAAGAAAATCTTTCCGCTTGTATTAAACACCCCAGAAGTGTGAAATGTCATAGCTGTTAATAGAGGTTATTAAGGGAAATCAGGGTTGTGTATGTACCTGCTGAATATAAAGAAATGTAACTTACCATGTTATGTATTTAAAAATATTGAATAGGCCAGAAACAGAAGACTCACTACAGATGCAAAAATATTTTTACTTGAAGTTAATAAATTAATGCAAACCTCATTCCGATGTTCTGATTTTTTCGTTCGTTTTTACCACTGATGTTGCGCAGGAAACAAATGTGACACTTGCATCTGCGCATTAACAGAAAATAGTGCACATTATTGCAAAACTTCTGCTTATGCTGTTAAATCAATGTTTGAAGTGTATATCAAATGAAAGGAAATTTGTCAATCAGTATAAATGTTCACTACCATCCATATGTTAAATAATGTAAATATATCAACATGCACGCTCTTGTGGAAAATTGTGAAATACGAAAAATCGGCAAGCTGCATTGTTTAAGAGTAAAATATATTCATTTTAAAGTTTTTGTTTGCTTAACAGACTTTTAAACATTTCAGGAAAATTGCCACTTACAGGTTTGAGATGCACATTGTCAATTTAATGCTCATAAAATTTGTTTTGATCTTAAGTTAGAATGAATACAAAATGCATTAGGTCAGTGGTGTCGTTTGGCCTTTGATGAACCCACCCGCTACCAGAGTTAAGTACTCTAATAGGATTTGGTTTTTCAAGTCACTCTGAAGATAGCTGATCGAAAACAAATGCTCAAATGACATCTCTTTGCTTTCTTCATTAAACTTTCTTGAGGATTTTATGCTGTGAAAGACAATGTTACACCATTGTTAAAGAAACTGCTGGCTCCACAGTTTGTGTTTTGTACAGTGCACATTATTTTTATGGGAAAGGGTGGAGGGTAATACATCTCATAAAGTACTAAAGAACTGTTCTCCATGTGAATGAACTTAATATTGCACATTTAGCTGTGTGCAAGAAATTACTTTCAAGCCATTTCTCTCACCCGGTCACAAAAGTACTTTCATCAAGAGTTCATGTTGAACTTTCCCACCGTTTGTTAGATACACATCTGGGCGATAATATTAAAATTAACGTACTATCCTTCGTCTCAAGCGGGGTTGCGATGAGCTGGAGCCTAACCCGGCAACGCAGGGCACAAGGGGGGACACACACTCAGGACAGGATGCCAGTCTGTCACTAGGCACCCCAAGGAGGGCTCGAACCCCAGACCCGCCACACAGCGGGCACCCGTTAAACCTGTGCCACCCCCCCGATTCATTTAATACTAAAGTGATTTTAAGCTCCAATGCAGTGTTTTATTCATATTTACTATTAATTGCTGAATAAGACAAAAGTAAAAATGAACCTAAAGGGAAATTTTTAGTGAGCTGGAAGTTGCATTACTGAACCTTGCTATAAATGATAAAAAGTGATGTTCGATGTGCGTCTCCGGTTCAACAGATGGTGCCATTTCCAGTTGCTGCTGTCTAAATGTGTGTGTGCGCATGTGTGTGTATGCGTGCCCCCTGCAGATGAGCAGCTAAGTGCTGAGGAGAAGAAGAAGCGCAAGCAGAGGAGGAACCGCACCACCTTCAACAGCAGCCAGCTGCAGGCCCTGGAGCGCGTGTTTGAGAGAACGCACTATCCCGACGCTTTCGTGCGGGAGGACCTGGCGCGTAGGGTCAACCTCACTGAAGCACGTGTGCAGGTAGGGCGAGTGCATGACACACTCGGACATGCACGCTTCCATAGCCAGACAGAAAATCAGAAGGCCTCGGTACAGTACCCTGGTGCACCTAAAGTAGTGGTTTCAGTCTACATAAGGCTTTACATATTCTTGCGTTCACTGCAGTATAATGGCATTGTGCTCATTTAATTGATCCAGTTCGTAGTTAATCATTTACTTCATGCTCCAAGACTTAGTTTCAGCCCCTTGACCAAAACCATTTTTATGCTCATATTATTAAACGAAGGGGGGCGCAGTGGCGCAGTGGGTTGGACCATGGTCCTGCTCTCCAGTGGGTCTGGGGTTCGAGTCCCGCTTGGGGTGCCTTGCGGCGGACTGGCGTCCCGTCCTGGGTGTGTCCCCTACCCCTCCGGCCTTACGCCCTGTGTTACCGGGTAGGCTCCGGTTCCCCCGTGACCCCGTATGGGACAAGCGGTTCTGAAAATGTGTGTGTGTGTGTGTATTATTAAACGACTGCAGAATGCTTATTACCTTGAAACACTGTAAAAGTGTTGATCAGTACTCAGTGAACATCCTTTTTCAATTCCACATTATATTTCCAGAGCATCCAAAATGCTTTAAACGTGTGTATTTAACAAATGTCGATACTTTTCCTCAGTACCTTTTTCAAGAGAACAAACAGTTGGCATCTCTTCTGTACGGCCTCCTCTGTCCACATTTACCTCGAGGATTAGGCTGAATTTTGCTTCATAGTCCTTATGAATAAATACAATTTCATTTGATCCCAGTTTGAACGTGTTTAAATCTAAACATTTCAAACTCATTTGTTATCACATACCTCGTTAAATTTACTTAGAGGAAATAAATCAGCACTTGACTTTGTGAAGTTGCCCAGACAGACTGATCCTTTTCCCTCAAATATTTCTGAACGGACTATTTATTATTATTATTATTATTATTATTATTATTATTATTATTATTAATTTCTAATGGATAATATCAGTTGCTTTCAGTTTTACATTTACAGGTTTTAAATGTTATTCAAGGCTTTGCATATAAGAAGTGGTATAGACATCATTACATCACGATTACTGCCCTCCTTGGTTAGTGTTTCTCCACATCGCCATATTTGTTCCCTGGTTGTAGGGGCACAGTTTTAACCACAGCAACAAGTCAGTCATTTTAAACAAATCAGCAGTGCTTTATGAGCTGTTATTCAGCAATCATGTATATCCACACAGCCAATATTTTTGTTAAGGAGCAGGATTTCCAGATTCTTTTCCACTAAGAGACCCCACTTTAACCACATCAAACATGTAACAAGTTACAACAATGGATCTTATTGCTGTCATTTATTGCTTCTGATTTATGCAGGGTAATTTCCAAGATAAAGAAAAAATGCTAATTATTTTGTCAGCTGGACTGGCTAAAACATAGAAGAGCTTTATTTAACTAGCTAGCAACAAAAAATCTCAACAAGTGAATCATTATATTATTTTCGCTATACCATTCAATATCATATGAGAGTAAAGGTTGATTACTGAAATAATTACAGATTTTTCAAGGTGGTCCAGTTTCCAAGTGTAAATTTATATTTATAAAACACACCATTCCAGTTCCTTAATTGCAGCTTTTCAAGCTATTTAGTTATACTTCAGACTATAGTGTTTTGAGTTATTCATGATTCATCACACTGTTTAAACTGACATCTTCACCGCTAAAATCTGTAGGCATATGTACATGCATGCGTACACACACACACGAACAAGACTTTGTACTTTGTTCTAATTTAGATATTCAATTTTCTTTACTACAATAGAACTTGAATAAAAAGGCTAAATGTAGAATATGTGTGCTTAAAAAAAATACACTGTTTATGTTAGTTAACATGATATTCAGCATGGTCTGATTATAATCTGTACTCCTTTATCCTCCCAGATTTGTCAAGCCAACTCACTGATTTCAAGATGTTTAAACACACACAGATTGCTTTGCTCTCAGTGCATGGCCAGCGCTTTCTGATAAGACTGACACTGTCATTTGGGTCAACGTCTTCCAGGTCTGGTTTCAGAATAGGCGAGCCAAATTCCGCAGGAATGAACGAGCCTTGCTGGCCAGCAAGAACGCCTCCCTTCTCAAGTCATACTCTGGAGACGTTACTGCCGTGGAACAGCCCATCGTACCTCGCCCTGCCCCTCGACCCAATGACTACCTATCCTGGGGGACCTCTTCTCCATACAGGTAACGTTCCCCCATTATGATCAGTTTTGTTCATGTTTTTGCTTAATGTATTTATTTATTATGGAAGATACTGTCTTCTCTGGTAAGGACACATTTCTTAAATTAGCTTGGATAATCATTTTTGCCAACAATCCAAGAGGCACTCTTGTCCCCCTTATGCTATTTATATTCTCACCATAAATTAATCAGATGTGTTTCTTCTGTTATTCTTCCTCACATTTTCAAACTAGCACCCATTTAATATCCTTTAATATCTTGACTCCATGGCAGCGCCAAGTAGATACTTTTTATAAAGATTACGGGAAGCACACTGACAAAAGTTGATATTTTAAAGGAGATGCATTAGCCACATCATCCCACTTCCTGCCAAAGTATGGCTTTTTTTTTGCTGAAACCCAAAAGGTCAGTGAAAGAAATGAACCTATACCTTATACTTAGAACAGCACAAGGGAAAAGTACTTACCATAATTATTTTAGCATAGAGATATATGACATATCATTTATCATTCCTTCCAGTGCCATGGCTACTTACCCACCCACTTGTGCCAACACGAATACCGCTCAAGGAATGAATATGGCCAACAGCATCGCCAATCTCCGCCTTAAGGCTAAGGAGTACAGTTTGAACCAAGTGCCCACGGTCAACTGAAGGGCTGGACAGTGCTTTTGGCCCCAGGGATCTGCAGTGTTCTCCTTACCCAAGAAAAGGGAAGCAACGGGTTGTGAGCCAGCTCTGCCACGAGAACCACAAAGTCAGCCTTCCGCTTCATGGCACGTCATCTTTTTGATGAATGTATTTTCTTTTTAAACACTTTTCTTAAACTTGCATCTATTAGACAGAAAGTAAGACTGAGCTAAGACTTGAAAACGTTTTGCTCAGAGGACTTATGCATTCTTCTAGAAGACACACTTTGGGATGCTGTAATACATAGTAACTGGTTCCGATTTCAGTTTACAAAAGAGGACAAGGCAAAGTGGATTAAATGTAATCTCTGTATATATCTGAGAAAATACTGCTTGCGTGCACTCCTATTAGAAACCCGTCAGTGATGGTGGCTTCCATCTGATGCTTCCTGGAAACCCCGCAGCTCTATCTCAGCGGCAGAGATCAGACTTTCTTGTCTACAACAGCCAAAATGAACAGAAGACTGAACTTTTACCTGCATAAAGAGAACCCAACTGGAGACTAGAGCACTGTAAATGATGTCCTCCTTCGAATATAGCCAAGCTGTTATTAACTTTTTGAGTACCTTTTATTTCCCTTTGCATTGTATACCACTCACATGCAGATGTCACCAATGTACTTACGTTATGTATATGATACAGGCAAACAAATGTAACTCGGTTTGTGAAAAATGCATACTTTTTGAACCCAAAACATTTATTTCTTTCACTTTGTATATACTTCGATTGTATCCGTATTTGTAACAAGAATCCTATATAATAAAAATGCTGTTACAGCAATGCAGTGGAAGCAAGCTACAGAGGGGTTGCATTATACAGGTAGAGAACTCCCACAGAACGTGTACTCTAATCATTTTAAGGTTCGAAATTGCTTTGTTGTTGCTCGACTTCACCCATCAAGCTTTGTTTAGGTGAATTTTCAACGTATTCTCGTTACAGTGCATCTTAAATTTCCTGGGCTGTTGCTGGCAACAGTAATGCAGTGTTGAGGAAAACTTTTATAATCTCTATTCCGTATTGTGCCGGTGCAGAAACAGGGTCATGTAGAATAAATATCAATGAAACAACCGCATGCTTGTGAAAGGACTTATTTTTTATCTGGATTTGTTCATGTTCTTTCCTGCCAAAAATGAACATGTAAATATTGACACATTCATATCTGTGATACCATGAAGGCTTTGATGTGAGCATTTATGGCACTTCAGGTCAGACCCGTTGCCTCGTTGCTCTCTCTGGATCGACTCGATATAACTGAACAACTAACCCCCCCGTGCTGTGAAAAAGGCTTGGCCTTTGTCCCTGTCTTCCTTACTGTCCTATGTGATCAGTGTTGGTAGGGGGTACATGTGTGACCCAGGAGGGACAGTGGCAACACGGTAGCCTCTGTGATGTCATGCTGAAAGTGGCCGGATGAAGCACTTGCAGACAGCTGTGTCTGCCATCAGCACATTCCACTCCCTGGACAATGTTTGTATTTACCTTGGACGCCTGATCAGACACAAATCCCAGTGGCTTCGACAGGGAACGGCTGCCGAAGTTCGCACGCAAACCAAAAGAAGTATTTTACTACATTTACAGACTCTCCTGTGACCACATCCTCCTTGAGTCCACCAGGCTGTCCTCTGGACTGGCTCTGCGAAGCTTCTCCGAAATGAAATGTCAATATCACAGGGAATCTTTTGTTTTATAAAAGTGGTCTCGTCTTGTTCCGTGACCATGGCGCGTTTTTCCTGCCCGATGACCCCTCAAATCTGTCACGTGATGTCCAGCTATCGTGGCCTGACCCACACGAGTCATGATTCCAGCGGGAGGTCTGAAACCTCTCGTCCAACGGTCTCCTCAGTGCAAATGAATAATCACACGTGTTCATCATTTTTGTCTACAAAGCTGATCTCTCCCATACTGTCATGGGCGCGTTTTCTAATGGTGATATTTGTCCAGTTTTGTGTGCCCTCTGCGGGTAGAAGGAAAGGAGAAAAAGCCCAGAAAGAAAGTGGAAAAGCAAACTCAGCGACCAGTGCTTCTAGCAGCCTCAGTGATGGCCTGTCTAGTGCACCCCAGTAGGGGGGCTGCATTGCGTGCAAAGGCCACACGACTCTCCTGCCCTCCGCCTCCTGCGGGGCACCTCCAGTCCGCCCTCTGCCAGGCCTCCCCCCCTACACCAGGACGCAGCTGTCAGAGAGCGAAGCACCCAACGAGACCTGGGCCAGGATGGCCCGCAGAGCTCCATCGCCTCCCTCCTGGACGCAAGCGGCGTTTGATCTGCCGCGGCATCCGTGCTCCTTGCTGGAATGGCCCGACCTCTGCACGAAACTACAAAGCGACCCGCGGGAAGGAATTTGCCTGTCTGACAGGGCATAGGAAATTATTACAGCTGCTGGGCAGAGGCCTCTCTCTTGAATCATCTTCCATGCAGATCTATGGCACGTATACTCTCTCGCTCTTCAATGAAACTTTGAGGTGGATGTAGTCCGCTCTCTCGCTATACTACGTGTCTTGTGTCTCATTCACCTGGCCAAGACTACTTCTTCAAGCTGCCTTAGTCTAAACTGTTGTACTGCCAGAGAACTTTGCAAGGTTTAATGACATCCAACTTTTTAATATACCAGGGGAAAAAAAAAGAGGTCAAGCCACCATGTGATGAGGCTGATTTGTATTTCTACAGTAAATGTAAAACCTGTTTTAATATTCCATGTCATACTCCAAGTCAGTGTGTGATGTCTTTCATGTGCCCGAAAAAAGCACGTCAAGTTCCACTAAATTTAAAAATGAGTCTTCATATTGAGCAGGTCTTTAAGACTGTTTTCCCAAGACCAGGATACACAGAGGACCTGTAAAATATTGATGTTCATTTTGGCAACTAAGTGTTTCCCCTCATGGCTCTTTTTTTTGTGCTTCAAACTGTTCTTTTCAGTACTGCGGCGCCCCGACCGACTGTTTTTGATCCTTAAAACGCGGGCATCGAAGAAGTCTAAATTTCGGTCCGATCGCTTGTTAAGTCACAAGGGCTAAGATGTCTAAATTTGCTGCTTATTCAAGTGTAATTCATATCAAACTGCGGAGGATTCATTTTAAACATTATCCCTACCATTCATCCTTTCTCACCTCTGGAAAGGTGAGCATGCTGATCCTAATGAGTGATTTGCAAGTAATACCTGGGGGATGGGGGGTTTTGGGGGGCTGCTGTTGCCCGCAGTGCTCCCCACAGGCTGGACGTTCATCTGCTCTTTCACGGCCCAGGCTCGGTGTCCTGAAGCACTTCCAGATGTCCGCTGAGTGTGACCTGGGCTCCGGCCTTCCATCAGCCCTGACAGCACACCCTCCCCCCACCTCACCCCTGGACAGGCAGATGACATACAGGCAGTTCACCCCTTTACCCCCACATCTGGAAGCCATTAGTGGGGAGACAGTCAGAGCGGGAAAGAGCTGCTGCACAGCACAAATTCTGAAGCTGCAGCAGTAGCTGAAGAGTTGGACATCCATCCCTGTGCTGACCGTCACGTCTCCTCCCACCACCCCCTCGTGACCACTCAAGGCACCTTCTCCTTTTTTTTCCCCATTCTTTCAGACCCACCCTCCCCGCAAGCCATAGCTCTTCCTAAAACAAACGAGCACTGTGATGCTAAGATGCTGTGTCAATGAGAAGCCTCGAATGTTAAAGAGAATTTAAAACCGCGTTTCAGGGAAACTCCGCACAGATGTTTGCCGTGCGTTCTAATCTTGAATGGCCAAAGAGCGTTCACGGTCACTACGCACAGCGAGGATTATATAGAGATTGTATAAAGTCGCATTTGTGGAAACAGGACTCCATCTCTCCCTCCTGCAGCTCCAAGCTCCACCCCACTTGAAGCCGTAGGAGACACCAGATGACTGCGGTCTCCTCGATCTTGGACCCAGAAACAGCATAAATACCAGCGGTGTTAGGTTTTCACTGCTTATCGTGCATAATCAAACCACAAGACCTTTTTTCAATCGAGATAGCTATTAAGAGGTTTCCAGGGACCTGCCATACAACTTTCCATTTTCTTGTATTACAGTGCAATGAATAATTATATGGACAGTTTTTTTAGAAGCAAATTATCCTGTAATAAACATTTCAGCTATTTTAACCATCTGTTTGCAGCATCAGTGCTGGATGAATTAGCATTTTCATTTCTCAGCCATAAATAGACCACCAAGTACAGCTCTGGATCAACTAAGCAGCAATTATGGTGACTTACATGACGTACATTCAAGTCGTCGTCACCATATAATCAGCAGTAGATTTACCCTGACGGATGCAGTTTCCCTCAAATCTGAACTATTTAAAGTATTTCTTCATGCAGGACTGTATTTTTAACCACGGTATAACTGCATGGATGTGACTGGTTTTGTATGGCACGGGGACAAACCATGTGTTACATATGATATGTACTCAACATTGCGGGCCAAAGTTTTCACTCTTTAGACAGAGAACTGATGATATCTCACAAACAATAGAGAGAAAATCAAAATGCAAGTTAGTCTGGTGAGTTTTCAAAACTCATATCATATGTATTAGTTTACCTGATTAAATTCATGATGGTGTAAATGTAACTTCAGCAACACTTATTAATTTCTCATGTAAAAACGATTAGTTACAATCTGTTCATCGTTGCGAAACAGACACATTTTACAGATGGCCTGATAAAAGCATCAAGTTTGACAGTAAAATTAAACACCTGTGGGCTTTCTGGCAGCACAGTGAACATTTAGTCTTTACCGGCCATCAGCTATAGATGCCCTGTGCTGTGACAATTGCCTTTGTCCGCTCATTTTTAGTGCCATTCCCAACTGCAAGAATCTTTGAAACATTTTCAAGTGAATTTGTGGAAGATTTTCATATGTCTGTTTAAAAAATACCCATGCGTGTTTATTTTTATAGTAAAAAAAATACTAAATTAAATAAAGTAAATAAAGCTAGGCTCGGATTTAAGCGCTGCGCTTTGTAGAATTCCAAATGTAGCTCTTTCAAGTTACACAGAAAGAAGCAGACTTATCAAACATGATCACCTTTACATCTAGCCGTCAGTTCCGAGCGAAAGCTAAATTACACGTTTTTGAGAAGTCATTAGTAGAAGTTTACACACTGTAATCATCGTTGTGATAAAACAAACCTGCGGTTAGAAAATTCAAATTGGCGCTTTGGCATAGCAATAAGAAATTTTATGGCCGTTTTAAAACATTTTAGAGGTCACAATTTGCCGTGTCTGGATTTTATTCGCTCGGTGTCAATGCTGTTGGTCAATGCTGACTTATTTTAAAACGAGCTGAAGTCACAAGTGATCCGTTAACAAAACATCCCTCTTTCCCTACCAACGGTCACTTCTTCATTCGGTCGTTCAAAGAGTGCCGAAGAGGCTCCCTTGAGTGACCGCCGCACTTAACAGTAACTAATTTAAGTTCCGGTTCTTCTGGTCCTCATTACCCTTGGAAGTGTCTTGGGAAAGCAGAAACCAACATAACTGGAGACTCCGCAGGTCTACACAGCTAGTTAAGTAAGCTTTCCCTCCAGAGAAGGCCCTATCGACACTAAAACTGCAGGAAAATGAAAATACAGACAGGGAGCCACCACGAGAAAGTTATTCTAAGGGAGTTCAAAGTACGTAAATCTGCAATATTGCATGTTGATGGGTCTTAGAACAATGCGCCGCTCTCAGGGCTTTAACACCTTCCCATCTCTCAGTGGCACTGAGTACGTGGAAGTTAAATAATGCAGAAAGTAGACCCCGACCTGCATTTAGTGCTGTTTCTGCAACTCACTTTTTATTATCAGCACTACTATTGCTATACTGTGTTGTGTGTGTAAATCATACTGATGATACTTTCTCAATCTGATTTGCATTCACTTTAATAATTAAATACAATTTAACCCTATATCAAATGGCTCACTGTGCGGTGCACCTTCAACAGTTTATCAAGGCTGGATGAAATGGCCTGAAAATTAAAGTCGGACTAAAATTGACACCCTGAAGTGCAATTTCAGTATAACATAAGATTTTCATGTTTGGACAGACCATGTATCAAAAAGTAAAAATGATGTAAAAAAGTAAATAGCAGGATACAGGGCAATGATGTTGGAAAGTTAATATATACACACACACACACACACACACACACACACACACACACACACACACACACACACACACACACACACTCTGAAACCACTTGTCCCAAGCAGGGTTGTGGCAAGCCGGAGCCTAGCCTGGCAGCGCAGGGTGCAAAGCTGAGTCGGGGACATACTCAGGACGGGACCCCACTCTGTCACGGGGTACCCCACATGGAACTTGAACCCCAAACCCACCGGAGAGCAGGCCCTGGCCAAACCCATTGCACCACTGTGCCTCCCCCTCCCCCTCCCACAAACAAGTGAAAAACAGGATTTAATTTTTTCTCTTTGGAGCATTGGTGCATCACTGCCTCGGATGATCTGCCTATGGTTATTTCTTTCAGAGACAGTTGAAATGAATTAGTTCTTTAAAGGGATTATGAGCAGTATCCAACCTAGGTTCAAACAGTTACCTGCTGTGCCATTGCAAGCGTGCGCTGAGCGGGGCAATCTGGAGGTGAAACACACCTATTTCACTTCTGAAGACACGCCTTGTGGGCAACTGCTTCGTTTCCACACCAACAAGAGAAGCAGGCAGAGTGCACCGTTCAGTTTATTTTCTCAGTTACCCATTAAATATAAGTGACAGGGTTAACATTAAATCTGCTCTGAAAATAAATGTTATATTCAAACAAATTCCTTTAACTTTGCACCTGATAAGATAGAGTTGAGAGCGCGGGCTAATTGTGAGACAACAATCTGCCACTAATAATTTAATAATAATAATGATGTAATAATTTAATAATTAAAATATAATAAAATTAAAAATAAAAATATTAAAAAAAAAAATAAAAATAATTTAATACTAAAATACACACACACTCACACACACACACACACACACACTTTCAGAACCGCTTGTCCCATACAGGGTCACGGGGAACCGGAGCCAACCCGGTAACACAGGGCGTAAGGCCGGACGGGGAGGGGACACACCCAGGACGGGACGCCAGTCCGTCGCAAGGCACCCCAAGCGGGACTCGAACCCCAGACCCACCGGAGAGCAGGACTGTGGTCTAACCCACTGCGCCACCGCACCCCCCTAATAATAAAATAATAAAATAATTTAATAATAATAATAATTTAATTCATTTTTGAATAGGGGGTGCGATGGCGCAGCGGGTTGGACCAGGTCCTACTCTCTGGTGGGTCTGGGGTTCGAGTCCTGCTTGGGGTGCCTTGGGATGGACTGGCGTCCTATCCTGGGTGTGTCCCCTCTCCCTCCCGCCTTATGTCCTGAGTTGCTGGGTTAGGCTCTGGTTCCCTGCGACCCTGTATGGGACAAGCGGTTCAGAAAGTGTGTGTGTGTGTGTAAAATTGCTTTTTCATTGAAAAAACACGGAGCTGACCAGACTTAGCCCGGCTCCCAGTGAATGGGCATGAATCGTTGCTCGCTCCATCTGGGTCGGGACAAAACGACATTGTCTCGATATCATTCGGTATGATTTACTCGATGGTTTCTGGCTGAGCAATAACAATAACAGCATTGTAAAGCAACCAGGATGCACGTCGCTTTATCCAACACAGATGTCTGTTTTCATATTTGCCAGCTGAAGAACACTACCACACTTCGTACAGTAACACGTTAGCGGTACGCACCCAAAACTCTGAGCTGTTCAGGGAATGGAAAGAAAGGCTCTGTCTCATTAGGGTCTCTTTCGTGCAATATGCTTCTCCCTTGATGTACGTCATTACACAACAAATCCCATCACGCCATTGTCGTTTCTCGCTCGTAATGCAACCCGGTACCAGACGAGAAAAGTGGGAGTGTCAGGAGTACTAGGTTATTCGGAGGCATAATTTAATAGCCAAGTGAGAAGCAGGCAGCCAAGAAGCCCTTGTGGTCTTTTTTGACTAGTTCGGCATTCGCAAGTCTGTTACGCAGCTCTTGTCCTGGAAACAGCTCAATTGTTTTTTGACGTTCGCCTTGTAGTACAATAGGCTTTTCGGGACGTCGAGGTAAATAACTGTGACCCCCAAAGAATTATTGCCGCTGCGGCCCAATTCTCACTCCAGAACTAAAATTGCATCCAAAAATACAACCGGCATAAACTTTGCGGTGATGCTGATCTTGGTTTCAGGTTTAAATCCAAAGGACAAGACATATTTGAGTCATATGCTTTGAATCTGCTGGAAATTACGCTGGATGGTGCTTTAATGATGCTATCCCGCCACATGTTATATCGAAGGAACGAGGCAGGGGAACGGTTCTGATTAAAGCTGATTATGGAAGCTGCCAACGTTTTGCACAAACGGACCGGCGACGGAGCCAAGTTTTAAACTGGATTCCGATGTGTGTCTGTATTTTATTTACATGTTGGATGAATAAGGACTTCTCGCTGACAACCAGATCATCTCTGATCGCAAAGGCTAGAGGTTGCCGAATCTATTCGCGGACCTTTAACAGGACGGGTTGCATTTATTCTATGGATATTTTAGCAATCTATTTGCTGGAATAAAATCAAAACTTAAGTACACATGGCAGCTAGTATGATGTTTCTAAATATGAATAGTATAAGAAATCCCTGCCAAAGAAAAAGGAAAACTCTAATGTGTCGTATTCACAAGTATTGTTATATATTTCTAATAATACAAAAGTGCCTTCAAAAGGTTTTAATGGAGAGCCACATTAAGGAGAAGACATTATATATAAAGGGAACATCTCTCAAGAAATGAAGATATCAGATGTTTGAACTGATCGGAGTAATGAATTACACCATACACTACTTCCTTTTCTTTGTTTTTATAAACGTCAATAAAAATAACTATGGGTTTCAATTTTCTGCCTTGTGACAGGGAACTCTGTATCACTCTGTAATTGTTCATTTAAGGTCAAACTGGTGCTCGAGTCGACATGGAAAGAATCCTCTATAATCCGGAGTCCTCAGCTGCCATGTCTGGATGGACTGAGGAGTGACCACTTGAAGGCCTAGTAGAAAGGTTTGGTTTTTGTTTTTCATTATGTTGCTAGTTCACGGTATGACTAAAAGATTATTCCACACAACCGCAGAAAGGAGAGAAACTCTTGAGCTTCGTGACTTTTTTTCCCACGACTTGAGGCCCGCAGTGACTCACAGTCTGTGCGTAGCTCTGTGGGCTTCACATGACACTCATAATGACCCCAGAAAAACAGTCCTTTGGACTACTTGTGGCTGTTTGCAATGATTTGACAGCTGAAATTCAATGGAGAAGGGTAATAAAAATGAGAATTAAAGTGAGAGTTAAATAAACAGGCCTCGGATTAAAACCAGAATTTGCAAGTGACAAAGAGAAATTCAGTTCTTTCTTAACAGAAGGAATATATTTACATTACATTTAAATTACATGCGTGATATATAAAGTATATACAATATATGCTTTTCTTCAAAATGACATACATCTGAGTAAACATAGTGCATTTTACAACAGGTGAAGCGCTTTAGATGCAGACACATGACTGTCAAAACACAGTAATTTTGTCCCGTACTATTTTCGCCAGCACGCATTATATAAGTGGCTGCATATAGAACTGATGAAAAATTTAAAGGTGATCATGACAGATGCCGTGATGCAAGTTTGTGGAGCAGTTAGGAAACCAGGACAGAAGCGGGTCTGAAAGACACGTTTTGAGGAATTCAGCAGTTCTGAGGGAGAGAGGGAGCTCATCCCACTGCACTGGAACTTGTACCGAGAACCTGCAGACTGTAACTGTAAGAGTTGCAGGATGTAAAATAATCCATAGAACTGGCTTTGGCTTTGGTGTCAGTAGAGATCGTTTGAGTCATTAGTTATTAATACCGCACGATGTAATCCAAGATATGCATTCATTTCATATAATCGAATACATTTTATCTTAACAATTTTATTCATTAAGTTTTGCGAATTGCGGGGTGAGGTGGTACAACGGGCTTGGTCGGGTTCTGCTTGCTGGTAGGTCTGGGGTTCAAGTCCTTGTGAAGGACTGGTGTCCTGTCCTGGGTGTGTCCCCTCCTGCCCTACACCCTGTGTTGCTGGGTTAGGCTCTGGCTTGCTGCGACCCCGCTTGGGACAAGCGGCTTGTGTGTGTGTGTGTGTGTGTGTGTGTGTGTGTGTGTGTTTTGCAAATTCTGAATTGAAACCAGAAACAATAAAGTGTTGTTCACTGAACATATTCCCCAGGAGCTTTGCGTTTGCAGGCTCGTCTCATGGGATTTCAACTAAAACTCCAGTCAAGCTGATTGACATGAAAATGCGCAGCTAAAATTGCAGGTACTGAGAGCTGTGTCCCCTGTGCGGTAAACTACCATACTTCTACATCGCAAGGTCAAATAAACACTCATTGTGCTGAAAGAGGTTTTACTGAGATAAATCTGAAAAAATATCAGCTTTAGCAGAGTGTGTTTTTCGTAGTATTTTCTTCTGAAAGTCTTCAGCTCCTCTTACCATCTGTTTCAGCATCTTTATTCCAACTGCCCAACGTCGCCCTCTCCGAAATAGTGAGCTCCTCTGGGAAACTTCTCGCAAGACACGAAGCACAAACCACAGCTCATATGGACCTATTCAGGAATGGAAGTTGGAGGGCAGGCGTCTCCGAGGATGAGCGTGCCTGTGCAAGAAAACAAGAACGGCTCTGGATGTGGAGCGGTGCGGCCAGCCCGTCCGAACAGCGTGCCAGCATTTGGAACCTCATGGTCTTTGTTTCATCGCGCCGTGGCCGGTTCCAGCGGGAGCACTTTGGAATGTGATCTATTTCCCTTTGTGAGAGCGCTGCCAGCGCCGCTCCAGGTGGCCTCGCTCCTAAAAGAGCCTGCACGGAAACTCGGTACCTGTTAATTAGCCAAATGGGGAGATATTAAAAGAGACAGTTCAACACTGAATTTAGCAGTTTGTTAGGGCATTTCCAAAAAGAGCCACGGCGGACGAGGGCCCGCGACAAAAGGGCCTTCATTTTCTAACCTGCATGGAGGAGACGTGTTGCTGTGGGGTTGCAGATGGGGCACCTCTGGATCCAGGGGACATGAACCCAGGTGAACCGTTGACAGCGATGTGGCCAGATGTCAGCTGCCACGTGGGACAGCTGATGAATGCCCAGTGAAACAGTAAAAAACTGTGACTGCTGTTCACAGAATGAATTCCTGTGATTTTTGATGACACATTGACAGGCCGTCTCAGCCTGGGACTACTGCTCTTTGCCTCTTGTACGGACAGGTCAGCACAGGAACAACCATCCTGCATGACAGGTGTTGCTAAAATTGGTCAAATGTTTATTCTCTATACTTCTTTTCTCTGTTGCCTAATTCGCCGAGAATCATTTGTGCTGCTGGATGCCATTGTAATGACACGAAATTATTGATTATTTCCAACTTCTGACAGGTCAATGTGAAAATGTGCTGGTGTAGTCACTAGGTGGCGCTGTAAAGCCTGAAGCTACCATGTCCCGTGCCAGTGAAGGATGGAGTTCCTCCGCAGGTGTCTGCTGTAGCTTTAGTTTGGTTTGTGCTTCCATTTGTTAGATGACCTGAAAGCTCTCTTAGAAATAACTAGTAGCATGCATATACGCGTGTTTCCAAGAGCAATCCAAAAGTGTTTTTTAATTACTTTTAATATTTTATTTATTTTATATGATCAGATGGCGGCACGGTGACATCATAGCGCCTGGATGGGTTCGATGCCCGTTCATGCTGTGTGCAGTTCGCATATCTGAGCTTGCGTGGGTTTCCTCCGGGTGCTCCGGTTTCCTGCCACAGACCAAAGACAAGTCTACAGTTCAGGTAGACGGATGGCCCTAAACTGGCCTTCGTGTGTAAATGGGTGTGTGCGTGGCTACCTTGTGGACCGGCGTCCCATCGAGGGCGTACCACCTTCACTTCAGCCTTGCGTTAATACTTCCCTGAATTAAGCTCCGGTTGACGGCGACGCTGCTCAAGAGCCGCGGCTATTGGGTGGATATGATCAGATTGCTTCATTTGGAGATTATAATGAGGACAAAAATCTCCACTTGCAGTTAGAAGTATTTACACCAGTTTACTACACAGAAGTACCCATCATCTCGAAAACGGTTCATTTTCATCAGAGCATCGTATTAATTTCAGAAACAGATTTACGCGGCTTACAGTCAGAGTGTAAAATGTCAGTGTGACATCAGTACTGCTGAACATCATCATGTATGGAAGCACGTTGCACAGCACACTGGGTGTATTTTCACTCCTTTGCAGACAGTATGTAATGTTATTTGCGATTTGCGATTTGCGATCTGCTGGGGGGGCGGGGGGGGGAGTGCGTGCGGTGTGTGTGCGGTGTGTTCCAGCAGCCCGAGCTCCCGCTCCTCTTCTCTCTGATGTCCTGGACACTAGAATGTGGACCTTGCGGGGGCGTGGAGGGTCGGGGGGGGGGGGGGGGGGGGGCGGATATAAGGCTCGAAAATTGGCTTCTTGCATAATTAAATTGGGTGGGAGGGGCGCTCTGTCGATGGACGGTGCGCTGCGCTGCGTCCGTACGTTCGGACGCATCACACACACGCGCGCAGCATCATCCCCCGCACGCGCGGCTCGCGCTTGCACGCGGGACGCCGCACAACGGATGGACTGATGCCTGATGTCAAAGCGCCCGGGGTTTCCTCCTCGGTTCCCCCCTCCCTCCTATGTATGAATTAACGAAGTGCCATGGATCGGGCTCCATTTGAAGATGAGCCCTGGAGAGGAGCGGACAGGTAACGCCAGCCGCGAGCGCGCGCGCGCTTTCAATTAGATGCGCTGCGCGGAGCGGCGTGGGGAGCGAGCGCCGCATCCGCCGCATCCGCCGCATCCGCGCTGCGCGTCCTTCATTCACACGCTCGCTGTGCTCTCTGTCTGTCGCGTTTCCTTGGTGCAAATCAAAGCGCGGTATTCCTGCACGGAGGAGCAACAGAATGATGAATGACGACGATGGAGCAGAGGAATTACACCGCCGGCCGTTGTTCTGTCGCCGGCATTCGGCACCCTCGCCTCGGACTCGTCGTGTTCTTGATCTTGTACGCGACATACAGATCACGGCAGCGCCGTATTATAATTGCTAGCATTTGATTTCATTCATGTCCGTGCGTGACAATAAATTAATAAATGAATAATAACGAAGCGAAGCGAAGGTGGCTAAATAAATTATTCTCTGTCGTTTGCTCAGACCCGATTATACCGGAGCAGCGCTCACATCCATATTGATTGACTCACTCTGGCAGCGACGTTTACGGTTCGATCGGCGAATGCAGTACAAGGAATCCGCTCTGTTTCAGTGATGTGATTCATAACGGCATTTACAGTTACGCTGAGTGTGAGCACTGCGATCACGTGACTCGCCAAGGCCTAACCAGGGATCGGAGTCGTTATTCTGGGCCAGGATTTCATTTCTCCGCTCAGCGTGGCCGTGGGGTACCGCGGTAGCGTGAGGTGTAAACAGAGGTGTAAAGAGTGGTGGGGGGCTGGGCACCTGGTAGTGTAGTGGTTAGAGTTTCTGCCTTTGGTCTTGAAGGTTGCAGCTTCTGTCCCCACCTCTGGTAGCAGTACTCTTGAGCAAGGTATTTACCCTAAGTGCCCTAGTTAAAAAAAAAAATACAGGGCCTGGTAAATAATTGTAACCTTAATATTGTTGGGTGCTTTGAAGAAACATTTTGGCTAATGAATACATTTATTGCTGAAAGATGACATTTATCCATTCAGCTGATCCCTTCCTCCAAAGTCATTTACAGCATTATATAATCTACTAACAATTGTTTACCCATTTCTAGAGGTGGGTAATTTTTACTGGAGCCATTTCAGGGTAAATAAGGTTTAACTGTCAAGTTGTTCAGTGGTACTTTAACTAGAGGTGAGACTTGAACCTGTGACTTTAGAGGCCAAAGGAAGGAGCCCTAACCAGTGCTCTACTAGCTTCACCCTTCAGTAAGACCATCTATAACACCATTTAAAACCGCTTGTCCCATACGGGGTCGTGGGGAGCCGGAGCCTAACCCGGCAACACAGGGCAGAAGGCTGGAAGGGGAGGGGACACACCGAGGACGGGACGCCAGTCCGTCACAGGGCACCCCAAGCAGGACTCAAACCCCAGACCCACCGGAGAGCAGGACCCAGCCAAACCCATAGCCACCGCACCCCCTATACCATCTATAACAGTTTGCCCATTTTTAATATAGAAGTTTATAGCTGCTACCTTGATCAAGGGCACCACAGTAGGATTGAGGACAGAAACCCAGAACCTCAGAGAGCTGAAAACAGGTTTAGCCACTGCGCCACCTACTGTCCGTAACATAATATGAAAAATAAATTTCAAAGCCAGGGGCAACCGGTAACATAGTGGTTAGACTTGTTCCCTTTGGACCCAAAGGTTGCATGTTTAAATCTCACTTTTGGTTGTAGCACCCTTGAGTGGTGTAAAATTGTTCCAGTTTAAAAAAAAAATGACCCAACAGATAAGTGTAGGTAGATTAACACTTTAAGTCGCTTTGGAGAAAAAGCATCAACTAAATGAGTGAAATGCAGTGTGAGTCTTTGTAAGCTTTCAGCCTCACGGTTTCCTGCAGATGTACTGCACTCAGCCTTTTGTCTTGTTTTGACTGCAAACAGCCAATGTGGTGGAGCAGGAAACTGGACTGTTTTTTCCACAAAGACCCTTCCCTCCCTGGAGAGAATCCCTGGTTCTTCTGGACACCTTTCTGACACAAGTTCACATACTTTCACATTATGCTGTTTGTAAAGGTAACCAGATAAATGTTACCTCTGTCATTAATTCCATTTAGTTTATCCCCCACACACCTCATCTGAAACCACGTGTCCCAGGTGGGGTTGCGGGGAGCCAGAGCCTAACCCGGCAGCACAGGGCATAAGGCAGGACAGGGAGGGGACACACCCAGGACGGGATGCCAGTCCATCACAAGGCACCCCAAGCAGGACTCAAACCTCAGACCCACCGGAGAGCAGGACCCGGTTAAACCCATCCCACCGTTTATTCCCCTGTGGTAGGCATTATAACTTGCATTGTTCATGCCATAAACCCTCATTAGCTGCAGTAAAAAAGAGGTAAAGTTAATCAGGGGCTGGTCCTGCTCCATAATATGGTAAACATGATTAGATTTTGCTGAACAGATTTTTTTGCGTGTAGTATATTTTCTACTGTTATTTCAGCACAGGTGGTAGTGCTGCTCAGGGGGGATACAAATAAGGACGAGAAAGGTGAAATTATTCAGCCGCGACGGTGCGCGCTCTTACTAAATCGGTAAGGAAAAAATATTACCGTGTTTTTGGATGTGTTTTGGGACCCGGAATGACCGAGGCTATATGTCAATCAGTGGGACATTAACAGCTGTCCAAACACCGCAGGGAAGGGCAGCGCTTCAGTTAAATGTACTTAGTAATTAGACGGCTGCGGTTTAATATGGACCATGCCTTCGCAATGGAATTTACGCTAAAACCCCATGAATCATCAAACGGGGAACAGGAAAAAAGAAATGAAAAGGAAAACACGGACCAATGACACGTTAATAGGCGGAAAACCACTGGGCCGTACATTAGGGTGCTTAAGGTGTTTTCACAGGACTAAGCCTTTCCCTCTATTGTTTTGTTTCTATGTACCAAAGCTCTCGGGTTGAATCCATTGAGGATATTCGGTGTAAAACCGCAGTATATACATCACCCGACTGACACAAACACACCTACTTTTCCTTGCTAAGTATTCTTTCGTATAGGTGGTTGGAAACATTACCACTGATTTAATGTAAACCTTTGGACTGGAAACTGTTGCGTGTGTAGCTTTGCAAACCATTACTGAAAAAAGCACAAAATGAGGACTTTTTCGCTTTCTTTTGCGTTATATTTTTTGCTTTATTATGCTCCTGCAGTGGTGCTGATTTCATTTTGCTGTGGATCCTGTAAAGCGCAGCCTTGTGTTGCCTGGTGTGGCAGTGGCTCCCTGTGCGCTTGGCTTCAGAACCTCCTTAACAGGTGACTCTGGGTCAGTCTGCGGAAATATAAAATTACAGTAATCAATCCGAAAGCCGTTGTTAGAGAGAAAACAAAAAAAGCTGAGCAGTTGGAGAAAATAAGGTTTGGTTTATTCCTGGCGATTTTGCAAGCAAAGCATATTAAAGTTGAGTGACGTTTATATGTTCATCAGCGCCGTGTTCGTTTTTATCCAATAAGCTCCTGTATGAGAGCAAGGACAGTTATATTCTTTCACATCATCTGTTCCCAATTCAGATTTAACCATAAAGCTGAGAAGCGTCAGCTCATCCAAAGAGTGCTAGGCTTTTGTGCTAAAACGCTGAACTGGATGTAGCAGAATTTTGTAGCTGCCCCGGTGCGGATGCACATTATTTGCAGACTTTATGGTTTTTTTTCGCCTTTCTCTTCAGTCAGTGGGGGCTGTGTTGACTCTCACGCGTGGGGTGACGAACCACTGTGTATCGCAGTAAATGCCATTAAAACCTTTGCTGTATCCTGAAATTAATCTTATAGCGTTCACCTTTTTTTAAGTTTAAAAACTGTAATATGAGCGGCGACAATTCATCCCTTGGAGGCAGTTAATGAACAATGTGTGAAATACATTAAATATACAGTATATACTGTGTTTTGTGATATAAGGAATGTTGTCTCTGCGCAGCACTTACACAATGCCAACCAAAACTTTGGTCTTCTCAAAAACTCACACGCACACACTTTCCGAACCGCTTGTCCCATTGAGGGTTGCAGGGAGCTAGAGCCTAACCTGGCAACACAGGGCGTAAGGCTGGAGGGGGGAGGGGACACACCCAGGACGGGACACCAGTCTGCCGCAAGGCACCCCAAGCGGGATTCTAACCCCAGACCCACCGGAGAGCAGGACCCGGTCCAACCCACTGCGCCACCATGGCCCCCCTTCTCAAAAACTATATTTATTTAACTCTTTCTCACATACACAAAATATCGGTGCTAATAGTAAATCATAAATGAGAAAATATGATAAAAAATAAAAAGATCAGAGTTTTAGCCCCTCTACACATACAATATGATCTACCTGGACCTCTCTGTGTGTCGTACAAACGGATTTTTCTTGCCGTTTTGCAGTCGCTGAATAGCAGATGGACGGTGTTGTTTACTGCCATCCAGCAATGCTGCGCAGACTCATTAGAGCATCAGTAGGACTGCGAGTGGGAGGATGTCTCCAGGTCCGCACTGTGTGCTTGCAATAGGGGGATTTACTAGTCCCCAGGCTTCTTAGGCCCTCCACATTCACATGGTATTTACTGTTACCCTCACTATATCACTTCCATTCCAGTAGATGCTCTCTCCAGATACATTCCAGCAACTCACAGCACCTTCAGAAGCTGAGGTCACAAGCTCCAAACCTTGTATCGGCTGTGGTTTATTTTTCATGGTCAAAGCTGTGGAGCTGGGTGACTTTCGGCAGGAGAGTCAGAGTCCAATTGGACTAAAGGCTACTCAATTATTGCTGTATTAATATGTAATGTATAATAGTGTATTTTTGAATGGATGGATGAATGGATGGTTGGTTGGATGGATGGATGGATGGATCATTTTCATTTTCAGCTGATTCTTTCATCCAATGTAACATTTATTTAAATGATGTATATTGTCTGATGTTTTACTGGGAAAACGCAGATTAAGCACTTTGTTTGCAACAGGGTCTTTACGAGGAGTTAATCTGGAAACCTTCAGGTTCCAAGTCTGTCCATAAACACCATGCTAGCCACCACCATTGAATATTTCCATTTACATTACGTTTATTTATTTAACTGATGCTTTTCTCCAAAGCGACTTACAATGTTACTCCAGCTACACAATGTGCTGCACAAACATCTTGATGCAGGAAGATAAATAATTTCTCCTGACTTGGAAGGTTTATTATTGTTTCGCTCTGAGAGTTCAGTTGTCTTGCACAATGGAAAACTAAGAACAAAAGACTAACCGGCATTCAGGAGTTGCAGAGATTTACCCTGTGCTTTATTTAAATTATAACAGAGGACAGCAGTCAGTTTGTTCCTTTCAGACCTTACAAAACATTACTCGTAAATGCTGAGCAGTTTAAATATCTCTTTGTGAAGCTTAGCATTAGAATACTGTATGAAAATGCATATGAACAATACAGAACACGGTGAGTCTTAAAGAATGCATAGAAATACAAAGCAGGAAAAAGTAAGTGCAGGAGAAACCTCAGAGAAAAACCTGAATTTGCAGGTAAAGTGATGTGTGATGGTTTGTCTTTGATTAAGGAACCACGCAAGGTAGTTGGAATGTGTCCACCTTGTTTATACCCTTCTTTTTAAATGCCCTTAAGGCATGTTTTATTGATGAGCTGTCAAATGATATTTCTTAGGTTCATGTACATTTTGTTTATTTGGATCATTTTAAAGATGATGTGTGAGGGGTCTTATTTTGTTTTAGCGCTGATAAGGGGGATTTTAAGTAATGTTTTTCAAGAATCTGGAGTGTGTTTTATAGTTTGTCGGAACTTTGATCACACGTCTCGGTAACGGCAGACGTAAAAAAATCCGCCCAGGTGGACTTAGAGGAGTCGCCGCTGCGTGATCACAGAGTCTTCAATCTGTTTCAGGAACTACGTGGAAGCCCGTGGGGACTCGTCCAGGAGCACAGGTCACATGGCAGGTAAGAGCCATCAAAAACAGCCTCTTTCACTGAACTATAAAAGCAGCTTCTTTCTTTTTTTTGTTTTTTTTTTTTGGTGGAGTTGACTGCATGAAACTGCAGTTAAACGCAGTACTGTAGGGAAGCAGGTAAAAAAAAAAAAATACAATTTTTGTTTTTTTAGTGATATACAGCATAATACTGTATGTGAATGGTAAAGTGATTATTTTCATAGGTTTCTCACATTTTTGGTCATTTTATTCTGTTGAGTTGTTTAGGAAAAACAGTGAAATGACTCTAAAAGCATTTAAGCTTTTCCATGCTGCATATCTATTTTGACAGTGTGACCACTGTATATTTATGGGCATTATCCATGTCTTTTGAGACCATTCCCCTCTCAGCCCATGGGCACTCATCCAGTTTGGGTCATATTTAACAAGCTTTCATCGCACATTTAAGAAACTGTGAGATGTTTAAATGCTGCCAGTGCGGCTGTGATTATTCTCCATCGGACCACCTCCAAAAACCATACTGTCATTATATCTCACTGATTTTTTTCTGCCTTTCCTTCCCTTCCCTTAGCATATATTGGGTGCATGTGTGGGTGGGGGTGGTCCTTGCCTGCCATCTGGACCAAGGCTGCTTCAGTACCCTTTGCTTTATTCCCAGAGAGAAAATGGAAAAGGGGCTGCTTGTACAGGGGGATGCGGTGGCACAGTGGGTTGGACCGGGTCCTGCTTTCTGGTGGGTCTAGGGTTCGAGTCCCACTTGGGGTGCCTTGCGATGGACTGGCGTCCCGTCCTGGGTGTGTCCCCTCCCCCTCCAGCGTTATGCCCTGAGTTGCCAGGATAGGCTCCGGCTGCCTGCGACCCCCAAGGGGACAAGCGGCTCAGAAAGTGTGTGTGTGGGCTGCTTGTACAGGACAATTTAAAAATCCGGTCGTGTTTCAGTAAAATTCCTCAGTATTAAGCAAATTGTCTGAGATTTGTGTCACATGGATGACAATTTCCTTAGCTTATTTTATTGTAGCTATTTTATTGCTTCCCGAAGCTGCTGGATCGAACCAACCACTGTAGCTCTGCTTTGGTTTCTTTATTTATTTTATTTATTTATTTTTATTTTAGGGGACATGGTGGCGCAGTGGGTTGGACCAGGTCCTGCTCTCTGTTGGGTCTGGGGTTCAAGTCCTGCTTGGGGTGCCTTGCGATGGACCGGTGTCCCGTCCTGGGTGTGTCCCCTCCCCCTCCAGCCTTATGCCCTGAGTTGCCGGGTTAGGCTCTGGTTCCCCGTGACCCTGTATAGGACAAGCGATTCAGAAAGTGTGTGTGTATTTTTATTTTTTATAGAGCGCTCTTCTCACGCAGTGACACAGAGCGCTTTAACACAGGCATACAGGAAGAAAAATTGATACAAAGAAAGAAGACAGTCAACTAATGGCTACCATAATGAAGAACTTATTATAGAGCTATAAGTATACCTACTGGCCACCGGGGAAAAGAACAAAAACTCCCAACTGAAGGTTGAGGGAGGAAAAAAAACCTCTGGGGGTCCACGGGCCAGTGGTTGCCCACCCCTCCTGGGCTTTCTAGAAAGAAACAATTTGTAAGCCAGCGTTTAATAAGTAATAATTCTTTGAGCTCTCGTTGCTGTTTTAACACCGTTACTTAGCATCCATGTGTATACTGGACAGTTTTGCACGGAGCGAATAGCATGCAGTCTTTTTTTGAGGTGTTCTACCCCCCGATTTGTCACGGCTAATAATTATTATTACACCCTCCCTTGATGCGCAACATCCACGGGAAGTCGGAAAGGCTCCGCACGCACGCTGAATGCAGATTTCTGCCAGTTTGACTCATTGCTCTACAGATGCCATGCCGACTGTCAGCGTTAGCATGTCACTGTCAGGGCAGGAATTTGCGTCTCGTGGGTCTCCTCACCACAGATGGGGAGTGTGGACTCAAACTCAGGTCCCCCCACAGGACACACAGCAATCTACCGATGCGTCACCGGGGAGGTTCGTCCCTCAGCGCAGCAGAACCGCGGAACTCGAACTTCCGATGTTCTGTCAGCGCTCGGTCCCTAACCCAGGGCACCGCCTGCTGCCATACATCGTAAAATTGCCAGTGAAATTGTTTACACATGTAAAATTACTCAGCGATTGCTTTCTTTTGCAGATTCAGGCAATGAGCCCGAGAAGTGCCCTCCGCTCCAAGCGCACACCCTCAGAGAGTTCGAGCAGGTACGTCACCTGGCCCGCTTCTCCAGCACCGAACCCGTGCTTACGAATACGCCCAAGTGTCAGCGTAAACCCGGCAGCGCAAACGATTCGCTGAGAAGCCGTAGCGTCGCAAAGGCGCGTTTCCGCCGCGCGGATGCGCGTTAAGCGCCGAGTGTCGGTTTCCTACACAGCGTGCGCAAAGCTGTTCATTTAGGTCAGGCGTATGCCGAAACTTTGATGTTTTTTGGTAAACAGCTCAGCTCGTTTCTTTCTTGTCCGCACGCGGCGCAGCTGGGAAGTAATTGTTTCTGTTCCTTTGCAACGCCGCACCGAATCCCGCGATGCACGCGTGGGGTCCCGGTGACATCTCTTCCGCATTCCTGCATTCTAGGACACGTGCCACGCCGGACTGTTCGTGAAACGAGTTCAGCGCCGTTGGCTCGCGGCCTTTCAGATTCCCTGATGCGGGAAGGGGTTGGGGCGGGGGATCGGACTCATTTCTGACAGCGCTGCTGATAAATTGAGCGCGGCCCAAGGTGGTAGGTGGATGAGGTGTAATGGGATCTGGCTCGGCTCGCCGGGCCCGCTGGCTGGAAGGCTCCGAACTTGCAGGAAGTCATGAATCACAGTCGCTTGTAATGTAGTAAAGCCATTGTGCTTTTTACTCTCTTTGAAGTGTTTCTTGCTTTTGCGAGTCGGGAAGAGGATGACAGATGGTCCGGAGCAGAAACCGGCTCGCTTACCGTGCAGATCCATCGGGACCGAACAGTTTCCAGTCAAATAAAAGAACATCAAAATATATCTCCTTTCATTTTTATATTTTTCCTGCTCTGAAGTACTGCTAACAATGAAATATTTATGAATTACAGTACAATTTTTAAAATTTACCAACTTCACTTTAAGATTATTTTTAACCTTTAATTTATATTTATGCTGTTATTTAATATGAATACAGCATATTAAATATTGAAGATTTTGCTGTAACATGTCCGGCATTCCCCCTTTGGTAATAAGTGTATAATAATACAATAAGTGTATAATAACAGCATATAAAATTAAACAAATTCCATTTTTTGTTGTTATTCCTTAATTTATTTCTTAGATTATAATTCCTTTTCGAGCAACGTAATTTAGCCTGTCGGTTACGCTGTCTGCTCGGTATTTTATAATTGAAGAACAGAACCCTATTTCAGACTACGGACCCGTTCTCAGCAGTATAAAAAGACACAAATTTGTTCTACGAAGTGAAAATGCATGTTAGGTCTTGGCATGTGGGTAGGATACTTTGACGGCCTTTAATCTGCAGTCAGTTCGTTTGTTTGTGTCTAATTGAAACCTCTGGAAACAGATCAGTGTGTGATCTCAGCCCCCAGCCCCTACATTCCCTCCAACTGGCATGTGGGAATGCAGAACCATAAGGTCTACATTCCACTTGTGTTGATTTATACCACGATCCTCTCTGTTTTCACCCAGAAACTCAACCTGCCAAAGTAGCACTCATTACCGCCCTAGAATCTTGAGCCTTAAAAGAGAAAACAGGGAAAATCATAATATCCATTTTCAAATAACAGTTATTTGGGAAATTGAAAGCACATGGTGGCCATAAATGCCATTCGTATGGGCTGCAAAATATGTTAATTGTCATAATGAGAAGTAGCACGTGGCATCATTTTGCTTATTAGAGAACTGTGACAAATTGCACAAATAAATTTGTGATGTTTGCATATGTGAGTACAAAGCAAATATTCTTTTCCTGTTTGTTTTAAATGCTGTTTGTTCTGAGAGCTCTTTGGAGGCATGCATGGTTTCGTTTAGCTCATTTGTTTTTGCACCGTGCTAGCGCTCCGACTCTGTGCCACAAACATGGCCGGACTCCGTAGCTACTTGAGGACGTTGGCGCCTCTGTCCGCCCCGCGGCGGCAACGGTAAGAATCGACGCCCCAGACTCGTGGGGCTCAGGTGGATCTGACGAGCGGTAGCTAACGTGCTCCACAAAGATTGCGCCGTGAGATCTCGGTTGCTCTTCGACGGTGAATAAGGTGACCCGAGTACCCTCGTTCTGTGACGTTCTTCCGGTGCCAGTGCTTTTCTCTGTCCCCGTCTTCTGGAATGTTCCAGCAGGTGAGACTATGGGCATCCCCGGCTCATCGCGTGGCATGTGTGAACGGGTCCGGTGTCTTCGTTTCGGGGAGGTTTCTGCAAAATGTGCAACCTGGTCTTCTACACTCTGCTGGGTACCGAATCCTGGGTCGGCTCACACGGCGTAACTGCGAACATGTGTGTGCGATAATGTCATACGAACACGTCGGCGGTATTTTTCTTCCATTTTGGCCAAAATTTCCTTTGATTCGTAGGCTATTACTCCATGACTCGTACGGTATTCTGTGCAGACTGCTTAAACTGCTATCATCTGAAACACTTAATGGGGGATCAGAGTTTACAGGCTCAGCTTTCCATCAGGGGAGACTTGTGAAAAACATCTCTAGCGCCACCAAGTGGAGGACGTTGCGGCGAAACGCTGCCACGCCGCGCTGGCAGCAAGACAGGAGAGTAGCGAGGCGAGGGTGAAGCGAGCCCTTGCGCGCGCGCGCCTGAACGGACTGACAAAAACGCTGTTATGCAGTTGGCCTAATTGTTACGGAAGGGACAGGGACACTGTGGACAGCCAGCGTGACGCAAACAACAAAGCGACGACCGCGTGGCATCGCGCTACATATTGCACTTTTGAATGGGCTCTCGAAATAAGACCCGATGTATGTGTTCTGATCTGGCCTGTGAAAGTAAAACTTTGCGACAGCATCTGTCTTTACCCCTCTGCTACAGGGCTCTGCTTTGCGATCGAGCCGGTGTGTTTCGCATCAGCGTGCTGCGGACGAAGGCCGCTCGGAAATTGGGCGAAGGCCGACGTGTAATCGTTCGTAATGCAAATGGACTGTTGTTCTGCGCCTGCGGTTGTATGGGAAAGGTTATAAACAATTTAGGAATGGATATTTCTCTTCATTATTTCAATGTCTGGCTTAATTCTGAAATAATGATGAAATTAGGCATTTACTCGGTTTTGAAGGCCATAAACTGAACGTAAAGGCTGTAAAACGAACATTTGCTGCGTCGCCGTCCAAAAAAGGTCTTAAAAGCTGGCATGGAAATGTAAAGGAAACATAAAAATTAGCAGATTTTATGGGACATCGGTGTCAAACGCCGCCTTTAGAAGTGCCTGCTATTAAATGTGTCGCGGGTTCAGGCCGAATTGCTAAGTGCTTCATTTTTCACCTTTTAGTAGTTCTCCCAGAAGGTGGTATCAGTTATGTTATAAAGCACTGATTTAGACTGAAACAAGTTAAGAAAGCTAAACAAACATCTGTCTACAGTATATGGATTATATTTTTTACACATGAGAAGACTAACATTTACAAACAGGTCTCATTATAGGCACTCTAATCTTATAGGTCTCATGTGTTTTTACTTTCATTCATTTAGCTGATGCTTTTCTCCAAAGCAACTTACAGTGTCAAGTTAGTTATATTTATACAGCAGGATAATTCTACTGTACCAATTTAGGGTAAGTACCTTGCTCGGGGGTACTACAGCCAGAGGTGGGGACTGAACCTGCAACCTTTGGATCCAAAGGCAGTACCTCTAACCACTAGAATAGAATAGATTAGAACTTTATTTGCCATTTGTACGTGTACGCACGGTCCGGGCACATAGGAATTCTTGTGCGATGCTGAAAGAGTCAAACGTATAAGCAACATGTACACAATAAATATACTAAACCTTCAATAAATAAAACTACAAAAATACAATAAATAAAATTACTACAGTAATAGAGAAGGTAAATACTAAAAAAGGAGGAAATACTATTAAAAAAGGGAACAAATACTTTTAGAAAAGGGGGGCAAGAATAAAATGTACAATACATACAAAACACACACAAAGTACACAGTAAAATATCCCATACACACTGAAATACACAGTAAAGACTACAGTAATACTGTTAGTAATAATATTAACAGGCTAATGGTTAATGTTAATAATAATGTTATTGCACATGTTATTATTGCACATATTATTATTACCCCTGTGGAGGTTAAATATTGTACTTGAAGGTTAAATATTGCACTTTATATGAGGTAGCTGGAATCTTAAATCAGTCCTTATGTAGTTTATGCCATGAGTCTCACTGTGGCAGGGAAAAAGTTGTTATAAAACCATGTTTTGTGTGGGATTATACTGGCTACCAGCTCTCACACACACTTCCTGAACCGCTTGTCCCATATAGGGTCGCGGTGAGCCAGAGCCTAACCCAGCAATTCAGGGCATAAGGGACACACCCAGGATGGGACGCCAGTCCATCACAAGGCACCCCAAGCAGGACTTCAACCCCAGACCCACCGGAGAGCGGGACCTGGTCCACCGCGGTCCACCATGCCACCCCTACCAGCTCTCTTGTATGCCTACTATTTTTGCAGCAATATTTTGTGATTAACAACAATATCTGTATAGAGCAAATCATTTTTCTTTCAGCGGCGCAACAAAGGAGTCTCGGGTACTTGTCAAGAATCAGAGTTTGAATGAGTCGTAAAGCATGTCTACTTCAAGAGATGTAAGATGTTTAAAGTATATGCCGCAGACCAGTGGTTCTGACTCGGAGATCGGTGGACACCAGGGAGTTGAGGTTATTTTAGGTGAATATGATGCATGAGATGTCCCCATGAAGACTTCAGATGAAAACCAAGGAAATACTAAAAAGTCTCAGAGCCAGAGGAATAACGACACAGAAGTTGAGTTGGCATCACATTCCATAGATCTGGTTACAGCAGCTCTGCTTCTCATTAATAACTGGCCTCAAAGTCAGAATCATGTTTTCTTTACTACAATAACCGTACGGGTAATTACTTTATCCAGAGAAGGCTGCACACATCTGCACTGAATTCACATTTAGTTGCCCTTGTGTTCTGAATCATGACACTGCTCATGAAAATGTCAGGTTATTAAAGTTGACTGATGGGGATATTTTATTGAAACACTAAAAAAACTTGGCAGAATGTCTTCTTACAGAAATTTAAACCACAGCGCTTTGCAATTTAGCGTACACTATTTTAAAAGTCACTCAAAGCAGAGTGTCAAACAGATACCGTTATTGGGATTGAGAGCATGTGGACATAGGCGTAATTTGTTGAAAAATTAGTAATTTTTCCATAAAGTAAATTGAAATTACGGTTAATGAAAAGGAACGGTAATTATGTACGTTCGTCTGAATTGTATTTTTAAATTTGAGGGTTCTTGCGGAATTTCTTTGCTTAGTCTTTAGAGTACCAAAATACCAGAGAAAATGTCGAGTCTACAGCTTCGAACCGTCGATTGTTTGGCACTATCGCTTAAGCTGTTGCGAGGACTGGCAAAATTCAGGACGAAATACTTCCGTACCACGAGTGGTAAAATATAATGGTAAAATCCCTACGGAAGTATTTCTCCAGGTGTCCTTCTTTTATGTATTTGGTGATACAACCCTATTTATTGCAAAAGTCCTCTGGCTTCAGTGCTTTCTTACTTAAAGGCATCTAGCAATTATGTGCTATTATGTTATTTCGTGTAGTTTAATATGAGTGCCATTACGCCGTAAAAGGTTTTTATAGCATACACGACAATACTTTTTGACCATTAGAACTCTTGTAAAAGACTTCAGATTCCTGTTAAGAACTTTATATTGCAGCGTTTGGACTTGGCTTACAAAACGAGTGACCCCTGAAGGTCCAGGCTGGAGTAATTGCATCCTTTGTAATTAATGTTCCAATTTTAGGTAAAAGCGATAACTAGTGCCATTTGGTTTGTGTTTTTGCATTATTTCTGTTTAATGCAATGGTTAATTAAGACAGCCCGAGCGTCACTTTAGGAAAATAGGACCATGTTTTTGCTTTTAGTGCAGTTAAATTATATGTTTTCAGTGCATTCATCATCCACACCTTCTGGACTCCATCAGCAGGTTAGATTAAAGTGAGCTCTGCCTGCTATCTTAATGTTACCGTGTTATGGCATTACAAAAACCGGACTCGCTCTGCAGCTGGTTGACCGTCATCCTCTCGTAACAGATATCGACTGATCCTTATATCACACTGATATTGCGGAAGGATCTTTTCAGGGCATGTTGTGTAAATTCAGCTGCTTACTGCTCTAGGCTTTTGAAGCACTAATTAATTCAACACTGTTCTAAACCAGTCCATCCATCCATCCATCCATCTGTCCATCCATCCGTCCATCATCAAGAACCGCTTGTCCTATTCAGGGTCATAGAGGTCGGGAGCCTATACTGAAGGCTCAGGGTATGTGCCAGCGTACACCCTGAAATGGACAGCAATGTATTGCAAGGCAATCACACACATTCAGTCAAATATACACATAAAGGGCAATTTAGAGTTCCCGTTCACCTGAAAACTATTTTTGGGCTGTGATAGGAAACTAGTAGTTTGGGAGGAAACGCACTTGAACGGGGGGCAGAATGCGTGGTAAATATTCAATGTATAAGACTGTAAAATATGGAATAGATGTAAATTCCTTGGTTGCACGTGAGAATGTAGGCAGTATCAAAACAATGTCTTTAAAGCATGAGAAAAAGATGTCGAACGACAGCTGAATGAGCCGTTAAGTAGTCGCGCATCTTTGCTTATTTATAGACCGCTTTCTGTTCTGATGTTTGCGAGTTATATAACAGCACCGAAGTTGCATAAGCCTAAATGTTATGACAGTGAAGCTTTTCAGCACTTCTCTCACGAGGCTCAGCACTGAGGCTTTTGTTGCTGTACTCACTGCTCTGTATTCACTGCTGCATCATGCATATTAAAGGGTCAAAGCCAGTAAATCTGGATAGAGATTTGTTGCTGTCAGAATGATTTACATGTATGTAGGGTACTGTTGATGGTGTAAAACATCCATTCGCATTGGATCGGACCGGTTTACCCACCCCTCACATAATTTGGGTTATATATTCCACTGTGTGGAAACAGTTGAGATCTAGCTTTTTATGGCAACTAGAAACCCTGTTTATGTAAAGTGAATGAACTTTCAACAGCTGCCCGACTGCTATTTACCAAAGTCCTAACTGGGGACTTGATTTTTTATGTTCCAAGCAAATATTTAGTTGACGCTATATCTTTTTAACCTTGTATCTTATGCCTCCTCAGAGGAAGATCACATTGCATGTTTTGGTCAGTGAGAAAATTTTGTGGAAAAATGTGACTGTGAGGAGTAAGCTTTGGTAAGAGAAACTGATGCTGTAAACCTTACATTTGTTTTGCACAAATCTTATGTGCGTAACAAGTACAGGGTTAAGCAATGAGGTCTACTCAACATTCGTTCCCTGTTCAGGGGACTGCAGCGGACAAATTATTTTTCTAATTCAGCAGCAAGTGGCATAGCGATTTGGGTCGTCCCTCTGCAATGAGGTCTCCGGCCTGAATCCAACTACTGCTACTTTACTTTTGAGTAAGTCTCAATCTGAGGGGGGTGCGGCGGCGCAGTGGGTTTGGCCGGGGCCTGCTGTGTGGTGGGTCTGGGGTCCGTGCCTTGCGATGGACTGGCGTCCCATCCCGGGTGTGTCCCCTCCTCCTTCGGCGTCGCACCCTGTGTTCCCGGGTTAGGCTCCGGTTTGCCGCGACCCCGCTCGGGACAAGCGGTTATAGGCAGTTTGTGTGTGTGTAGTTAATCTGAATTGATAGAGCAAGAATATTGTGCTGTGTAAATGGGTTTACCTCATTGTAAAGCTGATTTACATTTATATTCCTTTAGATGGCATGTTTCGTCAAAGCAACTTGAAATGATTTTCTCATTTATGTAGTGGGGTGGGGGGCGTGGTGGCGCAGTGGGTCGGACCGGGGGTTCGAGTCCCGCTTGGGGTCCCTTGCGACGGACTGGAATCCCACCCTGGGCGTGTCCCCTCCCCCTCCAGCCTCATGCCCTGTGTTGCCGGGTTAGGCTCTGGCTCTGCGACCCCGAGTGGGACAAGCAGTTCAGAGGGGGTGTGTATAGCAGGGTAATTCTACCTTAAAATCAAGGTAAGTACCTTGATCAAGGGTACTGCAGCAGCAGCAACAGTGAGATTAGAACTGAGTCCACAGGCAACGGTTCTAGCCACTATGAAATCTGCTGCCCCCTCATGTAACCTAATTGTCTAACACCGTAAAATACCCTTCACACATTTTCACACAGTACTGAGGTTGTTAGTTGTTCAAAATAAATGTAAAAGCTGCACAGATCACCCCACCACACCAGGGTTGGGGACCTCTGTTCCGTCCAACACTGTGACCGCAACATCCCACCAGAGGAACTTTGAAGAGGTTCAGGGCTTTTCTGCTCTTTGTGTCCTCCGACAGCTGTTTATAAACACCACCTTCTGGCGATGGAATTTCCTCCTCGCTTTTCTGTGTCGGAACACATTTGGAGTTTGTTTATTTGAACTCATTTTCAAAACGTGGAAAATTATTTGGAAACGTTTTCGTTCCGTGAAAATGTCCCAGAAATCAGCGTCGGTAACCGCATCGAGTCGGCTGACCACGTTCCCGCTTCCAGCAGCAAGTAACATTTGGCGGAAGCGACGTGATGCAAATTAGGTCGAATGTAAACAAGATGGATTAAATCCAGGCAGACTTTGCTCCTGCATACAGCTGAATATTATTTGCCCGATTTCTTCACTTTGACTGAAGCTATCTATATAGTTATAATATGGTCATAGTTTCTGAATGTTTATGTATGTGGCTCTTTAATCCTTTTTTTGAGTGGTGGAACAGATATGGAATGTGGGAATATCAGTTCCTTCATTTTCCTTGTGTCATATGACATGAATAGATTTCAAGATTTCTGTGAATACGATTAAAGAATGTGGCAGCTAGTCCAAGTTCATTTGAGCTGCAGATCAGTTGACCCACATGAGACCCACATGAGACCCACATGTATTTACTGTTAAATTAATGTAGTGGGAGTCATGGTGCCACAGTAAGTAGTGCTGCTGTTCTCACAGCGCCTGGGCGGTGCGAGTGGATGTGGGTTTGATCCCTGCTCATTCTGTGTGCAGTTTGCATGTTCTCCCCCTCTCTGTGTGGGGTTCCTCTGGGTGCTCTGGTTTCCTCCCACAGTCCAAAGACCTGCTGTTCAGATTCCCCCACAGTGTGCGAATGACACAGAGAGTGTGTTTCACTGATGTATGGATGAGTGACCCAGTGTAAGTAGTGTATCTAGCAGTGTAAGTCACCACGGTGAATAAGGTGTGTGGGCTCATAACACTACACAGAGTTTGTTGGAAGTCTCTTTTGAGAAAGGTGTGTGCTAGATAAATAAATGTAAATTATCATGCTCAGGTAGCAGCTGTAAGTTGACTCTCCCACACCATTTGATGTTAAGCATGTGGCCCAAAATTAGTAGATTTGTGGAAATTATAGTATTTTTTATGTGTTGCTAATACCTTTGCACATTAATATTACAGGTTATCATCGACCTCAGCAGGATCAGTAGGCGTTAATAAAAAGCTGGCTTGCTGTTATCACAGCTGTAAGGGTCATTGATAATAATAAGACTACAGAGATGATATCAGCTATAGACTTGTCCGGTGTAGACCAAAGATGGAGGAAATTCAGTCAGTCATATTATAATCACACACAAACCCATTGTCTGAAACCGCTTGTTCCATACGGGGTCACGGGGAGCCGGAGCCTAACCCGGCAACGCAGGGCAAAAGGCTGGAGGGGGAGAGGACACACCCAGGACAGGGTACCAGTCTGTCGCAAGGCACCCCAAGCAGGACTCAAACCCCAGACCCACCAGAGAGGAGGACCTGGTCCAACCCACTGCGCCAACACGCCCCCTAGTCAAAGTCTTCTTCTTCTTCTTCTTCTTCTTCTTCTGGGGGGGCGCAGTGAGTTTGACCGGGTCCTGTTTTCCGGTGGGTGTGGGTTTCGAGTCCGGCTTGGGGTGCCTTGTGCTCCCCACGACCCTGTATGGGACAAGCAGTTATAGATGATGTGTTATTATTGTTGTTATTATTATAACATTGGTAAAGGGTACTGCAACAGGAGGGGTATTCTAGCAGAGAAATTTCAGGTTACAAGGCCACAGTTTTAGCCACTGCGCTACCTGCTGTTTTAAAATCTAAGTAAGGCAGACTTGATTTACTGGGGAGCATAGTAACTGAGATTATATACATGAAATAAGATGTTTTCAAAAAGACAGTTTATGTACCTGTACCAGAGGTGAATACATGCAGAGATAAATCCATAGTCATTAGAATCTTGCACTGAAGCTGTGTGCAGATAACATGAGGTCCTTTAGCTTGTTCTTGTTGTCATTATATGTGTACTAGGTGACTTACAGTGTTACAATATCAGCTTCACTGTGTTTTTCCCATTTAGACAGCTGGGTATTTTTACTGGAGTAATTTAACGAAAGTACCTTAAACAGAAGCGCTACATCAGGAGCAGGGATTGAAACCAACGACCAACAGATTGCAAGGCAACAAGCCTAATGCTACCCTTTGCCCATGTATGTAGTGTGGCACCAGTTGTGCTCCTGTCTGGGAAGCAGTGGTTCTCCACTGTGACCAGGAGCCTTTCCACAAAGGAGGAAGGCCTGTAAACACAGTAAAGGCATGTTTAATGACCACAGTGCCACTTTGGGTGGAAGCAGGGGTCAACGTGGTGGATCGGCGCCTCGGTTCTGCGGATTTGTGGTGGAGCACCTGCTCAAACGAGACTTGCACATGGGGAACTAATAAGAACAGCCCCGTGCTCGCATTAAGTCAAGTCACACAGCGGCTGGTTTTGATTAGCTGCCGGTTTGATCATTTGGTTGCACGCAGGGATTACAGTCAACTGCCCAAGTATTTCTTTCCAAAATGTTACCTTAACCTAAGGTTTAGACATGTAGGAAAGCTCTGAGTTCTGCTGTTTTACTGCAGCCTCCTGTGTGCTAATGCACTACACATATACACACACACACACACACACACACCAGACAGGAAAGAGCCTTTTCCTTCTGTTGAGTTCTGCCCTGTGCAGTAAATCGGGCTCTCGTGTCGCCAGCGCTCCACTTGACGAATTTTTGAACGCACAAAAACCTTTTTCATTTATTTATTTATTTTTATTCGGCACATCTGCAATATTTACAGCTGCCGTGTGGTGTTTGTGTTGGAGATCAGTGACAAGAAGCCAAATGTTTTTTTTTGGAATAAATTAGTCAACAGTCTGCATGAAACACGAATGTGTGGAGACGACATATTTTTATTTTCTGTTATTTTAAATTAGATTTAATTTTAATGTGGCTTGAAACCAATAAAAATCTTTAAATAAAGTCTTAATGAAATAAAAGCCCGATGTTTCCAGGATAGGCTCTGGAACACAGCGATCATGCATAGGACAAGCAGTTGATGAATGAATAAATGAATGAATGAAGTCTCAAAGTGAATATTGTGATGTAATCATTATATCTTCATCAGTGAATGAATCACTGCGACTGAGGGACAGTTGAGGTTTTATTGATTGTGCCATAATGGTTGGATTTATGACCAAATCAAGTCACAAACAGACTCCTGATCTCCCCTGTGCTTGTAAATTGAGGACCCAGTGTACATGCAGCAGCAAACGTTCATTGTTGGAACTTGTGATGATGTCACCATAATCTATACTTCTCGTGGATGTCCTTGTTCTGATGTTGCTTTAAAGGAGAGAAGACAATGCTTGCAGTGCGGACATTTGTAATGGAACTGGATAGATGATGCAATTCCCTTTGGCAATGGCGTAATTGAAGCCTTAGCTGCCATGTACTGAGTGCATCTTTGTTTAATAATTGATCACAATGGAGTAATCCTAGGACTTAATGGATGCTGTGACTCAGACTCTTCCTGTTTTGAGTAACATCTTCCATGGAGGTGGCTTTTCTGTAGGTGTGGGAGGCTCTTATGAAAAGCTGTCTGCAAGTGTGAGTCTAAAAGGAAGGTGTAAAGATGAGGGACACTGACCTGAGTTCTTTGTCCTGCCCTATGTGATTTCAGCAGGATACCTCTTGCCTACAGTGTCATTGGTACATGTGACTGACCTGGGGCATAGAATGGGTCAAAGGATATGAGATCTAGTCCCAAGAATGCTATTCATTGTTCCTTTCAAGTGATACAGCCCTGTATTGTTTAATGACTGGGAAATGTGTGTTTTGCTGATGTATGGATGAGTGACCCAGTATAAGTAGTGTATCTAGCAGTGTAAGTCACCTTGGTGAATAAGGTGTGTGGGCTGATAACACTACATAGAGTTCGTTGGAAGTCGCTTTGGAGAAAAGCGTCTGCTAAATGAATAAATTTAAATGTTGACCATTTCCACACAGAATTCCTCCACGGCGCAGTACTGTACTGTACGAAAGACTGAATTCACATGTTGCTGTGTACTCTTGAAGTTGTTATTGAATTTCAATTTTAGCATATGAGTCATTGTTTTGATGGAATATTTCATGCCAGCATTGTGTCTGGTCAGTATTAAACCACGACAAAATTTACTAAGTGTTTGAGTATGTTTTCCCCCGCATACCCTGGAGGTGGAAATAAGGAGTGAGTCAAAGAGGGCTTTTGTGGTGATTCAGCACAGCAAGGTATGTGTGCTTCTGGACGTAGCCGCGGCCTCGTTGGCAGACGCTGCGGGAAAGTTCCCGGTCACGTAGCTAAGGAGACCGCTGCGTGGCACGGAAGTAAACTCGCATACGGCTGGCGAAGCAGAGTTTCACCCTTTAAGAGTAGATCTGTTCTGGCACACAGTTTCCCAGCGATAAATGGTAAGAGAATGACCCTCTCCCCCCTCTAGCCCAGTCATGTGAGGACGAAGTGTCTTGCGAACCCAAATTGGCAGCCAGGGGCTTAACTAGGGATATGTTTGGCTGCAAAAACCGTGACTCTTTGGACAAGTCTCGGATGTACCGTACGTAGAGAGGCAATTGCGTTTTTTTAGACTCGCTCCTGACTCAAGGAAAAAACATGGGAAAAAATATACAGCACTGTCTATAAATCATGATCTCAGGACTGGTGTTCAAGCAGGGAAACCAGTTATTTTTCACTCCAGCTCTCGCAGACAGTCGCGTAACAGCAGCTCCAGAACTGAAAGCATAGTACGAGAGAAAAATGCATTCCAGATTATTGTATTTATTTATCGAAGGCTTTGTTCTTTGATTTGGTACAGAAGGACTTTTTTTGGAAAAATGTCGGTGTTTCTAATTTGTCTTTTTTCATAATTTGCGGTCTAGAGGTAAGGTTTTTTTGAGACTTCATCACCTAGCTTTCTGTACGTTAAGTCAATAGAACTGACACGATATATTTTACATTCTGTCAGTCAAAGGTTAGGTCTGAAATTGAATCACTGGTCTTCAGCCCTGCTCTTGGCAGCTGTCCCTTGTTATCTGGTTTCTGTTGCAACCAAATTCTTAATTACTTTACTGTTAAAGCGTATGGCTGAAAGAGTTTATGATGCAAACCTTCTTCAACCACACACGTAGGCAGATGATTTAATACCGTTTTTCAGTCCTTTAACTGTCTTAGTTACAGCAAGTAATCGGAAGTGCACAGATAAACCGTTTCATGTAGTTTTATCTGTCCTGAAGCAAAACAGAGTAAGATGGCATTGAACCTTGTTGTAGGTTTCAGCCTGGCCACACCCATTCACCATATGAAGAATATTTTTGATTAACTTGTGGATAATGTGCTTGAGCAAAAAATCATGAGCAATTTTTATCGTGAGCAAAAAATTTAATTTTGTACGTAACAAATCTGTGAATAAAATCTACGGGAAGTCCAGCCACTGTCAAAGTAAACCCGTCCACTTCTTAAACTGGACACAACCCCAGTGAATCACACATTGTTTCGATTAACGTTTAACTGAGTCTTTGAAAAGCTAATTACAATATTTACGGTTCAGTGTTTATTAACTAAAAATGAAGTACTTCTACTTGACCTCCTATTTAGGAAACACCTTTTCCTGATTTGGGGGCATGGGGGCACGGTGGCACAGCAGGCTTGGCTGAGGCCTGCTCTCTGGTAGATGTGGGGTTCAAACCCTGCTTGGGGTGCCTTTGGATGGACTGGCGTCCCTTCCTGGGTGCGTCCCCTCCACCCTTGCGTCCTGTGTTGCTGGGTTAGGCTCCGGTTCCCCACAAGCGCCTTCAGACTGTGTATGCATGCTTTTCCTGATCTTATCATCTGAATACGATATGAAATACACCGAGCCCTGCAGGCGTTTTGTGCAGATTAGTGTTATTTGACTCACACTGCACATTTGATTAACAATCAAGCATAATCAGCTGGTACAAAACCTACATACAAAGCAAGAACACCAGGACAATTGTCGAAGACTCTGCATTAAAATGCATGACAGTCCAATCTGGGATGAAGCACATTGTATTTTGAAAAGAAAATGTAATGTTTCATCTCTGAAATGCAGACCTAAAACATAGTTGGATTAATCACTGAGAGGAAACTTGTAAACCGCAATGACTCATATTGCTCACATCTTGCACAGTCGTTGCTCACTGCTCCGCTTTCAGCTGAGTGAGGAGGACCGCTGCGGAATATCCGAGTCGGGCTGGGATTTACTGTCTAGCGGCAACGCCTGGCTAAAGATAGTCCCAATGCAATGTTTCTGCCATTCTGGTCTCAGCAAGCCCTGCTTTTGCATTTTGCGCTTCGTTCGGATAGAAAGGTCCCATTATGATTTTACATGCCTCAGTTTTTCTAGTGCCTCTTTAGAATAACACTCAGGTTCGAGACTCCCTGTGACCAGGGGCATCTTAGTATCCATCATCTTCTCATAACAAGTCAAGTGGCTGTGACTTTTGACAATTTCAGAATATTTTTGTCCCTAAGGTTTTAGGTGATGTAATTTCTAGGTTTATGTTGAATGGTTGAGTTACTACCAGTGGCTCCGAAGCCACTTCGTTTATTGCACTGGGCATGTGGTGAGTGGGGATGAGGGTATCAAGTAAATTCATGTAAGAATTCTGTGGGCTTTTTGTTAGAGAGTGAAGTTAGGAGATAAATGAGCCACTGGGTCCAGCACCTGGTATAAGCCAGTTGGTCTATGTGTAAGACATTAAACTCTGCAGATTCTCACAAGACTGACCCCATTGCACCTGTCCAAAATAATGGGTTGTAGTGATGAGCAGCCTGGAAGACAGAGGTAAATGGAGGGAGAAGAACAAGAGGGAAGACGGGCAATACCTAAGAGCCTCCTTGAGCACTCAGTATCTTTCAGCCAGTAACTTTCCTTTCTCACCCACCCAACTGCCCATCAACCATCCCCCAGGCTTTATCCCACTCCTGCCCCCACCAACCCAGGAACATGATCATCTTACACGCCTCCTGCGTCTCTGTCCCCATCAGTCCAGGATTCCTGGGATACCTCCCCGCAGTGAGAAAAGCAGAGTGGCTGCTAGCCCTCTGATACTAGTACAAGATGGAGCCAGATGGGACGGAGCTCTGACTAGGAGGGCCTCCAGGCCTCTCCGCCACACGTGTCACCTTAGAGCCATGCATGTGGCAAGGATGTTCCTGCCGTAGCATTCCAGGCATCCTTTAGTGTTAGCATTAGTGTTTAGCCGTAGAAGTTAGCATCGTAGCAGCTATGCTGTAGGATTCTGGGGCATCATGATGCCCCCTTCTCTGGTGGACCTATAATGTCTAACGGTTACCGTACTCTGTCACAGCACCTCAACGACCTCAAGAAAGAGAACTTCAGCCTCAAACTGCGCATCTACTTTCTGGAAGAGCGGATTCAGCAGAAGTACGAGGAGAGCGGCGAAGATGTCCACAAGAGGGTGAGTGCTGTGCGTGCGGTTCAAGATAGGTTGGATGCAAGACATTATATTCCTGCGTTGTCCAGCGTACAGGTGTTACACTTTCAGGTTGAGTCAGGAGGGTTGGTATAATTGAGAGAGGTGGTGTAGTTGTTAGAGCTGGTGCCTTGCTCTAGAGAGACCGAAGTTTGAATTCCACCTCTCGTTGTTCTATGTTTGAGTAAAATCCTGAAATTAATTCAGCAAAAATTTCCCTGCTGTATAAATGGGTAATAATTGTAAGTCACTTTGGAGAAAAATGTCACCTACTTAGATAAATTTAATATTTGAATATGTTATTGAGTTAGTAGGATTCGTTGTCCAGAAAAAGTCTTATCATTGTCATCATTTGCATCAGTAAAAATTAATATTATTCTTATTTTCATACCAAATATTTTATAAAACTTTTTTTTTTAAATTTCGTTTTTATGAATATCAGTGAAAACTGATGCATGTACCTTTGAACATTTTAAAGTAATTCTTATTTAACAAAAACATTTTTTCTGATCTTTGGCAGCACATGCAATTAAAGCTGTTTTTAATGGAAAAATATATTTTGAAAATGCAAATGAAATGGTAAACAGAATTGTTTGGGATGATATGGTAATAAATACCTATTTCATTTTGCAGAATATGTCCACTTGAGAATGTAATGGATTAGGTCAATATGTTTGCTGCTGTTGATGTTAATGTGTGTGACAGCTGGTTCCATCTCCCACTGAACAGTGTGTCCTCGCGCTAATAACATGTCCGGGGGCTGCGGTGTGCTAAGGCGATTTCAGCTAAACGGATAGTCTCTGACTGTTCAACACTGAATGGATATATCACGTCAAAGTGATCGGTTTCTACCTTATAATTAGTTAATTGTGTTGTTTTTTTTTTTTGTTTTTACATCCTTACTGTTTTGGCCTTCTGAATCTTGACCACAGCAGCTATAATTTTAGGATTTACAGATTAGGTAAGAGTTTATCATTTTCTTACAAAATACATCTCGTACATGGTTGTGAGTGCAGCTGTGGAGACAACATATGTTGAGTTCAACACGTTAGGTTTTTGCAATTTCATTGAGAAATGAAACATGACCCGCAGTGACGGCATCCGTATTGTCCGTTAGGAGACTGACGCATCCTCCAGCAATGACCTAAGGAGGGGTCAGGTGTGTACATTGCTGATGGTGGGGTCAGAATGATATTCTCAGCTGTGACCTCACCTCGGAGAACCGAATAAAAATTAGAGAAATGCTGCTGGTTTTTGTGTCGAATCGACACTCCCGGATTCAAAAGATTTCTGTGTTCAGCGACCCAGGTTTATATTACAATGTGCTCAACAGTGTCATTTCCTTTCCTGTGCTGATAGAGGGAGATTTTCTGGAGGTTTCATACTACTCACTGACTTTCTCTTCATCTGTGCCCTTTGCTGCAACCTCACATGAGCTGTGTGTATTATCCTGGAATGGCAGTAATGTTATGGGGCTCTTAAGTGAGGCCGAGTTCATCTCTTGATCCCCGCAATTACGATGTTATTGAAAGTTTGACGCAACTCCAGTTGGACATCAGTGTTCCGCTTGGTGGTTGAATAAAGAGCAAGGGGTTGTGCGGCTTTACCCAGAGGACACGCTGACAGGCAGCTGCTATGCCTGATCCCCGAGAATAAGCTCATGTAGGAGAGCGGCGGCGGGAAGGTCCTCCGAGACCTCTCTGGCCACAGCCACTCTATCGGATGAAGGTTTTTGCCCTGCTGGATAAAGGACGGGTACAAAACTTCAAATCCCACCATGCGATGCCAGGCAGATCACAGCGCTTAAAGGTGTTCTCTGTGCCCTTGTGCAACCAGATGCCATATATTATCGACCAGGTTGACTGCCAGATTCTGATATTTTTAGCATGTCAGAATCACCTGTGAAAGGCTTTCATTCCACTAAGACAGAACGCATAATTCAGTGTTGTAGTTTTCTTAAACAATTTTAAAATACATTTAAGTCTTTTGTTTTGACTAAAGTCTTTTGAGCTGTAATGCTTAAGACATAGTTTTACCAAAATGATGTTTGATCTTTCCCTGCATATCCCGAATTTTAAAGAAAGTATTTAAATCAACGATAATTCAATATACAGTATATGCATACATACTGTCTGAAACCGCTTGTCCTGAGCGGGGTCGCAGCGAACCGGAGCCTAACCCAGCAACACAGGGCACAAAGCTGGAGGGGGAAGGAACACACCCAGGAGGGGACACCAGTCCATCACAAGGCACCCCAAGCAGGACTCGAACCCCAGACCTGCCAGAGAGCAGGACCCGGCTAAGCCCGCTGCATCACCGTTCCCCCCTACAGTCTGTAGAGTTGTTCATACATATGTATATAAACATTTAAAGATGCAATTTTTTTTACATTTTCCTATATAACTGTTGTATGGAGTTTGAATCAAATGTGTGCATATGTGGGGGTGTGGTGGTGCAGTGAGTTGGACCAGGTCCTGCTCTCCGGTGGGTCTGGGGTTCAAGTCCCGCTTGGGGTGCCTTGCGACAGACTGGCATCCCCTCCTGGGTGTGTCCCCTTCCCCCTCCGGCCTTACGCACTGTGTTGCCGGGTAGGCTCCGGTTCCCCGTGACCCCGTATGGGACAAGCGGTTCAGAAAGTGTGTGTGTGTGTGTGCATATGGAATGTTATTGTGCATTTGAAAATTTATTGATTTAGTGTACAGATTACTGTCATTCTAGATCTGTGTCCATATGGGTCTCTTTTTTGCTCACGATCATGTGTCTCTTTAGTGACGAAGCCTCCAGCCAATCACCTGTTGCTCCTCAACCTTTCAGCACAGGCCTGTTAAAAAAGTCTCAGTTGCTGGGTGGTCCAAAGGGGCGAAAACAGGGTGTGACCTGTTCTGTCTCTATTTTTAGGATAACTTAACTCTGAGGAAGTTCACACCTACAGTCTGCAAAACACTGAGCACCCGTGTTGATTATAATGTCTCAGCAACAGATAAATTTGTGATTGCATATTGTTCCTTGTATAATATATCTTTATTTTGTATTGCCACAGATGTTCTCAGTAGAGGCCTGAATATCATTACTCCTGTTAGGGCATCGCTGTGATTTCACGTTTAACTGGATCCCAAGATATTGTGAAAATAGTGTGAAATGCTTAATCTTACTTCACATGTATTCAGTTCTTAGTTTTGCGTCAGGCATGATCCACGTGTCCCGAAAGGTATAACGTTTAAGGTTGGGCAAGAGGTTTTCACTGCGTGTGCACGCTCCTGTGCCAGGAGGGTGTTGGTGAAGGATCGATATCGCTGCTGGGAATGGGACACCATGCAGATGGGACCTCTGTGCTGGGAGGAAAACAGCACGTAGAAATGCTTCTATAGCAATATCAGAGTCAACAAAATCCAGCAACCTCACCCAATCTAGCCCAGCCTGCAAAATAGAATGTGGGCAAAAGAAATTCCCCTATCTTGCAAACGTCATGCAGACATCTGCTTACACAGGTAAACAACAGAACACAGTTGCCCCCGAAAGGTCTCAGCCCGCATTCTTTCTGTCTAAATATAAAAGTGATGACACAAGTGGGAGATGCACCCTGTCGGTGTTAAGTGACACCCAGGCGACACCCCCACCCGCACTGAAGGTCAGCCAAGGGGCTGCCGCACACCCTTTGTTGGGTGAACCAGTGTCACGTCCTCCAAAGTGTTTTAATAATGGAATAATGGAATATTTTGGGCATGACACACCTTTCAAAACTGTATATACCTGTAAAGCTGTCACATGTGCTTTAAAAAACCATGATGTTCTTCATTGCATGTCTGGTGAAGGGGCTAATATTGTTCTCTCTTTCATATGCAGAACATCGAGTTGAAGGTGGAGGTGGAGAGCTTGAAGCAAGAGCTCCAGGACAAACAGTGTCATCTCGATAAGGCTCTGTAAGTTAAGATCGCTTCTGCATTTCAGTTTTTCCTGAGCGGTGAACCATTATTTGGAGCATTTTCGGATGTGTTTCAAAGATGTAAAGAAATAGAAGTTGATTAAAATGGAAGTTGGGAGGAACATAAATAGGCCTCTACATTTTGCTGTGTGTTACTCATTGAAAAAAATACTCCAAGGCCAGTTTAGCTCAGAATTTGGCTCATGACAACAGCAATTATTGCATAATACAGTAGTTGTGTAACTTGGCACACGTAAACATATTTATTGCTCACTCGCAATTAGGGCTTTTCTTATGTCAAGTGTTACTGACAGCCATACTACAAGACAGCATCTATGTAAGTGGTCAACAGCAGATGATTAGATCAGATTCCTGACGGTCCTGTTACACCGAACAGCTGCCGGAGGGCAGAATGCCAGTATTTGAACCCATACACTATGCTTGCCAGCAGTTAAAGGGCAGAGCTGACTCCCTCGGTAGCGCTGCACTGGGGAAGAGGAAAGCTGTGATTGGTGACTGCAGAAAGGAGGCATCCGAGTGATGGTGGACTTTCCGTTCGAGCGCTTTTCAAGGGCACATCTCTTCCAGCATTGCAGTTGTCCATGTAGCATGCTGATCATCCAGACATTGTGACCCCTCCACTCTTTCCATACTGTTTACAGTACATTATTATTTGCTTAGCGGATGCCTTTGATTACTCAAAGTGACTTAGGTTCCTTAGAGGGTTACCTGTGTTTGTACCTTAATATGTGATGAAGCAGATTTAATATGTCTGCTTTAGTGAACAATCCATTCCCTCTGATGGTTTGAACCCACAGCTTTCTGTTCACAAGACAACCTCAGCACCCCTGGCCGCTCTGGATGATTTTTAGCAATTGCTGTTTTCTTACTGTAAAGCCTTGCCATATTACTTACAGATATCTCAGAACAGCTGAAACAGGATGCACGTCCGCATCGTTTATCTCTAAGCAATCAACAATATTACTGGCACCAAACTGTAGCAATTAATTACTCTGTCTAATGACATTAAAAGCACTATAGGTTTACAGTAGTGACTACACACACACACATACCGCCTGAAGCCGTTCGTCCCAAGTGGGGGTCGTGGCGAGCCGGAGCCTAACCCAGCGACATAGGGAACAAGGCTGGGGGGGTGAAGGGACACACCCAGGACGGGATGCCAGTCCACCGCAGGGCACCCCAAGCAGGACTCGAACTCCAGACCCGCTGGAAAGCAGGCCCTGGCGAAACCCTCTGCACCACTGCACCCCCCGGTAGTGACTATACTCACAGGCAAATCAAGTGCAACACCCTGACTGAGATCCAGGTCAACATTTTGTTTCATTACTTTAAATGACTTTGCACACCCAGAAGAGTAAATATGGTACAGTGAATCAAAAATAAAATGGTCATGTGGAGTCCTTTTTGGATATAAGGGAGGTCATGATGTAACAAGTGCCTGAGCTTTTATATTTGGGTCAGGGTGCCCAGTTTAGCCAACCTCGTCATGTTGGATGGTGTTTACAGCATTCTCGAGGTTCGTTTTGGACAGCTGCAAGTAGCTGGGCTGCCGCTATCGTGGCTCCCTCCTGTTCCCAAGCAGTCCCACGACTCAGCAGCATCAGTGGGGATGCACCATCTTGCACTTAGGTCACCTTTCCAGGCTTCCAAATGGGGACTCGCCAGGGTGACGCCAGCCCCAGTCGGGGTCTCGTCTGAAATAAATGGAGTCCTGTTGAAAAAGCACGTCGCATTCTGAGCGGACGCTGGGGGCGGTCCGCTGAGGAGACGCAAATGCCGCAAATGCCGGCTGGTCTGGGTATCATACCTCCCCAGAGCCCCGTTTTTTGTCTTCTGTTGAGTGAATGAACTGATGGACGATGCTGACTAAAATCTCTACATTGCCCCATTATCCTCCAGGGCACGTTGGCCATATTTCCACTTTGTATATTATTCTTTTTTCCTTTCTACTCTTAAAAGAATTGATTCTTGCCAGATGGCTTTGTTTTCTGCAAAAACTAACAAAAGTAAGGCTACACACGTTAGCCCTTAGGGGGGTAAAATGTTGACCGTCATCCGCATCTCACTATAAACCGTCATTTTAAATTTATGGTTTCTACTTGTATAAGCTACAGCTTTACAGCTATAAGTAGCTGTAATATAGGATGTCAGTGGGCTTCACCGTGCAACCAGCAGCAGACCGACTGACATCACAGTCCTTTTATTTCTGAAGCGGAGACAGCCGGTGGACCACCAAGCAGACGCTGGAAAATAAATCTGGAGTATAGGACACCGCAACGGAAGCCAACACGGTACAGGTTATTTGTAGCCTGTGCAAGTGACCGGGTTTTGATAAACAACAAGGGACGTTGAAGGAATAAGACCAGGGTGGATCCACCTTAGTGAGCCTGTCATAAACAAACATGTATTATGGTGGAGGTTTGTCTGTCAGTGCTCACTATAGGTTTGCTTGTAGATACCCAAGTGATGACTGTGTTAATTCATCTGTTCTCTAATATACTGTATCATCATTGCGATAAACATATAATAATAATAAACACATATGTCATTTATCTGGTATTTGCTGAGGCCCAGACTAATGTGTGTTGTTGCTCAGGACATACAGTATACACACACACACACATTTTCAGAACCGCTCATCCCATACGGGGTCACGGGGAACCGGAGCCTACCCGGCAACACAGGGCGTAAGGCCGGAGGGGGAAGGGGACACACCCAGGACGGGACGCCAGTCCATCGCAAGGCACCCCAAGCGGGACTCGAACCCCAGACCCACCGGAGAGGAGGACTGTGGTCCAACCCACTGCGCCACCGCACCCCCTTTACATACAGTATATGTAACCATAAAACTTCTGTAGCTTGAAACTGACGTGTTAAATCTTAATTTCATAGCTTGCAATGATTCAAGCTGCGCTCCGTCCACATTCCTTTAAAGTACCTCGCTGTATAAATGGGTGAAAAATTGCAAGTCAGTTGTGCGAGCACAATATTGCAGGCCACCTTGGACGTGTGCATGAAATAAAGGAATAAATGCCCATGCTGTCACAGGACAACAGCGGAGAGCGTGAGCAGCCACAATGAGGCAGAGCTGCAGCGTCGATGTGAAGAGCAGCAGCAGGAAATCGATCACATGCAGGAGATCCTGGAAAGCAAGATCCAGCTCCTGCAGGAGGTACCTCGACCAACATCGTTATTGCTAAAAGTGGAACGGAAAGCTTCCGTGTGATACAGAGCCACTGAGGGCTGTTGTAAACCTTTTGACCTGGTCGAACTGTGCGTTATCTTAGGAGGCCAAGCTGGCACGCAATGAGGCGGCGAAGATGGCCACCCTCGTAGATTCCAGGTCCCTGCGCAGTCTGCCAGCGGACGCAAGTTCGAAAGAGAGCCCGGAGGAAAGAACACAGATGTCGCCCGGTGTTACGGGTAACGGGGACAGGTGAGACCATGAGGAATGTGGCCCATGGGGGTCCATGCTGCTTGGGACTGCGTTAGCCCAGTGAACACTGAGCCACGTCACCCTCTCATACCAGCAACAAGACAAGAGAACTTGAAAGCCGTAGTGCTGAACACAGTGGGTGATGGCGGGCATCTGTCCCTGCTGAGCTAAAGTTTTCCTCACCTTGAACTCTCCCTGATCTCCACAGAACGGTGGAGGACCTTACCCAAGCGCTGCGTGACAAGGAGGCTCGGGTTGCCGAGCTGGCGGATGAGGGGACGCTTCTGCGGCGGAAGACGAGTGAACTGGAGAGCCGAGTGCGGGAGCTCATGGCCGCTCTCCAAAAGAAGGAGCAGGATGCGGAGGTAACGCTGTGTGCCGTTGTGTTTTTTTTTACCTTGCCACATGCTGGTCCGGTCATTGTTTGCTCTTTTTTTAGCAATTTACTAAATAAGTCAAAGGAGGAGGGGTGAAGGACTTTGACTTGTTACCTATGCATTATCGTTCCCGAAGGGTCTCTTATTGTACCCCGATCAACAAACATTTAGTCTTATTCATTTTGCAAATGCTTTTCTACAAAGCACAGTACATCTCTGAGTAAACGAAAGTGCATTCCACAACAGAAGAAGAGTTACAGATGCTAGCACGCAAGCGTTGAAGCACAGTCAGCTCGTCCAATAACACTGTTTTTACTGGCGCACGTTACACGAGCAGCTGCATACAGAACTGATATGGAAAAAGATGATTGTGACTGATAGGTGCAATGTAAATTATGGAGAAGTGCTTAGATCAGGGGAAGATTAGTTCCAAATGGGCCAAGAGAAGGGGTATTGACGGATAAGAGTAAGGGATCTAGCACGGAGCCATGTGGAACACCAATGGAGAAACACTGAGGGGAATGAATCAAAGTATGTGTATCCCTGAAAAAAGTTTAAAAAATGAATAGACAATCTAGGAAACTATTGTGGGGGGGGTGGCGCAGTGGGTTTGGCCCCTGCCTGCTCCTTGGGGGGTCTGGGGTTCCAGTCCTGCTGGGGTTGCTTTGTGACAGACTTGTATCCTGTCCTGAGTGTGTCCCCTCCACCCTTATGCCCTGCATTGCTGGGTTAGGCTCGTGCTTGGGATAAGTGGCTTTAGCCAGTGTGTGCGTTAGAGGCTGCAGATATTGACAAATACCCCAGGTCTAAGTTATGGCAGCAGGTAGTACAGTGAGGTAATGGCCTTTGCGGCTCAAAGGTTGCTGGTACAACTCTCCAGAGGAAGTGTGCTTACTGTATCGAGTAATGAATATCAAGTAGAAATATACTGCAGAGATGTGTGAACTGTATCAGCTAAGCAAACAAAACGTGAATTGAAGTCGTCTATATTTTCTTAATCGGCAAAGCACGGTCCCTGGCATTTTATTGCTGCAGGGACAAATTTGTCAAATATGGTGGGATGTCCTTGTCCAAGTAAATCCTGCATCGGTATCCTTTCCCCTGCCGTCCTTCCAGGGTGAAATCGATGAGGACGAGCTGTGCACTCAGCAGGAATACAGGCGTGTGGGATCAGGTTCATAGCCTGGTAGCGCTGGGTACTGTACAGGATCCTCATCCATGGCTAGAGCCTGTCCTCTAGAGGAGCTGTGCAGAAGTGAATGGTAGCTGCTGTCAAAGTACATTAGGAAAAGTGAATTAATCCTGTTCTAAAGGGTTTTGCAGCAGTTAATATAACAATATAGATTATATTTCTCAAGTCATATTAATCAGTACAGTAGAGTATAGTGATATATTACTAATGTGATGTGTTTTCAGTGTTGTGTATTCAGTGACAGTATTTAGAGTCATCTGGACCGCAGAGCACACATGATCTGTATGTTTTACTAAACAGCTCTTCTGACATATTCCACATGAAATCTCTCTTTTAAACTAGGCTACATTTAGATGAAGCACATAATTTTAAAGTGGTATGTTGTATTTAAATAGTTTGTTATTTTTGGAAATCCTCTACTCTTCGGGTGTACTAGAAATGTTTGACATTCTATGAGTGCACAATTTATGATCCAAAAAGATAAATGTGATACCGTGTCTTCAAGTCTTCCCAAACGCAATGCGTTGGTTTTAATATAGAAAAAAAATTTTAGTTCCTGAAAGTGCAACACTGGACCTTCTGCTGGTTGTTGTAACTATTTTTTTTTTCCTCATAACTCATTTTGTGGTTAAAAATGCAATACTTGTGCACAGACCGGCCACTTCCCTGCATCCGCCGCCTTTGGGCCCCGTTGCTTTCCCTTTCAAATCAGCCTTTAGAAGCATGTAAATGTTCAGATCAGAGGTGCGAGCCGCTCGGATTTCTCATGCCGCCTGCTGTACCGACAGCCTCTAGAAAAAAACGAAGTGGATTTTTAAGATAAGCAAATTTCACGCGGCCAGAAACATATTTTAGAGGTATTTTGGCATAAGCTAAGATGCTGCTGCACTGGTATTATATCTGTTGGCATGTGGGTGTGTGAGTCTTAAGGGGGGGGTCACAGAGTTTCAGAGTTTCCGAGGTGCCGGCAGCCAAAACAGATCAAATCCTGCTGACCTTATGGTGCTAATACAGGACTGGAGATCAGAGCTCAGTGACACAGAGTTGCAAAAGGGTCTCCGGGCGGCAGCTGTATTTAAATAAGTCTCTTTGCCAGGCAGACAAATCCTTCATGCTGGAGGCTGGTTAAACTGGAACCAGCTGCTTTGTATTTTAAAAAGACTGAAAGACAGATAGGCTGATAAACTTTATTGATCCCGAAGGATACTGCAGAAATTGTCAACAGAATACACTGTCAATATTAAATTATACAAATCTGTTTAATAGCCATCCAGCGCTGCATAACTTGTGCAAGTCCATGAACATTTTATAGGAATGAAAGTTCAAAGAGCACCATTTGCTTGAGCAGCTCTGCTTTTGGTGAGTGTCAAGTTGACAAGATTAAGTTTAATTGCATTAGGAATAAAAGCACCGCAAGCCGAGCTAACGCGGCATTAAATTGTTTATTCTGCCTATATTTACTAAGAGCAGAAATCTAGAGGGGGAAATCTATTCTCTGTTTAATTTCTTTGGCCCCCCTCATGATTACGGATTTTGCAATTTCTTTAGGGCTCGGAAGAAATGTGCTGCGCTTTGGTGAGTAATTCACACTGATTAGAACAAATGGGCTTTTAATTAAAGCCCCCATTCCTGCACAAAGACAAACTGGCGCTCTCCGTTTCTCTCCCGTGGCCACCTAACAGCCGCAGTGAAAGATTTGGCCGTAGCACAGAGGAGTCTTATAAATCAGCCTTAACGCTAGAAAAACAAAGAAATCTTAACATGCTTAATCAACATAAACAAATGCTCACTCATGAAGAGAAATAGACTTCATTATGGTCGGGGATTAATGCCGAACCCCGGGGTGAACGTTGCCCTGGAGAAAATGGCTTTTGTGACAGATTGCTGACCGTGGCAGTTAGAATACAACCCAAATCCACTCGGCATGACCGAAATACTTCAGCGAAATAGTTTTTACAATAGCAAACAGTGCTCGGAGAACATTCTGTGACTTTGGAGTCACCAGCATTCCGGTCTGATGTTTCCCAAGCTATTTCCAGTCTTCCCACCGACAGCTGTGGGTTTTTTTATTATCAAAATACGGACGTGTCCTCGCTCCTTTTTAGACGCCTCCCTTATCTTTCTCTGCGTCTTGTTGCCACGGTGACCTCCCTGCTCCGAGATACCCTTTGTGAAGCGGCCTTCATTGCGTCCCTCTGTACACCATGTGATCTTTGAGACTCTCTGCCAGGCCCTGCTGCACTACGGGGATTTTTCTGCATTTGTTGTTTTTAATTTTCATTTATTCATTTCATGGTGTTTTACTCCCAACCAGGTTACAGTGATTGACCTACTTAGAGCATTTTTATTGTTTTAATTTAGGATAAGGTACTCGCTGTCCCTTTTCCCCATATATCTGTAGTACACGATGTTAGTGTTCATGGTGTGTTACATTAGTTGCTCATGCCCAGATACAACATTAATAATGCACTGTATGTTCACATAATTACTCCATGTTCACAGCATAAGAGGGACAGGAACCCCAGTCCTTTGAGTCCTTATAATCTATTAACATGTAACAATTAACTGAGATTTATAAATTATTGTGACAATCTGTTTTTCCTGGGAACAGGTTGCTAATGATGGAGTCCAAAGTGTTGAGGTCGAGGTGTTTGCGAAACTTCTGTTTTAAGTGTTACATAGAGACCCGGTGACTGGTAAGGGATAACAGTGAGGGACTTGACATAGAGAAGACCTGTGAAGGGGCTTCTCTGACGGGGACATGCAGGGACACTCCCTGCTGCTGGGGAAGGTGTTAAATAAATGGTGATGAGGAAAGGGGCCCTCTCCCCTCCTCCCTTTGTGCATCACTGTCATAGAAACTCTATTAATAGCATAAATACACTTACACTAGTATTAATAAGGCCTTAATGTCAATGAAGACAATGTAGCATCAAATATTTGTTTATAACACAACACAGCGCCGCTAACAGCAGTGTGTCCACGTGCTGCGCAGAGTGACGAAGAAAGTGTTCTTGGGAACATTTCATCACAATGGTCCTTGAGCAAAGTCATCGAAATGTTTGGGCCCAGTGTACCATGCCATGCGTTCCATGTCGGACACCGTGTGCATGTGAGATGCGTATGTTAAATGAAGGAATTCAAGTATCGCATTAAAAGGAAAGCTAGAAATATTCTAAATAATGCAGCGAGCTGTGTTACTGAGGATTGTCAGAGCATAAGAAGAATCACATCGGGGGGGGTGTGGTAGCGCTGCGGGTTTGTCTGGTGATGCTGTGTGGCAGGTCTGGGGTTCAAGTCCTGCTTGAGGTGCCTTGTGATGGACTGGCGTCCTGTCTGGGGTGTGTCCCCTCAGCCCCCTTGGCGATGCAGAAATGGATGACGCAGTCCCTCAACTTAACACTGATTTTTACTCTCCTGAACACTGTGTCCCCTCGCGTTGCTCACTTGCTATCATGGACTTGGCTGCAGTAACAGTACCGAAATTGAATTTTCCCACTCCTGCTCCTCCTTCCTACACAGAGCAGGTTTGTGCCGTGGGGCGGTTCGCAGCTCTTCAGCGCCGCACGGAACACTAGTATGCGCGTCATACAGATTTGAGCGGCGAAAAAAAGTCACCTGTCAGTGTGGTAAGAGTGCTTTGTACAACAGGGGTGGCCGGAGGGGTGGTCGAGCTTCAGTCAGGGGTGGCACTGGCCACCCACGGCCACCACGTAGCTACACCCCTGGATGGATGGATGGATATTTCAATCCTCTCACAATGGGAATTTGTCTAAATGGGCTGATCTCATCGAACGAATTATCCCTGCCTGCTATGCTAAGGATGAATAGCAATGGGAAAAACATCATCATCTGAAACCGCTTGTCCCATTCAGGGTCACGGGGAGCCGGAGCCTAACCCGGCAAGTCAGGGCGTAGGGCCGGAGGGGGAGGGGACACACCCAGGACAGAATGCCAGTCTGTCGCAAGGCACCCGAAGCGGGACTCGAACCCCAGACCCACTGGAGAGCAGGATATGGTCCAAGCCACTGTGCCCCCGCACCCCCCATAGTAAAAACACACACACACACACATTTTCAGAACCGCTTGTCCCATACGGGGTCACGGGGAACCGGAGCCTACCCGGCAACACAGGGCGTAAGGCCGGAGGGGGAGGGGACACACCCAGGACGGGACGCCAGTCCGTCGCAAGGTACCCCAAGCGGGACTCGAACCCCAGACCCACCGGACAGCAGGACTGCGGCCCAACCCACTGCGCCACCGCACCCCCATAGTAAAAACAGTTTATTACAAAAGTAAAATCAGCTAAATGAATAAGTGTAAATTTCACTCTTGCTGTAAATCACCCTGGACAAGCGGTGTCGTGTCGGACAAATAAAGGTAACAGGTAGGAGCGGAAGAGAAAGTACCTCCGACTCACTAGTTGAGTGTGTGTTGTGTTGAAGGCCGAGCTCGTGCCGAGAACACCCACACCCACACACACCCACACACACCCCCACACCCACACCCACACCTACCTACCTGGAGTGGAGACGCGGCGAGCGCATCATCGGCGCGATTCACCTGCCGGAGAGCCGGGCCGTCGTCGTCTCGCTTTCGCTGTCTAATCGTGATCTCTAACACACTTTCTTGTACAGTTCAGTTGTACCACTGCGAGGAGTGTTCTATTCGCGGAGCCGTACAAGCCCCGCTTAGACACGTCACGTGTCGGCCGTGTGTGTGTGTGTGTGTGTGTGTGTGTGTGTGTGTGTGTGTGTGTGTGTGTGTGTGTGTGTGCGCGCGCGCGCGCGCGCTGGTGGTTCGCTCTCTCCCGCGGCTCCAACCGCAGATCGCGATCCGGAGCGGCAGCGAGCAGCTCGGCGCTCTTTGCGTGTACATCCACAAGGACACGAAAGCGGGAGCCCGAGCTGTGGATGGATGCGGAAGGCGGAAGCCTTCGAGGACGTGCAAGGACACAAGCAGGCTACGCAGCCCGCGCCGGTACCGGTGCCGGTTCCGATCCGCCGGGTCCCCGCTGCCCATCTGCGCTCACAGCGTCACTGAACTAAGACGCCTTTTCGCCGCACGCCTCGTTCATCCTAATGTTCCGAGCAGTTCTGTGTTTTCCCACAGCAGGCTCTGGGTTCGTTATTTATTGCTTTTTTTTTTGTCTATATTTTTTGTACCTCTACTTGAACTTTTTGTCTCAGTCTCTTTTTTAACTGTTGTTGCTCAGCTTGCTCTTTTATTTCATTTTTTTGCTCGGTTCTGGAGGGCTTTGTAGTTTTTTTGCTTCTTTTTTTTTTTTGTACAGACCAGATCAGATCACATTACAGTGAGTTTTCCTGGACGAATACTACAACCCATTTCTGCCATCCTTGAGCTTTATTTCTTTTTGAATGCGGAAGGTGTCTGGAAACCCCTTGTTTAAGGTGACAGTTGAAATTGCCTTGCAAAAGTGATGCTTTTTTTTTTATTAAGATATATTCCGAGGTCTCGTATGTTTCACCACTGAATTCTGTTCGGAAACTGAAAAATACACGAGAGTTTGGATGAAGAACAGGATTGGACAAGAAATTTCTGATCGAGAATTGCCAGATAAACGTGCCGTCTGTACGCGGTGTCATTGTGTTCTGGGTCGGCTGAACCGCAGCGGGTGATGATGGACTCCAGGATGAAGGATGTGTGCCGGGTGTGTGGCGGGGAGCTGTGTGGGAACCAGCGCCGGTGGATATTCCACCCATCCTCCAGGCTCAGCCTGCAGGTGTTGCTGTCCCACGCTGTGGGGAGTGAGGTGGCCCGTGATGGACGCAGCGAGTTCACCTGCAGCAAGTGCTCCTTTACATTGGAGCGCCTGTACCGCTTCGACACGGTCATCGCTCGTGTCCAGGCACTTTCTGTGGAGCGGCTCCAGAAGCTGCTCCTGGACAAGGAAGGGTTGAGGCAACACGTTGCCAGCCTGTACAGCCGGAACAACAATTGTGGCCCCAGGGATGGGCCGGTTGAAGGTGGTGTTGACTGCCTGGTGGGCGTTGCCGATCCATCAAGCGCCAAGTATGGTGCTCTGCTCCAGGAGGACCTGGCCTACTCTGAATTTGAGTCCTGGGCAGGGCATGGGGAGCAGGAGCTAAAGTACTTTCATGGAGCCTCCAGAGTGGCAGAGGTCCCAGGCCACTGGCCCAGGAGGTGCCAGGGTTGTTCAGGCCTGCGCGTTGCCGACTCGGACTACGAAGCTGTTTGCAGAGTGCCCCGGAAGGCAGCCCGCAGCCTGTCCTGCGGACCGTCCACCCGCTCTTCAGCTGTCACATTGTACATCAGGGATGAGGTTCCTGCAGAAACCACTGTGCCAGAGGGCCGGTACATTGCTTTGGGCGATGACCAAATCCCAGGGGAGGGTAGTGCAGAACATGTGAGCCCCACCTGCTCCGCGGAGTCTCTGAATCCATCTACTGACCCAGCCCAGGCATCCGCTAAAGGAAGGGATCAGAAGAAGGCCCAGTTTTCTCAACGGGACCAACTGACTGAACAGAAGAGGACCACTGACCGTCCCAGCCAGGTGGAGGAGACCCTCAGCTTGGGCAAGCACCCAGCGTACATGCCTATCAAGAGCCTGCGGGGCAGCCGACTTCCAGTTTTGGTCAAACCCACATGTTCAGCGTCCACCTTTAAGAGCTGTTCCACCAGTGGAGGTTGTGAAGTCCCCTTCAGGCAGCAACACTTCCGGGCAGATCTGTCACTCCTGGAAGACCTGTGGCAGGATGTCTATATGGAGTACATCCCATTACGCCTCGGGGAGGTATTGCTCCTCGTCACGTCTCACCACCAGCTCTTCAAAAACCTGCTAAAGATAAATTAAGCAGAAAATAATGAACTCTGCAGAAGATCAATATATGTATTAGACACTGCTTTTCCATTTTAGGAAAAAAAAAGAGAGATTTTTGTGTCTTTTAGTCCACGCTGGTTGATAAACATGACTGTTAAGTCTTGAAATATAAATTTTAAAATGTAACAGGTTTGTGTAAATTCAACAGAGGTTGCTCATCATCATATGATTGGAGAGAAACTAGACATTTGGCTTTGGACTTAAATTAAAATTTAGATACACTTTTTCTTTACAGAGTAAAAAACATACTGAGTGAGGAAGTAGAAAGTCCACTGGAGATTTTCTAGTGCTGCCCTGATTATAATCACACCCTAGTTTGCCATCTCCAGGAGAATGACAGTCTCTTAGCATCCTCACGAGCATTGATTGCCATGACAACTGTTACCCCAGTGACAGTGCAATGCACTTCATCAAGTCGTGTCTAGCATCCCTAATCAAGCTGATATTTTATAGTCCTTCCTTTTACAGCTTGTAATTTGTACTGTAGTAATGCTCATTAAGCAACCCTTGGGTACAGCTCTAGTTATGGGCTATTGCTAACAGTGTAAAGCCTCTTCCGTACTTACATTTATTAATTAAGGTCACCATTATTACCTGCTTACAATCATTTACCCATTTATACAGCAGGGGTTTTTTTTTTTTTTTTTTTTTTTTTTTAAAAGAAGCTAGAATAGTTTCAGGGTAAGTACCTTGCTCAAGGGTACTATAGCCAGAGGTGGGGATCAAACCTGCACTCATTGGGTCTAAAGGCAGTAGCTCTAAGCACTACACTACCAGCCACCCCCACTCTTCTTTGTACCTGGTACAAACAACCCAAAATGACAGTCTACAAAGAGATTTCTTAGGTGAAAATCTGCAATCTGTTTTTATGCAGAAAATGAATGCAATGGCAAAGGAAAACGTATTTATTTTATTATGTTAAAGTGGATTTTATGTGAATGACATATAAACTCTGTTCACGTGTGTTCATTCTTACAATGGTAGTTCGAGCCAAGGCAGAAGTGAGATTATTTTGACAGTTGCGCTCATTATAGTTCTTGGGTTTGGTTTTCAAGGGCAGAGGAGAATTAGGGACACCTCTAAACAAAAGATAATGAAAGAACATGGCGATCATCAGGGATTTTGACGATAAAGTGTCAGCCCGTTTATTCCCACTGGAGAACTTCGGCCCAGTCAAGCTCCTCTGGATTTTTCAAGGTCCTCGGCTGCATCGATTCGGTCTGTGCTGTGGTCCCGCTGTCTCCTCTGACCCGAGAAAATGGAGTTGTGCTAAATGGAGCCTCAGACGCTCCCTACGCCGAAACGGGTTAATGCACTCTAAGCAGAGCCAGCCTACTTCTACCCTGAGCTTGAAGGCGCAGACCCTGATACGAAGGGACACTTGGGTCCCATCTGGTACCGCTACATAGCGCAAAATAATTTAACCGTTGTCAAAATCGATCTAATCGAAAGAATTTGACTCCACGCTAATAAATCTCAGGCGCCTGCAACACGGATTCCTCTTTCGCGGAATTAGGGAGTAACCCCTGAATGTGTTTCCTTGCCTGTCTCATAACCTACACGCACGCAAGCAGACGCAACTAGACGCACTCGTAAAGCAGATAATTCAGTGAGCCAGAAGTGGCTGTTTGGAGGGCTTCTTTCTCGGGGTGTTTTTGTGCACTTCACTTAATATGCAGTTATTAACTGATTGACCCTAGAAAATATTAAATAGCAGTATATCATTACAGGGGGGCGGTGGTGCAGTGGGTTGGACTGGGTCCTGCTCTCCCGTGGGTCTGGGGTTCGAGTCTCGCTTGGGGTGCCTTGTGATGGACTGGCGTCCCGTCCTGGGTGTGTCCCCACCCCCTTCGGCCTTACGCCCTGTGTTGCCGGGTAGGCTCCGGTTCCCCGCGACCCCGTATGGGACAAGCGGTTCAAATGTGTGTGTGTGTGTGTGTATATCATTACAGGGGAATCATCAGGAGACTTTTGCTTTCACGACTTACAGTAATGCCTTAGTATTTTTTCAGCACTGTGACAAAATTCTTGATTGCATAATGTCTAACAGATCCCTGTGAGTGTATTTATTATTTTTTTGTGGTTGCAGTGACCTCACCTGCTGCACCCCATCTCTGACGCGGTATGCGTGTTTGTTCGTGTTTTCCGCAGGCGCTGATCGAGCGGCAGCAGTCCCAGCTGAGCCAGTACGAGCGTGCTGCGGGGGAGTGCGATGGCGAGCTGCAGAAGGCGCAGCATCAGGTGCGGTCCCTCCAGGCCAAAATCCAGCGCAGTGAGGCCAGCAACCAGGTAAGCGCTGCAGCGACACTGGATCGCATCTGTATAGTGGGGACCTGATCTTTCCCACACGTCACCTGCATGAATTGCATGTCAGAACTGAGAAGCGATGGGTGATAAAATCAAATTTTGCCTTTGAAGATGTGTTGGGATGGATCAACAGGGATATGTCACTCACGTTTTCTTCACCTGTTGAATTCTGGTGCTAAGCAGCACAAGTATTGTGTGGCAAATGACAGTTGTCTTAGAACTGATTTATTTTCGCCCCTGTTTCGTATGCCACCGAAATGGGTCTTGCGATATACCGACCGGTCCGTGCTAAACGGGTGCTACGTCATCCTCTGAGCGGTCCACGCTAAATAAATTCCTGTAAATTTAAATGTCCGCCAGAAGCTGCAGGACAAGCTGTGCGAGATGGAGACAGAGCTTCACTCTGTTCGTCATTCAGCCCGGCAGCAAGAGCGCACCATCCAGAGCCTGAGCGACACGCTTCGCACCCGGGACGTAGAGGTGCGATTGCTGGGATCATTCACCACCTCCATCACCCCATCAACCTCCATCACCCCTAACTCCTGTTCGTCTTACAGTTTACATCTTACCTTCAGTAACCGAGATGTATAAATGTGTATGGTCACGTGCGTACGCTGTCCCCCCAGGCTGAGGAGCTGCGTGTTGTTGTGGAAGGGCAGAACGAGTCGCTGCGTAAGCTAAGGGAGGCTGTTGCTCACAGGCAACTCCAGCAACCACAGGTGAGGGTCCCTCGCCGGGCAGCGGGCTGTCAGTGCATAGGGGTCGGTCCGCCGTCCCTTTGCACACGTAATGATTCCTGTAGGGGTTTAGACAGAACAGGTATTTCAGCGGGAGTCCCCTCACTTCACTGACACTCCCACCCAGGCGCTGAATGAGGAGTGCCCGCGGCTGCAGGCAGATCTCCTGGCCCTGCAGGGGTCCCTCTTCTCTACCCAGCTGGAGTTGCAAGGCAGCCGGAGAGCCCGGGAGAAGAGCGAGCGTCAGGTGGCCGACCTGATCCGTGACCGTGACCGCCTCCAGAATGACCAGCAGGAGGCGCTGGAGCATAGAAGTGCTATGCAGCAGCACAGCCAGGTCTGCAAGCCTTTGACTATGGCGGCATTGTGCGTGTGTGTGTGTGTACATCAGGTCCACAAGATATGCAACAGTTTTATTGCTGGAACCCTTGTGTATATCATTTTTAATGCAAATAGGATTTTGTGCATTAAATACATTGTTTGGGGGGTCGTGGTGGCGCGGTGGCGCAGCGGGTTTGGCCAGGTCCTGCTCTCTGGTGGGTCTGGGGTTTGAGTCCCGCTTGGGGTGTCTTGCGATGGACTGGCGTCCTGTCCTGGATGCATCCCCCTCCTGTGTTACTGGGTTGAGCTCCGGCTCGCCGTGACCCTGCTCAGGACAAGCGGTTTCCGACCGTGTGTGTGTGTGTGAGTTTATAAATCTTGTGGATTGCTGAATGAATGTATCTGTTTTTCTGTATTAATATCGCTGTGCAGTGGTGAATATGTGTGTATTTCTGTGCATGCATAAATATGTCTTTGTATGTGTCACTTAGTGTGCCGTAATCATGTGTGTGGGAGTGCGTCTCTCCGTCTCGGTGTGCGTCTGCGAGATGGTGCGTGTAGCTGCCGTCCTGTGACCGTGTCCCCAGGAGCTGCGCAGGGCTCTGCGGGAGGCCAGATCCGCTCTGCGGGAGAAGGAAGAGCGGCTGCGGGAGCAGGAAGGCCGGGCGCTGGCGGAGCGGGAGGCGCAGAACAGGACCGTCCAGCTGCTGAGACTCTCGCTGCAGGAGAAAGAGCAGCTGCTCCAGGTGCGACGCAGCACCGGAACACATACGCACAAAGACGCACGCGTCAACGCTCGGCAACAAACGCAAGGACTCGGACACGCGATCCCTGCAATTCGTGCAAAAAAAAAAATGTTTTAACAAAATTTATATCAACAAAGAGATGTAAATATTTCTTGTGCTGTGTGTTTATAGTTGTTTACTTGCAAACAATATAAATGATTGAAATAGCTATTTTTTAACAAACCGTTTTGTTTTGTCACTACCGTGAGAAAACCGACCAGTGACCTCACCGAGAACGAGGAAACGGTGCAAAAACTACGATTCCTTCCAGTTCTGAATTTCCGGAAAAACACTTTCATGTTATGTATTGATACTTTTTGAAACTTGTAAATTGCTTTAAATTTAAAAAATTGATTTTCATTTTTAGTTTTGATCATTTAATTACAATTTCTTTCTGTTAGTTAAGTAACATCTTTTTTTTCTTTTTTTTGGAAATTCTCCAAAATATATTAAGAGTATTGTGGCACTCCGGACCGTCCAGCAATTCCAATATGCTGTCGCCCAAGGGCCGATCCTGTGTAGACGAAGCGTATCTTCCTCACCCCCTTTCCCACAGGAATACTCCGAGCTCCTGGACAGTCTGCAGGACCGCAGGGGATCCCGGGATGTCCTTTTGGACAAACTGAGGGAACGCGTCAAAGAGCGGGATCGAGCTCTGGAGGTAGGCTGTCGCTCCACCTTGTGCTGCCTACAGCGGCGCCCAGCAAAACCAACAGTATCTTCTGTGCTATATTAGATACGTAGAGATCGCTGCGGCGGGCTGTTTTGTTTGATGCGTGCGAGTTGGACGGCCTTGAGGGTTCAGCTGCGGGAAGGATATTGTGGGGTGGGTGGGACTACCCAGCAGTCCCGGGGATTCGGCCGCTTGACGGCCACGTGACTCACCCTGCCAGCGTTCCGTTGATGACAAGTTCCGCTGCCTGGAGGAGAAGGATGCAGAGGTGCAGAGGATGCAGCTGGCCCTCAGGGAGAAGGATCGGGACCTTGAGAGGCTGCGTTGCGTCACATCCAACAACGAGGATACCATCACGGTAGGGGCACAAATACAGACACACACACACACACACACACAAAACGCCTGTTCTGTACAGCCTAGAGACCTTTGCCGTATGAGAAGAGACAGGTGCACAAGAGTTTGTCGGGAAAATGTTTCCCTAAGGTCAGCAAAACGCGGTACGCGCACATGCAGACGTAAAACAAACAACACAAGTCCAAGGTTGGAATAAAATATAACAAGATTTGATAATATTAAAGGTAATAAAAGATAACCAGATTTGATAATGTTCTGGATTAACAGAGCCACTTTAAAGGGTGAAAAACTACCTTTTCCATGATGCCCAAGCAGTAACTATGTGTTTGTGTGTGTATCTGCACCTGTCTTCTGCTCACGTCTCCATGTGTATGTGTTGGCATATTTGCGTGCGCATTTTCATGCACTTTTTTTGGTGTGTGTTTACATATCTGCACGTCTGCATGTGTACGTGTGTGTCTGCCTGTGCACCCGTGTGTGTGTGTGTGTCTCTGTCTGTCTGTCTGTCTGTCTGTCTGTCCATCTCAGAGCCTGGACAGCCTGTTGCGGGCGAAGCAGCTGGAGCTGGACCGTGTGGCGGACACCTGCAAAAGCGTGCAGAGGCTACAGCGAGAGGTGCGGGAGCGACTGGAACGCAGCCTGGCGGAGAAGGAGACGCTCCTCAGCCAGATGCAGGCCTCTCTGAACACTCGCACCAAGGAGGTGCAGGTACTCAAACATCATGGGTTGATCTTTAATAAATTGATAACTATTGTACAACCAATACAGCAAAAAAGGATTTAAAAAATTAATTAAATGTTTTACAGAGTACCTTTTTGATTTGTAATAGCTACATGGTACAATCGGCCCTAAGCCTGGCCGCCACGTGACGCGTCTGTGATTGCAAGCCGTCAGTGTTAAGAGCTCAGCAACATGAATTGATCAAGGGTTTATATTGTTAAGTTTTTATTTATTGTCATTGTTATTTTCATTGTCATTTATTCATTATCGTTTTTTTTCATTGTGACTTCGGGGTGAAAGTGACTTCGGAGTCCCGGACAAAAAAACGCAATGGCTCTCATTCTAACTTGTGTTTATAAGGACGTGCGTTAATATGCGTGTGTGTGTGTGTGTGTGTGTGTGTGTGTGTGTGTGTGTGTGTGTGTGTGTGGCAGGAGCTCACCGCTGCGTTGCTCAGCAAGGTCTCCGTGAGTCAGGGCGAGGTGGTGGAGCAGCTCCAGAAGAGCCTTCATTTGAAAGAGCTCCTGTTCCAGAAAGTGCTGTCGGACCGAAACCAGCAGGCCCAGGAGCACCACGCTGAGATCCAGGAGCTTCTCCGCACCATCGGCGCCAGGGACCAGTACATCCAGGTAGCCCCACAGTCCCACAGCCCACCGGTGGCTGTTCTGGACAGAGCAGGCAGTATCACGGTGACTTCCGTTTGGCTCCAGGACTCCTCCGGGCAGCTGGCTCAGGTGATCAGCGAGCGCCAAGCTGAGGTGCAAGAGCTGCGCCGGCAACTGATGGTCCAGGAGCGAGAGGAGGACAAATTACGTGGCTCGGGAGAAGGCCGGGGCCAGCTGGAGCACCTGCATGCCCAGCTGCACGAGAAGGAGGCCATTATCCAGGTAAGGAGGAGTTCACATTTATACTTTATAGTCTATCAATACGTTCATTTTTTTTTCCTTTTTTCGGTGAATGCATTTAAAAAAAACACACCATTACAATAATAAAGTGAATAATGGAAATAAACATCAGATACATCTTCATTCTCCATATGAGCTAATACCCTTTTCTCTACCACAGGAGCTAATGCAAAATCGGGAGGAGCCGATGGTCACATCCAGCCAAGGAGAAGTGGGCACAGGTGAGTCTGGAGGACAGATACACTGATTCTGAGTGGTTCAAGCCTTAAACACACATTCTCACACACGCACACAAACACACAGGCCATTGTGCTTTGTTAGTCTGAGTAGCTGTCCCACTTGCAGGGCTGTGTGATGGTAGGTGCGAGGCCCAGGAGAAGTTACAGGCTGTCCAGGAGGAGCTACACATTGCTTTGAGGAAGGAGAAGGAAGCCCAGGTAGACCCCCTTCACACCATCTTCTTCGAGCATTTCTTTTTTAATTGAGTCAAGCGAAATCCCATTGCGCCCTTCTCTACGTGCGTCTCTGTAGCTGGAGGTGTCGAGCCTGCGTTTGGCCCTGTCTGAAGGATCGGAGGAGACGTCCACCTCCGAGTCCAACCCAGAGATCACACACCATAAGGAGGACCTCATGAAGGTTTGCACAAGGCTTCCTCTTGCAGGTTTTGGAGTGAATCTGCTTCCGTAGAATCATCGGACACGGGTTAACAAAGTGTAAACGCCTTCCTTTAAAGCTTCTGTTCGTCCCCTTGTGACGTGTTGTATTTGCTGTGTTTCATATACGTGGAGCAGCTGGTGTCACTCTATCGCCAACTGAGTGAAGCTCTGAAGACAGAGAGACAAGTTTACAACAGCGTGGGCCTGATCCGCTCCCAAGGAGACGGGTGGGTTACTGTTGAAGACCCTTAGGGCAGAGTGATTTAAAGACTCGAATAGGGGTTCGTGTGAATTTGTCAGCATTTAATCAGATATTTGACGCTCCCTTCCAAAGCTCAGATGTAGTAGGAATAACGCAGATGCGACCGATTAAACGCAGTGCACTCATTCCCTCGTTTACTGAATTGACTGAAGAATTGGAATTTTTTCCCATGAGAAATAATGGAATCGGTAACATCGTTATCGGGTCGTTTGATATTCGGTCGGTTTTCGGGAATGGATCAGAATGATTTAAAGGGGGGTATAAGTGTATTCACTTTGTATTTTGTCCTTCTCTTTCTATTCCGTAGCCCTGAGAAGATGAAGGCGCTGCACGTGGAACTGGACAAGGTTCAGGCGTTGCGAGGGCAGTTGGAGGAGCTCCTTTCAAGGGCTCGAGGTGCAGCCTTGGCACATGAAAAGGCAGCTGCGGGGCAGCCTAGTGTTGGAGGTGGGGAACAGTGGAGTTTGGAGCTCTGTCAACAACGCCCCTCCCAGGTGTCGGGGGACACTGCTTAACGCTCTGAGTAACGTGTTTCCTTGGCATGTGTAACGCTTCTAACCCCAGTGGCTTTACTTACCAGAGTCACATGTAGACAAAATTACACCCGTCGTCTGAAACCGCTTGTCCCATGCGGGGTCGCGGGGAGCCGGAGCCTAACCCGGCAACACGGGGCGCAGGGCTGCAGGGGGAGGGGACACACCCAGGACGGGACGCCGGTTTGTCGCAAGGCACCCCAAGCGGGATTCGAACCCCAGACCCCTGGAGAGCAGGACCCGGTCCAACCCACTGCGCCACCACACCCTCCATGACAAACTTACAATATTAACAATATTTTATGATATTACTGTAGTTCTACAGTATTGCTATAATGTTTTATTCCTTTGTCCAGTATGTGGTTTTGCAGATTAAGTGTAGTATGGATTTGTTTTTGTATCATGTCCTTTATTTACATTTTAGCCTAGTCTTGAACGTGGCTTCAGAATGTTGTGTGCAGTATACAGAAAAGGTGTCTTGATCAATGTGAAAATACTTAGCCTGTCACTGGATTCGTGCAAGATTTTGTCCTGTAAATGCTCATTTTGTTTTGCTCCCTGTAGTACACGCAGGAAACCAGTTGCTTACATGCATGTGTAACTGAAGGGACATCACGGTGCTGTTGATGGACACTGAGATCTGATTGCACGATGCTGATGCCATACTGACCATAGTGGACTCGGGCGCTTGTTGAGCATCGTGTCGGGCGCCTTTCTTGTCCTCAGGTTCCGCAGGGGCTCCACCGCTTGTTCTTGGCACGTCTTGCAAGGAGACAAGAGTAGAACTGCTTGTCTCAGCTAGCAGTGTGCGCTGACTTACAGCTGTGTGCTTCTTGACTCCCAGAGTGAAGCTTCCCTTTTCTGAACTCCTTCTCTCCCATGTCTTTCTCATCATATCTTTTCTAGAAGAATCAGCATCACATTAGCAAAAGCCACTTCCTTGACCGCACTTTAATGAGCTTTATTCCTAATTTGTGAGAAGCATTAAAAACACCTTTGAGTGACTTTCAGAATAACGTAGGGGCTGTGCTGTAATATTCAGGATAGATGCATTTCACTGTTTATAAAAGCCTGTTATGAGAGTTTGCATAGCCGTTAACTAATTTTTCGTGTGCACGGTTATTGTGCAACAGAAAAATGACTGAAGTGCGTCTGATAAAACGGAGGATCCTTTTTTTCATGCAGGTACAAATGTAATGTATAACAAAGAAACTGAATTTTTAATGACTGGCTGCCTTCATTCTTCCTGAAAATACTAAGGAAAAACATTTAACAACAGATTAGTGAAGTTTTGTGGTTTTGTGCAGTTGAATTTCAATTTCAAGTGCTTTGCATCTTTTCTTTTCCCACCTTGTGAGATTAGAGCTGTGGCTTCGCTTTAGACTCTCTGTAACAAAGCCACCACTGTCTTCATCTCAATGTCTCACAGCTGGATCAGGGTAAGTTTTGCAGGATCTGCATCGCTGTTTCGGGAGCTTTTTGTCACGTTCACGCAGTATGGAACATCACGTAACCTTCATGTACATCGCTCGTAGTTTATAATTGTCCCAGTTGTTGAAAACTTCACGTTTGGGAAATAAATAGCTGACATGCTTTTAGAACAAAAGGTTTGGTTGTTGGACCTCTGTATGATCTGATTTAATCACATTCACTTTTTGGTTTTATTTATTCTTCGGGATGCCAGATGCTTCATTAAATACCGAATAAAAGAAATCCCCAGTGCTGCTGTGAACAGAAGACCTAGATGTCCTAGTCCCCCACTGTAGTCCACACTGACACTGATGCGTGTGAATAAATGCACCCCCTTCGATTTCGCCCTTTTAAACTCGACGTAAATTGTTCCCCTCCTCCCCGACTACTGCTGCTCGATGATATGTCATCTCCTTGACTTTGCAAAATGCTGGAAACAGCCAGCTTGACCTCATTGTAAAGTTCCATCTAAGCACAATTATTGCACAAATTAATACATTACCACAATTAATGTTAGAATAAATTCTTCAGCACATATTATGCATTATTAGTATTATACATATGTTAATTTTCTCATATTTACATCAAGCATAAAATAAGCATCTGACTTCTTCATTACATTTTTCCACATTGTACACTGGGAAATTAGTTGAATTTGTACACTTACTAGTTCCCTTCAGGTTAGCGCAACACTGAATTTTAAATATTGTACAGTATGTCTTGTCATGAGTGATACATTACAAACACTTGTTGCATATTTATAGACTACTGGGATGTTTTACTCTGTGCTGGAGGTGAAATACCGCCAGTGGTCATGGCTGACAGGTCTGGGCATCAGAATTTAAGGCAGAGCTGCTCATCGCTCTCATGGAGACTGGGCAATGCGCTCAATGAAGCAGCTCAGCAGGTTGCAGAGCCCTCGTCCCGAACTGATCAAAGTCAACTACACGAATAACTAATGAGAGCCACAAACTCAGATCCTTTTCTGCTCCTGCATTTACACTCCAGGAAAATCCTCCTGTCTTTCGTTTGCGGAGCATGCTTTGGTCCTTCAAGAACAAAGAAACATTCACGTGGGGCCAGAAGGTGGCGTGGTGGTTAAAGCTGACACCTCCCGCTCAAAGGACCTGGGTTTAATCCCACCTCCTGCTCGAGTAACAGTGAGCAACTTGCTTACTTTGAACTGATACGGTAAAAATGTCCCAGTTGTATGAACTGATAAATCACTGTAAATAGCTTAACGTTCTAAGTCCCTTTAGAGAAAAACTAAATGAATAAATGTAATGCGCTGTCGTGTTAAAAAGAAGGGGGCACGGTGGTGCAGTGGGTTGGACCGGGTCCTGCTCTCCAGTGGGTCTGCGGTTCGAGTCCTGCTTGGGGTGCCTTGCGACGGACTGGCGTCCCGTCCTGGGTGTGTCCCCTCCCCCTCCGGCCTTACGCCCTGTGTTGCCGGGTAGGCTCCGGTTCCCCGCGACCCCGTATGGGACAAGCGGTTCAGAAAATGTGTGCGTGTGTTGAAAAGATGCACATCTACCTCTGGAATATAGAAATCCACATCCACAGTACTTGTTTAATAAAGCTACATAGTACAAGGTAGTACTCATATTTAATCTTACCCATAGAGAAAGTATAGTTCACAAGGAGTCTCTACTCCAAATGTGTGTTTTTTAATGAATCTCAGCGTATTCCGCAATGACTCGTCAGCACATTTGTTAGCTGACGGGAAGCAGGGGAAGCTGCTCTTGTGTCCGGCGCTCGGCTGTGTTTATGTAAGTCGCGTACACTCTGTTCCTGGCCCTTCTGCCGTTCCGGGCATCTCTGCTCCGCGGACCTCGCAGCAGGAAATATCTCCGCCTGGCTGCCTGGCTGCCTGCCTGCCTGCGGAGGCCCAGCCTCCTCCCTTTCTCGGAAGGAGCGTGCTCACGGGTGGATCTTCTTGCTTTTTATACCTTTAATGATTCGTTTTGTTTCTATGTGGGGAAGGGAGCGGCGCACATGCTGGCTTGGCGGGCCCGTAGGCCCTCGGCAGACGTGAGCGTAGCAGGGGAAGTTGTTCGGGAGCAGGACTACGAACAACGTCGGGCTTCACTGTGACGCTCCAAGGGCTGCGATCGAGACCGGGAGGAGCCGAGCGTTTCTGCGCGTGTTGCTTTTGCGGTCGGCAACAAACGCGCGGGAGAGCGGAAGAGGCATCGTGCTCGTCTGACAGGCCACTCGGTGTGTTTCGCAGAGCTCAGCACAGAGGAGGAACCAGAGGAAGAAGATGGGAGCAGTGAGTTCACGGATGGCGCCGAGGAGGCGGACGTCACAGTGACGGCTCGAACCTTGGCTGCCGCGCAGGTAAAGTGGCCGCTGATGTTTCCGGCGTTAAATGTCGTTCGGATCGCGTTTTTCTAGAATGTTCTGTGTCCATCCGACTTAGAGATTCTCAAGGATGCAAATTCTTCCATTTATTCATTGTTTAATGTATTGTCTTCTCTTTTTTCAAGACTTCTTTGTGGAGCAAGCGTTTCTGTGTCCAGTCACTAGTTTGTAGTAAAATGCACCAAAGCTAAGGAGGAATGTGGGACCAGGTTAATTCAACTCCCTTTCACATTGTTTACAGGTTGTTTCTGGTGCTCCTAGTTGGTCAGTAACAGGATCGGGAACCCTAAACACGTTAACGGTGCAAACCAGTCAACACTCGGCATTAAACGGGAATTTGCGGAGATGATATTTTAATCTCATTACTCAAATTCCTTTTTCTCCGCCTGTGTTATTGAGCTTTTGCTAATTGTGACGTCGTGGCTGGATTTGCAAACAAATAAAGCAACAAATAAACGTCCAGTCGCATTTCTGCTAGTAAGTTAAGGACCAGTGTACTCGTATTTGCTACTGTACTGGCAGCTGCTTTAAGTTTTTCACAAGTTTTCTCTGCTATTAATTTTATTGCCACTGTGGGGAAAAAATTATTCCTATGTATGCATTATATAATGCTTTCTATATTTGATAGTTATTTGTTCCATCACCCCACAATGCTGGAACATGTAATAATGATATAATAAATAATTTTCAACTTCACATGGAAATTTTTGTATATCCTTATATGATTTTATTAACAGACAGAATGCAAATTTGTTAATTTAGACATAATCGGACCAGAAAATTCTCAAATCAGGAAACTTCCGGTAAATTTACACTCGAGACATTGGCAACATATAGAACAGTGCGCTGTGCACCCTGAACAGAATGGTAGCGCTGCCCATGAGCCGGGGGATTTTCGAGGAGGACCGGTGAATGGGATGCTGTCTCAGCACGCCATGGTGGATGGACTGGGCCTGGCAGAGTGGCGGTGCAAAATGCAGCAGCTGGTGGAGCAGAAGAGGACAGTGGAGCGGGAGCTGGGTGAGCTGAAGGCCCAGTTGGAGAGGACCGGCTATGCCTCGCTGTCCCAGATGAGGTACGGTGTCCCAGGCGCACTCTAGATCCCTCATCTCCCATCATGCACTTTCCTAATTCCTGGATGCAAAAGGATTTAAGCGACTGGTGGCCATGTTTGTATCCTACAGGATGGCACTGCTGCAGCTGCGGCAGGAGAATGACAAGTTGAAAGTGCTGGCGAGGCAGGCCACATGTAGAGGGTTCGAGAAACGTGCGATGGGTGGGCCGAGCGAGGAAGGCTGCCGAGGCGGCGGCAGGATTCTGGAGGAGGAGTCAGAAGAGGAGCGGGAGGAGAGAGAGTCGGGGTTGGACGACACATCTGGGGCTGAACGGGAGCCAAGTCCCATGCAGGGCAAACGTGGTGCCTCTGGCGTGCTCCTGCGTCAAAGCCGGGGGAAGAGGCCATGCACTAGGCCGCACTCCTTGGACTTGGGGGTCCTGCTGTCCCACGGCCAGGCTAAGCCACCCACGCAGGTAAGCAGGGCATGGCATCGGGCTGAAACCACTCTTGTGCTTGTTTTGAACTTGGGCCGTTATGTGAAATTCCTCGTCACAGTCACTAAACATCAAAAACCCCAAAGAAAAACATTACACCCCATAAAACGTCACACACCCCAATGAAACGCCATTCATCTCAATCAAACGTCATACGCCCCAATGAAACATGATCAAAGACAATGTAAACAAGGCTCTGTTAGATCATTGGCCCGATTTTTTTTCTTTCGGTAAGCATCACATATGGGTTATAGCACCGAAGAACTTTCTAGAACATGCCGGTTTCCTTCGAGGGGTAATTTTGTGTGCCGCTCGTGTAAGATGTTACGTAAGCTGCTGCGGTCCTGGCAGTTGCAGTAGAGTTTGCAGCCAAAGGAGGGAGGCCTTTGTTTGCCAGGTGTCAGTGGAGAGCAGACAGTGTCAGTGTGTGTACGGTGTGACCGGATACCCATTTATGCCTATTGAGTGCGGGCCTCTCTCTCACACGTTGTGCTCCAGGGGGCAGTGCGATACGCGGGTGAGAGCGGGTTTTGGCGGCATGTGGAGACGGGCCTTCGGGAGCAGGCGGGGCAGCTGCGCACGGACCTGGCGATGAGCCGGCAGGAGAGCCGTGAGCTGCAGGAGAGGCTGATGGTGTCGGAGGCCACGGTGCAGGCCCAGGCGGAGCAGCTGAAGGAGTACCGGGAGCTGCTGAGTAAGAGCCGCAGCACACGCACACTGTTGTAGTCCCCTTGAGCAAGGTACGGTACCTGACCTAAATTACACACACGCAGACATTTTCAGAACTGCTTCTCCCATATGGGGTCACGGGGAACCGGAGCCTACCCGGCAACACAGGGCATAAGGCTGGAGAGAGGGAGGGTACACACCCAGGACAGGACGCCAGTCCGTCACAAGGCACCCCAAGCAGGACTTGAACCCCAGACCCACCAGAGAGCAGGACTGCGGTCCAACCCACTGCGCCACCGCGTCCCTCCAACCTGAATTACTCCAGTAAAAATTGCCCAGGTCTATAAATGGGTAAATCACTATAACTGTTTTTGCAGCATCTGTATGCTTTAAGTCAATTAATTTAATGCCATCAATTTTATCAATAAAAACCACTAGCTTGCTTAATTAACACGGAAGCGCAAACACACATAACGTCGTAAAATTACTACTAAATCTTAAGAATTTGCGTGTTGGTAGTTGCGTGCGCTTCTCAGTGTCTCACTTTAAGGCGGGAAGAAATTCTACCCGTGAATAGGCCACCAAATTATGGTTAGGATTAGAATAACTCAATAAAGATGTCAAAAGAAAAATGAAACTGAAAGAATTATTGGCGGTTTCAGTTCATTTAACAAAATCCAAATATAACTTCATCTTCGGAGGAGTCCCCCGCAGCATCGGGCTTTGTGGGAGAGGTGCGCAGTACTGAGAAACACAACACGTTTATGTTAAACAAGGCCTAAGCATGCTGTCAGGAGATGTTATGTAGGAAAATGTTGAAAGAGGGATCTGAGCACTGTCGTGATTTCTTTCTTCAGCTGAGACCTCAGTGGAGCAACACAGTAAGCAGGTCCAGGTGGACCTCCAGGACCTGGGCTATGAGACGTGCGGCCGCAGTGAAAACGAGGCCGAGAGGGAGGACGCCAGCAGCCCAGGTGACCGGGGACCCCTTTGCCTTATTGATTCATCTACAGGGGAATTAAATGGGTATTTGAGTGTAAAATTCGCCTTCCAAATATTCAAAGACACAAACCTTTTCACGATTTAATGACATTTTTTCATTTATTTTGCTCAAGGATATACATATTTTATATGTATATATAATGGCTTTGTCTGAGACTTACAGAACCTAATCCATAAATAAAGGGACATCAATTTGTTGTTTTATTTATTGTATAGATGATAAAGAAGTTTGTCTGTGGTGAGAAGCTTATTGGGGATACAACCACTGAAACTGAGCAAGAGGTTTTGGAAATCACATTTTTTTATTTTCAGAAATTTAATATACAGTAAACTTGTACTGTTAAAGTAAATTAAAGTTTATATAAATGCCTTGCAGAGAATTTTTTTTAAAAAATACGCTAGAACTTTTGCTTTACAGGACTTAACCAGCGAATAAATTGAGGGAGAGCTGCATTACTAGGCTCATTTTGATAGTAGTGAAAATGACTTTAGATTTACAAACAAATCAAGATACAAACAGACGCAGTGGTGTTTGTAAGTTCAAGAACCAGTGTACTCTTCAATATTTTAGTATTCCTACTAGGATTCACTACCAGTACAGTATGTTTTAATCTATTTGTGTTCAAACAAAAATGGTGTTACTGTAAAGAAGGCCATTTTTGCGATTTTGCTGACGTTGGAATAACTCCCATGAATGCTGTTCAGTGATATTATTGATGCAGCTAGATGTATTACTAGTATTTCTCAGGTGTGCAGCTTCAGTCCCTGTTGTTCTGCATCTCTCCTCAGAGTTTGATGACCTGGAGGTATGCACCGCTCTGGCAAGGCAGGACTGCGTGGCACCGTGGTGGGCAGGGGATTATGGGAAATGTGACGACGTGGCAGACCTGCGCGCCCAGCTGGCTCAGGCACACAGGGCCATCCGTCGCCTTCAGGCTCGTGTGCGCTCGCTCTCCGCCACCAGTGACTACGCCTCCAGCCTTGAACGGCCACAGCGTGGGACCGATAGGGCCTCCCGTGGCCCCTGTGCTCCGCCCGCTCCTGGTGGCCCCGAGGAGGACGAGGGCTGGCAGTCAGACGCGCCGGGACATAGCAGAGAGCTGCAAGAGCTGGTGATCCGGGTGGCATCGCTGGAGGCCCAGCTGAAGAGCTCTGGGCTGCGGGGAAAGGACATCATGGAGGACACCAAGTCTGCCACCTGGCCAGGGTTCGATTTACGTGCCACACTCACACTTCAGTCTTTTATAGAGCTGGGTGAAACACCGTGGTCAAAGCAGTATGGCCCCGTGGACATTATAGTGAAAGTGCCTGTGCTTTGCTCTTACAGGAAGTTTGACACCCTGATTCAGGCGCAGGCCCGCGAACTCTCTCACCTCCGGCAGCGCATGCGTGAGGGCCGTGGCATCTGCCACGCGCTGCAACGCCACCTGGGCGACACCACCAAGGCCTTTGAGGAGCTGCTGCGTGCCAATGATGTGGACTACTACATGGGCCAGAGCTTCCGGCAGCAGCTGGCACAGAGCCACGCTTTGGCTGAGCGTGTTGGCACCAAGATTGGCGGCCGTGAGTCCCAGCTCCTTCCCTCCCACCCATCTAATATAGAAGGGAAAGAGTGTGCTGCCTCCCAGTTGAAATACGGAAATATTTAACTGCAAACTGGTTTCTGAATTGACAAACACAACCGGGACTGCTAGTCTGTTCGTATCTTCATCGCTTTGCTGATTTCTGCTAAATCTGGCTTAGTCTGTGTGGAGTCTGCGTGTTGGGAAGGGTTTCCTCTAGGTGCTCTGGTTTCTTCCCACAGTCCAAAGACATGTATTTCAGACGGATTGCTGACTGTAAGCTTTCCTTTCTGTGTGTATGTGTTGCTCCGATGTATAGATGGATAAATGAATATAGGGAGTTTGGTGTGTCTAGCAGTGGGAATCACTTTGGATAAAGGCATCAGCTAAATAAATCTAAAATCATTTAAAAATCATTCTACACTGCTTTGGAGAAGAGTGTCTGCAAAATGAATAAATGTGTGTATATACATATATATATATACCCAGAGTCATCTTGATTATTCATTTTCTGTCTCATCTTCTTATCTTTCTCTTCTTCCAGGGGACCGCCCGGAGCTCCGTGAAGACAAGACAGATCCTGAACTGCTTGTTCTGCGGTGGGTTTCACACGCTTTCCTCGGTGTTACTGACACAAAAAGGTCACGCACAGTCTTTGTTAACGATGTTTCACATTCCGCTTGTCACGTCTGGGCGAGAGTCCGACACGGACGCATATCGCTGTGAGGTCCAAGCACAGACGTAAAGTATCAAGTGTATTCATAAGTGCACAGTGCGAACTGGGAAGTACAATGTGGACCTAACCCGGCAACACAGGGCACAAGGCTGGAGAGGGAGGGGACACACCCAGGATGGGACGCCACCCTTCACAAGGCACCCCAAGCGGTACTTCAACCCTAGACCCACCGAAGAGCAGGACTCGGTCCAACTCGCTGCGCTTCCGCACCCACCCCCCCCCCCCCCCCCCCCCCGCTACATTCAATAAATACTAATAGTCAGTGTTAGAAGCTGGCTGCAACAAAACCGGTAACCCTTTGCTTCCCAGTGCTGAGTATCTCTTCAGCATGGAGTGTATTTATGGTGTGGAGACGGGGCTGTCCAGCTGAGGTCCAGCGCTATGCCTGGGGATTGGACAATATGTGGAGGTGGAACTTTTTGTGGTAGTTCTGCTTTCTGATCTGCACTTGCACAATAGTATGTGGAGGTGGGGCTATAAAGATGTGGTCCTGCCTTGTGCCTTGAGCTTGGCGGAGACACTACTGTCCAGCTGGCACCCACTAGGGGCAGGTGGAGAGGGACTTAGCAGAAGCTGATTTCCTCTGTCCAGGACTTTGTGCTCACACCAAACCATCAGCTGACCCCACAGCAGGTGTGACACCAGTTTCTGAATTGTTTGTGACCATGTTTTAGCGCTTATGTCCCTGATTCTTACTCTGAACCATGTCTTTATTTACTTTGAAGTTCACGAACATATTCAATAAGGCATTAATAAGTGATCAGGGGTTTTGGATGGAACATGGTAAGGCATATGATATATTTATCCAGGTAGAAGGAGTACAGCACATAGGGATGTACTTTTCACTGGAACAGAAGTTCATTGAACCACAAGTCGCAATCAGTTATGGAATTTAGCTTCAGTTGAATCTGGGGGAGATGTCACGGTAGGCGGCGTTAAGCTCTGTACGTGGCTCAGGTCTCCCTTTGCTCCACTGAAAGGGTCATAGACCTTCCCTCCTCCTGGGCTCTACTCCCCCCTCCCACCCTAAAATATTCGCACCACCCACCTTTGAGCTGGTAAATCCCAGCGCTGCAGGGTTTGATGAAGCAACAAACTCATGTTAGCTCAGCCTTTAGCTGCTGACTGCACTGTAGGGAGAGAGAGCCCAGGAGGCCCAGTGGCTCAGGAAGTGCTCTGCAGCCCTTAAGAGGCTCACGGCAGCTGAGACGCGCTAATCGGCCACCTCCCCCTGGGCTCAGATTGGTGACTGTTGTTGCATAGCATGGGCCAGCCAAGGTCATATTCCAAGAGGGACGCTGAGATGGGAACTGGAATGAAACGGACCAACCAGATGGATTGACGGAAACCGCAGGGAGATTTTGTGTTTGACAAGATCGTTGGAGTTGCTTTGCACTTGGATTACTGCCGTCGCGTTAGGCGGTACACCCAGCCCTCGGACTCATACCAACGGGCGTATTCAACCTGCCTGTTGGACTCCACTTCCAGATTGCACCAGGCTTGGGGGCAGCTCACTGTCACCAGGGTCTATGGCCCCCCTGTGGAAGTCCACATTGCCTCGGAGCAGCCCGCTGTATCGCGGCTCGCTTTTCTCCTTCTCGCGGTGGGAGAGCCGTGTGCCGGAGCAGGGCTGGGCTTCCCTGAGGAGGCAGCTGGAGGCAGAGAGGAGTGCACTACACATGCAGCTGGAGAAGTATGGGAGAACAAACACCCAGGACATGCACTCACACCGTGGAGAATGAGGATTCCTGGGAGAAGATAGTCGATACAGAAAGGAGTGTATCTGAGATATGAATATAAATTTACAGATTCATTATGCAAGCTGTATCTGAACTCTGTCTGATATAAAGAAAAACAAAAAGACCCTCTAGGACAGTGTTAAATAATACACATCAGTTTGTGTGTCTATATGGTGCTTTTGTCTTTGCCTTTTAGAGTCTATGTTATGTCTGTGTGTATTTTTCTGAATGTGTGGACTTCCCATAACCTATGGGGCAGCAGGTGGCGTAGTGATTACAGCTGCTGCCTTTGAATGCGAAGGACCCAGGTTTGGATATCACCTCCTGCTCTTGTGCCCTTGAGCAAGGTATTTACCTTGAATTGCTCCATTAACAGTTACCTTGATTTATAACGAGTAAATCGGTGTAAGTTGCTTTTGAGGAAAGCATCAGCTAAATAAGCAAACGTAACTGTGTGTGGCTCCGTATCGCTGAAAGAATGGATGGTAGTCCGTGTTTTGAACGAGGTTGTTACGCGGTGGAGATGTTCAGTGGAATACGTTGTGGTTCCGTGTGTCCTGGAAAGGGAAAAGTGAACACAAGTGTAAACCACAAGTTCTTATGGAAGGGTTTCAGAGAACATGGCAAAAAGCAAGCAGGGCTGTCCTTAGGGTATCTGTCATTGTGCTCCCATGCGACCAGCGCCATTACCAGTTCAGGTACTTACCTAGAGCCTGGAATCTGGGCACCAAGGAACTCACTGAAGTTCTAAATGTGCTTACCCAAAAGTTCACCAGTTTATTCACCAGTGTGACAAATACTGTTTATCATTTGTACTTCACTCGGTTTCTTTACCAGGCTGAGGAAGGAACTTCAGCAGAAGGACGAGATCATTGAGTCCCTGCACACCAAGCTACAGCGTGCCGAAACACCTCTGAGCTGCCGTGACCCCTCGGAGACCACCGACCACTCAGATGGGACCTCCTTCATGTCAGACGAACGCGGTTCTGTGAACGAGGACCCGGAGCTCAGCTCAGACGTGGACCTGACTAGCGAATACGGTCAGGAAGAGCAGAGCAGGAGACCACAGCCCAAGCAGACCAGCACAGGTAGCGGACCACCACTTGCTAGTCAGAAAATATTAGGATCTCCTGAATGCACCGTGGAAAGAATCTCGCAAGCGGGAGACAGGAGCATGTCAACGTTTGAGCTGAAGTGTGTACCATGTTTGTTGTGTTGTTTGTATGCCAGTACAAACCCACCCTCATGTCTTCACCAACCACCCGCTCCCATCTTCATCTGGCACCATTTACTTTCAGAGTCCCTCCCTCAAGACCACCCGACACAGTCCTCCGCCATCCCATCACCCACCTCCCTATCTCGTGACACTCAGTCCTACAGCAACTGTCCCAGCATGCCTTCTACACCACACATATCCATGGACAATCAGGTACAGAAAGGTAGGTTGGCAACGCAGGTTCCCGAGCCCCCTCTCTGAGGCACTAATTACAATATACAGTGTTTGTTAAAGGTCTGAAATAATATGCAGACCTGAGGCAGCTCAGTTTTTTTTTGTTTTTAGTTTACATTACATTTACATTTATTCATTTAGCAGGCACTTTTCTCCAAAGTGACGTAAATCTCAGCAAAAAACACAGCGAGTGCATTACATCAACAGAAGGACGGACTTGGATGCAGACACGTGATTCTATAAACCAACGCACATCACACCGGCAGCTGCACAAAAGTTTATCGATTATTCAACCGTTGTAAACACAAAATTATTGAACATAAATTGAACATAAACGTTTTCACATATATCATGCACTTAAGAGATGATGTGAGAAGTGAGTTTAATGAAGATACAGTCTAGGTATTTGCGTAATGTAAGAAATTCTGAAGTCTGTGGTGATAATACAAAGAAAAAGTTCCGCCAGTATGGACCTTTCTCTGTTATTTGCCTTCAGGCCTTCATTGTGGTCCCATGTCCAGTTCCCTGCCTAATCCCCACCCTCAGCACGGGCTAGAGGTCACAGGTCAAAGGGCAGACTTGCCTGTTGAGCCCCACTCTCCCCTCCCGGGGGCAGGGCTATCCTCCTTGACTGAAGTGCATCAGGAGCTGCAGTTTCTGCAGAAACAGCTGGGAGAAAGTGAGCGTCTGCGTTAGGATGCGTCTACTGTATCCCCCACACGCCACTTGGCTGAACCTCTGCATCCAAGACAGCACACATGCGCAATAATTGCTCATCATGTGCTGTGGAAGTTTCACTGCTGGATCCTGTTTTTTGCGTTTGCATCTCTTTAAAACTGCATGTTTTAGAAAAGTAAATACACTGTGAAAAGAAATCTGAGTCAACTTCTTATCTGATAAATGTGATTTAAAGTAGTTTTACAATTAGTATCTCTGCACCTGGGGGGTGCGGTGGCACAGTGGGTTGGACCACAGTCCTGCTCTCCGGTGGGTCTGGGGTTCGAGTCCTGCTGGGGGTGCCTTGCGATGGACTGGAGTCCCGTCCTGGGTGTGTCCCCTCCCCCTCCGGCCTTACGCCCTATGTTACCGGGTAGGCTCCGCGACCCTGTATGGGACAAGCGGTTCTGAAAGTGTGTGTGTGTGTGTATCTCTGCACCTGATGTTGTGTGATTTATACTCTCCTTTTGAGTGTGAAAATCCATCTCACTGGTATTTATTTCTCCTTTTTTTTCACGTAGGTTTTCCTCTAGCCCACAGTAAGCCATTGTCCAGCACCCTTCTGGCTTCCGAATCCCACCCGGACCCTGCCACGTACCCCCCCCTTTCCCATCACGCATTTCAACCGAACCAGTTTGCGTGCCCAGTAGGAAGCACTGCTTTAAACACACCTGCAAGCATTCTGGAGAGTAGTGTTTCGTGGGAAAGAGGGCATGGCGGCTATGCCAATGCTTCATCTGTCTCAGGGGGCCTTCTCATGGAGCAGAACCTAAAGGAAGTGCGCAGCCTGAGACAACGTCTGGAAGAGTCTATCCGTGCAAACGAGTGCCTCCGCCTGCAGCTGGAGGAGAGGCTTGCTTTAGCCACCCGAAATGGGGGTAAGGTGCTGAGATTCTCCGGTCTGCGTGGTGAGCCCCGTACTCGATTCCTCCGTTGCTAATGATCCAATATCTCTCGCAGGGGCACCCACAAACATCTACATCCAGGGACTAGAGTCCCTCACCCCACTGACAAATGAGAACCGGTCCCTGAAGGAGGAGAACCTCCATCTCCAGGCCAGACTTCAGGCATGCAGAGGTATCAGTTGAAATCAACAACTGCTCACCTCTAGTTGACAGTTAACAATAACTGACATAAAATGTGCATTTATGTTCTACAACTAACCAGACCAACTCTTTAGAAACCTAAAGTAAAATGCCCAAAGAAAAGTCTTCACATCTGTCTGGTCTGTGTGTCTCAGAAATCCACAAGGAAGTGGAGCAGCTACGGGAGGCGGTGCTGTCTGAGCGGGCCCAGCTGAAGGAAGCAGAGTTAGAGGCAGAGCAGTGGAAGGAGGAGATTCGACGGCTGCAGGGACTCTGCTGTGAGCAAGCAAAGGAGATTCAGCAATTGCAGAATGAGCGACACAGTAGCCAGGAACGCACCAACAGGTCAATGGATGTTCACTGTTACTTCACCTCATGGAAGTGAGATGATCCCACTTCTGACACCATCACTGTATTTTCCATGTTTGTGTAGAAGTTCTGTTGCTCTAGGTACAGTCGCACTGGTTTCACACTTGTTTCTCATGTGCATATGCTGGAAGAGTTTTGCTTAGCATTGATTCATCTATGGGGGGCACGGTGGCGCGGCGGGTGTGGGGTTCGAGTCCTACTTGGGGTGCCTTGCAATGGACTGGCATCCCGTCCTGGGTGTGTCCCCTCCCCCTCCAACCCTGCACCCTGTGTTGCCGGGTTAGGCTCCGGTTCGCCGTGACCCCACTTGGGACTAGCGGTTTCAGACAACGCGTGTGTGTGTGATGCATCTATCTTGTACGCCTATGTGAGTGGTGTGTGACCGTGAATACCTTTGTGTCTTTAGGCTGCAGCATGAGGTGAATCTGCTCGAGCAGCAGTTGTCTGAGAGCCAGCAGCTCCTGCGTTCACTCCAGTGTGAGGTAGATGTCTATGACCAGCTCTGTAGGACCTCTAACAGGCTACCGGCAGGTGAGCAACTGGCATCCTAGTAGTTAACAGCTCAGCTTCACCTAGAAAAGATGAGTGAGCATTTTGAAGAATGTCAACCAAGGGTCAATTGGTGATTTTCTCAGGGGGATTGGAACCTGGACGGTATGGAGGTGAGGTCAGTTTCCTTGGAAACTCCTCCCCCAAGGATCTGGCAGACTTGTTGGTGGAGGTGCGTGGCCTGCGTGCGCAGCTGGAGCGCAGTGTGCAGGAGAACAGCAGTCTGCGTGCTCAACTGGAGCAGCAGCTGAGAGGGCTCAAAGTCTGCAATGGAACCCAGTCCTCTGCCATCTCTGTCAGCACCATCAGTGTCCCACATGGTAAGCAACCTCACCACTTAGGACTTGTGCTGAGGACCAGGGAGCAATCTCATTCAGTGTCATCCATAATCTTTTAATCCACTAGTTTTCTGAAACATCTTATATAGTAATATAATGTAGTAATTGTACATTAATATATGTTGTCCTTCATAGCAATCTGAAAATGTTCAAGTAATGTAATATGCTGATGATTGCAACGTTAGACTTTTTGCAGATATAACCTGCATGTTTATGGTCACACGTCCAGTTCCTTAATCTCTAAACTGTTTGTTGAGGTGTGTGAGCTGTTTTCTGCCCCCTAGACCTTGCACCATCTCCACCCGTCAGGGACATTGGGCTTCTTAACATTGTACCTCCCTGCTCACCGTACAGAGACCTAGCTGATCCAGGACTCGTTGCTCATGGTGTGCTATTATTTACTATTTCTAACAAATATATGTCTACGTATGTCAAACACTTATCTTTTGCATGTGTCATTGCAATTCCATGCACATGGGATTCATGATGCAGCCGCATTGGTTGTGTCTTTGTGGCCTCATTAAGATTGTTATCCTTCGCAGACATCCTGGAGTCGCACCCCTTGCTGGAAGGTGACGCACCTGATGGCTCATTTGCCAGCAAGAATGGGCGCCACGCAGTGGGCCATGTGGATGACTTCAGCGCCCTACAGCAGCAGATCCTGGAAGGGAAGGTGCTGGTGCAGAAGATTGAGGCCACACTGCAGTGTTCAATGGATGCAGTTTTGACAGGGGTCATCTCCAGCCAGGTGAGTTTGGCTCCTCCAAATACTGAGCTTACACAGTGCCAGCCTCACAGTAGCATTACCACCTGTCATCACCCTATATTTGTTCCTAGGCTCTTCATAATGGCTATTTGAAGGGACTCTTCAGCAACACAAGAACCCTCCGGGCAATCTTGGAGGAGTCCTCCTCTCTCCTCAGGATGTTCTGGAGGGCTGCTCTCCCTAGCAGTGACAACTTTGCCCAGAATCTTAAGAAGGTCAGTACTCTAGCCTGACACCTCTAGGGTCATGGGGAACACCTTGAGGAATCCAGCGGCAAAACCTCTTGGGATCATGGGAAAGACTGATGATGTTTTGATCTCAAACCAAATGTCAATTTTTCTTCTTGTTCTCCTACATTGAATATAGGGTACTCTTAAAATTTTCTCAAGCCATTTTATTTCCTTTCACTACATTTACATTAAATTCATTCATTTAGCACATGCTTTTCTGCAAAGCGACTCACTATGATTATTAATTAACAGTGGCTCAGACCTGCTAAATCTCTCTGTACATTTAAGTAGGGTCGCAAAACTCACCTCTTTCAGACTCACTTCTCCCCTGAGCTCCTAAGTGCTTGATAAACATGCAAGTTATCTGTTGAACTTGTTTAATAATTGAAAAAGCCGATATACAGCTACTTGTATAATGTATTCTGGTTTATACGGCAGTTAAGTGAACAGTTGACTGTACTCTAGAATCACGAGTCTGCATCCAAATCTCTCCTTCTGTTGATGTAGTGCACTTTTTGTGTTTTTCTCTGAGACGTACGTCGCTTTGGAGAAAAGTGTCAACGTGTTAAATGAATACATGTAAATGCACATGTAGTTGATACCTTTACCCAAGGCGACAAGCAGAGCAGTAGAACACATTCATACTCACGTACTACAGGCCATTTCGAGTCACCAAATCATCTGAAACACATCTTGTGTGGGAGGAGGTGCAGTGCCAGTAGTTCTCTGTTTCTTTCTGATGATCCTTTTTGCGCCACTCCAGGAATGGCCTTTCATTATTCTCTCAATATCATCTGGCCATAGGAGGAGGCCATGAAGGAGGAGATCCAGCAGCTAAGGCGGAGGATTCAGGACCAGGAGGAGGTGCTGCAAGGGACTGTGGAGAGGCTGCGGAGCACAAACCGCACCAAGGAAAACATGGAGAACTACATCGTCAACCAGTGTAAGTGTCCCCATCGCCTTCCATGCTCGCTAGTGGAGGGGCCTTTGGAACATGGTGGATACTGGCTTTCTGTTGTCCTTCCCATATTTTAGATGCATCATATCATCATGGGCTCGAGATAAACTCTTGTAAACTCTTTTCTGTTTGGTTGTAGTATCAAGGACACGGGACGTTCTGAAAAAAGCACGGACAAACCTGGAGGTGAGATTCTGGTGCTCCAAAAACATTCCAGTTTGAACAGTTCTGCGCATAACTAAATAAAATAAAGTTGATGATGAACGCTGGGTCTGGAGGAGAGCTGAATGGTGGTAGTTGAGGAAGAAGTTCCTATGTGGACATGCAGTCTACAATCACTTTCCATTGGTCCTTTCTGTCCCTCTGACCTTTAACCTGTGACCCCCACCCGTGTCTCGTGACCCTCATCTTTTCTCTGCCCCTTTCTTTCCACTGCTGAGTGTATCCAGAAGAACAAGCACAAGGTTTCCACCTTAAGCCCCTCCTCTTCCTCCCCTGGGCCTGGTAAAGGTACGGCATGTAGGCTTCCCTTGCCCATACCTGCACTGGCCGCTGTAGTCGAGCACGTCACGTTCTGCCATCTGTCACATGATCATCCACAGTCACTCAGCCAACAGTTTGTGCTAAGAGGCTACTGAGTGAAATATGGAAGTAGTAATCAGCCTAAATGAAGGTTATCAATATGGGAATCTGGATATGAGGCTGAAGTACAAAACGGTTGCTACTTTACTTACAAAGCTTCGATCGTTGGGGCTTTCAATGTATATTGCTGCGAATTGCATTAAAGAAAAATTTTTGAGAGGGATAATTTCTTTTTGGGTGGGTCAGTTGGCTTTTATAGCAGGAAATACCATCCAAAAAGACCATGCTGAAAGTATTTCTGGATTGATGTGTAAATTATTGATATTTATGTCAAAGAACCTTGGTAACCCAGAAACATAAAAAATGGTGTTGAACTGTAGGTATCTGCTATGTGGAAGAGCTATTTACATACTAAAAAAGATGATCAAAAGCCATGTGACTTTTTGACATCTGCTAAATGAAAATGTTAAATATAATGATGAAATTTCCAGGTTATTGCTAACTATTATCCATGTTCTTCCACACAAAAAGCAAGCCTAGCACAATGCATGCTTATTTCAGTTGCATAAATAGACTTTCCTTGCACAGAGTGGATGTCACGGAGCATGCGTGTTGTTTTTACGTGCAGAGATGCTCAAAATTAAGTGTCGAAACATCTTCAACGGAAGAGCAAATGGGTGAACTTTTCAGGTTGCTTCATGTCAACTTGACATGTTTTTCCACCCTACCCTGCACCTCCTTCTCCAGCTGAAAGCCCAAGAAGCCCCCTGGAAGGGCGGCGATCAGACTGGGCTTTGCTGAACACCTCGCATCAGGAAGGTAGGGAGGCTGCCAGGCAGTGCCCCCCCAAGAAGCGAAGAGGACAGCGTATGTTTCAAGTGCTGGCTTACTGACCAGTCCGCCATCACGACCTTTCTCCAGTCCCAACTTGGGAAAGCGAAGATGTTTTTATGAGAGAGTCACAAAGACTCCACAGAGGTCTCTTTCAGAACTGTATTTCTTGACTGACTGAGTGTCATTTTTTTACACCTGTCAGACTGTAGAGAGTTATATGTACTTGCATGTGTTTATGTGGCTTTGAAAACAATTGCGTATTTAATATCAAACAAGTCTCCTTTTTCTCCCCGTTCTGTTCTGTGGAATGAAAATGTGAAATATTTTCTGGAATTTTTTAGGGTCTTTTGAATGTTTTGAAACACAGAAAGGGTTTTTACACAGAGTATTAATGTGTTTTATTAATGTAAACGGTTTTACCATCCTTTTTAAAGAAGAAAACAACCTGTACGCAACCCTAAACTGTTCTAGATGAGCTTGTGCAATAAGAACTGTTCCTTGACTTCTGTCATGTCACATTGGCCTGACACTGAAATGATTTAGTTATTCTACACTTCTAAGATGGTCAGTGCAATTCAAGTGAATTGGAAATATTACACACTGATATTTGATATTCACTAAAATATGGAGTTGCATGGGAAACGTTTGCATAAAGAGGATAACCAATTCTGCCAAAGTTTTAAGTCAATTTTTATCAATATTCCAGGCCTATGTGTGGCCTATTATTTGAGGTCATATGACACTTTGATGGATACTTTCTAGAGCCATCTGGACAGGAGAAACGGTAACCGTTAGACGTTTGGTCTATTATCATTTAAGTATGGTTCATGTAGCACTTTTTTTGAAAATGGACCAAACCTTTTCCAAACTATCTAGAAGTATATTTCACACCTGGGAGTAGTTTTGTCCTGTGATTCCAAATCCAGAGTTGTATTTGTGAAAAATTATGTATCAGTCCTTGAAAAATTTCATTTGTGTTGTCAAATTCCAATTTGGTTTAGGAAGTAACTCCAGCTGAAATTCAAGCAGCATTTATATTTTGAGGTATGTTATGTGGTCTTAATGTACTGTATACCTTGAAAAATACAAACTTTGGCAGCATACTGGTATAACCAGTGTCCTCAGTTTTAGTGTTAATGACAGTCACATGCAAAGCTTTTTAACCTGTCATTATGCTTATGCTGTACATTTTGCTTATGTTATAAAATGCTGTACATAATCTGCTTTCTGCTATGCAGTATTTATCATGTTTTGTGTGATTTGTACATATGCCACTTGCGACACATGAAAATGAAATCTCCTGGGTAGCTGTGCAATAATCTTTATTTTTTTTGTTTTTCCTGTTGTAATATCAAACAGTATTTAGCAGGTTTTCAGTGCCATGATTTATAAGTGAGGTTGCCCCTTTGCACATATACCGTACATACTCCATATTTGGTTTGGTCGGCAACTAAGTCATGCTTATGAAAAAGTATAGGAACCCTTTGGAATTATGCAGATTCGTACATCGCATCTTAAGAATCATCCATGCAGCAATACCGATAATTCCAAAGGGTTCACAAACTTTTTGTCATAACTGTAATTTAGCTGCTCTAGCAAGTACATACATTTTTTGCAAGTTGTGTCACTTTTCTGGCTTTTCTCGTTGCCTGTCATGACTATTTACTTTGTGTGAAGACAGCATGGCTTGCTTTGTGTTCCCTCCTATTCAGTGTTCATAACAACTACCAAAGTTCTATGGAAGATCCCCAGTCAAAGAGCTGTTTTAGAATGATAGATTTTAATATGAAAAATGCGAATTCAAAATAATCTGCAGAAAATTTGTGGTAAATTGAGAAAGCGGAGATACTTACCGTAATGCTGTGTATACTTTGTGTAGAAGGGAAGCATGCCTGCTGGGCATGAGCTTTGTATGATATGTACAGTATATAGACAGTGGTCCATGACAAGTTGTTTTTGATGGAACGTGTGAGCAAACGTATTTGCAAATGTACTGACTCAAGCGCTGTGTTCCAGTCAGACCATGTGTGTGAAGTGTTTGGGTTGAGATATTCTGGGATGCTTTGGATTATTGGGGAATTAAATAAGTAAATCTTGTTAGCCTATCGTTGTTTGTGTGGATTCATGTGGTTGACTGTCTTTTTACTAAAAGTCAAGTCAAAAGAGAGCACAATGAACACCAGACAAACTACCAGGCTATATGTCAGCCTACATTTCCCTTTATTAATTCCTTAGGAGGTAAGAGGGTCTTAAAAGTACTATCTTCAGTAACAAGTGACAGTGCATGACTTTTTTTTTTTTTATTTGGAAAAAAGTGAAGCCACCTCCAGCACAGTTTAACCAATGATGTTGCTCAACATAACATGTTAAGGTTTAAAAATTCAAGTTTTTCCCCATCTGTATGATACAGTATGTACCACAACCCGAGTACAGAAATACTGTATTATTACATATATTCAGGTTTTAATACCGTTTATATTTCTGTTCAGTTAAGTAGTCTCCTAGGTTAAATGTCTCATTACACAGAACTTCTTTGGAATCTGACATTTGTAACAGCCCAAATAAATGTGAAATTTCCAGAAAGCATGACAGAATGAGTACACTTTCAAAATCAATTAAATTCAAGATTAACAAAGGATTAGTGTAATGAAAAATACAACACATTTCAAGGGTGATGATACTTAAAGTCTGCTTATTCTCCATAACAAAAATCTGTCCTGCTTGAAAGTCAGAAATGGTTCAACCTAGATTTCACCTGGGAGGTGGTACGTTTAGGCATGAATGGACTAAACATGCAAAACATTCAATGGTTCATCATTAAACATCAAACCAAGTTTCGAACACAAGAATACACTATGTAAGAGATAAATACATTCCTATTTAATAAATAATATTAAGAAAAAAAAAAATCACACAGAACTGTCTTCACTGCAACAGGATACTGAAGATAAATAAAATCCAGGAGAACCTACAGTACCAGATTCCTCTTCTGCATAGATAAAGCTTACAATAACGCTCTACTCACAGCATCAATAAATGCACAGGTAAAGTGCTCGCAGCATTATGACAAAAGGCAATAGCATAAGCACCATGACTTCAACCCATGCAGGTGACAAGTGGGCAATTCAATTCAGTCCATTTTTGAAATTAGCTTGTTCTACAACTTGCATTTACAAAGTTGGAAAAATAAAATAAGTGGTACATGCAATTCATTGTGCATAAAGAATTATGTTATTTGGCATGTTTTAGGGTATATGAATGCAATTGCCAGTGGGGTCATTCACACTGTCACAAACTATATTATAAAGTAAAACAGGATGTTTGCTCTTTTGTATTTCTCCATAACTCAAATAACAGAATTTTTTTTTTCCCCTACTAATTCCTGATGACTTGATCATTAATGTTGTTTTCTTCCCTGGGTATCAACAAGAAAAATTATTTGCAGGATGTGCAGATATCTTCAAGAGAAAAAGTTGTGAATCTGAGAAGAATTCATGTACTAAATCAACGTGGATCAACAAGAAACATGGACAAAGCAAAATCCTCAAAAAAAACAGCACAACTTGTTTCATGACATTTTGCAAATGTAAGAATACTCGGATTTTTCTTCAGTCAACTGAGCGTTAAATAATGCAAATATTATTTGCTAACATTGTGTATACTGAAAAAATCTTGATGAATAGTGATGACAGAGTTCTCCATGAAATAGTTACAGGCCATCATGCCTGTGCAAGAAATAGGAAAACACCACTATTGCCATGGGGCCTCCATCCCTTCTGTAAACTGTTTTAGTGCAATCTTAGCAAACATGTAATTACAGACAGCATAAGTACGGCAACCTAAACTTATCCAAGTGATTAAATGGGCTTGTAAAGCAAAGAGGTCACGTATTTCTTCTTGTATCGGTGGGTAGCACTCAGAACCATGACTCCATCCTGAATGAAGCACAACATAATGACACGAGTTTTAGTTTATCCATAGTCGATAATGACTTCGCTTTCATTAACCCTTGCCCTGTGCCAAAATCAATGGGTGCTAAGCAAGGAGGAGTGAACCCTGGATGGGAAGCCAGTGCAATACAGAGTAGCCCCCCTTACACACCACAAGCAATTTAGTGCCGCCAATGCACCTAAACTGCACTTCTTTGTACTGTGGTAGGAAACTCATGCAGACACTGGGAGAACATGCAAACTCCACACAGAATAAGATGGATTTGAAACTGTGCTTGAACAGCCCAGGTGCTGTGAGGTGGCTCACAGTCGATTATATATAGCTTATTATTACAATGCCACACCCATCCTGTAGAATGGAAAAAATATGTACAAGCATGCAGAAGAGAGACATTTCAACTGTACCTTTATTGAAAGTGCATACAGATGATTCAGCATCACATGATTGGGCTCAGGCAGCAAGGCAGGATCACACTGAAAAGGAAACATTTCCTCATTGGTAAGCATAACAAAAACCATTTTCCCTACACTACACTTTCTACACTACTGCAAGAGCAGAATTTACTCCAAATCTAGCTTGACACTGCTTCTCTATTAGCAAAGAAAACAAGGAGAGAATGGTGACCAGAAGGGACTCACAGATATGTTAGTGTCCTTATTCAAGATGACCTGGAGAAGGTGTGGGGGTAGAATGGGTGGGGCTTTGAATCGTTCCTCAGGCCGGAATGTGTAGACTTCCTGTCCATATGGGCCTGGCGGAGAGCTGGAGAGGTCTGCAGAACAATGGACAAGTCACCCTTCCGTACCATTCCTAATGGCTTGTCTTTACACTCACACTAACCTTAAACACAACTTTAATTCACCAGTGAGACAGAGAAGAGGTCGCACAAAATGTGCTGACTGATTAGTTCACTTTCAAGTAATTCAAAATAATTTGTTCCTGCCAAAGAGATGGTGCCTATAAAAAAAGTAGTCACTCTCCCCTTTTTTTCAAATTTTACTGCGTTACAGCATGCAACCATGATATATTTAACTAAGAATTTTTGCCACTCATCAATGCAACATACTCTGTAATATCAAAGTGCCCATTCTTCTTCCAATCACTTAAGCTCCATCAAGTTGGATGGTTCCTGCTGGTGAACAGTAACTTTTAAGTAATTTCACATATGCTTAGAGAGATTGACATCTGGAATTTCATTGGGCCATTGCAGGACATTAACCTTTTTGGTTTTAATGAGTTTTCCAGTCCCTGCTGCAGAGAGCATCCCCAAAGTGTGATGGTACCACCACCATGCTTCACTGTAGGGATGGTGCTCTCAAGTAGGATGTGCTATGTCAGATTTGGACAAACTCCAGCAAAGATTTGAGTATTCTTCTTGCCACCCTTCTATACATGCCAGATTTATCAAGTATGTGCTAATGACTCACACATGGTTTCGCCCATCACTCATGTGGAGGACTGCAACTCCTTTCAAGTTACTATAAGCCGCTTGGTGGCCTCCTTTACTATGACCCTCACCAATTCATTCAGTTTTGAAAGATGGCCAGTTATGGGCAGATTCACAGTTGTTCCATAGCTTTTTAGTGATGGATTTCACAGTGGTTTGAGGTATATTCAATGGAAATGTTTTTAGATCCTTTCCCTGACAGGTGTTATTCAATAACCTTGTTTCATATCTGCTTAAAATCTTCCTTGATCTTCATATACATTTATCTGACACTTTTCTACAACCCCAATTCCATTCCAATTCCTACATTGTTTTTTGAAGATATACGTTTATTCTGAAACTGATGCCTGCAACAGCTTCCAAAAAAGTTGGGACAGTCAAGTGTTTACCACAGTGTAACATCACCAAATATATTAATAGCACACGTAAACATTGACTGAAACTGCTTGACCCAAGCAGGGTCATGGCGAGCTGGAGCCTAACCCGGCAACACAGGGTGCAGGGCTGGAAGGGGAGGGGGACACACCCAGGACGGAATGCAATTCCATCACAAGGCAGCCCAAGCAAGACTCGAACCCAAGACCTGCCAGAAAGCAGGACCCAGCCAAGCCCACTGCGCCACCTCTATTAATAGCACTTAAGACTTATTTAGGGTAAGTACCTTGCTCAAAAGGTACTACAACAGTAGATTCAACCCACAACTTTCAGAACCACAGGCAACAGTTACATTGTCAGCTACCTTGCCCCCACCCAAATAAATGATTTAGTGTTTTCTAGAAAATCCATTAAATGGGGAAGTTCCCACACATTGGTGTATTATTCTGAAATCATATGAAATACCTCAGCTGCACAGAGGAAGACTCCAATCAAGTAATTATGTGATTTGGAGAAGAGCTGGTTACTCAGAGGTAATTTAAGTGTTTTAAAGCAAGGGAGTGAATATTCAAGCATTCAATTGTTTCTTTTTTTTTTTTTTTTTTTTTTTAAACATTTTGGTGTATTATCTGGATTTTATTCACTGACTTTTTGCTGATAAGTGGAAAAAAATTCTCAGTTAAGTACATCATGGTTCCTGGGGTTTAATACTTTTTACTGGCACTATACCGTATAATCAACTGTGCTGTGACGTGTAGTCTGTTTTCATACGACGCCTTACTTCTCACTAACAATCTTGTTCAAATGAAAAAAGATTAAATATAAAGCAAGTTTTAGTGGCAGAATATGCCTTTTACGTTGCTACATAGACACTGCATCTACACGTGTGCGCACTTCATTGCTTTCTGTGACTCGATAAGTTCACCTGATGTATCAGAACACTCAAGGGAATCCACTTGCAAGGCATCGAACACCTCAAAGTCAGACTTCTTGACCTGGATCAGGTTGTTGATGGTTCCCAGCTGGCTGGTGACTACAGGCTGAAACAGAAATAAGGCATTCTTCCCTTCTACAACTGATCTCTTGACTGCTCAGGAACTTTACAATCTGAAATTTCCTCCAAGATCTACTTTTTCAGCGCACCTCTGATGGGTCATGTACCCACTGTCCGTCTACAAAGAACTTGTACTGATGTTCCCCTTCTGGCAGATCCAGGATGGCCACAAAGTCATTGTGACTAGAAAGACAAAGAGCATTCCAAAATTCTATGCCAGTATTGCATGGGACCTATTTCATAAAAATGTGAATGTAGTAGCTCAAAACACAAGTGAAACACATCATTAATAAACATATGACCAATACTGGGCACGAAGTACAGTAGTGGATAAGTAACATGGTCAAAATAGTTGAAGATCCAAGTAGTAATAATCTTAAATGTAGGTGCACATTCTCACTATGCAGTTTTCACAGTTCATCACAATAAAATACAGCTACATTGTCATAAACAGCAAGAATGATTAAAAACAAGACCCAGAAAGTGGAAAAGGAAAGCTAGTTTGTTAACAAGTTAACCTCTTATTGAGCGGGATCTTGGTGCTCCAGTTGTTGAAAGAGCCGGAAATGTAGACCTCCTTCCCCCCACCAGCCCAGCGGATCACGGTGGGTCTAGCCTGGGGAGCAGGCTTGCTTGTGTCTTCTAGGTCAGAGGTAAAGGGCAGGAACTCCTTCTCCCCTGAACCCTGACAGGCACACAGAACCAGCAGTCTGTACAACACTTCAAATTCAAGCATGCCCATTCCTTGTACCCTTGTGCTGCAGGGGCATGCCATTACACAAACATAATCTCCAGATGGAATGCCATGGACCACATGCAGCAAATAAGCAAACTCAGACGGTCAATCAAGCAATGAACACGTTACGAAAAAGCCTTCTAAAACCACAGATCCACAGTAAGTTGTACAGCAAGGCTAAGCGTACTAGATAAAATTGTGGTCTGGAACCAAGACTCGTGGCCGGAGGGTTCCTGGTTCAAGTCACACAACCAAAGCTGTCCGAATCGCTCCGATTAACTACTCAATCATTTAAAATATGTTCAACTCTAAGGCACACTGGATAAGAGAAAAGAAACAATAACGACAACAGACATAAATGAGGAAAGTTACTGATTAAATACTCCACACAGGTTACAAACCCACACTATGGACCATAAGTTTTTTTTTTTTTTTTTAAACAAAAAAAAAAAAAAAAAAGGACAAAACTTAATATCTAAATTCTCTACTGATGATCAATCATGCTGGAGGCTTTGGGGATATTTTGTCATTAAAATCTACACCCAACAACAGATGAACAAGCAAGTAAGCAGGTACCTTTGTATCCAGAATGTTGGTATTGAAGATGTTGGGGTCATCTGTGCTGTCCACCATGATCTTGCCTGGTTCCTGGTCCTTGTGGCTGCTACCACTGTCAGAGCGGTGGGACTTTGCCCCATGGCGGTCACCAGAAACACGGTCACTGGTGTTTCCCATGATGAGTTAACTTTTAAGTCAGACCTAAAATACAAACGCATTTGTATTTCCAGGCATCCATGGGCTAACAGCTTAGGGATTTAACACTATTATTGTATTCTGTAGTATTCTATGACTCTGTCTACATACTCACAGCAGTGACCTAAAGATCTGACTATTTTATTACACTGCTATGTTGTGAGGGGAAAATGGGAGAGCATACAGATATGACCAAAATCGGTTTTTAATTACATTTATTCATTTAGCAGACGCTTTTCTCCAAACTGATGTACATCTCAGAGAAAATACAATTTGTGCATTACCTTAGGAGAAAGAGAGACATGGTTGCAGACATGTGATCCTTAAGTAAACTTAGTTTGTTTCTTTTCACTTATGCACCGATGTTCATCGCTGGAGTTAGGTGCATAGACTCAGAATATACAAATCCTGATCACCTTCCTACATTTTTTTAATTATAAGGTACACAAAAATTTACATACAATACAGAAGTTGCAGCTGTGTAAAGGCTTATCTGGGCCTGATCATAAAGTCACGGTGCATGAACATTTACACCATACATGAGCTTGAGAGATGGGCAAAGTGAGTCTGGAAAAAGAGGGTTTTCAGACCCTTATTGAATGTAGACAGAGTTTCAGCATTCCTGAGTGAGAGGGGGAGGTCATTCCACCACAACGGAGCCAGAACTGAGAACCTCCGCTCTTTACTTTTCGGGCACGGGACCACCGTGCGAGCAGAAGTAGATGACAATTAGACAAAATTTTACTGCAATAACGAGGAATTTATTTTTTAATTAATTCATTTAGCTGATGCTTTTCTCCAAAAGCAAATTACAATGTTAAGGCCACAATTATTACAAAGTTACAATTATTTACCCATTCATACAGCTGGATAATGTTACTGGAGCAATTTTGGCTAAGTACCTTCCTTGCTCAAGGGTACTACAGTTGAAGGTGGGGATCAAACTTGTGACCTTTGGGTCCAAAGGCAGCAGCCATAACCACTACAGTACCAGCATTTTAACTGCAGGGACTGTAAACACGAGAGCGGCTTAAACCTGGTACTGGAGGGCTACTTACTGTATGTATAGCGGCTTTACATGTTGTCAAGTGCTGGTTAAGATTACGCAGTGATTCGAAAAAGGTCATTAAGACCTGCAGTAAACTAAAAATCTGCAGAGAGTAAAACGCACCCACTCAGAACAGTAGTGCTGCTGTTTTCACAGCTCCTGTCCGATGCTTTTGAGTACTGGTGATCAATCAGATGACAACAAGCAGCGCACGCCTGACAACTGGGAATAAATAGAAATGAGCTTTTGTAAATAATATATCTAATGCCAATTTAAATTAATTTTGACGCTGCAGGAAAATTTAATTAAAAAAAAAAAAAAAAAAGAGCCATACAAAGTATTGCACATTTGTAATAAAACTTTCATGACGTAACTTGTAAATACTGTGGCGCGCAGCGCTCTGGGTTCGGACAGGGCAAAAAAGGACGCACAAGCAGCGTTAGTCAAGAACATTTTATAGAACGTCACCACACAGAAAAATAATCCTCTCAACCCAAGAACTTCTATTTCCCTCAAGAACCTCCGCCTCAAATCAACGTTGCCCGCCTGCTTTTGCACAGCCCCCATAACTTTTCCTGATGTTCGCAAATGCACTAACCCCATTACGCTCCCCGTAAAACGCCCTAGTGGTTGAACACTTAAATCACACTTTTCCCACAATTCAACTCTTTACAATGGACCCGTTTCCCGCCCAAAATCTCGTTACAATACAGCAGTACTCAGAAGTGCGAGTATAGCTAGAGAGCCTGGGCTGTCGATACATGTAGAAGACGAAAGGGGTGGTTAGTGGGTTGTTCTGCTTTTAGTAAAGTGTCCTACATGCGTGTGAACTGCTGTAGAAGAGCTGCGAAGACACGTCAGCTCATTTCCTCGGCGAATTTAGTTGTTAACCGAGCACACGAAAAAAAAAAGTGAAGAAAAAAAAAAGGTTTTTACTTCTACTCAAAGTTTTGACTGGTAAACTAAGGTGTGTCTGTATAGTATTGAAATTTTATTAACTGTGCAAGTAATAAATAAATAGAGAAAGCTGACGACGCCCAGGAGATGATCAACACTGGACAGTTTCAGTTTGAGACAAAATTTACAGTCGAAGTTGACAAAACTAGATAAATTTGAAATTAATTTTAACGTTCTCAATTGGCAAAAATAATTTTTTTGTTAAAAGAGACTTTGTATTGACGGGAAAAGTTACGAAAAGACTTCAGGTGCCAACTGAGTTCCTAAGTTGAGAAAGAAGTGCCTGGTGTTACGTCATGACAAAATTAAATGCTTATATTTTTCAAGGTGTCAGTTGGACCTTAAATTAACATAACACGAAGTTTCTGGAGGCAGTTTTACACTAATACAACATATGATATGGGAAAAAAGCTGTAGTTTAACGGTGACTTGCAATTAGTCTTTTGCCTCCTTGTCTGTGCCTGTATACCTACAAGTTGACGACTTGTTCGCAAGAGCACAGTTTAATCATCCATAATGATCGTCTTTCACAGCCAGAAACTCTAACTGCAGCCTGGATGTCACGTCGCGTTCGTCTCCGCGCCGCTTGGAAACCTCGGACACACCCTGTATTTCTGTTGGAAAACAAGAAATCACGCTATTTATCTTAGACACATCCTCCTCCTCCAATGTTATTTCCCGACGTCCGTCGTCTCTCCGTTCGGGCTTCTCTACTCGTTACCCTCTTTACTTCCCGATGTGAAAAGAGCCGTTTCCCCGCACGGCCGCGTACTGCACCGCACAACTGGAGCTCGACACGTCCGGGAGCCCAAGAAACCCCCGATACACAGTGACTGAGTGAGACACGCAGGCTGCAGCGAACGAGTGTGTGTGTGTCGGGACGCAACTGCAGCGTTTCTCCGAAAGCACAACAAGGCCATGGCATTAGGAGGATTACAAGCGACCATCTGGAGACAACAACAGTTCTGAAAACGGTCCAACGCAACGGGCGTTTTGACCCTCCGTTGCAAATCAAATGATACTGCTGGGACTCCCCACCCCAGTACTGATCAGCTGGTGCGACTGACATTCTTTAATAATTAATGTATGGCCAATAAGCAGCGAAGTCCTGTGCATACAGTTTGACAAGTGGTTTATAAGTGTCTAATGATTTATGGTGTACGGTCAAATCTCAGGCGAACCTTCTGCGCAGCCGCAGCGCGCGCGCACATACACACGTACGCTCATCGGTGTCCACACACACTGACTAAACACCGCAATATTTTTAGCTCCTGGCATTTAACAACAAGGCAAGGCGCACTCGTAGTGTGAAATTCCAACCCAGCGTAGTCTGAAATAATGGAAGACAATATGCACACGAAGAAATAAACTAGATTGGTAGACTTACCAGCTCGCACTCCGTTAATTATTGTATTTCAGATGAAGCTGCTTCCCACACAACTCCGACAACATTCTTGACAGCACTCAATACATCGCCTAAGAACAAGCCAACCAACCAACCTACCCACCCACCGGCTTACGGCGTCTCTCAAGACCCAAAAAACGTGGAATTACAAAACGCGATCCTTCTTCGAGCTCTTTGAGAAATTAGCACGGTGTTGGATGCGATTATTATTACTATTCTGCACATCTTACAGTCATTAAATTATATATGTGTCTAAATTTTATAAAAATTTAACAGCGTTTTTCTATATGTACATATGACAATGTAAAACTATAATGGTTTCAGGATGCAAAAGGTTTAGAAAGCTCAGTAATGTGCAACAGATCCAATGAACCAATGGTGTTAACTGGTAATTCACTATACAGTAAGCGAAATGGTAATGGTGATTTTCATATATGGACTTTGCTAAAATATGTGACAAGAATAATCAAACAGGAAACACTTTTCATTATATCATCTACTAGGTTGCAAAATATTATTCTGTGGAAACTAAGGCTGACTGCATGGCAACATAATGTGTCTGTTGTTATTCAAGTACAGCTGTGAATACTACCAGCACATACTGTCTATACTTTGAATTCCATGCCTAAACAGGATTTTTTTTGGAGCAACATGTGTGACACACCACACATTCTAATTTATAAATAGTTGTTGTTACAGATGAAGTTTGAATAAACATTAAGTTAAATTCTCATAATTTAAAATCACATTTTTTGTCAAACCAACTGGAAACCGCACAAGTGACATGTACGTCGTTTGTGCCAAGTATGTTTTAGGAGTAGGGGAATATGTAGCTAATAAACCTTTTCAAGGATGGGGTTCGGGTTAACGTGTAGACAGTACTGTACAGTATATCCTTGAAGGCCACTATTGCCATGGCTGTGTAGTCAGTATTATACCTCTTACTCTGTTAGGGCTGATGCGTGGTGTCAGTAAATCCTTAGTGGGTGTGGGGTCAGTCACTCAGTATAGCCTTTCAGCTAATAATGATACCCTTTGATTAAGTAATCATGGCTTCAGTAGTTCCTCAAATTGCTCCTTCCGTGTCCTGAAGATTTTCAGCAAAAGTTGTCACTACATTTGACAGTGACCGACAATGAGCGATAACGCCAACACAGAACCCGCTGAGGAGAGGAAGAAAGCTCTCTATCGCTTTACAAGGAAAGTGACTTCAGTGTGGCGAACTGACATCTGACATTGGCCAATGAAATTCACAGATGTCATCTGACAGTGAGGAGGTGTTGCTATTGGCTTACAGTAAAAGTGACTTGATTGGATTAGAGGAAAAGATGTGACTGACAGTGGATAGGGCCAATGAAATTCCCAGATGTCATCTGACAGTGAGGAGGTGTTGCTATTGCCTTATAGTAAAAGTGACTTGATTGGATTAGAGGAAAAGCTGTGACTGACAGTGGCCAATGAAATTCCCAGATGTCATCTGACAGTGAGGAGGTGTTGCTATTTGTTTACAGTAAAAGTGGCTTGATTGGATTAGAGGAAAAGCTGTGACTAACAGTGGCCAATGGAATTCCCAGATGTCAGCTGACTGTGAGGAGGTCTTGCTATTGGGTCACAGTAAAAGGGACTTCATTGAGTTTGAAGAAAGAAACTCAAAACATTCAACCTGAATAAAAATAAGTGCACCGTGACAGAGATGTAACTGAACAAAAGCAGTTATTTATTTTTTTTTTATTTAAATTAACTGGTGTAAAACAAAAACGTTGCGTTGCACTGAAGTACTCTGAAAACAGAATAGTTTTTCTTCAGTGCAAGTGAAGTCCAGAAATTCAAAGGGACTTTCAGGCTGCAGTGACTGAGTGAAGCCGCATGGCTTTCATGATGATGAAGAAGAAGTACAAGTTTTGGGTGGATTTCGGGCTGGAGGAGCTCTCCTCCGTGCCCATTGTGAACGGGGTCCTCTTCTGTAAAGTGCGTCTGCTTGACGGCGGCTTCTCTCAGGAGTCCTCTCGGTAAGGACCCAAGTTCCTCACACACTTGGACTCTAGTGAGTCAGAGTGAACTGACTCTCAAGAAAGTCTGTTTAAACATTAGCTAGGTGTTCGGAACTGAACCTCTTCTTTTGAAACTAATCACACTGACTTGACTAAGCTGCAAAAGGTAGTGACCTGCTGCTCCATTATTTTCCCTTGACAAATCAATGGTAACCGTGTTGTTCGTGTGCTGCCGTAGCTCCTGTTGCCATGGTGATCGCACAACACTAAATAAGTGTTTAAAACGGGAGCTACGAGTAGTGCCCTGCCCTGGATGTTTTCTTGCAATTGCTGGTTGGAATTCCACTTCTGCTGTAGTGCCTTTGCCAGTTTAGAATAGATACCCTGCTTTATAAATCGGTAGATCACTGTGAAGTTGATTATTAACACTGTAACGCTGTAAATGATTGTGATATTGTCAGCCACCTTGGAAGAAAGTCGCCAGATAATAACCAATGTAAATAAAATGTATCACTATTGTCTTGATAGTTTGAACGTTTGCAGTACCGTATTTCGCCGCTAGATGGCATTACCGTCATAAATGTAATACTAAGCGCATAAATTCTTTGTCTCGCTTGACTGCTGTGAACGTTAATCTGTGCATTATTAGTAGTAACTATAAATAGTTATAATGATCGGTGGGCAAACGGTATATAAAGCCACACTCAGACAGAGTGACAGAACGAACTCTCAAATGGGGGTATTCTTTGAGGATAATTACATAATTGACATGATAAGCGGTTCACTAATGTGATGAACGAACAGTAAGTTGCTGCTATCATTTTTATTTATTATGTAGTCCACATGGTTTCCGAAGTGTATTTGCGGAGAACGTTGTGCCTGTTAATCAAAGACAGCTATGAATCCGGAATAGGACCTCTAGTCCAGAGAGGAAACCATTGATTGTACCACGTAAATGCGCATAACTAAGTTGTATTTCGAAACAAGTATGCAGTTTCACAGTTTGCATTCCATAACTAAGCATTTTACTCCAATCTAGTGTAACTATTCGTTTATAAATTATATTTATTGTCCGTACAGAAAGGTACTGCCTAAACAGTATTTTTTATTACATCCTCACTGTTTGTCGTAATTTTTTCATATTGATAAGGCACCTTAAGGCATTCTACTGTTTGTACAGGCTGTCTGAAGTTGTAGCGCGCCGCTGTGCGAAAGGTCGGACAACTCAGCACTGTTTCGACAGTCCGCCTCAACGTCTGCGAGAGAAGGCGTCTTTTAAAAACACACTCAGCGTTCCGCACTCCGATTGGTTCAGACCTCTCTTACGTAGGCGTCCGACCTATCAGAAGAGAATGCGTTGGAAGCCCGTTGAATAAAACACAAGATAACGCTACAGAAAGGGTTCCTGCTCTGTTCGTCAATCCGGTGCTGGCGTTAACAGGTCATGGGGGATGTACTGTCGCTCCTTCTTGGCGGACTCTGAATCTCGAAGAGCACGTTCCCCGCGCTGTGAAGCTGCATGGCTTTCATGATGATGAAGAAGAAGAAGTTCAAGTTTCGGGTGGATTTCGAGCTGGAGGAGCTTTCCTCCGTGCCCATTGTGAACGGGGTCCTCTTCTGTAAAGTGCGCCTGCTTGACGGCGGCTTCACCGGGGAGTCCTCTCGGTAAGGAGCCCCTTTCTCCTGCTCCCTCTCGCACGAAACGTCCTCCTCCTCGCACGGAAACTCAACACTTTGTTTGGGGACGAACCTCCGCTGTATGACCGCTTGGACCGCGTCCCATACATACACTAACAGTATTACTTCCTCGCCGGTCGGGTAACAAGTCCGTTGAACGTCAACAAGCTGCTGCTGAAGCTCAACTTGTACTCGAGAGAATTAAACAAACTTGCTACCGAGCAACTAAAGGCGACGAGCTGCTCCTTAAGGCTCCGGGATAAAAAGCAGGAGCGACCGTGTCGCTTCTGTCGGCCGGCGGTGGCTGTCAGTCGGTGGGCGCGAGGGAATGAGTTGCGGTTGCCATGGTGACTCACTGCGCGAAAAGTAAGTGCGGTTAGGAGAGTTTGACGCGACTCGGAGCGTTGATGGACTTCATAACGAGTCACCCTTTACACTGTTGTCTAATTTTACTGTACTAATACAGGGACAGGACCTCAATCATGGGGATTCGCACCGGCAACCTTCACCTTGCATGACACCACCTCCTGCCATTAAGCATCATCTGTTGCACACACGGATCTTTTAACCTTTGTCAAAATGTGGCCAGTGCGACCCAGCTGCGCATAGGCTTCTCCATCCCATGTGGGGTTTGGGTAGAACCTGCAAGTTCCCTTCAGGCTCTGTTCCCCCCCCCCCCCTTCTGTCAGTCGCATGACTTGAGAGCTTGTTCAAGCAGTTGGCCGACTTTTACCAGCTTTTGACTGTCCGTCTCTGCTTCTCACTGCAAAGGCAAACATCTAGAAAGCACAAGCAAGACATACTGAGAATGTTTCTTGTGTTAAATCACTGTTGCGCCGAGCTGTTCAGTGGCTCCGTCGAGACAGTGTGGTCAGGCAATTGAGGAACTCGGTGTGTGCGTGCCTTCAGACCAAGACCGGCCATGTGCGTGGCTCTAATAGGCGGACTCCTTTGTCGTGGTGACACGCTTCGCTTGGAGTAGGTATGAATCGGGGAAAGGAACGGCTCCAAGGGGAAGCTGAGGGAGCACATGCTGAGCCCGGGGCGTTTGAGGTGTGTCGGGCGCATAGAAGGTGCGCTGCACCTCTGGAAACGCTTCCATGTGCTGGAGCACAAATGCATTATATGCAGAAAATGTCTTAATCTCAAGGCCTCGCCAAACACGAACCTGCTAAATATGAAATATTATAAAATTTGTCATTGGTTTTGCTGTATTTAGTTGTGTGATTAGTGTGGAGTGGACCTAAAGTCACTTTAGACTAAGCCAGCATGGGCTTGAAAGGCTCCCATCAGTCGCTACTTTATTTCTGTGAAGTGTCAGGGGACTTTGATTGACTCAAAGCAGCAGCTCTACCCAGCTGAGCTTCAGTCTTTGACACTGACCTTTACTTTGTTCCTGCACCATTTTTCATAAATGCAGCGTCTGCACGAGCCTGATGTCAGAGTTGTCCGCAAGCTGCCACGTGCAGCGTATAGTAACGTTTACATGCTTGCACGGACAGACGTGGTAGGAATGATGTAACGTGATTAACAGCTGCCGTGATACATTGTTTAACTGGTCTCGGTTTCATCAAACCTCTTAGTTGTTTAATACTCACTGAAGGGGTCAGTGAGTGTGTTGGTCCTGAGATAAGTACTGGCTCTACTTTAGTTGACATCACTTTGACCCGCAGAACTGGATTGCTCTGTTGAGTATATTAGATCAGATCCTTCTTCACCGTTGCTTTTGACTTGATCTGGATCATTCGAAGCATCTCTTAAATTCCAGGTATCCTTCATGTCAACGTAAAAGTGTCTTGTACATAGTAACCAACAGACAGTTTTATTAGACTTCTAGTTGGCAAACTGGTGCTATATCTGAAGGGTCATGTGACCTTATTGTCACAAGATGCTTTTCCAGTTAGTTCCCCCCCATCTGTAGTTTTATCTTAGCACAATGGATTTTGGCAGCATATTCTGTTAATAGCCCTGCTCTGTCCTCTTCTTGTCGAATCACGTATTCGGTCAAGCTGCTGTCAGACAGCGTGTCAGAATGGAAAACTTGTTTTGAATTCTGCTTTGGTTGGTTTTTCAGTCTACGTCGTGACTGACCTTTGGCAGCGTAGTGACCCTGCTCCGTTTGCTTTCAAGCTCCGAGGTGCTCGCAGCGCGTGACAGCCCTGGCGGCGTGCTGCGTCTGGGATGCACACGAGACGACCGACCTCCAGGCATACATTGTGGACCCACCAAGCCAGTCATTGTGCCTGGTCTAAATATAGTGGCGCGGGAAATAAGATTCCGGCTCTCGGCTCAGAATGGCTTGTTGGAGTTCTTTGGATTTTGTCCAAGGAGAATGACACCACATGATGCAGGTGCAAACTCGTGAGGTGCAATTACATTTCTACACTAATTTTATGAATTTATACTCCAGAATAACTGGTTATTTGTTGTATAATTTGCTTATGCTGTTTTCCCCGCTTGGGGGGCATGGTGGCGCAGTGGGTTGGACTGGGTCCTGCTCTCCGGTGGGTCTGGGGTTCGAGTCCCGCTTGGGGTGCCTTGCGACAGACTGGCGTCCTGTCATGGGTGTGCCCCCCCAGCCTTACGCCCTGTGTTCCCGGGTTAGGCTCCAGCTTCCCGCGATTCCGAATGGGATAAGCGGTTCAGACAATGTGTGTGTGTGTGTGTGTGTGTGTGTTTTCCCCACGGTGAAAAAACAAAACACATGGTCTAACATTTAACCACTTTTGTAAAGCTAGATTTTAATTGAATTAAGTTAGGTTAAGTGGTTCATTAAATAGGTCATTTTCTTCTGGGATTTGATCTTACAACCTTCTCATTAGATACGATGCTTTGTGCGGTCAGCTAAACCAGCTGAGCTGCATGTTTATTTAATCCTTTTGGTTATACATTTACTGTATTTTTGGAACTGTGAAGAAAATAATGGAAGTAGAGCTGTATCGCATTTGTCTTTTTTGACATTGGAAGCTTCTTGGGAATAAGAAACAAGACTAAATGTCTCTCATTCAACCTCTTCAGTGTGGGAAAAGTGGTATACTATGTTGTTAAGAATGCACCTAAACCAGAGCTGAGGAACCCTGGTCCACATGTGCTGTAGGGTCGCTGGCCTCAGCTTCAGCTTGGCATCTGCTGAGATTTTAATGAAATAAATTCTTTATATCACATTAAACACAGTGCTTTAGTTAAGGGCTCCCTGTGGTTCCTTGGTCCTGTTGAACTGAAGTGGTCTATAAATAAGTCTTATTACAATTATAGTGGAAATAATAACATGAACTGTAACGTATTACTAAAATTTTTTTCTACTATCATGATATTTTTTAATGGCGGTTTAATATTAATTTAATCTTATCTGTCACTCTACAGATAAGCAACACAAACTTGTGCTACATGTTCAAACAGCTACATATGGACAACTTTCAAAAACAAATTCAGACTTTCTGTGTTTACCGAATGCCGTTTCCAATATATATGGTGAGGTCTTCAGTTAAAGCTGTTAAACATTAATGCAGCACAAACTAAACGTGGAAATAAAACTTGGCGCTCTCTGACTCGCGAGAGATCAAGGCAGAACTAGAAAAAAGAAGTAAACTTTTATTATTTTTATACTGAAAGGCTATAATGCCGGTCACACTCTTTTAAAGGACCCGTGCATGCAGTTTTGTTTGACTTGTGGTTTTTTTAACAAACCAGCTTTATGGTGCTGAAATCATTTCCATTCTTGTGAACTGTATGATGAAAACCTTGAACCGCCGTCGCTGATGAGTCAGATCTGGAAAAGTGGTTTTCATGCTTGCTTTCCTGTCGATTTAGCGGTTCACATTCAGAAAGTATAAAAAACATTCCATGGCAACTGTATGCATGGAGAGGAAAGAAACACAAACATAATACATGATCCATATGCTGTTGCTGATCTGACATCATAGTAATGATGCCCTTAGCAATCAGTAAACATGAAAACCATTTTTGACCATTGCATGAGACACATGATACTTAGGTTTGGAAATGTGCAGTAATGGCAGCAATTTGGTTGCAACATGCGTCAAGTTATTGAGGTTTAAAAAATCATTGCATTGAGCAAGACATGAGAACTTGACCCAGACTTGTTTAACTGATGATGAATGGTTTTCTCTATACGCTAACGTTTTCCCTGTCCGCACCTCCCTAAACGTCTATGTCTTCATAGGATGTTCTCTGGGACATCTCAGCTGTGCGTGTGTGCGTGCGTGTGTGCGTGCGTGTGTGTGTGTGTTGTTCTTCTTTCTTTTTTTAAAAAAAAATTTAAAATGTTCCAGGGACTGTGATACATTTATTCTGGGAATAGCACAAGATACAATCTTACTGGAATGGTGTTCTCTCAGCTACTTAAGTGTTGAGTGTAAGAATTGTGATTTCACAAATATTTTGATCTGCCCCCATATTCCTGTTTCTGATTGATTAATATATTGTAAGAGCTGGTTACTCTTATATATTTGGCAAGGAAATGTGTTTTATTAAGGCCCACACCAGAAGGTCACTCTGCAAATATGTAGCTGACACACGTGTCTTAACTTCTGCTTGAGAAGTTAACGTTTGACCAGCGTTCAAAACCTGATGAATTTTGGAGTATCTGTTGGCCCATTTGGAGTTTTTTAGTGGTACAAGACCAACCCTGCTAAATACTCCAACCTTCAGTCCCTGTGTATTATATTCTATACAATATAATATTATATATTATGTGCATGCAGTTTTGTTTGTTGCTGTGGCCCAGTTTTGTTCTGTTGTTAATCAGTTTTAAAAAAAAAAAAAAAAAAAGGTTTTTGTGGTCTTCCTTGTGAAGCCTCACATGTTGTCACATGAAATTCAGGTCTTTCCACAAACCATGGGACTGGTAGGAGCTCTTGTTGATCTTCTGGGCTGTTGAACTGCTGGCGGTTTGAAATGGAAGAGTAGTGATGGGAAGGGCCGCTGGTGTACTGTTTGTGACACGTTTACAGAAGTACTTGAATTTAGATGGGTGTACTGAGAAGTCATGTTAACGGTACCGTTTGTATTTTGTCCCAGATGAACTTGATTGCGAATTGAGCCATTATTTCATCACAGAAGCTTGCCTGAAATTGGAATTTTTGTTTCCATGAGTAATTTCATTTTGGCATTGTTTTTAATGCAGGTCGACTTTCTTGTAGAGCGGTGATTCACCTCCCCTGGGTAGATTTCCAGGCTTTCTCCGTGTTTTTTTTTTTTTTTTTTTCTTTTTCCCTCCCCTCCTCTCTCCAAGTTCAAATTACGTGCACTCATCAGATCTGCTTCTTAGTCAGAGATATGTGACACTCTGCCCAGACTCCAGGGCAGACCTGGGATCCATTGCTTGTACCAGGTGACTGGATGTCTCACAGCTGGTCTTCACAGTGATGTAAACTTGTACCAGAGTGTGACCAGTCCTTGAAGGACTGGAGTCCAGGAAATGTCATTTGGAAGCATCATCAGCCCTGTGCCTACGCTAAAATCTGCTTTCATTTCAAACAGATTGCCCGCTGATTTATGTGTCGGCGATGTACGTCCGAGTAGCGTGTCACTGACTGTCAGCCTTGAGTGATTCAGGAACTGGGGGGTTTGAAGTCGAGCGCATGTTCTAAAATCCTGGTGAAGGACAGTTGTTGGGGTAGTCGCTCTGGCAACAGCAGCATTTCTACCATCGGCGGGTGATTGCAGTGTTTTCACCTTCACCCACGCTCTGTGATTAAGATCATTAGTGGTGACACCATAGTGCGCTCTGTGCTAGTGGTTTTGTTTCATTGGAGCAGCTTCTCTTAGATGGATATCACTACAAAGTGTTATTTAATGCACTTTATTTTAAGACGTTCTAATTCTGAGAAGAAACTGGTGTTTAATTTGATGTCACGAGCTGAAGAGTGGGTGTTTTCACTCAGTTACATTCCAGCATTTCAACACTCTGGTTAATACTCACTCGTAGGATATTTCACTTCCTGTGTTACGTGGACTGGAATGAAAACATGTGGCCTTTCGCTTTCCACTGCCTGTCCATGCGTTGGGAAAGCTGAAGTGGGACAAATGCCATAAAATGGGCAGTCCTCTTTTTTTTTTTTTTTTTTTTTTTTTTCCTCCCCCAGATGAACATCTCTTCTGTTTTACCCAAGGCACAACAATAAGAAAGTGTATCACATGAGGATGCTCTGCAGCACCCCCGTTGCTAGGGAAACCCTTCTATGAAGAGACACAGTGGTCCTGTACGCTGGCTGCCTTGAAATCAGAAGAGCTCTCTCCTTTGTATTCTTGGTTGACCACTACCTGCTGTGCAGATATTGCTCCACTATCTGCTCTGATGCCAGTACTGTGCCGTGTCTTGTATAGCATCATTTCACCTGATGCGGGGTGTCTATAAATACCGATTACAGTATGCAGTAACACCAGTAATCACAAGCAGTTTTGATTAAAAGGAAGAAAAAAATACTTTTTGTATTTCAAACAACTGTTAATTTTGGTATCTGTAGCTGGCTTGAAGCTTGTCTGATTTTGTTGGTGACGAGCACTTTGAAAGTTTTTCCCACCGTCTCCTTGGAAACCGATGGTCTGGCGCTGGTCTGTCTTTCCCTTTTCCACTGGATCCGTTACTAAGAATTTACTCTTCTTCTTTCCATGATCCGTTCTGAACAATTGCTGAACATTTACAGGAGATTGTGTTTCCGCACTGATTTTTCAACGATGGAAGCCATCTTTCATTAGGTTCTGCTCTTGGGTTGCTGGTGGAAAAAGAATAAGACAGTAAGAATAAGTCAATGAAAACAATTCAAATGATGTCACACCCACTGAACGAGTTGACATTGGATAGTCCAAACAGGAGCCAGATAACTGAGATTACAATAAGTGAAACGAATGAACAAGGGCTAATGGAGGTTGAGGACTTGCAGTGAGAGCCGGACTGTAACTGAGAAAAAAGACCACATGGTTGCTCTGGTCTGGCACAGCTCAGATTTGCGAAATTCAAATTCAGTCATAAATTTGAAGAAATACCTTGAAGCCTAAAGTAAGGGTATTAAGTGAAATTCTTCATGAAGCTGAATTCTCCTAATCCAAAGTTTTTATGACTAGTTTAATCAGGGTGATCATTTATGGACACGCTGCTGTCTGAAGCACCCAGTTATCGTGGTAGCGGATGCACGTGGTAGCGGATGCACGTGGTAGCGGATGCACGTGGTAGCGGATGCATGTGGTAGCGTTTCTTTGAAAGGCACTGACTCCCGTGTTGTGCTTCACCCCTTTTTCCAGGGAGATGGTCCAGGCCAACTGTGTGCGATGGAGGAAGAAGTTCTCCTTCCTGTGCAAGATGAGCGCCAACGCCAACACGGGAGTGCTGGACCCGTGCATGTGCAGAGTGTCCGTGAGAAAGGTACGCCTTGCTGCACTCCGTTCCCAGCAGCGAGAGTGCAATGTGCTGGGCTGCTCGTCCTGCCGCTGTCCCAATACACGTTTCTAACATTTTGTTTTTCGCCTTGTAGGAACTGAAGGGTGGAAAGACGTACGCAAAGGTTGTAATCATTTTCTTCTGACCCCGATTGGTTTCACTGCACGCACACAGTTTTTTCGATTAAATTTTTACTGCTGCTGTAACACTTCTGGGTGTAGCTCCGGTCGGAACAGTTGTAAGGGCACCGATAAGCTTTTGTGTACAGCAGGTGATTTGTTTGAGAAGTCATTCTTTTATCAAGGTGTGCCTTGTGCTGTTCATACAGTAAATATTTCGCCCAAGAATGAATAAGACTTCAGAAAGCTGAAATGACACACGAGATTAAAAACTCAAGATTTCTAGGCATTTCTGCGAATTCGAGTATTGTACAGTTCGCAGTGCGAAAAGTACATTTTACAGACAGAGGGCTTGCTTGTTAATTTAATTCCTCCATTGCTATAGCATATTAGTTGTTCACTTTTTCTAAAAGACCATATGAGCATGTGGCACAGTACATCATCTGTGAAACACAAGGAGTGAACAAGTTTCTATTTTGCTGCCTCTCACAGCTGGGCTTTGCTGACCTCAATCTTGCCGAGTTCGCTGGCTCGGGGAACATCACCCGCAGGTGTTTGCTGGAGGGCTACGACACCAAGCACATGCGGCAGGATAACTCCATACTGAAGGTGCGGTAGGAGGGCCTGGGGTGCGTCACCAAGCCAGGCTGTGTGTCGTGGCATGTCGGGGCTGTGTTGAGTATAAACAGCTGGTAACTATGGGACCCGTTTGAGTTCCTGCTTTTAATAGAAACCGATCCTGTGCTTTGCGTTGCATTATTCAGTCGCTTCGCAAACTGGTGTATTGATGTGGCCTGCTTGTTTGATTGCCTTTTTCTCTTGTGTAGGTGATCATCAGCACACACCTGATGTCTGGGGACCCGTGCTTTAAAACGTAAGAAGAGTCCTAATTCGCTGTTTGTGTAGACATTTATAAATGACTTTCTTCTAGTTGTTACTGTGCTGAGTATTAAAGTATTAAATCGGTAGACACGCACACAGACAGACACGCCAGTTGGGTTCTTGTTGCTTTCCTGTGTTTGCGTTCGGTCTGTGACTATGCTCTCCAGAAGAACGCAGTCATCGAAAAAACTGCAGCCCAAATATCAACCACAGATCAAGCGAGACTCACTGAAAGGAAGTCTGTTTGACAGATATATCCTGTCTCAGGTTACCGCAGTAAAGTGCTTATAGAGGCTGCATGTCAACTGGAAATGAGTTCTGAGTTTTTTTTAAAAATGTGCAGCACCTTTGTATCTTAAACTTTTATCTGTACATAATATCTAAATCCACATGTGCTGTGTAATAAGGGGAAAGGTTGTAGTACATTTCCTTTGCTGGGCTGTTGGATAATTCGTTGCCCGTGCACTGCTTTCCAGTTTCCAAATGCCATCCAGCCCTTTGTGACAAAAAGCCCATAAATAAGCAGCATATTTAAGAGTCTGAACTTGTGACATAAACAGCACTATTTCCCAGCTCTGTTCATCTGGTGCCCGTTTCTTTTCCGAACTGCAGTGCATTTTAGTTTTATATTTTGCACTGTTGAAAGGCCTGGCATGGAGGCGATGCAGTATGTTCAGCATTAAGAATGCCTTTTTTGTGTCTCAAGCAGCATTTCTTGTGCTGAAACTTAAAAACTCCAAAAACCTCTATTAAAGACTGGAACCAGTTAGTCACAAAGCGATGTGTTCTTGCTGTATTATATGGGTTCATTGCCACATTCCAGAGAAGCTTCCAAAAATAAAGAAAAAATTAGTATTTGGAATGCGGTCGTGCTTAAGGCACACCCTTCTTTGGCTTAAACACAGTTAAGGACTTTGTGGAGTGTGAGAAAAATGCAGCAAGAGGGAGGACAAAAGCTGACAACCATTGTAGATGTCAGACCTTATTAACACTCCAAAGAGGATGAGGTCTGAGGTGAGTTGAAACGGAGCTACATAGCGCTGGGTTCCCGGAATCGGTGCTTACGAAGTACCAAGTGGAGACGGTGGAAATAAAGCATCCAGCAGAGATAATGTGGGCAGTGATGTTTGGCTGTGTATGGGTTTTTTTTTGGGGGGGGGGGTCGTGATGGAGAGGGTTCTCCCAGAGCCCAAAGTGTGACTCTCCTGAAAGCAAACCCGTGTGCGTTCGGCATGTCCACATTCAGCTGAATCACGTCAGATATCAGGAGCATCAACTCAATCGCAGTAACCAATCGAATGACATTGTGTGTGTGGGTTACTATTTCCTTTTGTCACGAAGGTTATTCAGCTGGTCAAGAAGACGTAATATGTGTAAAATGAGACAAACTGCCCCTTCCTTCTGACAAGGGCTAGTAAGAAGCACCACACATGCAAGACTACAGTTTAAAATTTTAGGACAATGATTGCCTAAACCAGGCTTTAAGTTAATGAAAACCTTTTCCAGCGTTGCTTACTAGGTCTCCGAATACTAACAAGTCCTCAAAAACATAGCAGGCGGTTGGAGGTTGTGAGTATATTTAAAAAAAACGACTGGTTTATGTGAGCAGTGAACTGACAACGTTGTGCTCTCCTGGTGTGGGTGCCACTCTCCCACGCACTGAATCACCCAGCTCTGACTCATAGCAGGAAATCCCGGGCGCTCCTGGAGCGGCTCTGGAGCCGAGTGGGAGGAACTCTGAGCCGCTCCAAGATTGCATGATGCCCACTCCGTCACCTGCTCTGTGGCCCTTGTCCCGTGCTGCCCATGAACCGTGATTTCGCCTTCTGGTTCTGGTTTGTGATGCAGTTTGCGATGCATAAACGGGGAGTGGGTTTGTCCTGTCAAAGTAGAGCCTAAGTCTCGCTGTAGCAGGTAGCATGGTGCTTAGGGACATGGATGTGTAGCACGAATGAGGGAACCTGCTGTAGGAGGCTTGACCCCTGTACGCCGGCTCCTGAATGCACAAACACAATCGGCAACTCTTCGTAATTCCAGTCATTTCAACCACTGTCACAGTCAATAAGAGTTAAATAATTTGTCCCTGAAAACCAATCAAATATTAAAAAACGGGCTAATGAAATTACTTATTTCACTCTGTTTACAGGGAAGAATTACAATTTCTTGCAGCCCCGTCCTAATTCACCCCAAAATCACTTTGATTCCTTATGTCAAGGAAATAGTAAGGTAAAACATTACCGTTTCATGGTTTTTTTTTTTTAAATTCCATCGCCTCCGCAGGGCTTTTTTGAATCACTCGTTTAAGCAAAGCTTACTTATGCTTGTGTCTGGGAAGGTTTTCTGAGCTGTGCGTCGGAAGCTCTTTTTAAAAAAAAAATCATACTCGCATTTATAGTAAAAAAATGGGCTTCTAGTAACAAAAGCTTCCTTAACATTGTACATCTGAGACTTTTTTGTTTACCGTTGAAATAGGCTTGAGAACAGTGAGTTTTCATTTCATTATATTTTATTTTTAACTTATAAATAAGTGGGGGGAAATGCAGTGGAGAGTTTCTCAGTGTCTCTCTCACAGCCGTTTGGCGCAATTATCAAATGCAGCCTCTAATTATTACGCTGGACTGAATGTCACTGGACAAGTCCAGTTTGAACTAATCTGAGCAGTACTGGATCACCGCAACGTAAAAATCGGTAAAAAGCAACATGTTATGAGGACATCCACAGTTTTATACAACAAAAATATAGAAATTACAATTCAACAAGGATTCAAGCATTAATATAAACCGCTACAGATTAATTTTCCTAGCAAAAAAAAGAACTCTTCCCTTGAGTCATGCATAGCAATGCAATGTTTTTAGAAAACATTCAGATAATACAGCTATAATAAATTCTAAAAATATTTTGTCCCTAGCGACATTAAAACTGATTAATTATTGAAACTAAAAACACGTTATTTCCACAAAATTCTACTATCTTGCTGCTGATCACTGACACTCGGACAATAAAAATGGGCTGTAAACAGTGTGAAAGCAAGTTTAATTCAGGCTGTTCTGTTTGGATGCTGTTCGCTGCCATATATTGACTCAAGCAATACAGCTTGCATTTTCTGTGCAACAGACAGACATTTTACATGAGTAAAGAAAATTTAAAAACAAAATGGAAAATATTCATCTTCGGTGTTGAACTGAACCCTTCATAATGAGTGTACTTGCCCTGAACTGCTCCAGTAAAATGTCTTGCTGTCTAAATGGATAATATACTGTAAATTGCTTTACTCGAACGTGTCATCTAAGCACCCTAATAATAATATCCCCTTGTGAAAAATGAGCTGTCATGTGAGTACTGGAGCATAGACCAAGTTCCTGTTTCTTGGACAAGGTTGAGAGATCAAAAGTTTCTTTCATAAAAATGTCACCAAACTGGGAGGGTGTGTGTGTGTGTGTGTGTGTGTGTGTGTGAGCGAAGCACTTTACAGGCCTGCGAACCTGGCCGGCAGCGCTGGGCAGGTTTGTCTTCAAATTTCAGTTCATTTGTTACATTGTCTTCGAATTTGAACCGTGAACCATCAGCACAAGCTGTACCCATTCTAAAGCAATTCTTCAATCGAAAAGGCAAATGTACATTGTACACAGTGACATCACTGCTCTGTCAGGGAAAGGGGGGTGTCACAGAGATTGGTGTATGCAGAGGCTTCCTGTTGGTGCTCTATTAGTCCCGTAGCCCCCAGGAGGTGTGTTTGATGCTCCAGTGACAACAGACTTTGTCTCCCATAGGCCACCATCCACAGCCACATACATTGGGATACCAGGAGAGGTTGAGCCTCTGCTCGAAGACAGGAAGGGTGGGGAAACACCAAAGTCATTTCTAGGTATTTTATAAATTTTTTTTTAATCCATTTTTTGGAAATATGCCATTTGTCCATTTTGGAAGTTGCTTTAAGTCTCATTGTAAAGCTGAAATCTTTAACCCGAAGATCTGAGTTTTGAGTACATCTGTGAGTTAAATTTCATTATACTCATTATTTCCTGTGGACCCCGATGAGCGAATAACATTGGATGAAGTCGTATGTCTGTTGCATAGGTCACTTTTAAGCATAATTTGTTGTCAAAGGTCTGCCCCTTGCAAAGATCTGTGATCTCCGAGGCAGCTTGTGTAAGAGAGTGGGAGTGAATACTGCATGTGTGTGTTACTTGTAGAATTTGGACCTTACTTGGTTCCTGTTTTTCTTGGCATCATGAGATTTCTTAAAGCTTTAACATGACTAGACACATCCATACCACATTGTGTCTTTGCTGTACCTGACAGAGACCCCAGGAAAGAGCGCCTCTGTTCCAGAAGAACTTGGTGTGTGTGGACACTCCAGAACTTCCAGTTATGCCAGTCAACAGTCTAAAGTATCAGGTATGTAGGCTTGTAACTCTGGGTGGAAGTCCAGCTTGCTCAGACCTTAGAGCACAATTACAGGGCTCGGCATTATTTTTTGTGTTTCCTGGTCTAGAGGGCAGGTATGTTTAACATTTTTCCTGTACCATCAAATTTTGAACCTCTTCAAGTTTGGAACATTTCATAGAGTAATGTAGAGGGTTAGAATACTCTTTAATGCACAGCAACTCGACACAAACATCTGTTGTTCACATGTTTACCATTTATTTCATTTTTACATGCAATTCAATTTTAATCTAAAAATAAATTTCACTAAGAAACTAACAAATTAGGTTTACTTAAGAATCACACGTCTGCAACTATGTCTGTCTCTCTCCTAATGTAACGTACGTCGCTTTGGAGAAAAATGTATGCTAAATGAATAAATGTAAATGTAAGAACAAATGTGAATGACTAAGTATAAATTCAAATGAAGGACTAAAATAGAGATTAATTGCAATTATTAAAAGCATTTCTTTAAAAGAAATCTCAAGATAAGAGAGGTGCTGCTTTGTTTTATTTTTGAGAAATTTGGCTAGCTAGAAAAAATGATTTCTAAAGGAAAATTGTAATCAAAGCAAGACAATTAAGAGTACCACATGAGGAAGCACACTTAGAAATTTGTGAACTTCCTAGCAAAGAATTTCAAAATGAAAATGCAGATACATGTTTGTTGAATTTGTTAATATTGTACCTTTTTAAATCTGTCTGGATGATAATCAAAACTATTCCACCATTCAGCTATGCAAATTTAAGCCAACTATCTTGCCCAGACACTCAGACAACCGTTAATGTCTAGCAGCCCTGTTCTATTTTATGCACCGATACAAACTCAAGGACCGCATGGGGGAGGTTCTCAGATACTTATTGATTCTCCATCATCTCTTGCTCCTAACTGCCCTTGCATCTTATATTTGTGCTCAGCCTGCTCTCAAGACACTTGCCTTTTTTTAAAAAAAAGAAAAACTGATGTGATCACCACTGTCTGGAACGGGCTGATGTACTGTAGGTTCGGCTTTGAGTTTCTTATGAATTCAATTGATAATAAGATTGGCGGATACATTTTCCAGTGCTAAATCCCCTGTGCCATGGGCAGCTCCACAGCGCCAGCTTTCAGCCTGCCCCCCCCAGTTACACAGGTTTGATTCTATTATCTCCTGACCCAGGGCTCCCGTTAAACACATTTACGTGCCTGATTGTGAGAAATCATTGGCATTTGCCGGGATGTGAGGTTCGTGCTGTGAAATGTCCAGCTGAACTGACTGAGACAAGTGGCTTTCAATAACTTTAAATCCATTGAGCTTGTAACAGTATTCTCACACCAAGGATAATGCGACCGATGCACTAACTTGGGCTCATTCAAATTGCCCTCTGGGGGAGAGGCATTCCAAGTACCCTACTGCTTTTCGGTGTGTGATGCATGAGCCCCAACAGGGTGTAGCAGAGTATTTTTAGCATAAGTGGGAGTCTTTGGCAGTGCTCACCTTTCAAAAAGATGTGAATAACACGGAAATGTGTGGGAGTTTGATACCCCAGCAAATCTGTAGTCACACCATCATGGTCCAAATGAGGATTTCCCAACTATACCATGGGGGGCTCAACAGGCATACTGGTTTTCATCCCAGCCAGGCTTAGTATTTTATGTTTACATTTATTAATTTAGCAGACACTTTTCTCCAATTTTAAACCAAACTGTATTTAAATTTCAGATATTCGGGGATTCAGACAGACATTCAGTTCTCAATGCACAGTCGGTACTTCCAATATCATAGTTTTTGCCCGCACACATTACACAAGTGGCTGCATACAGAATTAGATAGAATTGGAATACACACAAAAATCACACCTAAAACCAATGGGGAAATCTGGGAAAAACTGTTTTGAAATTTCAATTCAATAGATGATCACAAGAATGAAGAAAAGGAGAGGACCAGAATGAATATGTTCAGCTTTTGTTATGTATCAGCTATAAAGGAGGTTTAAATGTAACTAGTTTTTGTGTGGCTTTGGACAGGGTACAGCACAAGCCATTCTCGCTCCTCCAGCCTGTCGGAACTCACCCACCGTAGGAACACCTCTGTAGGCAGTTCTTCCACCGGCATCGCTAGCATCCCAGAGCCCAGTGAAGATCGGGAGCCACGGGCCTGTCCCCCAGTACCGGAGCACCCTGGAACCCCTGTCAAAGGCCCTGTGTCCAGCGATCGCCTCAACAGGTGACCAGGAACCCTCATCTCTGGCATAGACAAAGCGATGCAGGGTAACGGCTGCAAAAGGGTTCTTGATACCCCAGGGAGTAGAGTCTTGTCAGAAAGGTTTCAAAGACTAACTGCCTTAGTTTGTCCATTGACCTGCTCACAGTCATACAGTTTCTGTCACAGTACCTAAAAAGTACACTGGTTCCTCATGTTACATACATTTGAGTTAAGAATTTTCAAAGATGTGGACATTTTCCAGTTTTTTAATTACATTTTCTTCACTGTTCCTAAATTTAATGAAAATTATATTTACAGAAGGTACCCACAAAATAAATGAAGAGGAATTTGTTGTTTTAAGCATATATTGTGTAGATGATAAAGTTGAAAGTGGCTTGAAGCTGACTAAAGTCAAACATGTTAATGTGATGTCCCAGTGTGCAGTGTTTCAGATAATTCTAGGAGCCTCTGAATGACATAGATTTGCAAGAGTAATTAGATGTTGTCCTCCCAGGCATCCGATGAAGCAGGACTCCATGGAGTCGCAGCTAAAGCGGGTTGATGCCACCAGGGTGGATGCAGACGACATTGTTGAGAAGATCTTGCAGAGCCAGGACTTTACCCACAGCATACTGGACTCGAGTGCTGAAGGTATGGATGCAGGATAGAACACGTATAAGAGGTCCATGAAGCCGAAGGGCCTGTTTTATGTTAAGGCAGATGATGTAAGGCTTGCGGAGGTGCTTGACTGTGTCAAGCGTGGACAAAAGAGCGCTTTGCAGAAATGAAACACCCACTACTGGTTGTGGGAGGACATGCATTCAGAACAGGCTTTGAAAGAAAGATTTCCCCAGTTTTTTCTCTCCCACGTTCAGCTTGGAATTGAAAGCTTGGGATGCTGCAGGCCTTTCAAAGCATGTTCTACTGAATAAACCATGAATAAACCATATAACACTGAATGTGACAAAATGCTTAATGTTCACAACTGGTAATTCATTAATCATTGAAATGAGCAAGAAAATTTTTTTTTAAGTAGAGCTATATTGCACGAGGTGAGTTTGGGATCTTGCCCTCCATATAAACACAAGCCCAAACCCTCTCATATTCCGTCTTCACCTCCCGGGGAGAATTTACCCCACTGCACATGCACAAGGGGTCTAAAACTGATTCTGTAGGTTCTCAATTTTAGTTGTGATGTGGTGGAATGGGCTTCCCGTCCCTCAAAGCTAGTGAATCCCTTTCAGTATTGAAAAAGGGTCTCAACATATGTTTTGTATCTTTCTCTTTCCTCTTCTCCTTGCACCTCCAGAAATTTGCATCACATCTGTCAGTCACCTTTGTATTTCCTAATAGTTCTATATGCAGCTACCGGTGTAACGTGTGCAGGCAAACACTGTGGTATTGGACAAATGTACTGTGCTTTGACCCTCGTGTGTCTGCATCTAAAGCTCTTATGTTGTGAAATGCACTTTGCTCACTCCAAGTTGTACGTGGCTTTGGTTGAAAAGCATCTGCTAAAAGGATAAACGCAAATATGTATGAATTCTGGCATGTCTTTCAGTTGCCTAGTAAACAGCCTTTCCCAGTGGTAAAGATCAGTAACACTACTTTAGTTCTTGAATTTGAGCGTCAGTTTTTGTGACCAGTGTTTCTGTGCTTTGCAGAGGAGGGTCTTCGCCTCTTTGTGGGCCCTGGGGGAAGTACTGCCCTCGGAAGCCATCATACCAGGTGTGTATAGCAAGATTGATTTGACCTCCATGCTGTTGTGGCTGTCAGTGGTCATCACTGCTACTGCACACCATAGCTATCAAAACTGCAGTGTATTGCATGAAGGAAGTGGGACCAAGAAGTTTCAAATCCCTATATTGCATGCTTGCGCTAAGTGCTCAGGCAAGTTAGTTCACCATGCAGTAAAATATTGTATTGTAAAGGATCCATTGCGGGCATGTCTGAGCCGTAAGGTTAATTTAAATACAGCATACACTGTAATATATAGTAATAAAAGGTAATGTCCTGCAAATGATACTAATTTAGAGTTGTCTCATGGAGTATTTTGGTCCTTTGTTTCAGGGTTGATGCGGGCGCATATGAACAGGTGGTGATAAAGCGTTAGCTCGCCGAGAAGGACTGTGTGAGGGCTGACAAACCAAAGTTTAACAGGATGAGGGTGGGGTGTGTGGATGTGCAAGTGCGAGTGCGTGTGCTCGTATGAGTGTGTGTGGTGTGGTGCGGGAGCCGCAGTACCTGGGTTCCTTCCCTCGGTGCTTCAGTTCTACCTGCAATGGAAGTTGCAGATCCCCATCCTCTCTTCAAGAAATGGCGCCCCCTGCAGCCAGAACGTCCCTGTTGAACTGAAGTCTGAGGGCGCAGTGGATCGTTAACAACGCTGCTTTGCACCCCGGTGACATTGCAGACATCAGACTCCCTCTAAGCTCCCCGGAAACAGGAGCTGACAATTGTTCGCAGACCCTACCTTTATTTTAGTTTTGTTCATAAAAACAGTTTTAGCTAATCGGTAGTCTGGAAGACTTGGTGTAGTACCTTCTTTTGTTGTCGTCCATAAATATGCTGCTAAGCAGTGTTCATTCAGGAGAATGTCACGGACTGGTTTACTCAGTAATGTGCTGCGCAATTGATGGCATCGAACGTTTTTGTGGTAATGACATGAAACTGCAAACTCAGGAAAATGAAGAGATGAGATCTTATCAGACTATTCCAGTAATGTTCTTTTAATAGCAGAATTGGACCTGTGTCTTTCTCACTGAAGGGACAAACTGATAAGATTGCCAACTATATGGTAAAATACACTATAATGGCACATTATAGGTTTTCCTAGCCTGAAGTTTATTGCAATGAAAAAAATCTGTCAATGCCAGAGTAAGTTGATGGGCAGAAAATTTCCATTGGCACAATGTCATCTACAAAGTTTTGAAATTAGTGCTATTCAGAGTATTCTTACTATGCCAGTGTGCTTGCAAGATTCAAATACACCAATGTTTCTTTTTTACATTTTCTCAGCAAAAACACCATCGCTTGGAATGAACAAATGCTTCTTGTCAGTATTCACAGTTTTTTAAAGTTTATATTACTCTGAAGAAATGTGTTTAAGAAAAGGAGGGTGAAAAGAGTTCTGATATTCCGTTTGCCATCACAGGAAGGAAAGCTACTCAAATATTTTATTTCTTGAGCTCTGTACGTTTAACCTATAACTGTAAAAATGAATGCACTGGCTTCTCTCATCACATTGGAGGTTTGAATTTTCAAAGATTCAAACTTTTTTCCTCAGATTTTTATTTGCATCTTCTTAACTTGTTCTCTTTCTAAAATTCCAGTGTGTTGTTCAGCGAAATCAAGCTTTTCCACTGACGGCTGTTAGTTTGCAATGAAACAATATAAGTTGAAGACATTACCATATACCACAACTCTGTTCAAGGTAGTTTTTATACCCTGATAATGAATTACAAGCTTATGTCTATGAATTAAGATGTGTGTAAGCGTAGGGATTCTGTGGATTGTGTTGGTTGACAAATCGCTTTATGGAATTAAAGGTCCAGTTAACTCACGAGTGGACTTGGATTGTAGGGTATCCTAAGACAGATCTCATGTGTTAACTGCCACTACTTCACTGCACAGTCTCCTGCTGCTAAAGGGAATCATTTTCTTCTTTGAACATGGCTTCCGCTGCCAAACCATCATACAGCCTTTCAGCAACTCTTTAGCACAGTAGTGCTGATGTTTGGTTGATGTCGCCCAGACGTGTTTTAGGAGACGTTCGATTTTCTTTTACATTCCGATTAGCAAATCCAGCATCTGTCGATATCCAAATAAAGTAAAAGGTAACAAACGGTTGAGCTACCAGTCCTGCAGGAAACGTCTGTAGCTGTAATTAATTTACCTCAACAAAGCGTTGCCTGTGTTCTGTGTGCCTTGCAGTGCAAGTGCAAGATGTATGCCACTACTTGTTAACAATATCTGCCAAATTATAATAAAGTGACCCTTTTTTCCATCTCCCCTAAATATGCCAATTTAACTTCCACCGCGCCGGATAATTTCAGTGTGCCCCCTTCTGGTACTTGACAAGACATTCATAATAGATTTCTTTGGCGAGTTGAAGTGTTTGTGTCCTGTACCTGTCTGTACAGCAGTGCTCGGTGTCTTATTAAATATCAGAAACGTACGCCGTACGGTACTCGGCCAATTTCATGTGAAAAAGGACAGATACATATGTACGATGCAATATCAATAAAAAAAGTCTTTAAGAAGGAAGCGTATGCCTGTTAATTGTGTTGTTGGGCTCAATAATTATTTTGAGAACTGTTTTTACACATCGACAACTAGTGAGGGCTTGGAAAGATTAAATGACCACCCCTCCACTTTAATGTCTTGCACCAGTAATCTTTCCGGAGCAGAGGTGGTTCCTCTCTTGCACAACCTGCCAGTCAGTAAGAAGCAAAGCTTGTCTCTCCCTTTTAAGCGTTAAACTGTCTTATGCATCCGCATGTAAAACGGACACCTTTTTTTCTTTTGTTCATGATTCAACTTTAGAAAAGACCCTGACGCAGAATTATCTATTTCTAAGCAGTGACATTCAGCGGAGCTAATAATAGATAATACTTTGCCATAAATGAGAGCAATGAACGTACCACTTTTTTGTGTTAACTGAGCTCAGACTTCAAGTGCACCGCCTGTACAGTACATGAGAAATGAGTTTCCACGTTTCTGGTCCTGTTTTAAAGTCAATGTTTATACAGATTAGAAAAAAATGTTATTTCTTGGCCGCGGGCAAACAAAGGACTTAATGGAGAAAATGTTATCATAAAAAATATTCAATGTATGCAATTTTAACTGGACAAGCGGGCTGTGGAAAGTGGAAATATGTACGCGTACACAACGTGTACATTTTAACCAATAAAAGAAGAAACGTTTTCTGACAATTTCTCATTTTACGTAACTTGCGTCATTACGTATCCGCATTTCCGGTCCCCTTCCAGACGTACGGTATAGCCATCTTGTCCAGCGGAGAAAGACGAGAAGTTTCTGAAGCCGGGGCAGGATTTTCCACTCATTCACGTGAAATATTGCTGTGCTATTAACGTTCCATTTCTTAATGCGTCGTTAATAATCGCAGCGAACTACATACTGTTTGTTTTAATGGCGTAAAGTCTGAAGAAGGCGCCGGATTGTTGTTCGTATCGAAGCACGACCGACCGCGTTAGCTTGCGCTCGTTAGCCGCTCAGCCAGTGCTGCGCTCCTCGGTAGGACATGATGGCCAGCAACGCCGTGGCCGCGAACCCGCAGCAGACCCAGGTCGTGAATAAACCCGCTGGCTCGGGTAAACACGGCAACGTGCTGCCTCTGTGGGGGAACGAGAAGACTATGAACCTGAACCCGATGATCCTGACCAACATCCTGTCATCTCCCTACTTTAAGGTGCAGCTGTACGAGCTCAAGACGTACCATGAGGTCGTGGACGAAATATACTTCAAGGTGGGCAGCTAGCCAGCGAAACGCACTTTACTCAGTAAATTACTGTGTTAATGTTAGTTAATTACCTCACAAAGTTACTTGGCCTGGGGGTGGTTTTGTTATTATATTAGTACAGAGGCCTACGTGCTCGTCCTCTCCTAGCAGTGAGTAATAGCTTGGGTGTTTTGTCTTTTTCTGTGTTTGAATCAAAAAAAGCCTTTTCGATTCAAAAGGTTGCTTTGTTTGTAGCTTCAGCTTTTTTTTTTTTTTTTGACAAAACATTGTGAACTAGTCTTACACATGGGGTTCTCGGTCGTAATAAATAATATATGTGTTATCATAAGGTTGCCTCCCTTAGCTATTTCTTGGCTGTAGTCACCAGTGAGGACTTGCTAAGGCCTGCTGTGTTAGTAGTGAGAATGAGAATTTAGGCAATTTGAAGGCAGATCTTATGTATTTTGGTTTACTGGAACAGGATTTGCTAATCCAGATGTCATTTGTAGGTGTCTCATGTGGAGCCTTGGGAAAAGGGAAGCAGGAAAACGGCAGGCCAGACGGGCATGTGTGGAGGGGTAAGTAGAAGTACGTGCCTGGATTTGCAGGGTTCCTTCACTGCCTAGGCAGTAACAAACACATTTGCTTCCCTTTGGCAATTGATCGTTTCTCACATACTGTGCTCTGTCCCTTACAATCAGGCAACGCTGAATTGGTCTTATTTCCAGGTCCGTGGGGTCGGGACTGGAGGCATAGTCTCCACTGCGTTTTGCCTGCTCTACAAACTGTTCACTCTGAAGCTGACTCGTAAGCAGGTGATGGGACTCATCACTCACACTGACTCTCCCTACATCAGAGCCCTAGGCTTCATGTACATAAGGTTCGCATCAACTTACCTGCTTTCTCAACTGAGTACACGTCATGCTTTCCATAACCAATGAAATCTATACTTATTTTTAGTGTATGCTATGTGCCTACTACTGAACTTTTGTGGTTTTTGAATGGAAAAAGTACTAAGGTGTCAATTTTTACCCTAAATGTTGGACCTGACGTCGTCCCTCCCCCCCCCTTTCCTTTATTCTTAACGTTGACAGGTACACTCAACCACCTGCGGATCTCTGGGACTGGTTTGAGTCGTTCCTCGATGACGAAGAGGTATGTCACCAAGGGTAATGCATATGATTTATTTTTTTCCTAAATAAAGTGCATGTTAACAATGTGCTTCTATATTTCACCGTGGTGCATGTACCAAATTTTCACCTTTATCCTTATTTGGTTTAATTGTCCCTCAGTTTTCTTGAAACTGAAATAGATTAGTTGCTGTTCTTACTGCCTGTTATGGGTAAGTATAGATTGAAGCTTTAAGATATGTAAAGTTTGTCCTTTTTTTTAGAAAGTATAGTGAGTATATATTAGGCTTTTTTTTTTTTTTTAAACACTTGTCAGCTAAATTTACTGTAGTGTTTCTCCCCCCCTTAAAGGATTTAAGGCATTCGTTTGCGTTGTCAGCTATCATATTTCTTCTGCATACCATTTTGATAAATCTTACCTCCTTTCCAATTGGCTAATTTCAGTGTTTTCTTCTTTAGATCTCCCTTGTGCAGCAGGTGAATTGGAAATTGTATCTCAGCACAATTGGTTTGTGTGTGTGAGTGCAAGCAATTGTTTCACTGTTTAGCCATGATTTTTCTGTAGCTTATGTGAACCTTCCTGGTTGTGTCTGCTTGCACTGTAGGTTTCACTCTGTACAATAGCTTACTAACATGTCCTCAGCCGTCAGATGTCTTTAAGGACAGCTCTCACCATTGAATTTATTTTAACACAAAACTGTTCGGGAAATGATCAGTTTATCAAAAGGAAGTTGGTTCGCTATTGTGCCCATAATCATGTTTTGTTTGAAAGGAGCCTACAATGTAATCACTGTTTTAAACAGGGAAACATTACTATGGAGAAGCTAACTTAATTTCCATCACTTTTTTGTGCATCATATCACCTATACATTTTAAATTACATACACATATTTTAAAGATTTCTTTCAAAAGCATTAAAGTGAATATTGGGTGTGTAGTGAAGTTGTAGTAGTTTCATGTATGTTAGTATTCTGGTGGGGAAAAATTCACTTAGAGTAGTTTCACTGAGAAGCTGTAATAGTTTTTTGGGGAAGATGCTGTAACGGTCTGGCTGGCATGCTATTTTTCAGGAACTGGATGTAAAGGCTGGAGGCGGTTGTGTCATGACCATTGGGGAAATGCTACGTTCTTTCCTCACCAAGCTGGAGTGGTTCTCTACATTGTTCCCACGCATCCCTGTTCCAGTCCAGAAGGCGATCGACCAGCAGATAAAGAGCCGGCCAAGAAAGCCCCCACAGAAAGAGATTCAGGAAGAGTCCACCCAAGAGCCATCACGACAGGCCAACCATCGGCGCTCCAGGTAGGTCCCCCGCATTTCCCCTGTGCATGCAGGCTTTGTGATCTGTTTCAGAATAGTGGAGTCTGGTCGGTGGATTTAATTACACTACCACAAGTCTCATCTTTTCCTGTAATACAGTTAAAAAATGAACTTAACCTAATTCACTCCAGTGAAAATTACGCAGATGTATAAATGGGTGAACAATTGTAGGCAGCATAACACTGTAGGTTGCTTTGTGCTAAATAAATGTAAATGAACACTCCCAATTTATTATAGGACTCCACGAAGAACACCAAGTCCACGGCGATCACCCAATAGGTCACGAAGCCGGAGCCACCACCGGGATAGGAACAGAGCAAGCTTTGACCGGGAGCTAGAGAGGGAGAGGGACCGGCAGAGGAGGGAGAGGGAGGGTAAGGACCGTGATCATGACAGAAGGGATCGGGCAGGCAAAGAGCATCGCCACTCCCGCAGCCCTGACCGAACTGTAGAACGACGGCGCAGTCGGAGCAAAGACAGTCGACGGAGCCGTAGCATCAGCCGGGACAGGAGAAATGACCGCAAAGAGAGGGAGGCTGAAAGTGATCGTGAGAGGAGAAGAGACCGTGACCACAATAGAGACCGGGTAAGTGATAGGGAGCGGTCCAAAGACAAAGGAGCCAAAGGAGATGTGGAGGATCGGAAGCATGAGGACAAGCACAGGGAAGAGCGCAGAATGAGGAAGAGTAGTCGGAGTAAAAGTAGGGACAGGAAGAACAAGCGCAGTCGAAGCAGGGAACGTTCACGCAAGCGCAGCCAGAGCAGGGAAAAGGCAGACAAGCGGAGTCGGAGCAGGGAGAGATTGGACAAGCGCAGCAGGAGCAAGGAGAGGTTACGACACCGCAGCCGAAGCAGGAAGAGATCTCGGCACCGCAGCCAGAGCAGGGAGAGGGTACACAAGCGCAGTCGGAGTAGAGACAAGGCAGAAAAGCGCAGCAGGAGCACGGAGCAGTTAGCCAAGCGTAGCCGGAGCAAGGACAGAGCAGATGACCATAGCCAGAGCAGGGACAGGTCAGCCAAGCGCAGCCGAAGCAAAGACCGAGCTCACCGCCGAGATAACAGTGATGTGAAGGAAGACCAACGCCGACGAAGTGAAAGTGCGGACAGAAGGGGCAGAAAGGAGAGGAGCAGAGAGAAGTCAGCCTAATTTATCAGTCTTATTTTATTGTATAGTATGTTGCTGGTGTCCGAACAACTTGCACATAAATTCCTTCTCCTCTCTTCATCCTTTGTTGCTTTTTTTTGTAGTTGGAATGAGCCTTTCTCATCAATCCATTTTTCCAACATGCTCAGAATTTTTTGTAAATAAGTCTGAGAATGTTTTAAAACTTGCTGGAACAACCCCTCCATCTGTTCATATGTACCAGACACAAATGCTAGGGATGTTTTGTGTGTTTGGTTCATTGCTCGGTTGCCATTTTTCTAAAAAAAAATAAATAAATAAATAAATTTTCTTGAAAGGGGATTCTGGTGACTTACTTCATATGCACCAAAGGCCTCAGCATGTGCAAGCTTTCACTACAGGTAATGTGGATGTTAAATCACGTTAGTGTGCCTCAGCTTGAAGTGAGGTGTTTAAAATGTGTTCCAAAACTCAAACTTTGTAGCAGTTACAGACGGGGGTCTGGCCTGTCTCCTAAACACTGAACGTTGTTTGATGTCAGACTTTAGTCTCAGGTTTACACCTTCCTTCATGTTCGCATGCTTTTTTGGGATGTCTTTTCTCTAAAAAACAGCTCAGGCTGGACAAGGACTTCCACGAAACAATTAAGGGTAAGGACTGCAGACTCTTCTGATAGGATCTTTTGAGAGCTGTCTGAGAAACAAATATTTAAATTCATAACCATCCAGTTCAGTATTTCAAGTTTTGTCTATAATATGAATCTTCTCTAAAAGAAACTTTAATGGTGCACAACAAAATACAGTAAAACAAAATGCTGCATAATCTATTTATTTGTTTGCTCCATAATGTTTGCAAATTTTATTAAATCACAAAGTACATTTTTGGTTTTAATATTTTATTTGCGAACCCCCTTGTGTTAAGTGAAGTAAACATGTCAAATAGTTGATTAGATGTTTTAAAAAAACAAGATTTCCAAGATGAAATTCAATACCTATGGGATTATAGAAAGCAGAGCTGCATGTGTGACCTGGGTATTTCTTGTTTTTATTTTTAAACACCATGTCAATTTCTGCAGGCAGATGAGTTGACCTTTAATGCGGTTGGTCCTGACCCTTGACCTTTAGATGAAAGCCCCGGTGCTTATGCACGCTGCTTGCGAGTACGGGCTGCTGTTAGCAGAGTTCTGGGCTGACACACTAATACAGTATGTTGTGGCAGGCTTCAGGTTGCTCACTGTGGACTCCTCACCGTACACCGACAGCACCAGCGGCCTGGGATCCCGTGAGCCGGACGCCTCTCTGACAATCATGCCGTAATGCGTGGCGCCCTCCACTGGACTCCATTGCACTTGCAGGGAGCTGGCGGTCACCTGCGTGAGCCGCACCGCTGGAACGGACAGACCTAAACGCCATGAGAAACGGGCTATCAGAATGGCGACTAAAAACGTTAGACTTCCGTTATTGAACGAGTCCGGAAAGGTGATTAGTTCCAGCGTTGCGTGTTTCGGCTGAACGTTGAACCGGCGCGTAGTTACCTCTCTCGGGTACATCCGAAAGCATTTCTGCCTCTTGCACATCTCTTCTTTTGCGATGTACTATTCCATCTGGTGAAACAAAATTAAACGAGAAAGCTTAACCCTAACCCAACGTGAAGCAGGAAGTGAATACGTTGGAATTAATGTATTCTCTATTGTGGTAGCAGGTGAAACGGTGCTTTGAGTTGCTATGTTCCATTCAAAAGACTCAGGTTTGAATCCCACTTCCCTCTTTAGTCCCCTTCAGCGAGGTACTTACCCTGCACTGGCGCAGTAAAAATTACCCACCCGGTAAATAGCTATGTAACTATGAACGCTTGCTTTTACTCCAAACTGCTCACCCTGGATAAGTGTGCTGGGATTGCTCTGTCCGGCGGTGCTGATGGCCAGCACCGTGATAGCGCTGTGGTTGACGCCAGCCAGGACGCAGTGGAGTTCGGCAGTGCGGCACACCTCAACCTCGTCCGCCCCGCGCGCTTCGTGCACGGAGTACTCCGTGGCAAAGATGGAGGCGTTCCAGGAGAGGAAGGCCGATCCGTCGATGATTTGATACGTGATGGCCGGCGGGGGGCAGGGTGCTGAAAAGGCGTCGTGACATGTCACTTCGCAAGAAGAGATCGGTGCGTGCCTGTGAATCAGGACCCGGAGGGTCTGAGGGTTTAGTCCCTGTACCTGTCAGCCCAGACGTGGCCTCTGAAGGGGCGCTGGTGCCCGCCGCGTTCCTGCTCCTCAGCTGCATTGTGTATGAGGAGCTGCACGGCAGGACAATTTCAAAATGGTTCCAGTTCGTCCAGTAGGAGGACACGTTGTAGAGGGTCTGCTCGTTTCCCTGGATGGAGCCGGTGGCTTCCAAAAGGTACTCCGCCCCGGAGCTGTTCACCACAGCCCAGGAGACCCTCAGCAACTGCTTCCCATCCTCCATGAGCAGCGGCCGTACCTGCGCTGCGGTGGGGGGGCAAGGGGCTGCCGAAGGGCAGGTGGGGCGGGGCAGTAACAGCTGGGTCTCATCAAAATGGAATAAATAAAATCTTACAGCAAATGTTGAACTCGTAGCTTTATCTGAGGTTTTCAAGGAATCTTGTCTGTGATTGAATTGTGGGGCACCTGTATTAACAAGCTTTTATTGATCGTGACATAGTGGTCGGATTCAGAAATAACTTGAGTTACAAATGACTCCGTGTCCCAGTTGTGTACATACGTTGAGGACCCTGTCTGTATGTGTGTTTTTAACGTTTTTCCGCTCTGATGTTTTATATCCAGTGCCCTACCGGCTCGTCTCTGGATGCGGACAACTCACCACTCATCAGATGTCCCGCCATGCGGGCGTTGCTGTCACAGGTTGCACCGTGAGCCAGCACGTCCACAGCGTACTCCTCCCCACATGTGAGCCTGCTGAGAGTGCACTTGGTGTCGCTGCTGCGGCAGGTGATGTTGTGGCTGGACGCTGATGTCGCAGTAACCGTGTAAGCGGTGGCACCAGTGCTGCCAAAGCAGGACACTATGGCTGTCCCTGCCTGACCACCTGGGAGCACCGTGATGTTGCTGGGAACACAAGGCACTGTGGGACGAGTAGGAAAAGAGCTGTCATTTCAGTTAATCTCGTTTCAGAAATTAGTTTTTATTAGTTCTTTAAGACGGGGGCGCGGTGGTGCAGCGGGTTTGGCCGGGTCCCGTTCTCTGGCAGGTCTGGGGTTCGAGTCCTGCTTGGGGTGCCTTGCAATGGACTGGCGTCCCGTCCTGGGTGTGTCCCCTCCCCCTCCAGCCTCGTGCTCTGTGTTGCCAGGTTAGGCTCCGGTTCACCGCGACCTTGCTTGGAACAAGCGCTTTTAGCCACTCTGTGTGAGTACGTGTGCGTGTGTGTAGTTCTTTAAGGCACGATTACCTGTTTATGCCTTTCGTTAAAATTGCTCCTTTAAACAAACCCAAACTCTTAATATATACATCTCATCGCTCTTATTTATGGATATTTGCACTTGGGCTGGAAGCACTTGGGTGTCATGTCTCACACAATGTTTTATTCCATTATAATCATGTAATTACATGACCACTATAAGGATGAAAACTGAATTTCCAATTTTTTTGTATCAGAATGACTGAAGTGACTGAATATAATGAGTGCTCAAAAGTGTTCCTCTGTGTCTCCCTTCCTCACCTCCCTCCTTTCCCATAGCAGCCTGTAGTTCAGCTGGTTACGGCCTACAAGGTGGTCAATGGATCCCTAGTCTGATACCTACAGGGCCTGATTCCTCCCTACTCCCTACTCCCCAGCAAAAGCACTACACTCCTCCACCTCTGGCCCCTTAGTGGTCCCACTCACAAAGGGGTCCAACATTGAAAGTCTATATGTTTTCAGTTTGGCTCAGTTTGAATGGGTTCCTTCAGTCCCTCAAAACTGCTGAACTCCTTTCAACATTAAAGAAAGGTCTCAAAGAGTCTCAAAACACAATTCTTTTGGATCCACTTCTCTCTCAGCTTACTTACTCTATCTCTGTAAATTTAAATTTTCACACAATTGGTTGCAATTACCTTTGCGTTTCCTATCGGTTTTGTATGCAGCCACTCATGTAATGAGCACCACCAAAAACAGGGGTTTTGGATAGAATACCTGCTTTGACAGTCGCATGTCTGCACCTTTAGCTCTTCATCTATTGGCGAAATGCACCTTTTACTCTGAGTGTAAACAACTACTCTGAGTCACTCTTACTCCGAGTCACTTTGGTGAAAAATGTCTGGTGAGGGAATAAATGTAAATGTTAGCGAGTGCTAGAGACCAGTACCTGTGATAACATTGAAGACGGATCTGACCTCACTGCTGCAGCTGTTAGTCACACCAGCCACTGTGAAGTTATACATGTCGCCACAGCTGAGGTTCGAGAAGGTGCAGCTGGACCCGGTGGAACTGCAAGTGGCAGCTTCCCCTATGAGGCCAACAGCTGTGGCAATGTAGGTCTGCACCATCCCGGTGGAGTTCCAGGACACTGTAGCTGTATTGTTATCGCAGTTGAGGTCCACCACTGGATCCTGGGCCTTACAGGGGGCTGCCAGGGTGCAGGAAGAACATAGTTAAACCATAATCCAAGAAGTGGACATGGTCATTGGGTGGAGCGCTGGAGGGAGACCCTACCAGATTGGATGCTGTAGTCAGACCCCATGATGATGCTGCAGTTGACGGAAGACGTGGCGACAGCAATTTCGTAAACCTGACCGCAATGTAAGCCTGAGATTGTGCAGGTGGAGCCGCTGGTGTTGCAGGAAGCACGGGAGCCGTCTGTGCCGATAGCCATGGCGGTGTAAGACATAGAACCTGGGGTCCGGTCCCACTGCACTGCCAGTGTGTTTGCACCACAGTCCAGCTGAGTGGCAACATGCTCTGGGAGACAGGGTGCTGGAGGAAACCAAGAAACAATGAAAACCCAGCCTAGGCCTCTAATACTGCGATACCAGTTCAGTACCAATCAAAAGTTTGAGTACGCTCCCCAAAAACTTATTTTTTTTATACTTGACGGTGTTTAAATCTGACCAGGAAATGAGCCGACAGATCATCTGCAGCAATTCCCAGAGATGCAAGACACTTTGCTTTCAGTCTTCTGCCAAACAGGTATTGTGTGAGTGTACTCAAAGTTATGACTGGTACGTTACGTTGTGATTGATCTCACTATTGCAAAATGTAAATGTGATATTTATTTATTCCAGTGTCATTACAACATCCATCCATCCATCCATCCATCGATAGGTACAAGAACTAAAAAGGTACAAGGTAAGTCTTCAGTGTGTTGGCTTTTCACACATTAACAGTATATCTAGTGAGCAGGTGAAATGTGTAGTCATCAGCTGAAGCTTTAATACTCTGGTGCTGGGTACCTGAGTTGAATTCAATGCTCTCACTCATAGTGCTGTTGCAGTAATCCATGGAGGAGGCCACGATAGCTGAGTATTGGTGCCCACAGTCCAGCTCAACAAAGCAAGAGGTGTCATTGGAGGTGCAGGAGGTCATGTGTCCGTGTGTCCCCATGACCTTGGCAGTGTAGCTCTCTCCGCTCTTGACAGGGGTCCAGGAAAGGATTCCTTTGCTGATGGCACACTCAACCTGCACTGTCAGGTTGGTGGGTGGGCAAGGAACTATGTACAAGGAAGCAAATCAAAGGGTTCAGTTTATGTACTAAATCTGTGTATCATCATCTGAGTTACGAAGGGAATTAATTCCTGAAAACCCTTCAGAGCTCCAAAGCTGATGCCCATTTATGATCAAATATCACCAGGCAGCACCATTAAAATAACCACAATTACTTCAATAATTAACATTATTTATCATAACATAAGGCAGTTTCCTTTCGTTAATGACTCTTTAATTCTGGTTGACTTTTTATCTGTGCTCATTCAGCTCTTTTTCTACGGTATTATTACGGTACTTATGTTGTACAGTATTAAATGTACGGTATAATGTAGCGTACATTTAACAAACACTCGCAAACAAAAGCACATACATACGATGCTCAGTGTTTATGCATTCATTCAAACTTTAATGGAAAATATAAAACACAAGAGGAAAGAAATCCATGAAAAAAAGTCAAATTCCTGTTCGTAGAAGGAGCCGACATCGCTTGAGTGGTCCGATCAGGGGCCGTAATTCTCATGATCGTAACAGGTGAAAATGGCAAACAAGGACTGGTGGAAGTTGAGAATTGAATGCAGCACAAGTCCAACTATAACTGTGAAGAAAACTGTGCTGTTGTGAAGTACGCAAAATCCAAATTTAGTCTCGCAAATACGGAGACATGTTTCACAAATTGAACTACTTGTCGAGGCCGTGGTGACTTCCCGTCTGGACTACTGCAACTCTCTCCTGTGTGGCCTTCCTGCTACTGCCATCAAACCTCTACAGTTGATACAGAATGCTGCTGCATGAGTTGTGTTTGACTTGCCAAAGTGCTCCCATGTCTCTCCTCTACTCATGTCTCTGCACTGGCTTCCTATAGCTGCCCGAATCAAATTCAAGACCCTGGTTATTGTCTACAAATGCATCAATAGAACTGCTCCCAGCTATTTGCAGGATTCGATCAACCGCTACACCCCAGCCAGACCCCTTCGCTCATCTACTTCTGCTCAATTGGTGGTCCCGCGCACGAAAGGCAAAGCTCGGAGGTTCTCGGTTCTGGCTCCGTTGTGGTGGAATGACCTTCCCCTCTCACTCAGAACTGCGGAAACTCTGTCTACATTCTTGAAGGGTCTGAAAACTCACCTCTTCCAGGTCCACTTTGCCCAAAATCTCTCCAGCTCATTTACGGTGTAACTGTTCACGCATCATACCTCCATAAGCGTCCCCAGACACAACCTTTATTTAGCCACTACTCTGACATTGTATTTGCTCATTTGTGTATCTTATAATATTTAAAAAAAAAAAAAATTTGGTGGGAGGGTATCGGGATTTGTCTGTCCTGTGTCTTATACACCTACTCGAACGATGAACCTCGGTGCAACAAGTGGTAGGCAACAAACTAGGTTTACTTGAGTCACATGTCTGCAGCTATGTCTCTTTCTCTTAATGTAACGCATAAATAATACTTTTGCTGAGATGTACGTCGCTTTCGACAAAAGCGTCTGCTAAATGAATAAATGTAAACTATGGGGATCATATAAAGCTCTTTGTAGCCTCAAGTTCTTGTAAATCAAATGCTTGTATCTCAGGAATGATTGTACTTTGTAGTTTACATTGGTTGCGTCCCACATTTTGCAAGGGGACGGCTCAGCGAAGAAATGCACCGAGTTGCGAACCAGCGAAGCAGTATGAAGGATCAAGGGCTGATGAAGAGTTTCAGAGTAAACCTGTGAACATCTCGGTGGAGCAGTGTGGTTACAGCTCACCTGTGGTCGTCTTCAGCGGCGCAGTCAGTGTGCTGTTGCACTCTGTGTCCTGGGCAGACACAAAGAAGACGTACTCCTCCCCGCAGGGTAGGCCTGTGAGAAGGTAGGAGGTGTTTGCTGTGGTGTAGGTGCCATTAAGACCACCCCGCACCTGGGAGAAAAGGAAGTATGTCACCTGTTCTCCAGGGCTTTTGTCCCAGGTAATAAAGATGCTGTTGGGATCACAGGACATCACTCCCTTCAGGTTTCCCGGGGGACAGATGGCTGAGGGAATGGGGACAGAAGTGAATGTTAAAATCCGATTATACTCCCGGATGGGACTACTGAGCATGGATGACGGAGGAGCAAGTCCCACCAGAGCGGAGGACCACGCCACGGCTGGGTTCACTCTGACAGCCCCTCTCGAACGTGACCACAGCAACAGTGTAGTACTGTCCACAGTGCAGGTTGGTGAAGGAGCAACTCGTGGTGTTTGAGTAGCAGGTCTGAACGTGCCCATCGCCGGCTGTCGCTGTGGCCAGGTACGCCTCGGCCGCAGGTACAGGGGTCCAGCTCACCCATCCGGTGCTGTTGTCACAGGAAAGTGCCGCTGTCACATTGTAAGGGGGGCAAGGACCTGTGAAGGAGAGGGAATGACGCATTCATCTGCAAATACGTGACATCTTCTGTATAAGCACAGTATGTAATTACGTTTACTCATTAGCAGATGCTTTTCTCCAAAGGGACTTAGCGATTTACCCATTTTTACAGCTGGACAAGTTTACTGATGCAATTTTGAGTAAGTATCTCGCTCAAGGACACTACAGCTGGAGGTGGAATTTAAACCTGTGACCTTTGGGTCCAAAGGCAGCAGAATCAAACCACTACACTACACTTAACAGACTTTAATAGAATATTCTGGGTTGTGTATGAAGAGTTGCATGCTTCCAAATCACTTGAAATAATGTTACAAAAATATTTTTTTAAAATTCTGTTTCATTTTGCCAAGTATCCTACCGCTAAGGGGAAAAGTTACCAGTGATATTAAAGAGAGGGAGGAGATGGTGCTGTGATATATATTTTGAGATTTTTCTGCTTGAAAGTGACTTTAAATGTTTTAATTGTCATATTTCTTAAACTTTGGTTTCATTTTGCCAATCACTCAACCTCTTTTTCCTTTTTATAGTTAAAACTAAATAATAATGTGATGCACTGGGCTGTCTGGTCTTTCTGGTATCTGATCACTGGAGTTCCGCTCATGCATGGAGGAACTGTAATAATGACATACTGAACCTTCAGCAATGGAGGCCATTCATTACATCGGGGTCATGCTTTGGGTACCTGCGGTGTAGTTGTAAACCCAGTTTTGCACTCCTTGGCAGATCATGGAGTTTGGGGTGACGCTGATGTTGTATGTCTTCCCGCAGTGCAGCTGTGGCAGGGTGCAGGCTGTCTCCTGCGACTGGCAGTGCACTATGTCCCCGTCCCACCCCTGGGCATTGACCTCATACACTACTGTGCCAGCACCAGCCGTCCATGCCACCAGAGCCGTGTTGTTGCGACACACCAGAGAGACAGAGACATTCTCAGCGGAGCAAGGCTCTGCGAAAAGAAGAGGGGTACCGATCAAAGAGACCATGTGGTTTCACCCAAAATTCTAAAAATCTGCATATTACAAAAACTTGCACGGAATTTTTATCGTCCTTTACGGTATGCTTAGACTGCGCACTTCGTTTTTTCACCTTTCCAGAGCTTCGAGGCTGAAAGGGCTTCAAGGAAGAAGTACCCTTCATAAGGTGAATTCTCATAAACTTTACGCATATTGGCTATATTGCCAAACAATACACATTATTGCCTTTGGTTAGAGTTCTAGAAATTTGTATGCATTCTGAAGCCTCAGAATTTACGCCCATTTTTGCAAAAAATATCGCCAAATTCTGTTAAATGGAGTATTTTAATAGTTATCCTTATTTATCAAAACGACATTAAAAGGTAGTTGCCTTTCATTTACTACTCTACGGTACTGTATAGCCTTGAACGTGCATTCATGAAGCTCTTTCATAGCTATTACGTCCCGTACAGTACACAAATGCTGAAAACCAAGACATTCGTTCGTGGCACTTGTTTATGTATTAATTCAACTGTCGATGCAAAAAACAAAACACTAAAAAAAAACAAATATACTGATGAAACAATGCAAACGAATTCGCACTCACAGAATAAGCAAACAAGTTGACGTCGTTCTGATAGTCCAGAGGGGGCCATGATTATAGATTATAACGTGTGAAGCTAGTAAACCACAGGTAAGGGAGGTTGAGCCGAACTGTAACCGTGAAGAAATTCACATTGTGGCTCTGGCCTCGTCCTGCTCGGCTGTCGAAAAACGTGCAAAATCCAAATTCGACTCTTGTAAGCCGAGGGGCGTGTCTTAAATGGAGACCCTTGCAAGGTCAGATTGTCGTAACTGGAAAGGGTGCATCCCCAGGTATAACGGTACGAGCGCGTGCACAAGACCCTGCTTTCATCTAAGCAGTGAAGGTAGTGGTATGGCATTGTACAGTGAGTAGAGGAAAGGAGTTTCAGACCGTACCTGTCTCCACACTCTGTCCGTAGCTCTGGCTGCTGTTGCAGTGGTTCGCCAGAGCTTGGACACTCACGTTGTACCTGTTTCCACACTGCAGGCTGCGGACGGTGCAGCCGTTTCCGGTCGCGACGCATGAGCCCCTGTGCCTGTCGCTTTCTATCTGGGCCATAACGGACCCACCTCCCGGGTTGTTCTTCCAGCTGACCATGACCACGTTGGCGGTGCAGTTGTACAGGGTGGTGACTGCAGTAGGAGCACAGGGTGCTGGGGAGGCCAAAACAGTGCGCAGCCTAGTGGTTAGCCAGCCAAACTTGTGACCGCGTGGTTGCTAGTTTGAGTCCGTGAGGGGCTCTGATGTTGCACCAGAGAGCGAGCAACGTCACGTGTATTATTTCAGTAAAACTGCAAGGCTTTTCATCAAAAAGTAAGACTGAGCTATGCGAGGTGGCACAGTGGTGCAGCTGTGATTCTAAAATGCCTGGAGAGAGTGTGTGAGACGTTGCACTAGTGTATGGATGAGTGAAGGGTTGAAAGGAGTTTAGTGCACTGTATGTCACTCTGTAAATCTCCTTGAATGACGGCGTCATGTAGACACTAGTAAATAATCGCTTTATGTCGCTTTGGCAAAAAGTTTCTGCTGCATGAGTGAGTGTGAATGTGGGTCACTTTGGAATTTGTGCTAAGAAACAAACCATGTCATAAATTTCACGATGAAAGTTCTCGTCTTGTTGGGTTGGATGTCGTGTTCATAACGCTCTGTAGTATCGGGCTGCAATAGCCTATACGTACAACGAAACGTTGCGACTACTTAACAGGACATCGATGAGATATCTGATACACCTTGTAACAGCCTGCAGTGAGGATAATTTACATGGCTCCGTATCTGCTGGAGTGGAAAGATGGGGCTCGCTGGTGAAAACTATACTCCTCTAGGGACCTGCAGGTCCTGCAGGTTAAGTGCTGGTGTTATATCTCCTGTGTTCCTTTCCGACTGTGTTCTTGAGAACGTCAGCACCGCAGTCAGAGCCTCCATTTAGTCCGTCTGTCCGTGTGTGTGTGTGTGTGTGTGTGTGACAGTGCAGGCTCCAGGGACAGGGAAACTGTGATGACGGGCAGGGTTCCCCTCCCCCGCCCACGAAGGCGTACCTGTAAGGATGTTATGCTCCAGGCTGGCGGTACTACTGCAGCTCTCCCCAACAGCAACGGCCTGAACAGCATAGGTCTGACCACACCGAAGGTCCACAAGGTCACAGGTGCCATTCGTGGACTGGCACCACGCCCAATGGCCAAGGGTTGATGTGGCGTTGACGACAACGTTGAGCGCACCGACCCCCAACACCCACGACAGCGTGACCTTGTTTGTTGAGCAGTCCAGTGTACTGTTTACGATTAAGGGTGGACATGGTGCTGAAACAGATATTAACATCTATAAGTGTTAGATACTAACAGAGCGTTCAGAAGATGTAAGTGCGTTTCGCGCTTAATGGTTTACTTTATATAATGTAATTTGTACACCTTGAGCAAGTGTAACAGTCCTGGCCTGTCTTCGCTAAACTACACTGGGTACGAAAAGTAGTTTGTTTTTAACTCCGTGTAATTGTAAATCCAGCCACTACCTTAGACTCTCACACACACGTACAGGCTGAAGCTGCTTGTTCCAAGTGGGGTCGCGACGAGCCGGAGCCTGACCCGGCAACACAGGGCGCAAGGCTGGAGGGGGAGGGGACACACCCAGGGCGGGACGCCAGTCCATCACAAGGCACCCCAAGCGGGATTCGAACCCTAGACCCACCAAAAAGCAGGACCCAGCCAAACCTGCTGCGCCACTGTGTCCCTTCATTGATTTATGGCTTATTTTCTGAAAAACCTCAGATAAAGCAGTGAAGAGAATAAAAATTGTGCTTTAAGGCTTTTATTTATTTGTTCCATTCTTATCAGCTGTCCTATGCAGGGTCAATGTGCTCCAGAGCCAATCCTGAAAACGGCACGATACTGGGTACATGTGGACGGGACGCCAATCTGTTGCAGAGCTTTTATTTAGAACCTTGAACTAACTTGAAAAAAACATGCACAAATGCATCTGGACAATTTCAGATGGCTTCATTATCTATACAATCAAAATAAGTATAATAATAGAGATGTACTTATTTGCTGGGTTGGTTGCGGAAAAGTAGTGCACATAGTGATAAAAAATTGGCTGTAAGACTTTCAATATTTTTCTTAATTTTGAGCTACTTTAAAATTAAAAACATCTTTAAAATGACCGAAAATAAAAATTTAATCTCAACAAATTCATACGCAATGCTGACGGTTGACTGATTTTTCCATAAACGTGTAGCGTTTGTAATCTCGTTATTGATCACCAGCACTCTCAAACACCAGGCAGAAGCTGTAAACACTCCTGTCTGGTGCTCTTTAATGCCAGATAACAACTGGACATAGAAATTCTTGTCACTTTCATACAACCACACACAAATTTTCGAAGAAAATTTAATTCATAAAAATGTTTGTCGGGGGCGTGGCGATGCGGCAGGTTCTGCTAGTGCCCGCTGTGTGGCGGGTAAGGCTCCGGCTCACGCAACCCCATCGGAGGCAAATGCTTGCTGACGATAGATGGATGAAACGTTTGTATCTTTAAAAATTTGTAACACGAGGATTCAGTCCTTATTAATTTCGCAATTTGTATGAATTTTGCTCACACTACTTGTCCATGAAGCCTGTGACCCCTTAAGTGTCCTAACTGTACGCATCGGTGTCCTTTCTCTGTCTCAACTCTACTTCTACTTCTCTCTGCTCATGACTGTGTACCTGTTGCTATGGCAGCACTGCTGGGCGAAGTGCTGTTGCAGGTCCCATCATCAGCGAGCACTGTGATATTATACCTCTCCCCACACGCCAGACCGCCCAGCTGACAGGAGGTGCCTCCGCTCCCACAGGAAGCTGAAGGCCCACTGCTGGCCTCTGCCACCACGGTATATGACCTTGCCCCTAAGCTCGCATCCCAGGACACCTCCACCGCATCAGTATCACAGAGCAAGCGCGTGGTGATGTTCTCCGGGTCACAGGGAACTGAAGGCACACAGGGGGACAACAAAGGGATATGAGAGTCTGAGGGAGGTGGTGAAGAGGGGTTCCACTAGAGAGCAATGAGAAGGTCTAGGAACAGCAGTGGCCTACCAGAGGTCAGGGATAGGGCAGGGCTGCCAGTGCTGTTGCAGTGGTCATCAATGGCAACCACGCTGATGGTGTACTGTTGAGCACATTTTAGATGGCTGAAGGAGCAGGAGAGATTGGCTGTGGAACAGGAGTCTCTGTAGCCACCCTGGCTCTGGACCATGCTGGAGTAGGCCTTGGCACCAAGGGCCCCATCCCAGGACGTCGTCAAGGTGTTCGAAGCACAGATAAATTGCCCAAGGACGTTCCGTGGAACGCATGGGGCTAGAAGGACAGAGACAGCAGGATTTTTTTTCTTCAGAATAGAGCAGGATCTACTCAAAGTTGGTCCCGAAGGATCAGCTGTCAGGTTTGATGGCTAAACCGAACCCACCAGTTTGCACGGAGTTTGCCGCACTGGGAGCGCTGCTGCAGGCGTTAGCGAAGGCCGTCACAGTCACTGCGTACATCTGGCCGCAGCTCAAGTGGCCAACGCTGCAGCTGGTGTTCCGGCTGCTGCACGAGTGAGCGCTTCCACTGGCCGCCCTTACGGTGGCGCTGTAGTTCAAAGGCCTTGACTCGGGATCCCAGCTGACTGTCAAAGTGTTGGTGGCGCAGTGCAAGCGATGCCGCACGTTCCCCGGGGTGCACGGGACTGCGGCGGGGGAGACGTGCAGTGAATGTTTTGCGCTTGAACACTGCATGTTAAAACAGTACGGTCATTAAGGCCTAAGTGTAAATAAATTATATTAAATATAAATGTATTAATAATTTACATTATATGTATCAATCAACAGATTGATACAGAAGGCACAGGCTTATCAAAGGACTTGTTGAAGAGGGAAGCACGTGAAGCGGTGTTCACGACTGCTACCTTTTCACGTGTTCCAGTTCTACCTCTGACTGCAGTACTGTTACCCTCACGTTGCTCCAATAAAATTAAGATTTAAAATAAATACCGAAACTCTGTGTGCTCTCCCCTGGTCTTCCTACTTTTGTGGATGCTAGGGGAATTTCAGCACCCAAAATCTTAATTTGTTCTTTATATTGAGTTGAGTGCACCTTCTGATTATCCAGTAAAAATGACCTAGCTGTCTAAATGAGTAAATCACTGTAAGCAGTGACACTGAATGAGAGTTTGGAGAAGAGCGTCCTCTAAATAAATAAATATAATGTAATAAAAGCATTAGGGTAGAGGTGATGAGAGGATAGATACCTGCATCGAGTTGAAAAGGCGCACTTTCAGGGCTCTGACAGCTACCATCGGCAGCAGACACGGTGAAGGTGTATGTCTGGCTGCAATGCAAGCCGCTCATCTGGCAGCCTGGGGAGCTGCTCTTGCAGGAAAGTGTGTGTCCATCCGTTCCCACTGCCCTTGCAGAGTAGGAAACAACACTGGAGCTGTGGTCCCAGCTGAAGAAGGCTGTGTTATTAAAGCACTCTACCCAGCCTTCAACATGGGCTGGAGGACACGGTGCTGTGGGGGTGGAGGAGATGGTTAGAGCACCCACCGTCACTCAGGAGAACACCTCAAGGACTCTGCTTGTTATACACACAAGAGTTTTGTTGTGATTTTTATGCTGAGCAGATGATGATGATCATGATCGTGGTCTCAGCATGCTCAGGATTTTGCGGAAATAGCTGTTTGTGTTGAGTTAACAGCCCCCATGTGATCAAGTGGGCGTGGCAATGAAGGACTGAGCAAAGAAATAAAGTTCCACAACTGATGGACGTCTCCAGCACGCCCCGCTTCCCGGGCCACCTCTTGCATGGCGTCCAGTTGTGCCCTACCTGTGTGCAGTGACACATTCGTGCTGGCGGAGCTGTTGCACTTCAGGTTGCTGGTGACAAGGAATGCGGCGTACGTCCCGCCACATCGCAGGCCTTGGATCCGGCAGCTGGTGCCGACACTCTGGCAGCTGTCGACACTCCCATCCGCATGGACCATCGAGGCGAAGTACAGAAGAGCTCCGCTGGCATCATCCCACTTCATTGTGACAGTGTTAGAGCTGCAGTCGTTGACCGCTGACACGTTCTGCGTGGGGCAGGGTGCTAGGACAGGACAGGTCAAGGTGTGATCATCAGGAAGGCCTGAGACAACTAATTGTTAAGAGCAGCTTGTCTGTTACAGCTGCATATTTAATGACTTCATATTCATTACTGTTATTTATTTATATCTTATAAATGACAGAACGGCACCGTAGACGCTGAAAAAGTACACAAACGTAAAACAAGGGCACAAGGATACAATATCAATATACAATATAATAAAATACAATACAGATTTGATCACAGATGCCCAGACATCTGAAAATTCATTTGACATATGCAGATCAAATTTTATTTTTTGTAAAAGGAAGAAAGTTAAACACTTTTTACACATACGAATGTATTTACACAGTGTTACACAGTACATAATATTATGTGTTAATGGCGATTGATTAAATATGAAGTTAAAGTATGAAAGTATGTAATATACTATGAATACATAATTATAAATCACTATATGCAAATTACTTATTGAGCCATTAGTGGCGTAGGATCGATTGTTGGCGCTGGTTACCTGACTCCATCACCTGTCCGAGCAAGTTGTTGCTGCTGCACTCGTTGTTGGAGGCTGTGATCCAGACGCTCAGGGTCTGCCCGCAGGCCAGGCCCACCATGCTGCAGTTGGTTCCCATGGAGCTGCAGTTGTAGTAGTTTCCTAAGTTGTCCTTGGCTTCCACCGTATAGGACAGCGCACCCAGTGAGGCACTCCAGGCCACCGTCAACGTATCTGGCTGGCAGTCGGGAACGGTTCTCACGTTCCTTGGCTCACAGGGGGCTGAGGGCCGGTGAAGAACAGTTTTCAGCACGTTCATGGTCTTTCTTTAATACCTGCACTGGCTGCAGTCATTACCACACTATGCAGTGCATTGCTTTTCAGTGACTCGAACCTCAAGGTTCCCAAAAAGTTTTAATTTCCTTGTTCTAAAACAGCAATAATCCTGGCATCACAAATCGGTATACTGAATGTATATCCAATCAGACCCACACATACACACCCATACAGGGTCGCAGGGAGCCAGAGCCTAACCCGGCAACACAGGGTGTAAGGCTGGCGGGGGAGGGGACACACCCAGGACAGGACGCCACTCATCACAAGGTACCCCAAGCGGGACTTGAACCCCAGACCCACCAGAGAGCAGGACCCGGTCCAACCCACTGCGCCCCCTCCGATCAGATCCGCTGCTTATATTAATTATAAACATTTACTCATTTAGCTGAAACTTTTCTCCAAAGCATCTTACAGTGTTAAGGTACTTATTATTTAGCCACTAATGCAGCAGGGTAATTTTACTGAAGCAATTTAGGGTAAGTACCTTGCTCAAGGGTACCACAGCTGCAGCTGGGATTTGACCCTACAACCTGTGGGTATAAAGGCAGTAGCACTAGCAACAATGTCAACCGCTACACTACCAGCTGCCCTATATATGTTATGTACATTGTTAAAACACAAGCGTTCAAAAGTTTGAAATCACCAAGAAATTTTTATGTTTTGTCAGGATACCATTAAAATGATTTAAAAAATATAGACAAGACATAATCACTAAAGTTACAAATGGCTGTTACTGCTTAATGCACCAGATTGCCAAGAAAGTGACAGTTTCATATAAAGGTGTCCGCTGCTTGTCGAGAGAAAAGTGCAAACTGGATCTAAGCAGGACAAAAGAAGAAACAAAAGGCCCAGATGTACAAATGCACAGGACAATAAGTAGATCAGAGCCTAAAATTTGTTAAAGAGATGCCTTCCAGATCCACAGTTGACTACTTCCTTAACTTGTACACACCAAATACCAGTGTCATCTACGGTGAAAAGATGATTCCGGGATGCTGGCCTGAGAGGCAGAATTTCAAAGAAAAAGCCATATCTGAAACTTGCAATAAAATGTTAAAATGGGCTACAGGATACAGACAGATGGTGGATGACTGGAAAAGAGTATTATGGAGAGATGAGTCTAAGTTTGAGGTGTTTGGATCGAGGAGGAGGACATATGTGAGGTGTAGAGCCAATGAAAGGATGCTGGAGGATTGCTTGATGCCTTCTGTCAAGCACAAGCGCGGTGGAGGACGTGTAATGGTATGGGGCTGCCTTGGTGCTCGTAAGGTGGAAGATTTACATAGAGTGCAAGGAATAATGAACCAGGAAGGTTACCACTCTATTTTACAGCGTCATGCCATCCCCTGTGGTGTGAGCTTGATTGGTGCAAACTTCACCATGCAGCAGGACAGCGATCCAAAGCATACTTCTAACCTATTTTGTGAAGAAACAGGAAGCCGGAGTACTGCCTTTCGTGTACTGGCCGGCAACACGCAGGATTATTTGATGAATGTAAAGTTTGATGCATGGAGTAGTCGTATGAAATAAATATAATGCTGACATTGTCAATGAATTGACTATCATGTCTGATCAGTTTAATGGTACCTTGGTGAATAAAAGTATAAGTTTCTATCAAAAACATGAACATTTCTGGGTGATTCCAACCTTTTGAAAACTGTTTGAATATCGGTAGTGTTTGGAACGTAAAAAAATGTAGAATTGTCTTTGAAATTCAGCAGGTGACGTAGCTGCTAGAGCTGCTGAGGCCTTACATGTGAAAGATCCAGGTTTGGAATCCCACCTTCCTGCTGTACAGCCCTTGATCGAAGTTGTTACCCTGAACCCACACACACACACATCACCTGAAATCGCTTGGCCCATACTGGGTCACGGGGAGCCAGAGCCTAACCCGGCAACACAGGGCAAGAGGCTGGAGGGGGAAGGGGACACACCCAGGACGGGACGCCAGTCTATCGCAAGACACCCCAAGCGGGACTCAAACCTCAGACCCACCCAGTCCAACCCACCGCACCCCCGCACCCCCAGGGCCTACAGCTAGTTGTTTTAAATACTATCAATTCCTTTTAATATTTCTGTTAAATACAGGTTTCTAAGACCAGATGTACTTCCTGGGGTGAATGCTTTGGCTTCTTCACTATAGAAACTGCAGTGATTTGCAGTAGTCTGAGATATGCTTTTATCAATGAATTCTGATCAAACGGTATATCAGCGCATTCTCATCACCAATACGTGTGCGTTACACTCATGTAGTGTGTTCCCCACCGGTCCCAGACGTGCCTGTTTGTACGTAGGCAGGGTTGCTGCGCCCACTGTTGCAGTGGCTGGTGACGGCGTACACATCAAACGCGTACGTGCGGCCACACGCAGTGTCGGTGAAGAAGCAGGAGGTCTCGCTGGTCTTGCACTCCATCACGAGGCCGGTCGAATCCTTGGACGTAGCCACATAGTAGAGGGTGTTGTTGCTGGGAGCCCAGGAGAAGATGATCACGTTGCTGGAGCACTCACGGAATGTCCCCAGGTCGCTCGGGGGACACGTTACTGCGAGCCGAGGGAGAGACATCCTCGGTGTTTACCATCTTTTCATGCAGTGCTCTGCAAAACATCTCACGCTACACACAGGTGGTACCTGCTGCATTATATAGGCTGCATTTCTTCAGAGACCGTAAACTAAAGCATGGGTGTGGAGGCCACTGTATGGTAGAGCACAGAATAGTATGGGAAAGGACACGGTAAGGTCCCACAGGATCATTTCAGGGACAGAAGCGCTATACAAATGCGGAGGAAGGGCTCGTAAGGACACACCCGTCTCAAAGTAGGTGGAAGTGCTGGCAGAGCTCTCGCAGCTCCCCACGATGGCTGTCACTTGCACCTGATACCTCGTCCCACATCTCAGCCCTGTGATCTCACAGCTCCCCGACAGGGAGGTACAGGAGAGGGCCATGTCGTCGGGGCCGCTGGCTGTAGCCCTGTAGGAACTGCCTCCGTGAACCTCCCCCCACGTCACCGTGGCATTGGCACAGGCGTAGTCCACCGAAATGGACATCACTGTGTTTATGACTGAAGGGAATAAAAGAATCTGCTTTTTCACCTGGTAGACAATAGGACGTTCCATATGTAACATGAACATGATGGCCAAGATTTCGCTCGACGCGCATTGCATTCATTTCGTTTCTAAATATACACGGAGTGTGTAAATTTAAAAAAAAAAAAAAAAATCTTTGTCTGAGATGAATCTCAGGGATACTTATTTAGCTTTAAATAAATACTGATGATGTCTTCTAACAGATCATTTTGATATTAAATGGTATATGTAGCAGTCAGAATTTATAAAAGCTAAATAAGGTTTTTAATCCCTGCTCCCTTGATCAAGACCCTGAGCTGCTGCATAAATGTTTAAATCACTATAAGCAGCTTAGCATGGTACACTAACTCCTCAGGTTATATGGATTTCTGTTTGAATTTTCAAGGGTATGAGCGTTTTTCCAGTTTATTTGTTTTTAAAGTTATTTCTTCACTTTTCTACTTTAAAAAATTCCAGTTTGTTGTAACGAAAACTGCACTTGTGTTTTCACCTATAGCCTTTAGTTGCCAGTAACATACATTCAAATAGAACAGGAGTGTAAGGTAGACCTGATTCAAATCACTGCCACTGCATTTACAACTTTACAGGACTAATATGCCTACAGATAGCATTGAACAAGAGTTTGCGTAGTGAGTTTTTCTATCCATTCATTTTAATTCAGCTTTAATTTTAGTGCAGTTCAAATTTAATAAAAAAGTTATTAAAAATCTTACAATATATTTTTTATTATAGCTATTTCTTAAGACCATTCAGAACTTAGCCTATAAATGTATGTCAAGGAGATTGGTATTATCTAACTTTTTTGATTGTGTAGATACTGAAAACAGTTGAAAGTGACCAGAAATTGACAAAATGTGCAAATTTTTATGTGATGAATATGTCATAAATTGGAACTGAACAAGAGGTTGGGAAGGTGACATTTTCAGTTATTTGAAATTAGATTTAATTTTAATGTTGTTTCATATGAATAAAAATATTAATTATATTTTAATTTTTACGTTGTTTCATATTTAAAAAAAAAAAGTCGGGGGGCTTCTATATTACTAAGCTTTTACTGATTGTGCAATGGTTATCAAAAGTCACTTTGGAGTGACAAACAGACTTCCAGTGCCAGCTGCATTCATAAGTTGAGGAGCCAGTCTACCTAACATTGCATGTTGCCTTGGACAAAGCTGTCAGTTAGATGACTGAAGGTGAACACAAGCACAGTGAATGAATGTGAGGGTGAACTTACCAGGCATTGAGTAAATAGAGTATGATGGCTCTCCAGGTTCTAGAAAGGGACTAAGCGATGAAACCCCTATTTTGTACGTAGAACATGGCAACAGATTGGTGATGTTCTGGTAGGTCGCCGATGTGCTTGTAACGAAGAGAGTGTTGGTTTGGTTATCCACGTTGGTAAGCGTCACTTGGTAGAACAGTACTTTATTCACCTTCTGCCAGCTCACATGTACCATATTGGCCCCAGCTGCCTGGACACTGATGCTGTCTGGCGGCTGTACCACTAGAGGCAAGCGAAGAAACTGATTGAAAAAATCACTCACACACAAGGAGCGCTTACTAATAATAACGGCCCTTGTTAAAAACCAAGATGCTTTTTAAAATGCCAAATGCTACATAAATCCATGTAGAACATCCAGACTGGTGGTGGAAAGGTACTTACGGGTTGTAACGGTTTTCACCGAGCTGGCCGCCCCCCAGCCAGCTGCGTTCCAGGCATACACGGAGCAGTAGTAAGATGTTGATGGCTGGAGATTGGCAATGTCTCCACTTACATTGAAAAAAGTGGTATTATATCTGAAGTCCATGGCTACGGATTGCAGAGCCACAGTATACCTTTCTGCAGACTTCACACCAGTCCATTCCAAATGGATAGCAGTGCTTGATATTCCTTTCAAAAAGGTTATTTGAGAAGTGGCTGGGACTGAAAGCATAACAATGCAAAGCATGTATTAATACTATTATACAACCGAATAAATTCCCAAATCTGCAGAACAATTCATGAATCAGCAGTAGGAGTTTTGAATTAGATTGACGTTGTTTATTACCTGTTAAACTTGTTTTTGAGTCAATGCACGCTACATAGTAGAACTGAAATACTTTGAGCGTCACATTGTACACAGTGCCAGGTCTCAAACCTTGGACCAACTTCTCTGGGGTAGACCACGGAATTGTCAGCACTACTGGTGTAATATTTGTTGCATTTACAACCCGTAGGTCCAAGAAATAATTTGTTGCCCCTACGTATGTTTTCCATTTTACATTCAGCGTTGATGCTGATGGAGAGGTTATTGATAAAATGGTGCAATCTGAAAGAAAGATACAAATAATACATTGAACATTTCAAGTAACGAGGATCTATGCAATATCTCTTCTAAACTTCATGGCTTAAATTTCATCAAAATACAAGACAGCCGCATAACTACACGCTTTGCAAACATGTTTTTATATATACAGTGCAAGATTGTAAAGTCAAAGAAACATTGTAAGTATCTTTTCAAATACCGCTTAAAATCTGCAGTCTATAACCCAACTGTCTCATTCACATAAACTATGCGTGAAACAGAAAACTGGAAACATACCTTGTGCCCAAGTGTACTGGATCTGAATGGGAACAAATCACATAGTCAAAAAAACAAATCATTATTAATAAGAAAACTGTTCCATATTTGTCATAAAATTAGACAAAATATTTACCTGAGTCAGATATCCCAGTACTAAAAAAAAGGTTGTCAGCAATTCCATTTGTCACAAAACTATCACGGTATGCAGACACTAGATGCGCGGCATCCGAATACACAAGGCGTAGAGGCTTCTTCTGAGTCTTGATACAGGTAGTCTTCATACCTGGGAACCAATCAGCTGGGTCAAAGTAGGGACAGCCAAATTCATAATAGCTCTAAGGTACTAGACAAGGCAAAAAATTAAATAATGGCCGTCTTTGTAATGCAGAAGGGCCTTACAGCCTTTCACCTCATAATGTGACACCAGACCCTTCATAAACAAGCATCGCATACTGGTGATTGTGCTCAACCATTGAGAGAACATGATGGATTTCAGTTCTTTTACTGCACCGCTGCTATTTTAGATATAACATATCTTTTCTCACTTTTCACTCTGCCATAACACACAGCTTTACACAATAGTAAGTATTCATGGCATCACATTACAGAAGTAAAGTCAAACTGAGACCAAGGGGGAAGTGTAACATGCCCTTCTTCAAAATCTTATATTTAATTTAAATGAATACTTTTGTACAGCTGCATTCTTAAGAAATAAATACAGATACAACATTTTACATTGTCATATCTTTGTTCACAATATTGTTTGTTTTTAAAAGCAGGGATGGAAAAAGTATGTGGACCTTGAATAAAGAGGGTAATTGGATTCAGGGTTTCCAGTCACTTACATGACGTCCAGGTGTGGGTTTGAGGTGCATTGTCCTATAAAAGAATCCCACAAGTATTGTTGCATTACTAGATAGACAGATATTTTATTGATCCTGGGGGGGGGGGATTAAAATGTGGATTTATGTTTTGAGTTAGGTAGTAGGTAAATATAAATTTCATTTTCATAATTTTAAAATGATATTTTATTGAGAATATTGAAGTCACAATGAACTGCTCATGAACGCAGGTTTGAAGTCCCACGGGATTTATTTGCTATCAGCTGTAGTTTGACTTCCGTAGTTTAACACAATAAAAGGTGTGTACAGATTAAGTTCGTGGCTATTTAAATGAAACGTATAATAGCTTGAGCGTTTCTGTTATTAATCTTGGCAATCTTCAAATAACAGTAAAATCTTTTCACACAGTGAGAGACTTTATCCTATTCATTCTGCCCTTTGGGAGGATCAGCTACATAATGTGAAGGTTCTTCTAAAACTGTGATTTTACACATGTGAATGAACCTGAGATTATTCTCACGGCCAGGAAAGTGCATTTAAACCAACTTATTTAGTTTTGTTATCGTATGAATGGTTGGTAAATAATTTTTTATTGCCCGTAACATATGAGGGGGCTTTGACCCTGACAGTATGGGAATATTACCTAGTTTTTTTCACCAGTAGTTTGCTCATTCAGTCAATATTCTCAGGCTATAGTTCTGCATTCATGTTAGCGTTTAAACAATGTACTAAATTTTTTCTGGTCAGGGATTTTGTGGGGTGGATTACTGGGATTTAAAAACTTGTCAGGTACTGGCTGAATAAAAATGTAACTTTAGAAAATAACTTTAGTAGTCAAAGAGTGATTCACAAGTACTGGTGGGACAAATTAGGCTAGCTTGAACATCTGGGGGCGTGTCCCCCTCCTTGATATGTCTGTGGAAGTTTTGCTTTGTTTTTGCTGGACATGTAACCAAGAATAGTTTTAATTTTGTCTCTGTTTCCAGAATAATCATCTAAAAAATATAAAACATTATCAAAAGTGAATTGACTCCAAAATTTTGAAGATATCAGTGTTACAGATACTGAAAAACATATCAAATATTCATCATTCTTCTTATAAAAAAAAAGACATCAAATAACCAGTCAGACATCATCACCACTTGTCCCAAATGAGTCACGGGGAGCCGGAACCTAACCTGGCAACACAGGGCGTAAGGCTGGAGGGGGAGGGGACACACTCTGGATGGGACGCCGGTCCGCCGCAAGGCACTCCAAGCAGGGCTCGAACCCCAGACCGGCCACACGGCAGGTAGCAGCTGAACCCGCCACGCTCCCACATAAAATTGTATTTTTTGTAATAAGTAAATATATCTCTAGGATTAATAAATGCCGGCATATTTAAATTTTTCTTGTAAAAACCAAAACAACATTTTGATGCAAATAGATTTTATTGCAGGTAATATGCCTCATACAGTGTTTTATCTCTGATTTTTCAAAAGATTTACTTATAAGTATCTTCCAAAATAAGTTTGAAATGTAATGATTATATGCAAGCAGAGATAAAATATGTTTTGTATGATCAACTCCATACTGAATCATTATATGTCCAACATATGTGTCTCTGAATGGTATTTTACACCAATTATACATAGGACTTCAAAACATGTTATTTCTAAATGATATTACTCTTAAAATGCAAATAAAATGTTATCAATAACAAAATTAAAGTTGAAATTACAATGAAATGAGAAGCCTGCAAATTACTTCAAATGACATTTTTAAGGCAATAAGAAAGAGCTCTGTCCTGGGTTACTGAGCCTGTAGCTACGCTGTAAAAGAAACAGAGATTTGAGTTTTCCCTAAATGAAGAAAACATGTCTTGGACAAAGAGAAGCAAGGAAAAACTGCCACATCTTTCATTAGCATCGTGTAATATATAAAGTTATGGCAACAGTTACTGTAATGATGCCTATGTTAACCTGCTCTTCACTGGATGATTGTACTATGCGTGTTTTTTTGAAATTACACACACACACATCATCTGAACCGCTTGTCCCATACAGGGTTGCAGGGAGCCGGAGCCTAACCCAGCAACACAGGGTGCAAGGCTGGAGGGGGAGAGGACGCACCCAGGACGGGACGCCAGTCCATCGCAAGGCACCCCAAGCGGGACTCGAACCCCAGACCCACTGGAGAGCAGGACTCGGTCCAACCCGCTGCGCCACCGTGCCCCCCTTCCTATTTTGAAATGAGTGTAGAATTATTCCTTTTATACTTCTAGGACTCATTTTGTTTGTTAGATGGATTGTGAATTAATTTCCCCACGTTATTTACCTCATGCTGTAAGATTTGGCACTGACTATTTAACTTGAGGTACAGTGCATTTAGGAGAGCGCTAAGAATGCTTACATTTCCATGTATTCATTTAGTAGATGCTCTTCTCCAAAGCGACGTACGTCTCATAGAAAAATTCTTATCTCGCGTATGCTTTTCCTCATACTCTAGATAAAGAATGTGCAAAAGATGTTACGTTTTACATTAAACAGAATTTCATTAACTATGGCACAGACCTGCGTGAAATTTTTGTTAGTTTGCACAAACTCACTTATTCCACACTTCTCTTCCCTCGGTAGATGACTGAAAAAAAGATTTAGTAAGAGCATTTATTACAATCTTAAAAGCAGTATTGCTGCTTCCCTCAAAATCACTAAACGCTGATGAAGGGAATGTTAAGGATTGCACCGAGTTCCAGATAATTACAGAGTTTCGGCACAATCCGGAAGTACTTACCGAGTCCAATGTTGTCTCCAGAGCACGAAACTAAAATGGTACCGAAACAGCTCGTATTTTTATAAACTCACGGCAGAGAACGAATCGAGGTAAGTTTCAGAGGTGTGGTAATTTAAAATGGACCAGCTCCGTGGTAAAACTGGCACTCGCCAGCGTATGTCCATCTGGGACGGAAAGGAACCACGGTTCCATCTTGTTCCAAAGGTGCGACCACAACGCTGTACATGTCCTCACAGGTGATGTCAAACATGTCACGGATCTGCTGCCTAGAGGGGGGCTGCAGGTGTAGTTGGAGGTGGTACCACGTAGGATAGCTGTGTACCTACTGAAGCTGCTGGACGAGCGCCAGTACACACGCAGGGTGCTCTTTGCTGTCCAGAGGGGCAGCAGTCACCTGAAAGACAGAAGAAGAACCTCAATGTAAACTCTTCCTTCTCAAGCCCGTACTGCACCACTGGAACCGTCAATGGGCGCTCTTAACCTGGAACACACGACAACCTTCTGCACTCACCGGAGGTGCTGCTGATGGCCTCCAGGGACGCTGTGTAGTTTGTCCCACAGGTGATGCATCCCATCAGGCAGCGTGCGTCCGACGTATGGCACTTGGCTTCATTCTGAGATGATGTAAGCGAGGCAATGTAAAACTGGGCCCCTGTGGCCGGCAGCCAGGTGACATTGGTTATGGCCTGGGTCAACTGTATTACTCTTAAGTCCTCGAGACAGCACGGTCCTGGAAAATTAGAAATGTTCTTGTAAAACCATTATGCTTTCCACAAAGGTTCAATAATGCAAAAAAAAACTTCTAGATGTTTCTTTCAGACCTCTTACCTGTCTCCAAAGGTACAGTATAACTAGGTAAACTGCTGCCTATGGAGGTGCTGGCAATGGCACTAACTTCATAGGTAGAGCCACATGGGAGGTGACATATCTCACAGAAGCTTCCTCTTGACCAGCAAGAGTAGGAGTCTTTTTTACCCACTACGTTCACGGAATAGTTGGCCTCTGTGTTAGAGGAGGTCCGGGTGATTTTTACACAAGACATGTTGGACTGGTGGATACTCAGCGATTCTGGAGAGCATGGAACTGAAACACCAATGGGGATGAAGACGAATCAAGATGTATAAGTAATGTCAGCTACCTGTCGGAATGCTCTAGACAAAGAATAATGAAAGCTTCACATAATGCTTTACCTGTCTCTGCACTGTGGGGTATACAGCTATGGTTGCAACCTCTCATTTCGCTGCAAGGTGTAACTACGACATTGTGCCTGGTATTGCACCTGAGGTCAGAGAGCGCACAAACGGGGGCTGTGTCATCGCACTGGATGACCTCAGAGCTGCCACTCGCTTTAGTTGTAGTAGTCATAGATGTCAGCACCGTGAACTGCAGACCACATTATTTCGAGGGTCTCAGTGGATACCAGTGATATGGACACATCATGTGGACAGCAAGGAACTGCAGACATTCAAAAGAGAGCTGGTCAGCTCCTATATGCAAATTTATTTCGAAATGCTCAACTCTATTGCATATTCATCAGGAAGCACTCAACTTTGCATGTCATACGGTAATCGAGATCACATACATACACGTCTGCCCTTGTAAGCAAAAATTCGGTATGGATGTTTAGTTTGCAAACGAGCCTGACATCGAAGATGAAGATTCGAAGAACTGATTTAGAAACCCGCTTGATGGAACCTGCATCAGTACTATGGTCTTACCAGTCGTGTAATTAAGCACAAGTCCAGGTTGACCGGATCCAGCTGTGTTAAATGCAAGAACTTCTGCATAGAAGGTGAAGCCACAGGTGCAGTCATAGCTACAGCTGTTACTGGTGGTGTTGCACAACTCCTCACTACTATCATCACTCTTCACAAAGACTATGTGGTAATCCACCCAGGGCTCCTTGCTCCACACCAGCCTGCAGTCCCCCAGGGCTGACTCCTCTACCCAGAAAGAATGAGGAGGACAAGGGACTGGGAAGAACAGACGGCAAAAGGTTCTTCAGAACGTCCTTACTCCATGGTGGACATGTGCACCAGTAATTACATGTTAAAAAAAAAGGCTGTTAGCTCAGGAAAATTAGTTTGATTAATATGTGAGCTCTGAGCTCAGCATTATATTCTTTCAAACAACTAGAAGTGAAATGTTAGCAAGGAAAAATTAGAAGCTCAGAGCGCATTGATAAAAAAAGAAATCACATGAATCCAGCATCTCTGTGCCAACAGCGATCAGGACCACCAAATGACCTTCAAACTACAGCAGTAACATTGACCAACACGGCCTTAAAAATTGACGCCAGTGATACTGCTAAAACTCGCCAACTGGAAATTGAATTTGGCCAACACTGCAAGATGTATATTAACTGTGCTGGAGGTATTTTAAATTTTTTTCTAGGTGGAACAAAGTTCTACTGTTTGTTGTTGAATGCCTAGTAAGAATGTTCAGATTCAACCAGGATGGTCTTTGCATGTCACTGTTAATACCTCTATTACCAACAATGCAGGAGTCGTACAAGTGAGAAAGTTCACTGGACTGGATGGGTCACTTGGGCCAGCCTGGTTCTGGGCAGTGACCATGAGGGAATGGTTCTGGCCAAAGCTCAGAGGCGAGATCCAACAGTAGCTGTCATTGGAACTGCAGTTCTGTCCGGTAGAACTGGAGATGAAGTAGCTGTCTGCTCCTTGCACTTGATGCCAGTAGACAGCCATGCCTGTGGAACGGGTTGATTCCAGCATCAAATAAATTGACCCTGGCTCCGAAGGACCTACAGGAAGATGAATCATGATAAACGAGGGTAAGAATTCATGGTTTTGCCAATGAGAGTCAAGAAACTGAAAAATTTAAATAATGTATGTGGTCAAAATTTGTCACAACCACACGTGTGAAAATCGATTCTTATCTGTAATGAACACATTTTTCCTTACATGTCAATATCAATGAACTGTGGCCCTCACGTGTGATCTGGCAGATGACGGCATCGTCACTCGAGAGGCCGTCAGGACCCCAAGCATTGGCTGTGATTCAACAGGTGGTGCCAGGTTCAAGATCAGTCAGGTTCATGAAGGTGTTGGTTATATTCATGCTGACTATAATGCCAAACCCTTCCTTTACAACCTGCAGTGTGTAAAACACTCCATGTGCCACTTGACTCCATGTCAAGATGATAGTGTTTTTGTCAGGAGAAGAGGCATTGAACTTCGGGGCAGCCACCGCTGGAAGGTCAGAGAGCACGGATGAACATTGCTGATGTCAATTATGCTGGAATACAGAAAGCAAATGAGCTTCTGTCTTTTTCTGTGCTCTCTCTTTTAACTGGCGGGTATGGACCCAGCTTACAAATATGGAAGGAATAAGGAAATAACTTGTCATTTTGCTTATACAGAATTCCTCTGAGCCCAAGGCACCTCAATATGAAAAAAAAATAAATAAATAGGTGTCAACTTAAGGAAAGTAACTTTGAGAAGCAGACTCAGTCAAGTCTACTAGCATTTTTTGTAATTACTTTAAATTAAAATTCGACGACATCATGTTTATGTGACACCTGTCCTGGCGCTCAGGGGGGGGATGGCTGGCTCCTGGCTGCGCTCTGGGACAGGACGCTGATCATTGATGGTGTACTCGCTGTAGGGCTGGAGGTCGCGCACCGTTGCAGGGGATCCCGACACTGCAGTTTCCGAGTACAACTCGCCGCTCGCGGACTCCGCGCGCAGGATGTAGGCGCTCGCGCCGCTCGCCGCACCGAACTCCGCGGTGATGCTGTGGCTGCGGTTCGAGCGCGCGCTGCGCATGTTGTGCACATCTGGAGCTGCGCGCACACACGCACAAATGCGCGTTGGCGCAGCCTTGTTGTAGGCGCGTGTATCGCTTGCCACGAAGACGCGTGCAGTTCATGCGCGATGCTAAAGAGGTGAAAGGTGGAACGCGAACCTACCCGTCCGTCGTCGCTGTGATCTCCGCAGCGCTGAGCACGGCCGCAGCGGAGTCCAGGCCAGGCGTCGACCCGCACGGTGTACGCGGTGTTCGCGGACAGAGAGCTGAGGGATCCCGTGATCACCGTATCGGCACTGAACTGCACGAAGACGGGCGGCGCGTTGCCGTGACCCTGTAGGAGGCGCACCCAGGCTGGACGAGCGCTCCAGCGCACCGTGACACTCGAGGTTGCCGTGAATACAGACACTGTGAAAGCTGCGGGAGGCAGAATAATAATAATAATAATCGTTATCAGTCATCTTCTTTTAAATAATGCGTACAGTATTTCTTTTTTGATTCCGTCATGCCAGTATTCATAAGTAAATTAGGCTCCAAACCTTCTACATAAGCCTACTTTATTATTTTTACACAGCCATTTATTCCCGAAAATTACCGTTTTCTGCAGCACATATCTGTGAATGAAAGACAGAATATATACTTTACAACCCTTGTTGGTATACACACACACACACACACACACACACACACACACACATTTTCTGAACCGCTTGTCCCACAGGGTCGTGGGGAACCGGAGCCTACCCAGCAACTCAGGGCATAAGGCTGGAGGGGGAGGGGACACACCCAGGACGGGACGCCAGTCCATCGCAAGGCACCCCAAGCGGGACTCGAACCCCAGACCCACTGGAGAGCAGGACCCGGTCCAACCCACCCCTCCCCTTGTTGGTATTACTTCTCTATTCTAACATATCAAGATCATAACTTAAGTACATGTTAAACTTTTTATATTTTGTGGCCTGTATTTAGAATGTAGCTTGCTTGTTGAAGACAGGGATGTCGAAAGGTTACTAGGTTGATTATGATCTTTGTGTTAAAATGTATTCTTACGGTAGAGAAGCCCAGGCCTAAAAGGAAACAAATAAAGGATTTTAAGTTCTCCCAATCCATTCTTTTTTGGTAGCACGATATGATTATTTTGTGACTGAGAAGCGCTGGGCATTCACTTCTTTTTCTCTTCCGTTTTTATTGCACTAATTTTTAGTGCTCGACCCACACCGCTGCCCTCCTCCCTGTCGGCCGCGAACCTATCGCAGAAAATACGAAAAACACTCACACACAAAGGGACACTTACACTACAGAGTCACAGGACAAAGGATATTTTCCAAGTAATGTGGGAGACGTTTGCCTGAGGGAATCCCATATCTCTTTTCTGACACGTTTGTTATTATGGGCTGTTATTTCAAGGCCCAAGGGTATGATTTGTATAAGAACGATTAATGGGCACAATATGTATTTGATTAATGGACAGAATAGTGGCCGTCGCGAGCAGGCATAGATGGCACCAAACAATGGCAGCAACAACAATGGGCAGCAGCGAATGTAGTGGTTGAAGACATGGACTTGTAACCTGAGTGGTTGGTGCGAACACCCGCTTTGGTGTTATGGTGATGTCGAAGGTGTTTAGCCTGTCTGTATAAATGGGTGCTGTGTAAATCGCTTTGGATAAGAGCGATTTTGAGCAGCGACTTTATAATAAAGTAAAGAGAGAGATGGTGAGAGAGTCATTGTGCAATCCAGATGTGGAACTACTTTGTCTATCACTGAGGCCTTTTTACCTTCCGCGAGAATCTGGGAATATCATCATTTGTGCAGCATATGTTCTGCCGAGCGGGAATGCTGTTAAAGCGGCTAGCTGCATATCTGACTGTGTTCACAAGCAACTGAAGCGCGCTCCTGGAGCTCCAGTTTTTATTCTTGGCGATTTTAACCATTGTAGACTGGACCTCTCACTTCCAGGGTATGAACAGTATATCAAATGTAATACCCGAGGCAATAAGATTTTAGATAAATGTTATGGGAATGTGAAGGATGCATATGTTGCCAAGCCAAAACCTCCATTGTCAAACTGCGATCATAACATGATTCACTTGATTCCTGTCTATAGAACTCTTTTAAAAAGGATAAAACAACAGACAAAGACTGTGTCTGTTTCGTCTGATGATAGCATTGAAATTTTGAAGGGTTGCTTTGCTTGTACGGACTGGGAACTGTTTCATGAAGTGGACATTGAGGATGCCACAGAGACAATAACAGATTATATTAACTTTTGTGTGGACATAGTTGTTGAGAAAAAAACTGTAACTGTTTTTCCTAATAACAAAAGTTATATAACAAGGGAGGTAAAGGAGTGTTTAAACAGGAAGAAGTTGGCTTTTATCAATCAAGATAAAATGGAATTAAAATTTGTCCAAAAGGAATTAAATGCTTTGTTGAAGGGGACAAGGAAAACACAGAGATATTATAGAACAAAATTTTAATTCAGGGGACTCCAAAAAACTTTGGGATGCTATAAAAGTAGTAACTAATATGGAACCTCCCAAAAAAGGCTCATAACTAGCAATGACCAACAAAGAGCAGATGACTTAAATGACTTTTTCCTTAGGTTTGAGTCACCTTCTGGGCGAATGGTCTCTATTATATGTAACTCAGATCAGAGATTAGAGGTAGCCCCACACGTAGTTAGTTCCCTATTTAGAGGCATACGAACCAAAAAATCCATGGGTCCTGACGGAATTTCTGCTTTTTTGATAAAAACCTGTGCCAATGAACTTACTCCAGCATTCTGCCCTATTTTCCAGAAATCATTAGACTTGCATACCATTCCGTCCTTGTGGAAAAAAACTATAATTACGGCGATTCCCAAGAAAAATTGCCCAGTTGAAAATTGTGATTTTAGACCAGTGCCTTTGACTTCAAATGTTATGAACTGTTCTAAAGGACGAGGTTAAATTATCCCTTGACCCGTTTCAGTTCGCTCATAAGGGTGGACGGGGCACTGAGGACGCCATTAATTTATCACTCATTTAGTGAATAGGCATTTAGAAGATACCCAAGCATATGCACGTCTACTTTTTCTAGATTTTAGTTCGGCTTTTAACACACTTCAACCCCAGCTACTAATTAGGAAGCGGACAGAGTTAAAGGTGAATCCCTTTTGCATTAAGTGGTTTTATTCGTTTTTAACAAATCGAACACAACAAGTCAGGGTCAACAATTCTTATTCTGAGGTGAAGACTACCAATATGGGGGTCCCGCAAGGCTGTGTTAGCTCACCCATTTTATTAATATTATATACTAGTGAGTGTGTTACTAGTCAGGATAATACCTTCTTCATCAAACTTTTTGATGATATTGCAATATTGAGTTTATTGGACAGAAACACTGCACCTTCGCACTACTTTTCTGAAGTTGCCAGGTTTGTGGGGTGGTGTGACGACAACTCCTTGATTTTAAATGAAATGAAGGCTGTTGAAATGATCTTCGACCCCAGATCTGTGGGGGATCATAGTCCTGTAATAATACATGGTAATACTATTGAACAGGTTTCTTCATATAAATACTCGGGTGTTTATACTGATAATCTGTTACGTTGGTCTGCTCACATAAACAGTCTGTGTTCTAGATTGCAGCAGAGACTACATTTTTTGTGAAGGTTGAAAGTATTTGGGGTAAACCAGAAGATTCTATTATTTCAGTTTTACCAGTCTGTTTTTGAGAGCCTGATAAGGTATGGTATTACAGCATGGTACAGAAACTTGACTGTCCAGTTAAAATCGAAACTTGGACGACTAGTGCATACTGCTCTAAAAATTATAGGGTGGGAAGAGAAAAGACCCATACAAGAGTTCTACAAGATATCTGTTTTAAAACAAGCTAAAAAAAATTGCTGCTGATGACACACATATTCTACATGAGAACTTTAAGATGTTGCCCCCAGAATTTTGATGTGTAAATCAAATCGTTGTAAGAATTATTCTTTTGTGCCAACTGCAGTTAAATGATTAAATAGGGAATTCCAAAACGTGAGATTTTAGACTGGTATAGAGGTTTTTAAACTTTGAACGTTGTTTATTTATTTTTTAATTTATTTTTTAATTGTATGTTAGGTCGTGTATTGTTTTATGCGAGTCCAAATGTTGTGCACTGGCCGTGTCATGGTGTCCAAGACAAATTTCCCTGGAAAGGGACAATAAAGTATATTCTATTCTATTCTATTCTATTCTATTCTAAATTATGTAATGAAAATACTGTATCATTTTTTCTCCTGACTAGGGATCCCTCACACTCGTACACAGGCTCGTTACTTTTAGTTTATTTCGTGTCTGAAAATATGTATCTATATATTCCCGTGAATGCTGGCCGGGAAATAACTTAGTTATTTAAATCATCTTAATTTGGGAGATTTGGTGAAGAGTGTACGCTAGTGCAGTGCTGGCGATAGCGAGCTCGCCAGCCCTACGCGATCACATGTGTGCATGTGCGTGCACGCGCGTGAGTTCCGTGAGCCACGCGCAGAGTCACCAAGATGGCAGCTCGAGCGGAGCACGGGCTGAAGAAAGTAGTTTGGCAAAGTAAGTGCGGGCGGCCATCGGCGTTTGTCGCGCGGCGAGTGGGCCTTGAGCACATTGAATTTGTTTCCTAAACGCGTCTGCGCGGTTGTGAAATATTTACGTATGTGTCGCAGGAGCTCGCGGACGCACTTGTTGAGGTGCGTGGAAAAAAAAAAAAAGTTTTTTTTTGAAATGCGGAAGTGGGGAAAGACACGACGAGCGCGAGCGCGAGGCGGCGGCGCAGGACATCTCTGCTGAGGGACGCTACAGGAGCCGCGCTCTCCTTTCACACTCGTATTTATTCTTTTCTCCCGCGTTTAGTGGGAAGTTTAACACACCCCCAAAACCCCGAAACAACCCCAAAGTGTAGCCGAAGTGTTGGTTAGCATCATGACCAAAGCGCCACGTCGTTATTTAAAGATTTAGGAAGCTAGCGGTTAGCCGACTTGCTATATTCCTGACAGAACAGAGCTTGAAGGACGCTACAGACTTATTTGCAATCTCAGTTTTTAATTTCACTTTCATAAAAGATAGTTTCCCTTACTGTGTGTACCTGCTACTCTCGGCAACTTTATTTTTTAAACCATTAACTGGATCACGATGAGAAGCACCGATTTTTTTTTTTTTTTTTTTAGTTTGACCCAATTCAGTTGTCAGCCATTTTTCACAGCACAGGTCCTCATAACTTTAAATTCCCATTTAACTACAAAAAAGTGCATAAGGACCCAGTTGTCATACCTTTGACCTGTGCCATGGACAGGAGATGATGCGAAAATACCATAACCAGTTTTCAGTGTTTCAGAAATGCCCTGGCTTTGCACAAGTTTTCTCTTTGATGAGAAAAGTTAAGTTAGTTAGAAGTTACTCCTTATATAATATTGGTAAACATGATTAATACACATAAGGCACTTTGCTCTTTTTCACTCTCACATATTTGTTTTGCAGAGATTAAAGACACTATCATTGCAGACTGTAGGAAGTCTGAGGTGTGGAAGGTATGTCTTGTGTACCACTGGTTTTCCATCCATACTAGTGTACTTCCTACTACTGCTGAGGTATTTTGTTCTCGCATCAGTAAGTACTGACAGTGGTAACAGTCCCTTTTTGCATACAATGCTTTTTTTAAAATTATTTGGCATTGATAGTCCAGCGACACCTACATCTATAACAGAGTGCGTAATTGTAAGGCTTCCTGAGAATTAGGTTTCAGATATATGAATTCGGTTCACTGTATCCCGTCACAGATCTTGATTCTGGACCACTTCACCACCAAGCTCCTTTCATCATGTTGTAAAATGCCTGATCTGATGTCAGAAGGCATCACCAGTAAGTAACAGAAGTTTTCAAATGTTTGATAAGCTTAGCCATCTCATTGTTACATGGACATTCGCTGATAAGAGCACCAGCAATTAATTCCTCTTGAAAAACTCCACTCCTGATGATCTGGACTCCCTGGTTTGTAAATGCACAAAATCTGGGGTGACTCTCTATCCATAGAAACCTAGGGAGTGGTTCACTTGGTTTGATCGCTAGTCTTGAGTGGATGGTTATTCAAAGAGCTGTGAGTTCTGCTCAGATTGGTAACTAGACAATTTTCTTTGTCATGTTATATCATAGCCAAAGTCCTCACTCCAGTAGTTGATGAACCTTGACTATAGTTTGGTCTGTTGTATTTCTGTTTTCCAACTTGATGATCAAGAAAAATAGTGTACTACTCACATAATTAATTTAAAAGCTGATAACTAAGCTGTAATAAATAAATGTTGTTAATTATTGACCAATGTGGGTCTTTCAAAATGCAACGTAGCAGCTCTAACCACTACATGACCTGCTGCCCACAATTTTTATCATATGTAGTGTAACACCTGACATGGGTACTTTTCTTTGTAATCAAAATAAATTTCTCATCTACAGTTGTTGAGGACCTTTTTAAAAAGAGGGAGCCTGTTCTTGAAATGAAGGCCATTTACTTCATGTCTCCAACAGAGAAGGTTTGTTGCAGCTTTTTTTATTTATTTATTTTTTTTTTTTAACTTGGCACCTACTTTAATATCCTGTAAGCAATCTGTAGCCTCATTTTTTTTTTTCTCATTACTTACTTTCTTCAGTGTGTTGATGCTCTTATTGGTGACTTCAAGGGAAAACCCAAGTACAAAGCTGCTTATGTGTATTTCACAGACTGTGAGTATGTTATGTAAGAAGAGCAACTTTTCACAGTTTTGAGTTATGGAGTTCTCACGCTGACACATATATTTTAAGTCAGTATTGGTTATTAGAATTTTTTAAAATTTAGTATTGAGACTTTTGTTAAACATTTTAAAAAGTATATTATCTGCTGTAATGGAAACACTTTTCCTTTATAGATTGTTCAGATGCACTGTTTAACAAAATGAAGATGCACTGTGCAAAGTCAATTAGAGTCTGTAAGGAAATAAACATTTCATTTCTGCCTAAAGAGTCTCAGGTAAGTGTCTAGTTTCTAAAGATTCGTAGCATTTTAGATTTCGGGGAAGCTGGCATCTCATATTTAGGTGCAAGAAAGCGTCCGTAGAAATTTGAAACGTTAAACTCTTAGAACTTAAACAAAATACCCCATTAAAATAAAAAACACAGCAAATCATTGTGTTCTTTTCTGTGTTTAACACACACACACACACGCACACACACATTTCGCAGGGACATCTGATAAAAAGCCACATGCAACAGTTCTTTCTGTTGGGATATTATGTAGCTAAAAGTAATGTCATCCCTTTGTATTTTTTTTGTAGGTATTCACTTGTGACAAGCCGGGTGCCTTCAGAAGTATTTACAGCATCCACAGCCAGGATAAGGAGAAGACCCTGGAGGCATTAGCAGATCAGATTGTCACACTATGTGCAACTCTGGAGGAGAACCCTGGAATCAGATACAGGTAGGAGAATACAGTCATCCCCGAGATAATGAACATTCGACTTATAGAAATTCTCATTTATGAAGAACGTTATCTAATACCACTTTTCCATTTCCCCAAAGTTTTCTAATAAAAAAAAAAAAAACTCTTTCAAAGATTCCTTATGCTTATGAGTGAGGCATGCCTTCTGCTGCCTACCAGGTGGTAATCTCAGCAGTTACAATGTGGTCGCAGTTAAATGTTTGGTCAGCGTCTCTCCTCTTACAGTACCATTTGTGTTATTTTTTCTAACTCTTTAATGCATCGTGGCTACGTCAATGAAGAGCTTACGAAAAAGTGGGAACACGCACACACGTGCACTAACACACTACTGACAGTTTAGAGTCGCCGGTTGACCTCAAACATGTCTTTGGGAGGAAACCCACACAAACACGGGGTCAACATGCAAAATCCACACAAACTTAAATGGGAATCGAACTCATGTTGAATTGCCCAGCTCAGTGTTGTGAGACACATCAGTTTGTTCAGTGAGTGCGAATAAATTTGTATTGTTTTCATACATTCCTTTATTTCACTGTTGTTTTTTTTGCACATCAATACTGGGTATCGTGTGTATGTTGTGTTTGTGAGTGTTTAAGTGTACTGTATATGAGAACTTGGAAGGAGCTGAACAAGTGCAGGTAGACCTATGGAATTAATAATAAAAAAGCCATGAAGTATTAAGTAATTAATGAAGGGAAACTCATTTGTTGTCTTATAACCGTTTATTATTAAAGTAACTGTCCATTTTAATGGAATTTGATGATATTTCAGCAAAAATGGGTGTTGGTTTTGGGATTTTCAGGAACCTGTTACCTTCGTAAGGCAAGTGAAGACTACAAGAAAATGACATCATTAATGTGAATTCAGATTTCATATATAGAAACCTGTCGTGATATTTAGAATATCTGTATGTAAATTTTGTGATTTCTTTTTTTTCAATAATTAAGGTTTTTTTTTTTTTTTTTTTTTTAAAGAGAGTCAAGTTTAGATAATGCTAAAAAGCTTGCTGAGCTTGTAGACAAGAAACTCGCCCATCACTATGAGATTGATCAAGGTCAGCCAAAAAAGGTAAGTATTCAAAGCAGCAGTTATATTTCATATTCATGTTTATTCATGATAATCATTTTACATTGTTGTTTTGTTTTTTTTTAGTCAAAGACCCAGGCCCAGTTGCTGATAGTTGAGAGAGGATTTGATCCAGCAACTCCAATACTACATGAGCTGACATATCAAGCCATGGCCTATGACCTCCTCCAAATCACGAACGATACTTATAAGTGAGATATTTACTTTTTTATACTATCAGGTGTTATGTTTCAGAGCAACTTCTTGGCAGTTTTTGTTACTGTATTCTAAATAATTAGTAAAATGGATTAAGGGTTTTTAATTGAACATGTGAAATGTAGTATTTAGATGTTTTTATTTGATTGAATTGACAGTTGCATTGTGTTCTGTGAATTTTTGTTATATCACAAACTGCTTGCTGTCTTGTGCCATCAGGTACAAGGCGAAGGATGGCTCTGAAAAGGAGGCGTTGCTAAACGAGGATGATGAGCTTTGGGTCAGACTTCGTCACATGCATATTGCTGACGTGTCAGAGTGAGTTCCTGAAAGAAGCAGTTTTTAGGCCTTTCTGTACTATCACTTGCTAACTTTGTAAATCACACGGTCTGATTTAACATTAGTAATAATTCTTTGTGATTGATCATTTCTATTGGTTTTGTTGTAGACAAATACCAAAGCTGGTGAAGGAAATCTCTGCCAACAAGAAACAACAAGATGGGAAAAATGTCAGCTTTTATTGATTCTTATTTGATTCTGTACTTCTGTTCTTCATGATTCTGTAATTTTATCCAGTTTTTGGAATTTGAAGAAATTCTGTTTTTCTTTTGTATTTTTAGGTCACAATAAGCGGCTTGTCTCAGCTCATGAGAAAGATGCCTTCATTCCGTAAACAACTTGAACAGGTGCAGTAACTTGCTAATGCTGTTCTTTGTGTTTAAGGCTTAGATCAGGGGTGTCCCACCTTTCTAGGCAAAGGGTGTAATCATTATTGTGAATTGGTTTGAGGGCCACATGTATGAAAATCACAACATGTGTCATACTGAATCTTAATATCTAAATTGAAAAGTAAATCATATAATGCAGTAGTATTAAATACATTGCTTTTACGAGATATATTATCATCAAGTAATTCATCTGATATATAAAGGGATATCAGATACTTGCTGGAAATAATTCTGGAAAAAGTGTAACAAAAAGAAATTTTGAGCTTTTCCTTCAAGTTGGAGGCACACAGAATATTAATGCACTCCAGTAATCATATGACAGGAATAGACCACTATACCCCTGACCTGGACAAGTGGTTAAGGATGGTGAATAATAATGAATGATAGTGTAATAATAAAACCTTGCATTTTTAAAGTGTTCCCAACACTAGTGGCTAACTTCTGCTGATAGCATAATGGTAAGAGCTATTTCCATTGGTTACGAAGGTTGGAGATTACATTTATTCATTTAGCTGATGTTTTTCTCCAAAGCAACTTACAATGTTAAGGTTACAATTATCACAAGCTTACAATTATTTACCCATTTATGCAGCTGGGTAAATTTACTGTAGCAATTTAGGGCAAATACCTTGCTCAAGGGTACTACAGCCAGAGGTGGGGATCAAACCTGTGACTTTTGGGTCCAAAGGCAACATCTCTAACCATTACGCTACCAGCTGTACCACATTCAGGCCTCACCTACTGCTATAGTACCCTTGAGCATGGTTCTTGCCCTAAATTACTCCAGTAAGAATTACCCAGCTGCATAAATGAGTAAATAATTGTAAGCAGCTTAACATTGTAAGTTGGCTCTGTAGAAAAGTGTGAGCTAAATGGAAAACAATGTGAATGTAACTTGTCAGTGCAGCAAGTCATATTCTGTCGCAATAAGCTTTTTTCTTACAAACTTTTTTAACTCGAGATGTATTTTATCAGTAACTCCAATCAAAATATTCTTTACAAATTCGTATCAAAATCCAAAAATGGTTTCTATTTTTTGCAGGTAATTTGAGATACTGCACAACTTACTTTAAGCAGTAATTCTGCTAGGGAGCACATTACATTTATTCATTTAGCAGACACTTTTCTCCAAAGCGACATACATCTCAGAAAAGACTATACCACGTATTCTTAAATTCCATTGTTGTCTGAAAAAGTTTACTTTTTCAGTGTGTATCATCTTTATAAAATTCTCATTGAAATTTGAAGACTTGATGTATTTAATTCTATAATGTTTCTTAATTGTATATTCCTTAAGAACTGAAATGGCTTTATTATATAGGAAACAAATGGACTTGTTCGTAATTTCATTTATAACACATTTTGACATTCAGCTGGATACTTAGTAATGCAGCCTGCAGTCATTGGGTGTTGTCTTGTGCCATCCTCACGAACTTGAAAAGTGCAGGTTCGTCCGTTTCACTTGTAATTACAGTTTCTACTTTCATCCTAAACTTTGCTTGCTCGTTTTAGAAGTCATTTTCAGCCCTCAAGTTTAAGTAAATTTCAGTATTAACAGAGAACAAGTAACCCGGTGTAGAAAATGCTGTCAGCGATAAAATCGAAGCATACAAAATGTGCAATACAGAACTGCAGTTTTGACCCTGAGGAAGACACCTGCAGGTGAATAGGCGCTCAGAATCTAGCGGAGCCTTGACTGGGGACAGCAGGTCTGCTGTCCGCTGTTCTGTCCCTCGCCCTTACCAGTCGCAGCTTGCTGCGTGTGTCTGACTGCGTTTTCATGTAATCCAGTAAAATGTATGGTATTTATAGTGAGCTTAGTATGTATAAATCATTGACAAATGGAGAGGATCTTGCTGGCAGCATTATGTGAGACAGTTGTCTGACAGTTGTGTACAGGTGATTGATTATTATACACCACTGACTGTTTATTGTTCCTAAAATTCAGTGTTGGTTATTTACATATACACTGGGCATAGGCAAATTATTTGAGCAACAAAGTATGGGCCTGGTTCTATATCAAAATGTTATTCCTTCCAGGCTTTAAATTGTTAATATACTTGTCAAAAGTCTAGATTAATACTTCTTACAGATGAAGTGAATTTTTGACCTTTCCCTAGTCTAGGCATTTATTGTCACTATTAAATTCCTGAAATGTTTTCCTTGCTTCCATATATGGACAGTGAAAGCTATGTGGTGTAGTAATTATGTAATTGCAGGATGAACAGGGTACCCAGGTAGGAGGAGCATAAAAAGGGAAAACATATCAAACAAATTAAGAGGAAAACTGTTGCTGTACAAACTGTCATTTCCTTTACCTTTCTCTGCATGTTAAATATTTTTATGCCTTTTATAAGGATGTGCTGGTTTAAAAAAAAAAAAAAAAAATCTTTCCATTGTAGAAAACTGTTCATCTCAGTTTAACTGAGGACTGCATGAACCAGTTCCAAAGTCATGTGGAGAAGCTGTGCAAAGCAGAGCAGGTACTTCCTTTAACGAGGAACTCTTTTGTTTACATGTGCTGTTCTGTGGTTCATAACTTACATTTTCATGCAGCATTTTCGGATTAAATTTTGTCTACTTTTCAGCATTAAGATCACTAAAACATTTATGAAAGGCCTTCCACTGATACTCCCAACACTCTTGGATGTAATAGAATTTGCAAAACTTCAGGTGTGTGCCTAAAGTGTGCTCTTTGCATTTGGCTGTGTGTGTGTTTGTTCCCCAGGACTTAGCTTTAGGAGCTGATGCAGAGGGTCAGAAGGTCAAGGACCCAATGAGGACTCTTCTTCCTGTGTTGTTACACCCTCATTCGACCTATGACAAGATACGCGCCGTGCTGCTTTATATATTCAGCCTTAATGGTTTGTTACCTAAGATTGAGTTCAGGCCACACCATGTTTTCCCGTAGGAGTCATACGCTTGATGTGTCGTAGCAATTTGCTGCCTGCAGCTTTATATGTCTTGATGCGAAAAATGTAACTTCTGAATGAATATTGTCTATATAATACATTATGTGTAGTACTGTTTAGTGCTTCTGTTTGTCTGGACTCTGACTTTAGTGATCGTTACTCCATGAAAAGATCTGCATTTTGTATTACTGAAGTGAATGCACTGCAACAAAGCATTTAATGTAACTTTTTACATTTAGTCAAGTACCAGAAATTACTCATACTTCTTAATGGATTTTGCCCTAGTAATTAATCCTGTAATTCTACAGCCTTGTTAAACTTGGCAGTTATTGATAGTTGCAGAAAAGGCATTCATTATATGGGTTTTAATTTTTCTGATGACAGGGACAACTGAAGAGAACCTCAATAAACTCATTCAACACGTCAAGATTGAGAATGAAAGTGAATTTATTCGAAATTGGAAGGATCTTGGTGTTCCTATCATCTCATCAGGGGTGAGTGATGCCACCCTTAACATGTGTTTTCATAAATGTGAGAATAGTTTTCTATTACTTTCAGAACTTACACTTATGCTGTTCTGTAGTATCTACATTGTTTAGTCACAAGTGAGTATAATATTGGTTCTTGTTTTTTCAGTGTGAAGGTATGTAGAAAATTTTGTAGAAATGATGATCCTGTTAGAAATAAAATGGTAATTAGGTAGTAGGTCGAAGGTAATGCCCAAATTGTATTTTCTATTATATGTACGTCACTTTGGAGAAAAGTGTGTGCTAAATGAATAAATGTAAATGTAATGATGAAATTCTCTTGAGCAAGACACTTACCCTGAATGGGTGCAATAAACTATCTAGCGGTGTGAATATAATTCTAAGGTGCTTTGGGTTTGAGTGTGAGCTAAGCAAGTTACTGTAGTAACAGATTTGTGATAACTTATAAACATGTGGTGAGAATATTCCTTTGACCCCTGTTTGTTGCAGATGGGACTAAAATTCATTCATTGTTCCTTATGTACAGACCAGCTTCTTCCCGTTTCGCAAGTCATCGCGGCGGGAACGATCCCTCGAAGGCACCTACTGCCTCTCTCGATGGACACCAGTCATTAAAGATGTGATGGAGGTATGGGCTGCTGCACAGCACTGTGCCTGAGGATGTTTTAAAGGCTTTTTGCCAGCTTGTGTTCAGTATTAACTTACCTTTAAGCCCCCTAAAAACAGCCCTTCAGAGTTCAGTGAGAATTTTGCTGAAATATTTTTCATTAACTACCGTTATTTGGTTTGCCAGGGTTTTAACCCCCTTTTTTTTGTAGAGACACGCTATTATTTGTAGCTCCTAGGTTATTCAGCTTTTTTTATACCAGCTTTTCATTGTTTTCATTTTTACTTATTGAGTTCTCCCATTACGATAAATATTCAGACTGAGAATTTATTTGTGACTATGACAGGATGCCATTGAAGGCAAGCTGGACACCAGAGAATGGCCCCATCAGTGTGAGGGTCCATCTGCTTGGAATGGGTCTGGAGCTGTGAGGTAAACTGTCACACCCTTTGACTTAAGTTGTTTCATCTAGCGTTTTAGCTACTATGCATAAGCTTAACCATCTTAGGGCAGCACTTCCTGTTTTTTGACAATTTTTCATTAATAACAAGAATTACTGATAATTTTCTCTGAAAATCTACCGGTAGCAGTTCCTGTTAATATTCTGTTTTCTGACAAATCACGATGGAGGTTGTAAAGTCATAAGGTCACCATGGCTGATTGCTGATTCTCAGTGCCCGCCAGAAACACAAGCCCAGTGCCCTTGATGAGCGAAGGAGTGGCTCCCGGCTCATCGTCTTCATCTTAGGTGGGGTCAGCTACTCTGAGATGCGATGCGCCTACCAAGTCACACAGGCCATCAAGTCCTGCGAGGTCATCATCGGTGGGTATCACTTCCATGGGGGCCTTCAAAGGGACAATAATATTTTTCTTGTTTAACGTTATCATTTCTGTCTTCCAGGATCTTCTCATATTCTAACCCCGACTGGGCTGTTAGATGACATCCAGGTCCTCAGCAAGGCTCCCATGGAGAAATTTGAAATACTGGATGAAAAGGTCACTGCTTGAATACATCACAGCATAGAAATGTAGAACTAAAGGGACTTTCTGCTTGCTTTTTCAATGCGTTGACATTGTTCCACCTTGTGAATCACTGCCTTAAAAATCTAAAATTTGTTTTAATTTATAATTCTCATACTACTACTTTTTTTTTTTTCTTTTTTTTTTTTTACACCCAGGTTTACTGACAGTTTAAAATAAAAAAAGCTTAATTTCTGGTCTGTGTACTGAAGTGCTGCCTTTTATTCACTTATTTGTTGCAGTTCTGAGGCATTTAAAGGCCCTGCCCTGTAACTGGATTACTGCAGTTTGCATTTTAACAACGAGGAAACAGAAAGTGACAGAGTAAATTCAGTACACTTTTACCTATATAGAAGTATTTTAATAATTAAAGTAAATTAATGTAATAGCATAAACATATCTGGCAATTCAGAACTTACAGTGGGGCACTGGGATATGAAACAAAATTCCTAAAAGTCATGTGTGAAGCCTTGGTTTAACTGGTCCAGTTGATAGGTCATAGTGTTGGTTATTTATGCCAGTTCATTGCCCCTAAAATGCAACATTAAAGTGCAGTATTCCTGAATAGGTGGCAGTCTTTAAATGTCTTCAAAATTTCAAGTAGCATTAATTAAGCAGTTAAGCACAAATGAAACACTTAAAGGAGGATAAAGAAAAATAAACAAACTAGCCTGCACACTGTTTGTCAGGAGCTGAGTTTGAAACCTCTTCCCTTAACTCAGATTCAAATGTTAAGTGACTGCACTGTATGGCCCTTCTTTTGTTATTGTTATTAATGTGTTTTTGTAGTTGTATTTAAAAACATAAATGTTTAATGGACACCATGATTCTGAAATGCTTAATTCACTTGGGTGTTAACTTGTAAACTTGTATGTACAACCATTTGCCTAGAGAAATGTGGATATACAATTCCCCCCCCAGTACATCCACAATGTGTAATTTGTTCCATTGTGATATGATTCAAGTATTTTATTGAAGTGCTAAACATTGAATAAGGGACCCGTGACTTTGAATTGCAATATTAATGGCTTATCTCAAGTTGTTGAAGTTGAAAAATTTCTTCCCTGAGAAAATTCAAATTTGGTGTCCTGTCTGAATTGAGATTAGGAAACTAAGCCTGTGCCTCCAGGAGAGGAAAGAGATTTGGCTGTTTGGGAAAATATGTGGCAAGAACGATCTGGTTATTCTCAGCTGTTATTGTGACAGCTGAGAAGAACAGTCGGGACCTGTGCTGAGAATATTTTGTTGCGACAGTACAACAGGGGAACCTGATATTTCTTCAACAAAACAACTGAACCTTTCAAGAGAAACTCAGTAACCCAGAGAGGTCTGTTTGCTACATTGTATGTGGTTGATGAACAGGGGTGTCAGATGAACAGTGGGTGTTACCTGTTCTCAGGGAAGCCAGTGATGTGATCTTATGTAATACAGTATAGCTGTCCTACTTTTCTGACTTGGGTTTATTTATATTTAATAATATAAAATGACAGGCTATGTGATAAAATTCTTTTAACATTATCACTTCATGATTATATGGATGAAGGATATTATTCTGTCAACTTAGTAGCAGCATTATGGTGTTTCTTGCTTCTGTGTGTGGTCATGACCTGCAAGATGGGTAATGACTGATGCCTGTGTGCCACCTCGTGTTTACCTTCATATCTGCAAGCTACAGACTGGATTATAGTATATCCACATCCACTGAAGATCATTATCATAAAGTCATTTTAAATCATTACAGAATGGAAAAAAAAAATGCATGTTTTTGGAATGGTGACCAACCCTAAAAGCAATTATTATACATTTGAATAACATTATCTTTAAATATAAATAGGACAAACGGTAAAATTAAATCACAGCTATATTTATGCTGAGAAATCGGTCTTGAAATGTCTACTGGAAGATTTCAAGACATAAGGAAGTTCGCAGATGCAAGATCTTATGATACTAACAGCTATCATTTGTCCCACTGCTATGTGGGTCCAGACCGTGCAGCTTCTGGTACAGCTCCACTTTGGCCAAGTCCACAGACAGGTTTCTGGCCATTCGCTCTGTTGTCTGCTTCATGCTCCAGGCAGCCTCAATAGCCATGTCCAGGGTGCGACTGACCTCTTCATTCTGGAGAGAGGAGTCACCGCACAAAGCAGGTAAAATAAGACCATTGCTGAACTTATTTCATAGCTTTCATATGTGATAGAAGTGCTGCTGTCACTTCTTCTGGGAGGGTGGGAGTGATTTCATGAAGTTGAAAATACCTTATTTAGATAAGGAAATAGACAAAAATTGGAATTGTCCAACTGAACAAAAACTTTACAGTTGTTTCCACTGGACAGTATTAAACAGCTTTTTGCATATATTTGAGCTGTAGCTGAAGTAGCCCCCCCCAGGAGTCATGTCTTGCAAGTCGTTTTTTTGGCCAGTTGGTGTACGGCGTGCACCTCAAACATGAATTGAATTGATGTGCTTTGCAGATGATGGCAGTACAAAAGCAGCTGTGATGGAACAGAAACTAGCACACTCTGTGACTGTGAAATGCGGATATGTCCTGACCTGAGGAACAGGCTGACCTCACCTTCTTCTCTCTGGACCTTCTGTGACTCCTGGCCTTTGAAGCAGTGTGAGGTGGACACTGTGTTTTTTGGAAGAGTTGATTTCTAGGCAGCATGGCGAAATCTGATTGTAAGGAGCGTCTCTGGTGGTCCTCTATTGCCGTGATGCTGAGCAGTAACCATCCACACAGGAGAATTTGGTAATGATGGCATAAAGGGTTTTTTTTAAAAAAAAAAAACTGGATAGAGATAATGATGCAAATATTTACCCAGCAGGTAAGCTCCAGGATGACCTCCAGTCCTTTTGATGCAGCTGGTTTACACTTTTTGTTGAAAGACACATACTTTGAGTTAAGGGAAGCTTCTTCCCCTTCAAGTGGATTGAGCTGTGTGCTAATAATGTAAAACAGAATGCATGTTTTTGGAATCATTTAAATTCAGACCAAAAGGATGAACTTCTGTCTCATTTCAAACCAATTTTCTGCATTTTAATTTTTTTTTCTTTTTAGCTTTTTGGTAAAAGGTTTTAGAAATGACCTCACAGTTAAGATGTCAGTCATAGCAGCAAGATCAGCCATCTATTGCGCAGTGAGTGTATGACAGGAACAAAGATGTATCTCAAACCTGCGAATACATGTTTTTTGGCCAATGACCTTCCCCGTTCATCACAATAAGGGTATCCCCTGTGACTGGTGGTGTCCTTTTCCCGAGGACTGGCCAGTACGTCATGCTGACTTGGAGAAAGATCTGGATCTTCAGTACTTCCTGATTTGTCAAGAAACCGAAAACGGCTTTTAGTATGAATGACCATTTCACTTTATGACTGAGTAACACAGTTCTGTAAATTTATGTTCACATTCCGAGTATGGGGAAAATCTTATAATTTAAAGTATGTATTGGCGGACATACCAATTTTAACCTTATTTTTAATATAATTGTTTACCAAATGCAGACACCAAAATGACATTTAAGACCAAATAATATTTGACTTGATCATGATATTTTCCAGAACATTCTTGTGCACACATTGAAGTTGCTTATGACAAAGCTATTAACTTGTTTTTAAATGTATTGCAGGAAGAAATGTTACCACTTATTGACTTCATACCTGAGGTAATCCAGTCCTCTGAACTGCAGTTTTCCACAACCTTTCGTCGACACCTAGTGAGTAATTAGTGTTACCAGCAGAAAGATCAGTGGATAGTATACAACAGTAAAAATGCATGATACATATAGAATAAAATTGTACTTCTAAAATTACATAGCACAAGTTAGGTGTTCCAACTTTTATAATGCTGTATACCTGCAGGGTGCAAGTTTGCTGTAAGCTCTAGGTTTGGTTCTTTACCTCTTCTTCACTTTGCACTTGGAAGCCAAACAGTCCATTCTCTTGGTGATATATGGCAGGTACTGCAGGCTCTTCTCCAGATCTTTCTTCAGCCTGGCCACCTCTGACTGGAGAGCTGAAATCGCCTCACTGTTTACCAGTGTACAGGTGTTTATTACATTCACGCTGGAACCTGGACAAATATTTTCATATTGGCTCAATTCAAATGCCAAGATATTAATGTGGAGTTTGAATAGACTGTTGACAGCCAGTGCTGTGTGGAGGTACAATAGGAAAACCACCTCCACGGGATCAGGACTCACTTATGGCAAGTACAGGTATGGGGGTGAGCCTCAGCTGTGGCTTTGTTCACGGGCTTCCTGTCATCTCCTAATGCCATCACCAGATGGCCTCCCCCTCTGTGAGCGATGGGCTGCCCAGAAGCGTGGGAGTCTGTGTCCATCAACTCTGCCAAGCAGTTCACACAAAGAGGAAAAAAAACCTCATCTAGCTGACAAGTTTTTCATTTTCTGCTCTTTTACTGTACAATAAATGCTACCTGTAAAGAACCCTGAAGTGCAACTTCAGAATTACTTCCCTGCATACTGGCCTATATGACACTGATAAATGATAATGAAATATGTTTTCCATTATTTCATTCAGTAACTTAATTTTTCTACAGCCTCACTTTGGTACATTTTAATTGGTTCTGTCTCTCTATTCATCTTAAGTTCAGTTTTTGACAGGGAGGGTCTCACCAGCTGACAGAACCGAGGTGCTGTGGGTCCAGCAGTCTGCCCTGCTTCTAGAGGAGGATCGCCTTGATAGCCCTGGCTGCACATTGGACCAAGAAGCCTTGCTGTTGAAGCCACTTGTATCAAAGCGAGAATTTCCAGCACACACTTCTGCTGAACTGTATCGAACACATATAAGTGTGATATAAATGTGACACTGGGAAAAATCTACTGTATTCAAACTTTTAGTTTCAGAAAAAATGTCTCTGGCAGAACAGGGCGACTTACAGTTCCACTTGTGGTGACTGAAACAGGGCAGTGGTGGTGGGACATGGACCCAGGTTCTCCATCACGTTGTCTTTCTCAGGACCTGCTATAATCTATCTTCCGGAGAACATCACATCCATACAGTAATCAGAATACTGGTCATAGTCAGGACAGGTAGCCCTTTCACAGCTGGTAGCATAGTGATTAGTGCTGTTGCCTTTGGACCTGAAGGTTGCAGGTTTGATCCCCACCTCTGGCTGTAGTACCCTTTAGAAAGCGGCTTGCCCTAAAAAATTGCTCTAGTAACATTACCCAGCTGTATAAATGGGTAAATAATTGTAGGTAGACCAACACTGTAAGTCACTTTGGAGAAAAGCATCCTATAAATGTAATATGAAACTATGTATTGCATTTTGCCTCTCTCTTTGTACCTGCAGTGTAGCCTGGGTTAGATGTGAGACACCTTCAGCCGTCATGACCCCAGACTTGGGAGCATTTGCTGCAGGGTCCCGACACAATGCAGCCTTTGATTTCTGGGAACTCTTCAGCCTAAAACACACACCAATATACAGAATTATACAAACTTAATCGTAAAAGGGTAATATTGCTAACAGGACATCTTCTCCTGAACATCACTTGATTCTGAGTTTATGTAAATGGATATTTGTGAATATGTAAACAAAACTTTGAACAGTGTAGCTGGTTCCATCATATGAGTTTTTTCCTATTAAAACCACAGATTGCTAGATGGATACAAGAGACAAAAATGTTTGATCTAGAGTGTTTATTAATTGGCTTTTTGTAGAACCTACATTTGAAATCCAGCACTGAAACGTAGTGTAAACATGTTGGGAAATTCTACAAACTGCCCTAGAAATACCAGCCTCTCAGATTTCCTTTGTTCTTTCTGTGATGAAGCAGCAGATGATGTGTGAAGTGTACATTTGCCAAAAAGATCCTCAAATGGCTCTTCCTCCTTCTCCTCGCTGGGGCTGAATGCCAGCCTATCTGAAGATGCATCTGAATGCCTGGGGCAACACAGACAACAGCCTGGGAGATAGTGAGAGCCTGGAAAAACCTACATCCTCGAAAACTGATAACCCCCAACACTCTCTGCTTTCAACGTCCACCAGCATGCTTCCACTGGTGAAAAAAAACGTACACCCCCTCACTCTTTTCTTCTCTAGTTAGTCACCAGTGAGACATTTTAAGGCTCAAAAAGCTATTTTCTTATAAAAAGTTATAAATATTTCTGTTGCAAATGTTATGCGAACAGTATGTGAAGCAGCAGAGGACAAAATACAAATCTGATATGGACATACCTGTGACCAGCACAATGTTTTAAAGAACCTGCATGAATGGGTGGTCTGTTCTCAGAAGGTCCAATAGCTCCACACACTGAGCTGCCCCCCCCCTCAGCCTTGCCTGGAGAATGACACTAAAAAAATTTAAGCACATAACCAAAAAGAGGCTTGTAAATCTGCACTTTCACCCCTTCTCCTAGTGCAGTGGTTAAGAGATTTTTTGCTTCTCTGTGGCTTCGGTTGTGAAGCCTTTGAAGTATTTATGGAGGATTTACCTTCTTGGGGAATGAATGCCGCGATGGGGTGATGGGGTCCGAAAGCAGTAATGGCGAAGGGCTAGAAGAGCACGTGGCTGAGGAGAGCCGACTGTGTGCGTTTTTATCCATCTGCTCTTTAATGTCCTCCAAGATCATCCCTATCCTGAAAATCTCTCCTTCCACCTGTCTTTTAAAAAATTAGGCAACAACACCTCCTTATTACTTAAAAATGTCACATGCATCCTCCTTTCATTCGTAAAGGGAAATACGTTAGATGTTCGATTCTAAACTTTGATTTTATTTTTAAAATGAAACTTTCAAATGTACAAGATGCAAACTCAAAAAATAATGAAAAAACATATAATTTACCTTTCAGGATCAAAATTTCCAGTGTTTTTGGCTAACCCTAAGTAGTTTTGCATTTCAAGGGCTCGATGCTCTTCTTTCTTTGTAATATATCTCCTCTCTAGTTGATCTTTGGCATCCATTAGAGTCTTAAAGATCTAAAATAGACCAGAGCTCAGTTACTTTAACTGTTAGTAAATGTAAAACTATTGAGATATTGTAAAATATTTTGCACCTTTATTTAATTTTAAATTTAATATACATTTTAATGTTTCAGTAAACAAAAACATAGAAAAAATATAAAAATAGTTACCATCTGCTGATCTGAAATACTTGTAGACATGCAGTTGAGGCAAACCTTAAATTCTTCCAGCTGAAAACAATTGAATTTAAAGTTGTAATGAAATAAATTTACATAAAATTTGTTATTCAAATGAAAAAAAAATACTCTCAGGGTAATTTAACATCATGTTTACATTGTACAACTTTTACCTTTTGCCAGAATTGCCTAATAATGTCTTCAAATTCAGTAGTCATTTTTTCCCCCTCAGTGGGATTCTGATCCATCTTTATAGGGTGTGCTTGCAGTTTAACAAATTCTTTTAACCCATGAGGATATTCTGAATGACGAGTGACAAGAGCAAAGACCCACAGAAAGACAGTCAATGAAAAGGAAATAACTGTGCATCCTTCTGGTTTGAAAAAATTCAGGTTTGAAAAAGTACAGTAAGCACTGTTCTACAAAAAAGCAAAGATACTGTTTGGAATAGATAAACCATCAGTAGATTTATTTCTACATCTAAGTTATAAGTAATTCATGAAATAGTACACTATATAGTACACTATGTTAATATTGTACACAATAATACCAATTTTGTATGGATTAAAACTACCATTTTTAAGCAGGTTGCTATTTCTCACACTTGCTTCTTCTTCATCACAAAACCATTTGCAACTTCCAATCCAAATGACCCCCCATCAGCTCTCACACCTTTCAGTTGTCAAGGTGACCAATTACAGATTCCCTTTCACCTGCTGGACCACTCATCCTCCGCTCAGGTTTTGGTGCTGCGGAAATATAGCTATTCTGTGGTTTTTTTCACATCAGATATATCCTAGAAGGAGAATGCTCAAATGCTGTAGGCCTTGCCTGTCTGATGGGTATGGGTGTGTCCCAGTGATGATCCTGGCTGGTCCACACTTTTCCCAGAAGCATTCATCTGAAGTAAAGGCACGTATTCTGATGGCACCGAAGAGTCATCTTGTGTCTCATCTTGTGCCTAGTCAGTACAATATCAGTTTAATGATGATCCAGTGAATCCAGGGGCATATGTGACCTCACAACACACCATGTCAGTTTTGCAGTGTTTCTTTAGCGTGTATATTTGATTAGACCACAGAAAAAGCATTAAGTATTAATAACCAAATGCTATTTTTCAGCTTAATCTAAACTATAAATTTAAATCTTAAATATGCGGATTTCAAATTCATATGCAGTAAAGTTCTGCCTTTAATCTGATAACATTCCTAAAAAGACATTTCTAATAACCACAGTCAATGTATATCCTATGTGACTATAAATTCTATCGGCGAAAATGTACACTGGCAAAAACGGTATCAATCAAAAAGCTGTCAATAACTCTAAGTATCTAAAGCTCTTTGTTGTGAAATACAGTTTTGTTTACTCTGATTTGTAAATTGCGCTGGAGAAAGAGTCTGCTAAATGAATAAATGTAAATGTGTATAAAATTGTTCAACACAAAAGGCTAATTTCCAGAGACCAGTTAAAAATGCAACTTACCTTACTATCAAGTCTCATTTGATCAAATAAGCTTTCAGCCTCTGTATATCTGGATACTAATTGATCATATCCAGCCTAAAACAAAGAAACAGAGTAAGCACACCTTTCTGTAATGTATACTGTAAATTTGTATTAACAGAAAAATAAATCTTCATTGCTGTTATGTACAAATTTGAGGAGAACGTTTGTGAACCCTTCGGAATTACCTGAATTTCTGCGTCAAAAAGGCTCTGAAATGTAATATATTCATAAAAAGTCTTATTTAATAAACAACACTATTTTACATTTCCATATCTTTACTAAACAAATGGCTTATACTGTCAAGGCCATTGATTGAAAATGTATGGGAACCTCTTGGACGACATTGTGAAAAAAGGGCAACTAGAGTCAGGTATTTCAATCAATTCCGGTGTAGGTTTGACCTACCCTGCTGTGTGAAAAGCCATACCTGCTCTTCAGAACAGAATTCTGTTTAATGTCAATCAAAAGAGACTTCAGAGGATGTCAGAAGAAGAGTTGCTGAAGCTCCTAAGACTGGAGAGGGTTACAAAAAGGTTTCTCAAGATTTACATGTCCATCAGTCCAAAGTTAGTAGTTTACAAATGGAAGAAATTCAGCAACATTGCTACTCTCTAGGAGTTGGGATCCTAGCACATCATACACTTACATTTACATTTATTCATTCCTCAAAGAAGTGACAGCTAAGGATCTGCCAGCATCTCTTGCACTCGATAACATCTGTGTTCAATTGAGCTACCATAAGAGAAACACTGAACAAGAGCGGTGTTCATGGGAGTTTACAATGGAGGAAACCTCTACTCTCCAAAAAAACATGGCTATCTCTCACAAGTTTGCTAAAGATTACTTTGAGGTTCCATAGCACTATCTGTGTACAGATGAGACAAAAGTTTAACCTTCTGGAGAAAGTTCAGAGCAATATGTATGGGAAAAACACTGCATACCAACAACAAAACCTCATCTGAAGTGTGAAGCTTGGTGGAGGAAGTATAATGGTGTGGGGCTGCTCTGGGTCTGGAAGGCTTGAAGCCATAGAGGGACTAATGAACAAAAAGGCAATGTACCTACCAGTCTCTGCACAGGTATGATCAGTAGCAACAGAAAGTGTTTGGTAGTGGTTATTGCCAATAAAAGATTTTCCAGTAATTATTAAATATAAGGGTTCAAATGGCTTGTTCTAACCAATTGTTCAATAAAAATATGGTAATGTAAAATATTGTGTGTGTTTGTTAAATCAGACTGTCTTTATAATGACTTAGTTGAAGATCAGATCAAATTTTAGGAGTCATTCAAGCAGAAATCTAAATAATTCAAAAGGGTTCGTAATCTGTTTCTCTCAACTGTACATTTATTTTAATTATATGTTCACTTTCAAAGCGATAATTATAAAGTAACCTGCAAATGTTGAACAATCTCTGGTGATTTTGATGGATCTCTGTGAAATTTCTTCTGGTTGCTGCACATGTGGGCCATTTCTGGTAATTGAATAGAGTCCTCAAGAACCTGGCTGATAACCTCTATGGTAGCTTTGCTGGATTTCCTCAAAAAGCCTGGAGAGGGCTGGCCTTGTTGTGCACTTGGCAACTTACTGTCAGGTCTTCCAGTATCACTACCTTTGGGGATCTTCACTTTAGGAAGCACCTTGGAGAAATCAGGAAGAGGGTAGTGGACTTGACCTTGTCCATATTTGAGTTCGTGGTATGGTCTGGCCCTTGGAATCTGCATATTGCCATCTATTAGTTTTGGGCTACGGGACCTGTATCTAACCTCAGGTTGTTCACCACAAACTTCCACCATTTCACTCTCTGGTTCACACTCATTTCTCTGTGATTCATAATTTTCCAGGTGCTCACTCTGAAGAATTTCAGGATTTCCCATTTGGCTCAACTTGCTGTCTTGATGTGCACACAAAGTCGTCCTCAAGGTAGTGCAAAAATCTGTGCTACCCCTTGGTGGCTGGGGGAGCTTGGTCAACACAGTCTCTTCAACACTATCAATGAATGACACCTCAGGCAATGTCTCTGCCTCAATGTATTTGCTGGAGGAGAATAACTCTTCCTGTGAGAGATGTCGCAGCAGCAGGTTGGTAATGTCAGAATGAGATGCTTTGTTGTCAGTTCTGTTATCTACAGGACCAGTCTCTTCGTTGTGTCCGTGGTCCATGGATTCATTACTTGTTTTGTCTTGTGGTACCAGATTTTGTTTCTCATTGACCTCATGTCCTATTGTTGATACGACAGACCTACCATTGTTATACTCACTATTTACATGAGAAATAATTTGTGCATTTTGGCCTACAAATTCCTCCTCAAGACAAGGTCTCATTGAGGCAATGTGAGGAAAAGCACAGTTCTGTTGATCAGTAGTGAGGTCAGTATCAGTCACCACAAGGTCTCCATCATACGGGAGATCCTCCTGGTCTTCATCACTGGTGTTTCCAGGTTCGCTGTACCTCTGCACCTGAGGTCTTTCCATCAGGTCTGACCTCTGTAGGGATGCCCCTGTCACACTGCCTTTAGATTCACAATCCCAAGTATGTTTATTTTCTCTTGAAAAATCGGTGCAACGTTGAACATCTTTATTAAAATTGGATGGTTCTATATTTTCTGCAAACATAAGCAGTATAGAAAAATAAACTGACTGGAAATTCCACCATACCTTTATAACACAGGTCTTGCTTTCTATGAAAGAAAGTTCAGTCTGTTAAAAGGCTAAAAATATTTGTATTTTTTACAAAGTTTCCTTTGTAAAAAAGCACAGCCATGTACTGTATAACTGACAATGCATAGCTTTATATTATATGCATAATGTAATACCCAACAATTGAACAATATATAATTTTGCAGTTTAAGAACAGTGCTCAATACCTGACATAGCTAAACTCAAACTATATATGTAATAAAGAATTAATTTAAATTTTAACTTTCAATGTTTTAAACTTTCAATATTTTATTTTTTCATAACTCTTTAAAAAAGTTTAAAGCAAAGCAAGTTGCCTCTCACCACTTAAATGAATGCTTGAGTCCAGGGCTGAATCCTGAATAAAGGAGTCCTGCATGCCACTAAAATGGAGACTGTCCCCATCGCTGATGTCAACAAAAATACTCTGTTGAATGAACTTTTCCCATAGCAAAGTGGTCGGCCTGACCTGGAAATTACCCTCATCTTCCCCTTCTGACGTCTCCTTAGTAAAGCACGGAGGGTCTTTTTCTTCCATTTCCTCACCAGTGTCCCCCCGGCTGACAGTCTCGTCCATTTCTTTCTCAACAGGCATTACAAGAAAACAATAGACCAGCATGTAAAGTAAGGTGGTTAATTATTCAAGAATGCATTAAGATGTGAGAGAAGTAAAAGGGGGTATTGTTTTTTTTTTACCATAGTGGTTTACCATTAGTCACTGGACTAGTAAAAATGTTTGGTTTGAATAATTTTTTAAAAGCCATCAGTTCCTTAAATACTAAAACAGCATGTTTTGCATTACATAATCTCCCCTTGCAAACATGATGGGTCAAACAGGTATGTTCATCAGTCTTGACTTCAGTGCAGGTAAAGCTACAGTTCTCTAACTAAAACGCACGCACACACACACACACACACACACACACACACACACACACACACACACACACACACACACACACCATTGTCAGAAGTCCTTAGTTAACTTACTTTTAAGAGAAATTGTCCTTTTTGTAAATCATTCTAGGTGTTAGTTTGTTATTTTCCAAAACTGAGAACTGGTCCTCCCACCCTTCATGTTGCGTGAATAGTAATTCTATCGAATTACAGTTCAGCCCCTTTGCACAATTCTAGAGCAGGTGACTTAATTAATGATACATGCGGTACCGTCGAACGGCTGGCTAACGTGAGCAACTAAGGTAACATGACGCCTTGAGATGGTCATGTCATCCAACCATCCATCCACCTATTCAATCTTCAAACCTTGGTTGTTGCACGTATGTAACTGATAATATGTTTTTGGTTTCTCAGGATGATTTTTTAGCAACAAGTAATCATGATTTATTTTTGTTCAAATCAGAAAATTGTTATTACAGCAGGTTGAATCAATGGATTTATCCAGTTGAAGGGTTGGCCTCCAATATTAATACTGACACTATATAATTGTCCTGCCTACATAATTATCGTTAAATTAATGTTTTTCCAGTTTTTCATTTTTATCTTCAAGTTTATTGCTAGGTAATCTGTTTATATTGTTATGTACAAAATGTAACCTTCCATTCTAAAGTACTGCGAATGTCAAGTCCACTCATTCGGTGTCCGTCCACACTACCGTACCACAAACTCTTGCGTCATCCACCAGTCGAGTACCATTTTCAAAAGTGATTGGCTAGTAACTTGTTATTGAGGCGTGGTCGCCTTTAAATCTCCTCTTCCGATTGGCTCTTGAAATAACTGGGCGTTGCCGTTGCAAATTTTTTGAACCAATCGGGAAAATTACATGACTTAATGGCGGAAAGTGAAGGGTAACGGCTGTGGGCAACTTTTGTTGTGTCCCGACTCGTTTCTGTCTGAAATGAGCGGAAAGAAAAAGCGACTAAAACAGTAATAAGGACGCTGACATTAAATTTCGACAAGCAGGACTTTTAAAGTAAGTTTTTTTTTTTTTTTTTTTTGGTAACACAAACCACGTTGTTTTATACTTAATGCAAACGATAAGTTAGTTGTCTGACGTATCAGTGCAGCACCGACCGAAACTTAGTCAAGAAACTAACTAGCTTAAGACTTAACTTAGTTAAGTTAGGATCCGTTCGCTTCGTAAAACTAAATGCATAACCGAATAAGTTCGCAATATTCTGTGAAAAGACAAATTAACATTGAGTAACTTTTTTTTTGTAGCAAATTAAGCATTTATTCGTGGGTTGTGCGTCAGGCAGCAGCACGATTTTGCAACGTAGTGTTAGATTCTGAACTGGTGGGGGAATTAAATAATATTCTTCTCTTCAGGTAGAGTGTGTCAAGTGTGACACATTTCTTTTTTTTTAAATTCATATTATTGCTGTGATTTGTTTGTTTGAGCTGCATGTAGCTGATACGCAGAGAGAGGGGGGCTCAAGATGTTATATATGTGTTAATTCTGAATGACTTAACCCTTCACTATTGTACCAGCCAGGGCTCCTCCGGTCCGGATCTCTGCTCATCTTCCACATTTAGAAGATTATCATGCATTAAGTTTCTTGTCATCTGCTGTTGCCTTTTTACATCTGTACAATTAATTAATGAGATTCTTAATAAGTGCCTTCACTTGTCCCTTTTCAGGGAACCCTTTAGGACGCAGGAGTTGTGCCCGCACTTGCTTCAGGTCAGTGGGCTTTGCTTCACCACCTCTGAGTGTGTGTGTGTGTGTGTGTGTGTGTGTGTGTGTGTGTGTGTGTGTGTGTGTTTCCGTTTCCATTTTCTTCTGCACACAAACTAAGGGGCCGTTTCTTACGCGGCGGCACGCAGGAGCCGGCGTGGCCTGAACTGCCTGCCGCGGGTGGAAAGCAATGGCGTCGCTTCCCCGTGATCCGTGGGCGCTTGCCCTACGGATCTTCTCGTGAAAGACTTCTTTTGTGTTGGAGTCGTTCGGCCCGTTCTGAGAAGCGCGCGCACACACCCTTTTGGCTCACAGCGCTGGAAAAAACCCACATGGTGCACATTAAGGACTGCATTGTGTGTGAGGGAACTTGGCTTGGGAATGGTGGCTTCAGATATAATCATGTTCAGAATAGGTCTTTTAAAGAAGGATTTTGAAAGATTTTTACATGTAATTGTACAGTGGAGTAACAACACTGTGGCTTTTGGATGCCACGCGTGCTGTTTTAATGAAAACATCTACGCGGAGCAGTTTGGCGTAGGCTGCCCGTTGAGTGTAACGTGTCTCAATCTGTTTGGCAGATTGTAATACGAGCACGGATGATCCATATGTTGGAGTATCTGTCAGGAATACTTTGGGTGTAGCTGTTAAATTACAATGCAGTGGCCAGATGGCATTATAACTTACTGTGTAGGGAAAACTCAAGTTGGACGAGGATTGACTCTGGGGAATAAAAGTGTCCCTGGGGGCCACTGAACTCTTGTATAAAAACATCTACAAGCGCTTGTGAAAATGCCCTTTTATCATACAATAGATTTATTTTGTACATGGCTTGATTAAGTGGTGATTTTACTTTCATATTTTATTTACTGCCTGTTATGTCTTTTTGTGCAAAACATGAAGACACCATGCTTACAAAATAAAACTGATATTGGACTGCAGTCCTGCTCTCCGGTGGGTCTGGGGTTCGAGTCCCGCTTGGGGTGCCTTGCGACGGACTGGCATCCCGTCCTGGGTGTGTCCCCTCCCCCTCCGGCCTTACGCCCTGTGTTGCCGGGTAGGCTCCGGTTCCCCGTGACCCCGTGTGGGACAAGCGGTTCTGAAAGTGTGTGTGTGTGTGTGTGTACCTTACTTCCTATGACTGAACTAATTAAAGCCATTGATTAAGGTGAAGACAATATTAAACCTTAGATAGCAGAATCAATGCTATTAATTAATTTAGCTGACACTTTTCTCCAAAGGTGCTTGCAGTGTGATGACATAAACATCCATGAGCCAAATTATCACTATGTCTTTGTTCAGAGTTCACCTTGCCTCACATGCTGTGCTTCCTGAATAGACACTGCTCCTCTGTGACCTTGTATTGGACAAAAATGGTTTTTGGTCATTAATTAATGAAAATATAGTGATTAAAAAGAAACAAGGAATAGCAATTTGTTGCAAAAGTTAGGTATCGCTGTCAAGCATAGAAATACCTTTCATTTTGTGATTTCATAGAACAAATCAGTTCCCTCATTTCATAGAACAAATTAACCCAATTATATGAGGAATTGGTGTATTTTGTCAATGCTGTAGTATTGTTAAAGGTTTCTTTTAAATGCAGGCAAAGTGAGTAAAGTGGCACACAAAGACCTATAGGTGTTTTAAATCCCCATTGTTTATGGTTTCTCAGGTTTTGTAGTACACCCTTTCCAAGGATATTCTATGCTCTGGATTATTTCCAGGCTAAGCTGATTAGTGCTGGTTTAGGTATAGTGATGACACAAATCTTGTATAATCTTTTTCAATGTCATTTAGCTACAGTCCTTTTTAAATCTTGGTCAGACTGTTCAACATTGACCTGCATTGGTTTCCCTTAGACAGCAAATTAAAGTCTGAAATACTCGTGAACTGTCTAATTTTTCCTACAATTTGTCATGTTTTATTACCTACTAAATTCCTGAAATTTTTATTGTTAAAATGTTGAGGGTTGTGATAAATCTGTCCTTAGAAATGAATGCTATTTACTGCGTGTTCATGGCTGTTCGGAATGCATGCTTTCTGTAGCTTAAAGGAAAAGTTGCATGGTTATTTGTAAAGGATCTTTGTAAATGACTGCACAAAATACATGTTTCATCAAGTAGTTTTTTTTTTTTTTTTTTTTTTTTCCCGGTTATATGTACTGCATGCATTGGGTATGGAATTGGGAAAGCTTGAGGCTAATGAATTCCTGTTGTATGCTTGTATCTGTGATCCAGTGGAAAAGGCTGCAGTGTGTAGATGTCAGTCATGCTTCTTCACTTTCTCTGCTTTCATTTCTGGAGCAGCAGAACATCCGTCTCCACATGTCATCGCTTGGGCACTGTCAAGCTTATGAAATCACTTGGGTGCTAGTCACTGTCTGATGGTCTGACTTTGTGTCTGCTGCTTGGCCCACTGCATTGAATCCTCTTTTAAATAAAACAAGAAAATTTTCTGTTTTATTTAGACTAGTCATCTGCCATTGCGTAACCAGTGTGGATAGTGTGGCAACTATGAGAAATGGGTTGGGGGGGGTCGTTCTGTTTCCTCCAAGTTACCAAAATGGTAAACTGCTATATCACCCTGAGGTGCCACAGCCTGTTGAAATCCCCAAGGTTACGTCACGGTAGAATCAGCTCATGCAGCCCCCAGTTGATTGACAGCCTTTTTGGCCTTGTAGTCGGCCCGCCCGGCTCATTCTCATGGGAGGGTGTTGCTATGACACCACAGGCTGAGTGAGGCTTCACACATGGCATCTTCTGTTCCCTTTGCAGAGCGACACTGAAGAGCCTACCACGTGTAAAACTGAACAAAAACAAAGCGCTTGCTTGCGCGAGACCTCGGGACTCTTTGTTGCCGACACTATGTTCGTCACCATCGGCGATCGCGCTGTTGGGAAGGCAACGTGGTGACCTGGGGTTCTTGGGATCCACCAGCACCTGCTGCGGCTCTTATTTTCAAACTTTATATGACAGCCTACCAGGACCATTGGGTAGTGCTATATATATATATATATTCCCCCCCCCCCAACCCTTTTGTCTCCTCCTGTCTGGCTTTTTTTTTTTTTTTTTTTTTTTCTTCTTTTGACGGGCTTCATTTGGATTTCTCCATTTATTATGCACTTCAATGGATGCAAGCAGTATTCTGGTTAGCATGCGAGATGAAGACCAGTCCTTTCATGTCCGATACAGGTAGGAATACGAACATCCAGTGTTCCCCCTTTCATTTCATATTGTTTTACATTTAATTTTACAAGCCATTAATATTTCTGTAGTAAGAAAATTATACTATGCCCATGAAGTTGATCCTGTCGGTTGATGTTCTTGGATTGCACACTACAGCACTAACTTGTGTTGATATGATGTCCAGTGTTTTTCTGCAGTTTGTTCTTCTGTAGTGCCCTAAAAGTCATCTTCCATCTAAGTAAATACCACTGTTAAACTGGTCATGGTTTCCCATGACCTATGGTGCTTTTAGTGGTTGAACTTGTTGGTAGTTTGAGTGGGAATAAATGCATAAGTTTAATATTATCCCCAAAACATGTTGAAGCAGTGATTTCTTGTTGATGACAATGAATGTTAAATGGAAAATAAAAGATGTTTCTTATTTGCTTAATTTTCTGTGCAGTTTGGTGTTTCATCTCCTTGTACTGAAACCTAATGAAGTAATGGAACACCTGTTGTGGCACAGAGAGATCTTTCAAACTTTAATGGTGCTTTGAATCATTGATAGTGATGCTCTGAATCATTGAATTCCAGTATTTGTCTTGTCCTGTCCTGCCTGTCTGTCCTGTTAGTCTTTGAAAGTCAGCCGAAAAGCTTTTCAGTAGTGTTTGTTGTCAAGATTATCCATAAACATGGATTCATGCACAGTGACAGATATTTATCCTTCATTGAGTCAGTAATTTCAAAATTAAATATGGATGATTGTATAAATTTAGTGAACAAGCTTTATTTTACTTGGATTTTAGTCAGTCTAAGTTGCATTGAAGTCAATTAATTATGAATCAGCCTTTTTTTTTGTCTGGTTCACTTAATGAGCCTTTGAACTTACTAAAACAGATCAGTGCGTTCCAAGGCTTTGCTTAAATATGCAGCTTTTTATAAAAGTAATTACACTGTGGGCCATTGCTAAAGGTACTTTTGAAACTTTCATTTCTTGTGTCAAAATGCATCTCCAGTCATGAAAACCACTCATACCTGGTGTTTTGAAACAGTTTAATTATATGTAAAGGCAGCTGTAATAAAGCCCATTAATGTCTCCTAGGACATCTTAGGGCAGCTGTAATCACCAGAGTCCCTGTAGGTAATCACAAGAGACAGAAGCCATCAAGAAAGGATGAGAGAAAGGAGGAGAGGTGTCTGGATTATTAGATTAGTCAAACCTACCTGGGACCATTCATGACCATATAGCCTGAGAGCCCCTCAGTCTCGGCCCCAATGGCGTATGAACCCACTGAGGTGCGATTGCTGGAGACGGATGAACACGGGGTGACTCGGCATCTGTGGACGTGTCCTTTCGTATGAGCCTGCGCAAAGAGATAGACAGACCTGCCAAGTTGCGTGTATGTGGCAAGGAATGCTACCCTTGTGGACTGTTTCCCCTGGGAAGCTTCAGTAGAGATACCAGCGACGCCTTCCTCGGACAGCTCGCAATAATCCGATGTGAATAATGCCCCTCCGGTCCATGTGTTTCGAGTGCCTCAGGTGGAATGGCAACAGGTGGGGCTTTGCTTGTTTTTGACAGCGCTGGCTTCTGACATGTCCAAAATGGATAATTGCTTGTTCTGTTAGAATTACTATTCAAAGAAGCATTTGAATTACATGAGAAGTATTTAGTACATTTTCTGCATTCACGCACCTTCATTTTAGTTAATTCATTAAACATGTAAGAAGTTGAAGCGTACCTATATAAATCCGTCTCTTAATCGGTGTGCAGTGAGCATGTCACCTTACCAGTGACTAACATTAGCTGATTAATCCCATTGACGATGATCCTAAAACGTACGAATGAAGTCATGCGACCTGCAAACACAAACTTGAGCATGTCTTTACTTGTTCGCAAAATAGATGAGTGTTTTTGTTCAAAAATAAATAAAATAGTGGCTATGGCCAAAGATTCTTTGCCGTGGACGCAATGGTCCATTTTTCCACATCTTAAAACCCCATATTTTGTTAGCATTTCATAGGAAGTGATAACTCTTAAACAGCTCAGTTATGAAACAAAGGCATTGTTCTGAGTCAGTAGCAGGATGTATAGCAGTAAGAACAAACAGCAGCCCTGACTTGTCTAGCACAGATATAAAAACTCTCCATTCTGCAAACTGGAAATGAAACTGAAGTCTCTGCATGGTAATATAACAGGAACACACACACACAGTTGGTTTTACCTGTGCAGACTGGTTGTCTAGGAAAGGTGAAGTTCTCAGGAAAACCCCAATTCTGATAGTTTGGCTTTGTGGACAGGGTTCATCCTTTACTGCAGGCTTTGGAGGTCCTGTGATTGAGCTTTCTTATGCTTTCTAACCGCCCTACAGAATTTCTGCTGGTGTTTTCACAAGTGCTCTCTGCCTTGGCAGGATGGAGGCCTCCTGCCTGGAGCTGGCCCTGGAGGGCGAGCGGCTCTGCAAGGTGGGAGACTACCGTGCCGGTGTCTCCTTCTTTGAAGCAGCCATCCAGGTTGGAACAGAGGACCTACAGGTCCTCAGTGCTATTTACAGCCAGCTGGGCAATGCATACTTCCACCTGCATGACTACACCAAGGCGTTGGAGTACCACCACCATGACTTGACCCTTACCAGGTACCGCTTAGCTTGTATAGCTAACATCTTACAGAAGATTACCATGTCAGACTGCCTTATCAACAAGCATGTTATGGAGTAGGAGGGTTGTATTGTGTTCAGATTTTAAAGCTCTAAAATGAGCAAAGAACGCAGCTGAATTAGTCCAACCAGGGACTTAAGCATTCAGGTAGAAAGAAACCTCAAGTATTTAACAGAATTTCAGAAAGATGGAAGACCAAGTTTTGAATTTTATTTTCAGAACTATTGGTGATCGGCTAGGAGAAGCAAAGGCCAGTGGAAACCTGGGCAACACCCTGAAGGTGTTGGGGCGCTTTGACGAGGCGGTGGTTTGTTGCCAGCGGCATCTGGACATTGCTCGTGACCTTCATGACAAGGTGAGTGGGAACCCACCGTAGGATCTGCTGTGGTACCGTTTGTGGCCTCGTTCAGTCGCAGTGCAGATGAGTTCACAAGTAGATGAATGTCAGACTGGACTGCTGACACCATACTGCTTTGGTTTGTGTCCCTTTTCTCTGAAAGTACCCATTTTTCCTGCCAGGTTGGGGAAGCCCGAGCGCTGTACAACTTTGGGAATGTGTATCACGCTAAGGGCAAGAGCATCTGCTACAGTGGTGCTGATCCGGGAGACTTCCCAGAGGAGGCCATGGTAGCTTTGCGCAAGGCGGCAGAATACTATGAGTGAGTGTCAACCAGCCTCTGTGTACATAAGATGCCCACGTGCCCTTGGCCAGCTGTGGGAGGAGGAAGCAGGGAACTTGATTATTGAAACTACTTGACATCAGGAAGTTATCGGATGCTTTACTGTTGTCTGTAAACTTGGGACTGAACAAAGAGCAGAAATATGTGGTTGGAGGAGGGGCCATATGTTTGCAGGTAGAACAAATGAAGAAAACTAATTATAATGCTTTCTTATTCATGTTTCAAGGGCAAATTTGTTTATCGTGAAGGAAATAGAAGATCGAGCTGCGCAGGGTCGAACGTATGGAAATCTCGGTAACACACACTACCTCTTGGGAAACTTCCGGAATGCCGTCATCTTTCATGAACAGGTAAATAAATAAATAAAACTGGTCACTTCTAATCTCTTTAGTGCATGATTCTTTACACCCCAAAAGACAGTTCTGCATGCTATTTTGATAACATTTTCTAATTATTGAATCAAGTTTTTGTGGATTTGTAAGACTTGTATCAAAACATTTTCCTTTTTTGAAGCGTCTTCTCATAGCAAAAGAGTTTGGGGACAAAGCAGCAGAGAGACGAGCGTATTGCAACCTGGGAAATGCATTCATCTTCCTGGGTGAATTTGAAGTGGCAGCTGAGCATTACAAGTACGTACTTTCCACTTGATTTTCTGCTAATGAGCTGTTCAACCATTCGTTGTGAAAACAATTAAACTTTTCTTCACTTAGCAGACACTTTTCTCCTCAGTGAAGTAAAAGTCAGGGTAAACGGAAGTGCATTTCACAACAGAGACCTTTTGGATCATGATTCAAGCAGAGTGTCAAATCTGATACACGGAGAGAGAAGTCAGGAACCTGTTGGTGATGGAATCAATCTTGAAAATGAGGGAGAATCTTTACTGGTGACAAGAGCAAGGATAGGCAATACAGAGCAAGTTTCGCAGTGGGTTTTGGTCAAGGGTGCTGTGTGGTTATAGCAAGCAATGTTCCTTTACAGTAGCTCTCATCTTATGCTTTCTCCTGAACGCCACCCTTCTTTCAGAAAGACCCTGCAATTGGCTCGACAGCTGAAGGACCGGGCTGTGGAGGCGCAGGCTTGCTACAGCCTGGGCAACACCTACACCCTACTGCAGGACTATGAGAGGGCCATTGACTACCACCTCAAACACCTCATCATCGCACAGGACCTCAATGACAGGTGGGTGCAAGCAGGACATGTCAGTCCCCCTGGTTAGCCACCTGTCTCTGACTTGAGGGCTCAAATAACATTCTTATGAAGGTTTGGTTCTTTCCAGAATTGCACCTAATGCTTTTTAATGCTTTTGTATCTTGAAATATGAACAAACTGAATTGACAGTTTTTGTAAAATGGTTAAATGTTTTTATTAATGCAGGATTGGTGAGGGGCGAGCTTGCTGGAGTTTAGGCAATGCCTACACAGCTCTGGGAAACCATGACCAGGCCATGCACTTTGCAGAAAAACATCTAGAAATCTCCAAGGAGGTACTCAAGCTGTGTTCTTTGCTCCTCCTTATTGGGATCATCCATCTTTTAACTTGGTAACAAGAAGCAGCCAACATATATTTAGAAAACATACGCAGATGTAATTACAAGACTGTGACTTGGATAAATTGAATGTTTTACACTATGGCATCGTTTTGTTAGACTTGTAATGAAACTTGTGCTTGTGTCCTTCCCAGACTGGTGATCGTAGTGGTGAGCTCACAGCCCGGATGAATGTCTCAGACCTTCAGATGGTCCTGGGTTTGACCTACAGCACCAACAGCTCTCTTCTGTCTGAGAACAAGGAGGCTGATTATAACCATGATGGTAAGTTGTAGGCTGACTGCATAATATGAACTCAGCCTGAGGACAGCATTTAATAGTATACAATTGTGTTGTTAACCAAGATATTTGTACTATTTTTGTTGTTTGTAAGATGTGGCAGAAATCAGGACACTATATTTTAATATTCTGAAATTGTAGGTGGAATACAACACTTTATGGTATTTATATGCAGATGGTTTAAGGTGTCTGTCTGATTCTCAGAAACACGGTCGAGAACAGGAAGGCGCCATAGCATGGAGAACCTGGAGCTGATGAAACTAACACCTGACAAGCTCAATGTGAGTCATCGCAACCCATCAGCATCCACATTCAACCTTAATTCCAAAGTTTTAATACTAATGAAAGGTATAGAAAGGTAGCCTGAACCAAGTATAATTCCTTACTTATAGGTACATAAGTGGAACAGTGACATCCTGACCAAACAATCCAAACCCATGCTGGCAAAGGCTTCCTCTAAGCTGTTCTTTGTCAACCGCTTCCGAAGCAAAAAGCACAAGAATGGTTCTTCTACAAAGGTCCTCCAGGACACAAGCAACACCCCAGAGGAGCCTGAGGCAGAAGATCAAGGCCCAGAGAAGGTGATCGCACTTTTGGCATCACCTGTTCTACCCTGAGTTCTTAGCTCAAAATCAAATGTTTTAAAGCAGATTTCAGAACATAGATGGAAAACATTAGCATGGTTGTGTTCTTTGAATCAATCCAGATGTCTCACAAATGCTTTCATAACTTTTTTCTGTTTTGACCTGAGATGTGTTGATTAACTTGCAGAGAGCCAGTCCAGATATTCTAGGAGATGAGGGCTTCTTCGACCTCCTCAGCCGGTTCCAGAGTAACCGCATGGATGATCAGCGGTGCTCCATACAGGGTGGCAGAAGCAGACTGTCTGCCCCCTCCAGCCCTACCTCTGCTCCCATCAGGGGCATGAAGAAATGTGAGCTCAAATTCCTGTCAACTCCAGACTTCTTAATGGCTTAACAGAAGGTGACTGGTTCACAAGGTATTTCAGGATTTACTTTTTCAATTGTGTAAACCTTCCCTTCTCTCCCATCTGCCTGTGTCCTCAGCCCAGTCCCTGGGGGTGTCTGCACAGTGCGAGCAGCTCCTGGACCTGGTGGCCAGCTCGCAAAGTCGGCGTTTGGATGACCAGCGGGCCAGTGGGGCCAGTTTCCCAGGCCTGCGCCTCAATCAGCAGAACAGCCAGTCTGTCCTCAGCCACCTGATGGCCAATGCGGACAACACAGAGCCTGATGAGGACTTCTTTGACATGCTGGTCAAGTGCCAGGTAAGATTTGAATGGAACTGAGAAGAGACTCCTCAGCTTACAAACACAGTTGGGATCAGAAGTCTAATTCAGTTTGTAACTCCAAAGTTGCTGTCAACAAAAGGTTCATAGTGGTGCTTTTTATAAAAAAAAAAAAACACATGGGTTCTGTAGGGGGTAAAGATTCAGCAGTTATAATATAAAGGTTGCAGGTACAGCAGTTGTCTTGTAATATAGCTCAGGTAAAATATTTTTTATGGCATCACTTCATCAATCCTTTAAACCTCAGCAGCCAGTCCTGAGTGTTCAGGCTTCCTGTTTTATAAATAACAGGATATTGTACTGATAAAACTGCCTCTGTATTTGAGGGAAGAAGGGGCTATTCTATTTCTTTCACCACAGGGCTCCCGCCTGGATGATCAGCGTTGTGCTCCCCCACCACCAGCTGCCAAGGGTCCCACTGTCCCCGATGAGGACTTCTTTAGTCTGATTATGCGCTCTCAGGCCAAGCGTATGGATGAACAGCGGGTCACGCTGCCCTCTAGCTCCAGGGGGCCCCCTTCAAACTGAGCGGGACCTCCCTACTATGAGAATATCCTTCAGCAGGACACTGATGCACAATACAGGGCTGTGCGGAATGAACTCCTGTTGCCTGCAGAAGCACGAAGCACTACTTCACTAACACTGTACAGAATTTTGTCACCTTCATGTGTTCTCCCATTCTCTTGTATATTGTATTTATTGTACTTTTAATGAGCAAGCTCCTTTCATTCCTGCCTTTAATCATTTTGCACCATGTACAGCACTAAACTTTTTTATGATTGTATAAAAGTGGTGGTTCTTAGAAAAGGCAAAGATCCTAGGGTACAGTTTTTGGTGCTCTTTTTTACTTCCTAATTTAGAATTGCCACTTGAGGAATGAAGCCTTGTTGACTAAACTAAGCTGTATCTTCATTTAGAATAAAAACATTTCAGAATGCTTTAGTTTGAGTCCTATAAAGGAAGGCAGACCATTGATCTGGGATATTAGCCCTCTTATCTGCAGTCAGTCACATTATCCACACTGTTCATTCCTGGACAAGGTGAATTAACAATGGGGTGAGGACTCCTGTGTTGGGATGCTAATGTTTTCCACTTCTTCACCAGAAGCATGTGGTATCTTCCCATTCTCTGTGACCTCTGCTGCCTAGGACCAAAGTGAAATTGCAACCTGTGTGTCACTAAAACAGCACAAATACATCTAAAGCAAGGCTGTAAAATTACTGTCAAGCAGTCAAGCTTGACAATCAACAGGCCTACACCTGCAGATGAACTGTTCCGCTACTAGCGCGAATAATGGAAAAGAGCACATACCACAGAGCAGCCTTAGCTATGGTGTACTGGGACTTAAAGTAAGAGCCACTCCTGCACAAAGCTGCAGCAAGACAGATAGCACCTCATTAACAGCACAAGGGCCTTTGTATCTCTGCTGTGGTTCCTTATCCTCTTTCACAGAGGATTCAGTTATAGCCTGAAATTGTATTTACATTTGGTTCACAGCAACATAACCACAATTTCCCATAGCAAAACACATTCTTTGTAGTAGTATAGACTCCAGTAAAACATAGAGCTGTAACATAACTGGTTCACAGTATACAAGGCAGCAACTCGATACTCACAGGTGACACCTGGGATGACTCATCCCTCTGCTGAGCTGAGCCTTTGTCCGTGGTTGTGACATCTGTGTTCGGACTGCATTTTGGCTCAGCTACATCTTGGTGCTGGGGGGCCTCGTGGGTTGTGTTCACTGAGATCCCACTCTGCTGCTCTTCTGTGTCAGCGGGACCCTGGCTTTCCTCTCCATCCATTTCATCTTCGCTGTAAGCGTGTTCAGCCTGACCCACGTTCTCCACAGGTACACGATGCTGCGTACTGTCTGATGTCCTGGCTGTCCCCCTGTGACGGGCATCGCTACCTGCCCTGGCCTGGTTTGTCTGCCTTTGCAGCATGTGGTTCTGTGGAACCACATCTATTGCTGCCTGGGGGGCATGGGGATACTCAACTGCAGGTGGGGGTGGTTCCTGGTGACCACCTCTTAAAGGCCTAGTGAGGCCAACCTGTATGGCTGCCTGGGCACTTCCATATGTGAAGACCTGCAGAAACAAAGGTACCTCTGATTTTGCATTTGTTTGGTTACTGACATAACTCATTTGATGGTTGATCTAGAGCCTTACCAGGATGGAGAGCACAATGGTGGCTAGAACAGGAATCTGAAGTGTGATGGGCAGGTCTTGGAGGAGAGCCCTCAGAAACTCACTGATACCCTGGCCCACATGTTTCAGTGGCTCAGTGAAAAATGTAGTGATGGTGACAGAGATAGCCTGAAAAAATAAAAGCAAAGAGGGAAGCATCACTCTGGAGCACCTACACAATGCTGAGGAATTCTGAGAAGTGTCATCTTATACTGCTTACTTTGGTTGGAGGCACAAGCAAGATAGGGTTCACAATGAGGACCTCATAGTACTTTTTACAAGGGTCATCCTGGAGAGTCCAGGTGCTTCTCCACCATTCTGTACCATCAGACAAAGATTTGCATTTACATTTATTTACTTAGCAGATGCTTTTCTCCAAAGCGACTTACAACAGATACTGTGTAGTGTTACTAGCCCACACACCTTATTCATCAAGGTGACTCACAGTTAGATACACTACTTATAATGAGTCACTCATCCATACATAGTGGAACTCACACTATGGGAGAACCTGAACAGAATGTCTTTGGACTGTGGGAGGAAACCGGAATACCCAGATAAAACTCACACACACAGGGAGAACATGCAAACTCCACAGAGGCTGAGCAGGGATCGAACCCAGATTCTCTTGCACCACCCAGGCACTATGAAACAGCAGCACTACTCACTGTGCCACCTGAGATAACTACATCACGACACTGAGCCATATGCAAAAGGTCATTGACATTCCTAAAAAATGAGGAAGAAGTATAATTAATATGTTACCCTTCAGGTTGTCCTTCCAGTCAATCTTCACCCCTGTGCACTTCTCATTGACGCTCTCCATTTTCACAATGTTGTTTTGGTGTTCTGCAAATGCAATCTGTAACAAGTTATCTAAATGAGACACAGACTTCCATGTAAAAAATGACCTGTTAGCAGGATTCGGAAGAATACAATTTCTCTTCCATGCATTATTTTTCTTTATTACTACCTGTTGGATCATAATGTCAAACTGTTTCAAAGAGAGCAAAATGAGATGCTGTACCTTATACAGATATAACCAGTTCCAGCCGATACTAATGAAGAAGCAGATGGCCAACAGCCGCTTGAACTGGACAAACCAGGACACTCTTGACCATGTCTCACTGCAGATGATTAGCACTATGGCTATTGAACAGACAAAGATCTGAGACAAAGACAAAAAAAAACTTTATAGTCTGATCAGGTATTTGCCATTTTCTTAAAAACAATCAATAGCATCAACTAATTACAGACCACATCTCAGCAAAGGAAAAAGTTAACCCAAGTGTCAAAGTCAAATTAGACTAACTACATGAAATATTTGAAGAGATCAAATAAGTTTGTTAAACAGTTAGTGTTAAGAGCATTGAAGTTGGCCTTGCGTGTACTCTTCATTTCTAATTTCAAAGGGATCTTGATGATTCCTTTAGTACAGGCTTTTGGATAAACACTATCACAGTCATAGTTCACTGTAATATTTTCATATGTACTGATTTAGCTGATGCTTTTTACTAGGGCAGTAAAGCAGAAGGTGGAATTCAAAACTGAATCCTTCCAGTATGAGGAAGCTGCTCTACACACTACACCATCTGCTGCCAGCTATCATTCTTTTTAAAATAGGCTCTTTTCTGAAACATTCCCTACATCAGTGATGCAGGCTAAACCATCTCCTCACCCCCACAACAGTGCTGAGCTCCACACCAAAAGTGTCTTCAAAACGCCACTTCCAGGCTTCATAATCATGCTGCTTGAAGTTGACCAGGATTTGGCTGAGGGCTTCATCTAAGGCCCCTGTTTTCCAACTCCCATCCCCAGTGACAAACTTCTGGATCTCAGCAACTGCCTGACGGGACAGCCTTACTTCAGCATCATAATGGACGCTGCTGCTTACTTCGTTGGGCTGAAGGTGAAAAAAGGTACAATCCTTTAACCAAACTGGACTTGAGCAAAACATTTAAAGAGATTCTTAAATTGCATCCTTTGTCTTTTGAAAGACCTATTTCAACGTACCAGGCCCAGTTTCTGGATTTCGTTCAAGAGTTTGCTGAGGTATCGTTTAAAAACCGGGGTGCAGGAAGGCTGCTGGGAGGCTGATCTGATCTTCTTTTTTTGTTCTTGAACCTGAAACACAAAACCTCCTTTAATACATAAAAAACATCACAATCATTAACATTACATTAAAGTGACTAAATGTATGTACTAAATGTATTTGGCAAATCATCAATCGTTATGTACCTCTTCCTCCAGAATAGCAACTCTTCTAGTGCACTCTGTAATGTCAGGACATGGGTCAATCAGACTAGAGTCAGTATATTCCTTCCTTTTGGTTGGGACATTTTCATAATTTGCTGCCTGTTAAACAGGTAAAACATACAGTCAATGTTTTTAAATTATACACACACACACACACACACAAAACACAGCTGTAAAAATTGCTCAATCATTATCAGAATCAGAACGAGCTTTTTTGCCAAGTATGTTCACACATACAAGGAATTTGTCTTGGTGACAGAAACTTCCACAGCACAGACAGAATGACAGTGACAAGACACAGATATGAAGATAGAATATGTGAATAAAGGATAAAAATATATAAAAATATAAAGTACACAATATACAAAAAATAGTCACTAGACATTATATGTATGTACAGGTATGTTCTATACAAATGCAAGGGAATGTGAGTAAGACATATGATGTGATAAATACATATAATTATAAACAGCATTGTGTATTGCACTGGTTTACTCTCTAGGGGGGATTTAGCTGTTCATGAGGTAGATGGCCTGAGGAAAGAAACCTTTCTTGTGCCTGGCTGTCCTGGTGCTCGGTGCTCTGTAGCGCCGGCCAGATGGCAAAGGTTCGAAGAGGAAGTGGCCTGGATGTGAGGGGTCTAGAATGATTTTTCTAGCCCCTTTACTGACTCTGGACGAGTGCAGTTCTTGGAGATCTGGGGGGGCGTGCCAATGATTCTTCCAGCAGTCCGAACTATCCGCCGTAATCTTCCGATGTCTGATTTCGTAGCTGAGCCAAACCAGACAGTTATAGAGGTGCAGAGGACAGACTGGATGACTGCGGAGTAGAATTGCAGCAGTAGCTCCTGTGGCAGGTTGAACTTCCTCACCTGGCGAAGGAAGTACAACCTCTGCTGGGCCTTCTTCACAATGGAGTCTATGTGGGGCTCCCACTTCAGGTCCTGTGAGATGGTGGTGCCCAGGAACCTGAATGACTCCACTGTTGCCACAGTGCTGTTCATGATGGTGAGTGGGGATAATGCTGAGGTGTTTCTCCTGAAGTCTACGATCATCTCCACTGTTTTGAGCGTGTTCAGCTCCAGGTTGTTATGACTGCACCAGACAGCCAGCTCTTGGACCTCCTGTCTATAGGCAGACTCGTCGCCATTCCGGATGAGGCCGATGAGTGTGGTGTCGTCTGCAAACTTCAGGAGTTTGACAGAGGGGTCCTTCGCGGTGCAGTCGTTGGTGTACAGGGAGAAGAGCAGTGGGGAGAGCACACATCCCTGGGGGGCTCCAGTACTGATTGTGCGAGTTTCGGATGAGAATTTTCCCAGCCTCACTATCTGCTGCCTGTCTGTCAGGAAGTTGGTGATCCACCGACAGATGGAGGTGGGCACAGAGAGTTGGGTTAATTTGGACAGGAGGAGGTGTGGGATGATGGTGTTGAAGGCTGAGCTGAAGTCCACGAACAGGATTCTCGCATAAGTCCCTGGTTTGTCCAGATGTTGCAGGATGTAGCGCAGTCCCATGTTGACTGCATCATCCACAGACCTGTTTGCTCGATAAGCAAACTGCACAGGGTCCAGCAAGGGTCCAGTGATGTCTTTCAGGTAGTCCAACACCAGTTTTTCCAAGTGACTTCATGACCACAGACGTTAAGGCGACAGGTCTGTAGTCATTAAGTCCTGTGATTTTGGGTTTCTTTGGGATGGGGATGATGGTGGAGCGTTTGAAGCAGGAAGGAACTTCGCACATCTCCAGTGATCTGTTGAAGATCTTTGTGAAGATAGGGGCCAGCTGGTCAGCACAAGTTTTTAGGCAGGCCGGTGAGACACCGTCTGGGCCTGGTGCTTTCCTTGTCTTCTGTTTGCGGAAAACCCGACGTATGGAGTAAGGTGGGGGTTACTGGAGGTGTTAATCGATGTGTGGAGAGAGGGTCAGAATGGGTGTGGGGTGTGAGACAGGGTTTTTCAAACCTGCAATAGAACTCATTCAAATCGTCAGCCAGTTGTTGAGTTGACACGGTGCTGGGGGGATGGTGTCTTGTAATTGGTGATGTCTTTCAGGCCTTTCCACACCGATGCAGGATCATTGGCTGAAAACTGTTTCTTCAGCTTTTCAGAGCAGTTTCTCTTAGCCACTCTGATCTCCTTTGCCAGTGTGTTTTTGGCCTGTTTACACAAGACTCCGTCCCCGTTCTCGTAGGCGTCTTCTTTGGCCTGATAAAGCCGTCTGAGTTTTGCAGTGAACCACGGTTTGTCATTGTTGTATGTTAAACAAGTCCTGGTAGGGATGCACATATCCTCACAGAAATTGACATATGATGTTAAAAGTAACTTAACGGTGTAAGTCATTTTTCAGAAGCATCAGGTAAATAAATAAATCTAAAATATCATAATGTAAAGCCCCCCCCCCCAACTGAACTAGTAGAGACAGGTTTAGGAGTCAGGGTTTCTGGAATTTTTTTTTTAATACGGATCACAAGGGATCACCAGCCCACCAAGGGTGTCTGGTTCCACACACCGTCCAACTCAACAGGTAAAAATTTCTCCATTCATCATTTCCCATGATTCAATTTTTCATTCAATAAATAACTGGATCCTAAAAACTGCCATGCAAATAATAAAATCTAAAATGAAATAAAAATCAATAAGACTCACTTTATATAAAGACTGCATGACAGAACCTTTAAAACACTAAAAACATAAATAATTAGAAGGGTTTCTGGAAAATGCTAATTGTTGACCATGACAAGCAGTGTGTGTGTGGTTGACAGTACAGTACAACATGCCCCAGACAGTCTAAGACGCCTTTCTCCACACAGTGGTTAGGAGGTCACGCCTCAAACCCCCCAGAATTCCCTCATGGCAAACTAAGCATAAGCAACATAACAGCCAATCAGAACGGAACACAGGACTACATATAGGAATGGACACGTAACACCAACTATTTACATTAATCTACAGGAGCCCCCTCAGTGCCGTCACAATAAGTTTTCTTGCAACACAAAAAAATATTACTTCAAAAGTGCTGAGACTTCAAAAGGAGAGGGCTCTTGGGCTGAACCCTCCTGCAGAGTGCATAACTTCAATTCAATTGCTGCGGTAAAATGCAGACCTAGAGTCATTATTCACTTAAGCTGACGCTTTTGACCAAACAGTGTTACGCCGGTGACAATTATCTACGCTTTTATACAGCTGGGTAATTTTACTAGAGCAATTTAGGGTAAGAACCTTGCTCAAGAGTACTGCAGCCAGAGCAGAGGTGGGGCTCGAACCTGCGACTTTAGTTTGGTTCAAAGGCAGTAGCTCTAACCGCAAGCAATATAAAACGCAAAGAGTAGAACGGAAAGTGAGTGAAGAGCAGGACTCGCTCTTAGAAGTGTTAGGACACGATGACGTGGACACACTGTAACGATCCGGCTAAGCTAATGAGTTAGCCCAGATCCTCACGTGGATTCCAGAAAGGCGTAAAATTATATAAATCCAGATGGACACGGACAAAAGGAAGCTCTTCTTTTTAATATCTTGTAGGCAACTATGGATGACATATTTCACACAGCTGTCCTTACAATAAAATAAACAACATTAAAGTAATCTCCAAAACGTGCGAGGCACAAAAGGTGTACACGGCCAAGTATATCAGCCTGCGCGCCCGGGAGCGAGCATCGAGGGGGCGGAGCAACCCCTTAGTCTCCACCATGATACGTCATCATTACAACACACTTCAGTCAGACACAATCATGTTAACGCATACACTTCTGCACGCGACGTCGCGCGGTACCTCTGCCGGTCTCCTCATAGTTTTCGTCGTGGCGTCGTAGTTCAACATGTCTGTGGGGTCGATCCACTCCTCGGCGTCCGGCTGCTCTTCGGCTACAGCCGCCAGCAGCAGCATCGCGGAGAGCGGGAGAGCAAGCAGCCTGTCGAACAGAGGAACCGGCGGGACATCATTATCATCATCATCATCACTACTCCAGTCGGTGTCTTGTGTTGTTCCCTCAACACAGCCGCATTTCACTAACTGCCCGAAACCGAAAGTAAAACCAAATTAGCCTGGGTTAAAAAGAAGAAAAGAGGAGACGCAAGAAAACGCCGGGGTTCCGAAAAACACGTGAACGTGTTGTTACTTACTCTCTATGAAAACAAAACGCAACCGCAACGTGTCTTCTCTGAACAAAGTCCAGGTGTTTGACATCATCATGTTAACAAATTTGCGCTTTAAGTCACACGCTATACTAGTGCCCTACACCTTTACACTTTGTTAAAATATATGCAGCCACCTACCGCATCATCACTTTCATAAGTAACAAAATTCAGTCCAAATCGCCAAAGGCAAGTGAACAAAAATAAGAGGCCATTCTTGTACAGGGCACTTCCGCTTTCGTTCTTCTTCCTTTTAAAGTATGACCGTTGTAGCGGAAGCTTTTGATACTTGATGGGAATTGTAGTCCTTTCAAAACTGCTTTTTTTTTAAAATCTCTAATAAGCTTGTTCTTTGTCGATATGTAATCCATATTTAACTATTTTTGCATCATCCCTTTCTTTTCGCTTCTTTTGGTGATGGTCAGGTGTGTATTTCTATTATTACGTAAAGTACGCTCCGTACTTTTGAGCTGGTTTCCACGCAAATTTCAAGTGGGAAACCTTAATGATGGTACACGCAATTGTCAGATTCCCCACACTTTGGGGCTAAAATGACTCCATTTTGATGAAAAACTCAACTTCAGACCTGCTTTTCCAGTGATACGGTTACACACGCAACTCGTCTCTCACATGCTGAGTCTTTACACATATCCTCACAATACTTTTTCTCGAAAAAACAGACAAAGGTTAGACTGAGGACTGAGTAAATATTTAATTAATGTGGGACCAGGTTCACTTAACTCACAGTTATGAAAATGGAAAAAAAAACTCACATATTTTTAATTCATTATAACTTCTTCCTGGTTTTTAAATAACCTAACCCACAAGTAACATGAGAGGTGTAGGCTATGTATCAAGCTTTTTACTGAATGCGACGTAGTAGTTGGATTTTAAAGCAGACTTTCAGTCCCAGTTCTTTATCCGTGTGCAAAAACGTAAGTTGCTTTGGAGAGGAACTAAATTACGGTGGTGTGTACATATATATATTTACATATTACTGAGTGTATATATGTAATATTACATGTTTACATTTATTCATTTGGCTGATGCTTATGTCCAAAGCAACTAACAATGTTAATCTTCTTTCAGTTATTTATCCATTTATACAGCAGGATAATGTTACTGGAACAATTTCAGGCAAGTACCTTTTTCAAGGGTACTACTGCCAGAGGTGAGATTTGAACCTGCGACCTTTAGGGCCAAAGGCAGCAGCCTTAATCACTATACTACCAGTTGCCCATAGAGCATATGTACCAAGAGCTGAGAGAGAGAGCTCAGAACAAAGACAATGAAAGCAAGCTTTGCTTACAACTCTTTGTCTCTTCTAGATGACCATTCTGGTTTAAATTAAGATGAAGGGATGAAAGAGTTTCATTTCAAATTCATCCAACCTTTCATTTTCTTTTCCACTTAATCAGTTGAGGGTAATGTTTAAGGGAACCCAACTAAATTTCAGATCTTTATGGGTAGAATTCTGAAAGTCTTATATACTGTAACTAATGCTGATGTGACAGTGTACATGGTTGCACAGCGATAGTTCAATACAATACAATATACAGCACATTAGCAACGAGCTGAAAGAAGAACACAATGTGACGCTCAAGGACCAGAGCTGTGCACCTCTTGTTCCAACCATGCATCAGGTCATCATTGCAGTATAAACCTGGTTTTTGTTCCACTGGTCCAGCTGAGGGTCAAGGAGACTTACAGGGGCCCCTTATGATGAGGAGAATGAGACGCCTTTATTGATACAACACAGCAGCGTTACATTTCCAGAACTGTTCAGGTTTTCCACAAAAGAAAAAGGCTACTTTAATGTAAAATTAAAAATAAACATAAATCTGATTAGATTACAAAATAAAGTTAAATAAATACATCTATGTTTAATCTCACTTAAATTAAAGACTGTACAGAAAAGGTTAAAAATTCAATACAACTCTCTCTTCAGAAACAAAACGTAGGGACTGTGTTCCCAAATCAAAGTGCAGCAGTAACATACTGGAAAAGGGTATAAAAGTTCCTGTGTTGGCAATTTAGTCCCTTCCTAGATTTATTCTTATTTAACCATGCTCAGGTTGACTGCCATGCGTTTCTCCACAAAACTAACAAACATCTATCAAAAGTTCCCTTTTGCATAAGCACACAGCTTTAAAATCAAAACTAGTTCCACTGACATTTTTATGAGTTATTCATTCAATCTACGATTTACAAGTGCTAAGAAAATAGCTATCGCATACAGCAGGTGAACTGTACCGAACTCTAACAACACAAGATTTCAACTGTTTAAAATACTGGGATGCTGCACATTTAAAACCAAATACTGACTCCAAAATGAAGAACATAATTTGAGCTGCTCTGTATGTGTGTGTGTGTTCTTGAATGTGGAAAGCAACATTGCAGCCGTAGAAGGAGACACACATGAGTGTGGCCATCAGCTGTTTCTGCACAACCCCTCTCCCCAGGGCTGCAGTCCTCTCACAATGACAGTCCCCTCAGCACTGCGGGAAACACTGCACAGCTTGTGACACCACAACAGCCACAAGAAATAGCGAAGAGATAACTGTTCCAAAAAAAAAAAACCCCCCAAATAGCAGCATTGTAGCAGCTGTTCAATTTAGTGGGGAAAAGGAAGAAGCTCTGCCATCTAACTCAGGTTCGGGACATTCTGACATCGCTGCTGGAACTGCACGCCCGCTCAGCTTATGAATTCTGCATAAAGCTTTCTATGGAAACAGATTTTTCAAGGCACAATTTGAATAACATGATGTGGTAATGATTTTTTTTTCTTTTTTTAAACTTTACTGATCCCTTTCTTGCAGCCAGCTGAGAATGAAGTGAATATTGGGGGGGGTCATGGTGGGATGTACAGATGGATAAAACATGCGGGCGCACAGGTGAATAAAAGCGCAGCATTCGTGTATCGTGTGAATGCATAAATGGAATTTTCACTGCTGTTACTGGAATCAGTCACGTGCACACCAGCAGGGCGTGGGACACGCTATGTACAGGTTTCGACAGCACTACAAGTCAGTCACGGATGCACTAATGCGAGCGGGTGACTGCAAGCACAGAAAAATTATACCACTGCCATGAGCACTAGCATGGAGACACACACACATTCATGGAAGAAGGAGGGGTGATGGGATGGGGCCAGGTTTTCCATTCCACAGCCATGGGATCACCTAGCTCAGTCTGGAGGAAGGGGCAGGGTGGAGTGGGGCTGTGAAGGGGCGTGGCTCTGTGCTTTGGTGGACCAGCACTCCCACAGCTCAGTGGCCTCACGGGCTGTGGGTCCACAGAGTGACAGTTCTGTCAGCGGAGGAAGACAGGAAGGACAGGTCCTGTGTGTGCCACCGGCATTGGATCACCTTGTCCCCATGCTCACCCACTACCGTGAGTGGCAGCTGTTTGGTCAAGTCCCCTGGGAAAGCGAGACATTTGAAGGCATCAGAATTCAAAAACAGTGAAAACCACAACTACTGACAGACAGAACTGATGCCATACAGCTAAAAGCAGAACTACAGGGACAGACACTGAAGAACTATAGTTTCCATAACTGACAAACTGAACAGTAGAGAACTAAAAACACCGAAAACATCCACCCATAAGATAAAGAAAAGACTGACAATTACAACCATCAGAAGTGACCAAGAACATTGACACTAGACAACTAAACCCGTGACAGATGGCATAAAGCAGGGACACTAAGCAAGCAACAATAGCAGGTAAAGCAGGTGGAGCTGCTGCTTTGCTCCTGAAGGACTTGGGTTCAAATCTCAGTTCCTGTTGTAGTACCCTTAATCAAGGTACCTACTGTGAATTGATTCAGTAAAAGTAACCCAGCTGTATGAAAAGGTAAATCACTATAAGCAACTTAACTTCATATGCCGGTGTGGAGAAAACAGTCAGCTAAATAAATAAATAAATATTGCCAAAAGAGAAGGCTGATAACTATTGCAACTAACTGGTTTGTTTCTTTATCGAGGTTTTAAAAAGTACATAGAGCATCATATTAAAATATAACCACTGAGAAACAGGGCAGTATGTTTATGACTCTAGAAGTACAATGTGGTAATTTCCCACCCCACCTTGCAGGTCAGTGACCATCACTCGCATGTCATAAGAGCCAGTGAGCAGGTAGTGTGCCCCGGGGGAGAAGCGCACTGAGCGCACGTCGCTGGTGTGGGGACGGTACATCTGCACCATGCGGCCGCCCCGGATGTCGTACAACATGCAGCTGCTGTCCTCCTGTCCTGTAGCGAGGAGCCGTCCGCTGGGGTCCACTGCCACAGAGGCCACTGGGCTGCCTGGAGGACAAAGTGGCCACAAATGCAGAGATCAACATTCACACAATTTACACATTAATCCATCATAATTAAAGTCCTATAAATGGAGTGGCAAGTAACCTGAAGGCTGATGGCGGTGCTGTAGCACCCTTGATCAAGGTGCATACCCTGATACGATTCAGTAGGAATAGTATGCTGTATAAATGTTCAAAATACTGTAAAAAACCTTTGAATGAATGCTAAGAAGCAATTAATTTAGCACACATTCTACATTAATTAGTGACCAACTGACTAAATACTTAATTCAGGACTAAATTACGTCAACAATGAATAGTCGTCCCCCACAGAACAAACTTTCATATAAGAACTCACTTTTGAGCACAGGTAATCTGTTCCTTAAAATTTGCTCAACAAGCCATCAGTTCATACAGAAATGTCATGCAGAACAGAAACTGGAATTCAAAATAGATTCAAAATTAAAATTCTTGAATGTTGAATGATGAAAAACGGATGAACCTTTTGTGGTTCGGCAACACATTTTTCACCATTTTATTTAATGGTAGTTAAGACCTTGTTTCATGAGAATTGAGACAGACCCACCTGAGCCATGGAAGGCTGTGCCCACCACCCTCACACAGCTGGGCACCCTCAGATCCCAGAAGCGTACCGTCTTATCTAGGGAGCCTGATGCGATCATCCACCCGCCCCAGGTGTACAATGACAGGATGTGTCCTGGGCGCCAACACAACACAAAATGGCATCAACAGCGACTCCTGCTGGTGACTAACAGCACAATATAAAAACCATGACAGTCTAGACCCTGTAACTGGAGAATGAGGGGTGGTGCTGGTACCCGTGTGCCCACTGAGCGCGTGCAGACCCTGTCCCCTCTGACAGTCGGTGGTGTAAATGTTGCAATCCCCAGCACCGGCGCTGATCAGGATGGCCCCGCCGCTCTCCGGACCCTCCATAAAGGCTAGGTCCCGAATGGTGCCGTCATGCATGCTGAACTCAAGATCAGGCCCTGAATATGCAAACCAAGCAAGCTGTAAATAGTATGCAACACACAGTAAGATCTGTAGTCGTCCACATCCAATCACTGAAGTCTGTCAGTGTGCAGAGCTTCATGAAATTCAGTAAAAGATACACAGTACTGGAGAAACTTCTCAGTTAGTCACAATGAGAAGGTGAAGAGCTGCAAAAAAATATCATGATTAAGCACCTGTGGCTAAAGGCTGTAGACTAAACTCCAAGGAAAGCATTGAAAGATGTTGCTAAGCAATTAAATAATAATAAAGATAAGATCAAAATGATCACTAGATGACTTCCACCTGACCTCCTACAGCAGTGGCCAGCTCACCTGTTGCATTGCAGGACTCGGCGTTGAAGGGCAGCACTTTAACGTACTTGTCGTTAGAGCCAGTGGCCAGCAGCTGGCCGCAGGGACTCCAGGCCACGCAGTAAATGGAACCCTTGTGGTGCTTGTTGCGCTTGAAGCGTACAACAGGCTGCTTAGGGGTGCCGCTGTGGAGCCCAAAACACTGACATTATATAGGAACATCCATCTCTGCCTCATCATCGTTCTTAAGTGAACAAATGAAAAGTGTGAAATGAGAGTTGAATTTTGTATGCACCCCACCTTGTATCAAGGACATCTGGGTAGGCGCAGACTCGCAATGTTTTGGAGTTGGATCCTACTGCATACAGTGCCCCTGACGGGTGGAAGGCTACTGCACGTATAGCCTGGGTGTCCTCCAGTGTGCTGACTGCCACAAACTGGATCTTGGCCTTGTCACCCTGAGAGATACAAAAAAAGTACATTGTCATATCTTCATTGGCCATATTACTGAAACATTCAAAGTCAACAATGGAAAAAGTATTTGAACCTCTAGTAAAGAAGTTAATTGGAAAGAGGATAGCAGGAGTCAGGGTTTAAAAAGTATGAAACCGTTTCCAGCTGTGGTTTGAGATGCCTTGTCCTATAAAAAAAAAAAAAAAAAAAAAAAAAATCTCACCAGTTTGGTTACCTGGTCTTCGGAAACAGAGGTCTACTGAAATAAAACATGGCCTAATCAAAAGTGGTTCCAAGGGACATTAGAAGAATCGTTTTTCATGCTCATGAAGTTGGAAAATGCTACAAACGAATTTAAGTCCTGGCCCTCCAATAACCCACAGTTGTTCAGATAGTGCACAAATGGAAGGACTTCAGTACTGCTGTTACTCTCCCTAGCAGCTGCCATCCACAAAAAAAAACTCTAGGATGACAATGATAAAGTCTGAGTTGGGGGGGGGGGGGGGGGACAATGAACAAGAATGATGGGCAAGCTTACATCCAAGAAACTAATGCCTTCCAAAATCACTACTGTACATCTAAAGTTTGCTAAAGTCCACCTGGTTGTTCCTCAGCACTAGTAGAACAACATTCTGTAGACATACGAGACATGACTTGAACTTCTGAGTAGAAGTTCACAGCGTTATTTCCGGAACAAACAAATCATTGCATACCATCAAAAACTTATTCCAATAGTGAAGCAAGGTAGAAGGAACAATGAATTCCATATTATGTCAGAACATCTACTGGTGATTTGAATCTCAAAAGTTGACCCATGCAACGAAGGAGTAACAACAACAGAATGGCTACAAAGGTTGCAGGTTCAATCCCCACCTCCAGCAGTATTACCCCTGAGCAAGGTACTTGCCCTAAAATTGCTCCAGTAAGAATTAGCCAGCTGTATAAATGGGTAAATAATTGTTAGCTTGTAAGAACTGTCATCTTAACATTGTAAGATACTTTGAAGAAAAGTGTTCACTAAACTAATAAATATAAGTAATGTGTGAGTGACAGAGAGAGTGTGTTTCATTGATGTATGGATGAGTGACTCAGTGTAAGTTACCTTGGTGAATAAGGTGTGTGGGCTGATAACGCTACATAGAATTCATTGGAAGTCACTTTGGTGAAAAGCATCTGCCAAATAAATAAATGTAAGTAATTCAGCTACTGCCAAGTGCTGACCTCAGTCCCAAGTAAACTGTCAATTCAAGAGACCACAGAAACATAAATGAGCTAAAACAATTATGTAAAGAGGAATGGCTGCAATTCCTCCTTATTTCTGATCAGAAGCTACAGGAAGTATTTGGTTGAGGATAGTGCTGCTCAAGAAGTCTCCACCCGTTACTAAACCTAAGGGATCACACATGGAAATCCAGATGATTCCCAGGTTTTGATAAACTTTTTCCTCAGTACAGCACAACAGAGTATGTTTTGCACTAATCATCTCATTTCTGAATGAGAACATTCCTGACCAATGCTGCTGTGAGCTATAATGCAAAGATTCTAGTCCACATTTGATACCGCAGTGTAATCCTGAATGACTCAACTAGACACACACCAATCCCACCATACAGGCTGACACACACCATATCACCTCCGTTCCATTAGAGTTAAAACTGCAATAAGTCACATGGTTGAGATTATGACTTAGGCCCAGAATAACACTGTGACAGCACTGGCACAGCAGCGTGGGAATGCTTGACAGAACAGGAGCCAATCTGCTTGCGTCCCACGGTAAGTAAAGGAGAAACATGGGTTGTTCTTGAACTTCTTGCAAACAAGCCAAACACAAGCATTTTACCACTGACATTTGCTAGCTGCAAATTTAAGAAATTACGCAGCTCATACGAAGTACGGAGATAGGAGGTGCACTCAAATAACAACACTGGTTGACTTTGGAATGTAAAAAAAATATTACATACTGAATATTTACAGACATACAGTACATATGGAACAAAAATGCATGTTTCTCTTTTCAAAACATAACCACAATGTAAAATTTGCTTGTAGTTTAAGTCCTGTGCAACATGTAGGCCTGGAATAGCACAAAGTCATATTTTCTCAGTCCTAGCTTATGAGTCATATTTTAAAATTTCTAGGCCCTGGGGCACTAATGTGGTGTAGTTGTTAGAGGTAACTGATTGTACTCAAAGGACCAAGGTTTAAATCCCACCTTCTGCTGTGGTAGTATTGTGCAAGATGTTCAGACTGAATTGTAGTTTCACAATATTTTGTTTTCACGATACAAAAAAAAAAAAACTAAATTTATCCAGTATCAAGATATGAAAATGCTGTGAGTCACTCCTACACTAAATATAACTCAGTACTCAAGATACTAAATTTTGCACACGGGGTGGCACTGTTGAAGGTAACAAATGAGTCAAATCATGTAGGCCTAGTCCATGAGGAACTAAGAGGAATGACAAGTATAAATTGGACATAGAGGATGCACTAGAGCTCATTATAAGTCACTGGTATGCCAGTATTCTGGCTCTCCTATTTGATTTGAAAATGACACAAAAATAGCTAAGACAGAGAAGAAAGAGTCATCAAACTTGTAAGAGGGGACAGAGTGACAGCAGACAGGCCCCAGTGACTTCCTGACAGTGTGGACAGGCAAATTTTTTGGAAGAAAAACATGACCATTACTTGAAAACTTTTAAGCAATCTGTTGCTGAATTATTAAACAGCATTAAATTTACCGTACATTTAAAAACTAGAACGGCTCAATTTTATGTTTTACCACTTATTTGAGTTTACATTAATTGATAATGTTTGCAGGGAAGAAAATTGAGGAAATAAAATACTTCTCGGAACTATGGTATGGTGAAGTCTGCGCCAAGATGCAAATCACATTTCCTACTGAATTGATACAGTAAAATTTAAATAATTTTTATACCGTTGTAAGCTGCTTTGCAGAAAAGCCTCAACTAAAAAAATTTGGATTGTGCCTATGCTACAAAGCCCAGTACCACATGAAATGTGGGTGAAGCAAAGCATGAGCGTTGCTGTGTGGTTGAGACCTACCTCTTGGGTGCTGCTGCGAGCAGGGGAGTAACTTGTGTCATCCTGGCCTGTAGGCTGCCTGGCCTGGCTCCTCTGCCCACTGCACAGACAGCAACATGCATCACCATCCACCCAACAGTGACATCGTGCCCTGAAACTGCGTGTCCATGCATGCAGAGAAGGGTTGCAAGCAGGGGGTCGGCAAGGCCCACTTTGTCTGACCTCTGAGTGCTGGGCACCGGGGACTCATCAAGGTGAGGAATGCCACGTCCTCCGGCCCTCTGGGGGGTACTGCTGGCCACACTGGCGCCATCCTGTGCCTGACCCTTTTCTGATGGGGATGTTGTCATGGTAACATTGTTGCCAGAGGCAGGGCTGCTGTCCACCTTGCCATTGCACTGCTGGCTCAGTGACTGCACATCATCTCCAAAATTGTCCATCCCCACATTCAGCTCCTCCAGCTTCTGGATAGACCTGGGGATCCAACGAGGAAATGCCTGTACTCTGACTTTTACTTTACACAGACAGTCAATAATGATACTGAAGAGTCACAACAAGACACACATAGCACCCTAAATCTGTCCAGCAAAAGTGAGAGTCCTTCCCACATTTGTGACAAATGAACCCTAACACCCTGGGAGTGAACACAGCACTCCACCCCAAGGGAGACAGCGGAGGCACAGTGATGCCTCACTAATGATGCTTGAAGCTCGACACCATCTGGGGTATGATCTCTACTACGCCCCCCCCCCCCCAGCAACACGGATCTTCACTACCAACACCACAACAAAATTCACTACCTTTATACCAATCTTCCTCAAAAGTAACAGTTGTGCCACCCATGATTACCATCTTTTCTGCTTTCCAGATTTTCAGTTCTACACATAACAAAAGTAGAAAATCCTGCACCATTTCTTTGTAGCACCTTCTAAAACACACGACACATACAACAAAGAAGCCGGCACACTGCTACTCTCTGCATTATTCATGAAGCTCCCCATAATGACATCATTTGGATGACCTTATCATTCATTCAGCCTCAGCACAGCCAACACGCTAGGGCAGGGAGACACCAAGGGTTGCTGAGTGTGAGGGTGTCCCAGGCTCAACTGGACCAATCCAATAGAAAAAGTTGCAGGGCCATTTGGCATTCAGAGGGACCCCTGCAGTGCTGTTGCCTTCAGCTGTCTTCCAGACATGTAAAACACATCAAAGCATACACACTGACCATAACGGTCACCCCTCAAGCAGGATTAGGGGAGGTGGCAAACAAGGAACATCTAAAAGCAGTTGATGATAAAATGTTAAACGAAGCCAGAGTCATCAATAGATGCTGGAATCATGTGTTCTGAGCCCAAGAGGCCTGCCTCCTGTGGACCACCGACCAGAAGCTAGGACAGGGTGTAACTGTGAAGGAAAGCACGCCTTGTTCCAAGCTTTAAGCATGCAATGACATCAGTTTGTGTGACTCAGAATGTAAGAATGCAGCTGCACGAGTTGTGTTTGACCTGACAAAGCGCTCCCACGTGCCTCCTCTCCTCATCTCTCTCCATTGCTTTCTTGTAGCTGCTGGTAACTAGTTCAAGACTGTGGACTGTGGGTATGGTCTACAAGATGGTCAAAGGGTCTGCAGCCCAGTACCTAGAGAGCCTGAAGGCAAACCCTACCCTTCTGGCTGCTTGGTGGTCCCACTCACAAAGGCCCCACAATGGAAAGCAAACCAGTCCTCAGTTCTTCTGCCTCTCCCTCAGAGCTGCGGAATCCTTTTCAACTTTCAAGAATGGTATCGAAACCAATTTCATTCCGATGCACTCCTCCCCAGTCTGCAAAATGCACTTTTGTTTACTCTGACTTGTATGAGAAAATGAAAGGGCTGGACCTAACCTATTGAGGAACTTGTCAGTGAGGTTCTGCTGTGGGCGTGGACCTTCCTGTTGATGGACGCCGCCCTCCTTAAGCATCTGCTGGTACAGCTGCCGCTGCTGCTCCTTCTGCTCCAGGTGCTGCTGGACACGCAGGCGCTGCCGGTAGTACTCCTGGTACTGCTCCGTGGAGTCGCGCAGCTGCCGGTGAACAAAAACAGAAGAAATAATATTCACCGCTTACGAACACGAAGCACATGAGATGCTACATGTAAATCAAAATAGCATCTCATTGTACTGAGCTTTCAAAAAAAAAAAAAAATGATTTGCCCATTCATTGTGTTGCCTAAAAGTCCATTTCAGACATAGCAGTTTAACCCTTTTATGTATAATGGTATCAACTTAATAAACTTGCTAAGACATTCAAAAACCATTGCTCTAAAGATAACACATATTAAAGAAGTAATAATGGTGCTCAAATATATTATGTCACTATTATGTTGTCATAGTGACTAGAGAATCCCTCCTGTTACAATACAAATAGTACTGACATAACAAAACCAGCCACAGATCCTTATTCATGTAGGAACAAAGAATAATAATAAATGCCAAGGTAGCAATATTACAGATCCCTTCAAAAAGCCAAGTGGAACACACACACACACACTTACACACTTCCTTATACTAAAAGCATGTTTCCACTTGGATGAACTGAGCAGTCAGTACCTTTCAGAAAACACAACAGCATATAATATATGAATCATCGTCCATGTGAAGCGCAGTCAAAGGAGAGAAGTGACACAACACTTGTAATCCCCACCAATCTGTGCTCACAGTCACTCCATGTTGAAAAGCAAGTTTTTTTTTTTTTCGAAAACAATCCAAAAACAGAAATAGAAAAACAGGAATACTGGGGTATTAAATGTTATACAAAATGCTTAAAATAAGGGCATTACTCAGTTTTTAGGGCTTTGGAATTAATTATAAATGCAACTTTTCTCTGGGATTAAGAGTTTTCATTTTTTCACCACAGTACTGATATACCACCTCTTGATATGTTTATGAAATACAACAAAAAGGTTTTTTGGGAAAAAATGTACGCTTATGAATATTACATTTTGGTAGTAAGATAATAATCAGATAGTACTCCTTACTGACAGTATAGAAACTAAGCAGTACACCTTTCAACAATAAAAAGACATTATTACACACGATCACTAATGATTCTAGACACATCTTTCCAGTGTTTGAGTATATGAACAAGTGATGTTCATATACCCAAACAACAGTAAAGCAGGTGTCACTAAAAGAGTGAGTTTGACTCAATATTTGATTCTTGATATATATTTTACCAAGCTAAAAAGTGATGAAATAGGTTATGGCATACTTTACCTTATTTACAGTGAAACACTCAAAGGCATGGCCCAAATCTTTTTGCACTTAATATTCTCAACAAAGGGGGAGCGGTGGCGTGGCAGCACAGCGGGTTTGGCCTGTGCCTGCTCTCCTGGGGGGTCTGGTATGGGTGACCTGCGATGGACCGGCGTCCCGTCCTGGGTGCGACCCCCTCCCCCTCCAACCTTGCGTCCTACGTTGCCGAGATAGGCTCCAACTTGGCGTGACCCCGCTTGGGAGAAGCGGTTTCAGTGTGTGTGTGTGTGTGTGTGTGTGTGTGTGTGTGTGTGTGTGTGTGTCTATATTCTCAACGAAGCCACTTCAATAAGATATTACGCAAGAAAAACAACACTGGTGCATTTCTACTGTCAGCCAAAAAATGATTAACAAGACAGTAATTAAAAGAGAGGTCAAACATTTCAAAATGTTGCTTACAATGTAATATCATCTCGGGAACTGTTGAAAAACATTCCGCATTCATGAGCAGGGTGGAGGCTCACAGGAGACCTTAAGAAGCATGACTGAAAACTGAAGAAGTCGAGACAGGACAGGGTTTGCGTGGTTTTCAGGACCCATCCTAGTATTACGGCCGGAATTCTGTCAACCCACTGCTCAACCAGGGAAAGACAGTGGCGGAGACAAAGGGGAAGATGGAAAAAGATGTCCCAGAGGCCACGACGGAGACAGACTGGGGACAGGCCCACTTCCCTTTGTGTCGCTTGTTCCCTGGGCACCCCCGCAGAATGGGGACCAGCTGGCGTGAGTGGCTTTCTACAGGAAAGCGCTGTAGAGAGTGTGTGTGTGTGTGTGTGTGTGTGTGTGTGTGTGTGGAGGGTGGGGGTGACAATCCCCTGAGGCTGCAAACAATAACCTCTTCAGCACTAACCCCGTCCCGGAGATCCCATCGTCACCACAAGCTGCAGGGATCCAATCACGCAGCAGAAGCGCAACCACGCGGTCTTTGTAAGAAACACTAATTCTGCTCATGCCCCTTTCCCTCTTTGTAGTTTAAATCTGCCTGCTGCGCTGATGTGCGGTTCAAAAACCTGCAGTTCGTCTCCATGCAGGACTTACGACCGAGTCTCCCTGCGTTTAACACCTCCGAATATTCGCAGCCCATTCAAGTGTGAGGGCGACAGGAGTAGATGTACTGCTCTCCCATTTTTAACTTTGCAGAAACCCCAGACGGCCACCACTCTCCACTAGGATGTACACTTCAACCCCAAATATTAAACATTTATATATTAACATTTCCCACGTGGCCTGGCTCCGCAACACTATACAGAAAGGGTTTGTTTGATACCTCGTTCTTGTCAGCGGAACCTGGGGGTGCGGCTTCACCGCCGGGTGCCGAGGCGGGTCTCACGGCACAGGGCCCCCCCGAGGCCAACATTCTGTCCACGGGTGTGTCTGTCCTGGAGCTGTGGGGAGAGGGGGGGTGTCACAGAATCCAACACAATCCATCCTGTGAAGCCTGAGCAATTGTCTTCTTATTGAGTAACAGATTGAACAAGCTCGTCTGTTCACAGCGATACACACGCTGAAGTGTACAGTGTGGGCTTCTCAATGCCACACAGTAAAAATATTAAACATATGTTTATCATCATCCCATCATGTTTTCCAAATACTGTTACGTAGCATCTTATAGTTTAGCCAAAGCTTTTATTTAATGTAGTTTGCAATTTCCCCCTTTTAGTATTATTGGACATGCATCCCTAACCATTGTGTTGCTTGCTGCCTCCAAAAATACTACTACTCCAAAAAAGTAACACACACACACTTACATGGACACACCCACAGAAATGAATGACAAACACACACACACACACACACACACACACACACACACACACACACACACACACACACACACACACTTTCTGAACCGCTTGTCCCATACGGGGTCGCGGGGAGCCGGAGCCTAACCACAGCATCTATAAAATGATGCAACACCAATTCTGTATGACATGTAATCGCAGGATAAAATTTCATTCAAACTGAGATGAAATCACCATCATGATCATCATCAAGGGGACAACTCATGTGAGACGCTTGAGTCCAATTCCAGCACATCCTCCACGGAGACATCTGCGTTTTTCTGAGCTTTGCAGGCATTTCACATGCAGCATTTAAAAGCTGACGAAGAGCTCCAGTGCTCTCACATACAGAAGGTTGTGTGGTTTTGGCTCCAGAGATTACAACGCTGTGAGTGAATCATGGCTGGAGAAGCCGACGCACTTCCAGAGCGTGTCCCGCGTCACTCGCTGTTAGCATACACGGGAGCACGCCTTTTCAGCACAGACCTGTATGAGGTCTACCACGGTAATAATGGGGTAAATCCCCATTGGCGATGAAACGGCTGAACCCCAGGAGGGACTAGACCGTTACTCCCTATCAAATAAAATCAAAATGACGTGCAAATTTCACATTTCAACAGAGTGTGTAAATACAGTGCTGGGGAACGGGAGAAAACATGGCATACCTCTCCGGAGACTCCTCAAAAATGCTGTGGCAGTCTGAGCTCTCCAGCATGAGACTGCGGCTCAGGCTCTGAGCACCGGGGTACTGGAAATTGGCGAAGGAGTGGGACATGGGCGATGTCTTGCCGGTGAGATCGGTCACCCTCTTGTCGTGACTGGACAGGCCGTAGGAGAGGCCGTCGAGCGCGGGGTTCAGCGAGCGCGACATGTAGGTGTCGGCCGACTGGGGCCGGCGCAGGGGAGAGGCTGGGTACGGAGACAGCTTGCTGATGAGCGGCGTGAGCAGGTCGGCGTGGGCCGCCTTGGCCGGCTTCACTAGTTTGTCCACGTGGATGTTGAGCAGTTTCTGCTCGAAGGCGCAGGAGAAGACACCCGCTGGCAAGTTCTGCAGCCAGGAGAGCAGGCTGAGGTCCAGGTCATCGCAGCCGTTGCCGCAGAGCATGTCGATTCCCAGCAGGACCTCGCTCTCCGTGATCTCTTCGCCCGTGGCCTTGCTCTGGCAGAACTCCACACAGCACTCGTACAGCACACCCTTGATGAGCAGCTGGAAGAGGCGGTCTCCGCTGGCCCGGAATCCGGCCTCGCTCAGCTTGCGGTCGGCGGGGATGAACTCGGCCACCATGGCGCAGGCCTCCTCAAAGCAGTGCACGCGTGCCGTGCTTGGGTTCCAGTCCTTGAATTCCGCATGGTGGGTGAGGCGAGGCAGCGTGAGCAGCAGACACAGCTTGCTGTAGTCCTCCTTGGACGGACAGAACTCCTCCAGGGCATGAAGGCACTTGACTGCCTCTTGCATGGTCAGCTCCAGCTGTGGAGAAGCGGGACAAACGAGCAATGGGTAGCATCGCGACCTCATCCGCACTAAAAACTCCACCTCTGTGCTACACAGAATCACATGGACTGAGTATTTTGATGTCACCATTACTATACAAACAAATTTTTTTGTTCTTTCCATTAAGGATATTAAACAATTGGGAAAAGAGAACTGTTATATTGATACAAAAAAAAATAATCACAAGACTTTTCAAAATAATTTTAACATATTGCTATATTAAAACTAACATTACCAAAAATAAAATTACAGTCTCCATAAATTCTTATTCAATCCCGACCATTGACTGATTCATTCCATAAGAACATTTGTCATCTTCGCTCCACATTCAACTTCCTTTATTATGTACACTTTGATCTCCATGGTAACCGCTTGCCTCTTCTTATTGTCGTTTTTATAACCACAAAGACCGAGGAACATCAGACGCAAGCTGCATCACTGCTGAATGGAGTGGAATGAAAGCAGTCTTTAAGCCAAAGAAATATTAACGCACATAGATTGAAAATTATTATCTTGATCAGCTGGCGCGTCGTGACTTTTCTAAATCAAAGTTTTTCAGAGCGTACCACTGAACGGGGGGGGGGGAGCTTTTAATGTGGTCATGTTTTTGCATAGACACTAAACCATCATTTCTGCCCAACCCTGAACTACAACCAACTTTCAAACTCTTTGACTAGAAAACAAGAACAGAGACAACCTCATTTCATCCATATATATTTCATTAAAAACAAAGCCTCAGATGCGGACATGATAAGACATGCAGGCTTCCTTGATAACCGCAAATTAAGAAGCCTCTAAATGTTCAGTCGTGCAGTTCTGGGCTTTGGAAAGAGCCCCGCATGCTCACTTACGTGCTGCGGCTCGTCCTCAGCCGACATGGCGTTGTTCACGCACAGAGCCTCCAGGAACTTCTGCTTCAGGACTATGTAGCGGAACCTGGCGGCCCAAACCAGAGTCGACACGGAGTCACTATGGGGATCCTACGATGTTCTGCAACTGTCATCCGAACACCCAGGTGGCAGCAGGAGGCGTGGAGGTAAAAGCTGCCACCTTGCACTCCTGCTCCGGTACCACCCAGCACTTGTGCTGCAGTACCCTAGAGCCAGGAACTTACCATGAAGTGACACAGTAAAAACTACAGTGCTGTTTAAATGGACAAATCGTTGCGAGCATCTTAATGCTTTAAGTGGCTTTGGAGCAAAGCATCAGAGGAATGAACAGTCGACCGTCTGCGTCACAGCAAGACAGCGCAGCCAAAACAAACAAGCGCTGATGGGACGGTGGGAGTACACAGCTCCCTTAAATGAACGGATATTCCGGAAGGAATGAAGCACTTCGGAGGCCATAAGCATTGTGGGAAATGCCTAGAGCGCATGCACAACACATGCACGTCCCTCCGCTGGGGAGAAAACTCGCCTCTTTCTGTCAAACTTGTCCATGCATTCCAGAGGCTGAATGAACTGCAGAACCTCATCCCACTGGCCGTCGAGCACCAGCTGTCTGCGGAAAGACAAAGGACACTAGATGTTTTATAATCCACAGCAAAAAAAGGAAGTCCAACACTGGAGCATCGCAGCATTACTGGACAGGAAAAGTAGAGTAAAAGTATAAACAAACACGACAGAACCTTTCTTTCTTTGGCACCTTCTTGCGGACCAGCTTCCCTTTGTAAGTACTTGCTGGTGCATCCACGAATTGAGACAACGTGCCAAGAGTTTACAGACCGTGAGAAAGGCACGTCTCAGAAAGCCGGGAACTCGAGCAACGCATTCAGATTTCAACGGTATGCAGCGAAGAGATTCCCAGTGTGATCTGCACCTGAGCGACCGGCTGAGCGCCGAGCCACGATCTCCAGACCCACCTCAGAAAGAGCATGTCGTCCGAATAGAGGCCGTTGATCACGCCGCTCTCCTTCTCCAGGGCCAGCATGCTGATGTGCAGCTTGCGAGAGTTCAGGAAGTCCAAGATCACCTTGATGATCTCCACCTCCTTGATGTTAATCGTCTCCTCTGCCGTCATGGTGTCAGCTTTAATAAGGACCTGGAGAGGACAGCGTGACACACAAGAAGCTGGCTGAAACAGCTACACATACACGCTTAACATGTTCTGTATTTTATTAGTATGGTCCACACCAGAAGTCTCCTCAGAACATATATTGAGAACTCAAGTTTTTAGATCTGTTGCTCTAATAAAATTAATATATAATCTTCATACTGATTCCAAGGAATTCTGGACACCCTTTTGGAACCGATTACATGTATTCATTTAGCCGACGCTTTTTTCCAAAGCAAATTATATTGTTAATCTACTGATAATTACTACCCATTTATACTGCCGGATAATTTTACTGAAGCAATTCAGGGTAAGTACCTTGGTCAAGGGTACTACAGCTGGAGATGAGATTCAAGCCTATGACCTCTGGGCCTAAAGGCAGCAGCTCTAACCACTATGCTACCAGCTGTCCTACTAGAGGTACATGATCACACCTGTGAAATACCAACCTTTTACCCTCCTTTTACGTACGGGGACCTATTTGCATTTCCTTGACGTGCTGTTGCCATGTGCCAGCGCTGCATTGTTGTTAACTAAAGACAGCAAGTGTTTCAAATAAGGTGTGTGGGCCGATAACACTACACAGAGTTCACTGGAAGTCGCTTTGGAGAAAAGTGTCTGCTAAATAAATAAATGGAAATTAAATCATCGAGGCAGCAAGTGCCATATCGGTTACAGTCATCAGCTTTCGGTTAAAGGACCCACTTTGAATCCCACCTCCTGCTGTTGTCAATTGGTCAATGTACTTGCCCTGAATTGACACAGCAAAAAAAACTACCCAGCACTATAAATGCATAAATCAGTGCAAGTAGCTTAACACTAAGTCGCTTTGGAGATGAGCATCAGCTAGATGAATAAAAGTAAATGCGGCGTGTGTGACTCCTGACGGAACATTCAAGAGACAGCGCAGGGAGATCACAGCGCGGGTCTAAGCGATGTGGCACAGTACAGGTGCAGCACTTCATAACTTCCAAACTCCTGCATCTTCGTGTTGATACCGAGCTCAAAGCTGACACCGTAACAAACACAAAGCACAATCAGTTAATTTGTTTACTTTCATTCATTAGGCTGCCACTTTTCTCCAAAGCAACTCACAGGGTTAAGCAGCTTACAGTGATTCAGCCATTTATACAGCTGGGTAACATTTACTGGATGAACTCTGGGTAAGTACCTTAATCAATGGCACCGGAGCAGGTGGCGAGATCGGACCCGACACCCTTCAGGATACAGGGCGACGCCTCTAAACGCCACATAAAAACAATGATTTCGGACTAAACGCGCGGGCTTCGATCAAAGCCTCCTCCGTTAAGGCTCCTTATTTCCTACTGTAGATGTGCACGGGGCAGGAGGGGGGATTCGAACCAGGGTCCTTCAAGCGCAAGCTCACTGACACTGGGATTCACCGTGTTGTTTACTTGCAGCAGGGACACGGTGCTCTGGAAGGTAATTCAGCAGAGATTCAGCACTGAGTGGCACTAACTAAGCAGCAGCAGCAGGTTAGCACACCGGTGCGGTGTGGCAGCTCAGTGACCTGCTGCTGGTGGTGCTCTTCACTAATCTCGTCCTAATCCACTAGGAGCGATTTAACAGCAGTGTGAAGCAGGAGGAGGAACCTGTCACTGGGCCTCCAGCTTACACACACACAAACACAACGGTTCTGGAGCAGCTATTCTATTCGCTCGACAATGAGCCGCCCGCTGCGGTACATGACGGTAAAACAACGTTCACTGACACTCACTGTTCCTGTGTGTATGAGAGAGAGAGAGAGAGAGAGAGAGAGGGAGAGGAGGCCATCATGAGGGACAGGTGGGTTAGACAGTGACTGACCAACACACTACACTGACTACACGGCCCCCTGTCCGCAGAGAGACAGCGCACACACGCAGCAGCCGCCCCGTTAGCAGCAGCAGCAGCTCCATGGCATGATTAGCATCCCCGTTAGCCGCCGCCCCACTGCTAGCATGAGCCGCTGCACGGCCACCGCCCGCCATCCCGCCGTCCCGCGCCTCACCTTCCCGCTCTATGAACACATGAATCGCGGACGCGCTCCCCTCCCGGCTCTATCCGCGCGACAGCACACCGCGCTCCTCCGGCGTTCTCGCTCGATTCGTCGCTGCGAGACCAGTGGCGGTGTGTGTGTGCGTTCGCCTTTCCTCCGCGCCGTCTCTGTTGTCGTCTCCTCCCACCCGCCCCCGGCGGTTGTCAGGCGGGTTGTTCGCGGCGCTCCGCCAATCCGCTTCGGCGGCCCCGCGGTGCCCAGCCGGCCGCGGGAGAAGCGCGCTCCGCCCGCCGGGACACCGCCGACGACCGAACAATTGTATAGCGGACCGAACAATCGATCGAGTAACGAAGCGCGCGCGGTGTTGTCCAGGACCCGTTTGCTTGTTGTTGTTGTTCGGTTGTCCAAGGGAGTGTCCCAGCCATGGAGACAATAATGAATAAAATACTGTCGGAAACGTCGTGTGAGGGAGAAATATTATTCTGTTACGAGAAAAAAGTGGACATTTATACAATTATTCAGCTCTCGTCGTCGACAGGCTGTTGGTGAAATGTCAGACGCTCACTTTGCCTTTGCGTAAACGCAACACATACTAAATATAGGAAGTTCTTTTTTTCAACTAAAAATGACCGTGGCGTGGAAAACGAAAAAAAACACAAATACTCCAATTACTATGGTACGGAACGCAAATATCACCAGTTTTATGAGCATAACGATATTACATAGATATTATCTGGTAAATAAAAGCAGCAACAGCAGGCTTACTCGTAACAAGGGAGACATGACAACACAGGGCTAAAGTGATACCGAATAACTTCCATTTGAGACAGTTAACCAACCAAGTGAATTTTACAACTTCTCAGCGTTATACGATTTGAATTTTTAAATTTTTTTTTTTTTTTTTTCATACTGAGTACCGCAAAAGGAAAGAAATACTTTTACATGTTTGTAACCCTTGTAATAAACTCCAGTTTTTTTTTTTCTTCATTAGCAGATGTTTATATGAACATTATTATCATGGAATAACAACCGATTGAGGCCATGCTTGTTTTTATTAATTTGCAAAAAGAAAAGACCACAATGTGAATTCTCTTAAAAATATGGAATCAGTGCTGCTTTATGGTGGAAGATCACACTGGACATTACACTGAGAAACACTGAACAGTTACTACTGGACAGCTGGGAAGCTCTTCACCTTGGCTTTAAACAGCCATAAAACCAGTCATTATTAAGCAGTAATACATGTCACGCAACGAAACTTGATAGACTGCAGTCGCCAATATTTGCTGATATTTCCAGTATTACTGTTTCAGTTCTGCTACTGTATACAGAGCTGCAATAAATGGACTAATTTGCACATAAAACAGAAGTTTACATGAAATCAATAAAAGTTATGGGGTAGTAAAATTAGAACATACAATTAATCTTAATACAGCATATAATTTTAAAGTTTGGATAGACATACCTGTTTTTCTTTGAAGATCAAATGTACTCACTTTTCAGTAGTTATGCATTTGTTAGAAAAACGTAAGCAATGTTGTCTAGTAAATAAAACCCTAATCTCCCTGAAAATGGCTAACTGAAAAAAAAGGATTATTCAGTGAAATTAACCAATCTGCCAAAAAAATCTGTACTGAGGTATTATTTGCTGTTACAGAAAACCATGAAGAAAAGTCTACTGGCACTGAAGACAAATGATTACCTCTTGACTTGAACAAAGAAAAAGAAAAAAAAAACATTGAACACAGAAAACTGTCACATGGAAAGAAAACTTTTTTTTGTTTAACTGCATCAGGAATGTGATATTTAAAGACAATACAGGAAATCTTGAAAGAAACCTTTGATGCAAAATAAAACAATTTTTTTTTTGTTTTTTTCTTTTTACAGGTGTATGAAGATAAATGGGGGCCTTTAAAACATTAATTGACCTAAAATTGTTTAAGCTTCTATCAACCATATTTAGTAACATCAAAATATTTCATTTTTAGACTTAAGTTTCCAATATAAATTAAAGGTGAATATAAGCAGTACAGCAGTATTTGTGGCAAAAATTTAATCCAGATTGACCTCTACATTTAACAAAACGAGAGGTTTAGAATAAAAAAAAAGTGATAATCCAAATTTTGCACATGCACAAATTATGCATAAGTATATGAACATCTTTCCAGCTGTCTCAGGAAAGCACTTATAGCAAATGTGCATTATGCTTTTGTTCTGCAAAAAGTGTCCCGAAAACTTTAAGTAAATAATAATAATAAAAAAAGCAGGCCATCAAATATGTGATTACTGTTATTAAGACCTAATTTACTCAACTGCTGCTCTGCTTAAAGCAACATAAAATATTTCTGAAATAATGTAATAATGCTATAATACTACTCTTTGGGGAATAAAAAATGGAAAACTTTCCTGTTGAGGTGTCAGAGGAAGACATGCTACAAATGACTTCATATTTTGTAAAGTATTTTATAGGATTAAACAGGAAAAAGCCATAGAACTACTGTAATCACTGAAAAGTTTTCTATAATGGTACCCATAAATGACTCATTTGCTCATTTATAGCTATTTACATTTTCAAAATAAGTAAGATAAAGCCTGAAATACTGACTGTCATCACATTACATCTGCTGGACTTGGTGTCTGATCCTAACATTTACAAGCTTTTTCTACTACTTATTGTTGTAACTGATATTCTAATGTTTTGCTGTTATATCAATGGTCAAATATGTTGGATTTCTTTTTTTTTTTTTTTTTTTAAACTTATGGTGCATATTGCACATTTGGTCAATGCAATGTTATCTACTTGATTTGAATAAAAAAGCAATTATATACAAAGAACACATCCATATTTTACTATAGAAGCATATTATGCAACAGCTAAGGCTAAGGTCACAGCTGTAGCTATGGTCATTTTAAAGCATTTTCAAAATTGAAATAAATTAAAATACAAGTGTTGCCAGTTCCCAGCAAATTAGTATACCATCAGCAATAACTTACCACTCTGTATATATTTAAAGGCAACAATTTAAAATGCAGGGGAACAATGTCTCTTCATTATTTCCTGTCACTCTAGACCAGTACTTAATCATGATTCAAACTGAACATAGTTACTGAAAAAGAAACTAGTACACAAACTGCCTCAGGTGGAATAATGTACACTGTATCTGGTGAGTCTCAAGTATAAATCAAAACAAGCATAAGGCCACAAATGTTAACATGAAAATTCGATCTATACAGATGATTGACATTCAGTGCTTCAGTGTACCAGATTAAATTATGACATCCACGCCACTTCTTTTGGCACACAAAGAACCATACACACGCACACAACCATGCTTTAGCAAAATTACCCATGGTTCCACAGTCTCATGTAAAGAACACCTCCATGACTTGCATTTAAATACTATCAAGAAGTGTTTTACATTCCAGTTGTGCATAATGGCTTCAGAGTTCTGTGTTAAAAAAAAAAAAAAAAAAAAAAAGAGTAAAAGAAGAAATGAATGGAAAAATAGCATATTTTGCATATGAATATATACAGTGAAGTGACTGATCGGGAATGTTCCAATTGAAAAAACTAAGTGGTTCATTCTATTAAGACTTGGTGTAGAGCAATTTTTTGGGCGTTCCTGGTTTTTTGATCTGCCACAGGTGGCTGTAGATAGTGATGGCGTCGACGCTGGCAGACATGGTTTTGGCCGGGATGTGGCTGAACTGCTTGCGGTCTGAGTTGTACTTGTACAAGCCTTCAATCATCTTGCTGGTGACTGTTTTGGGTCCAATGCCTGCCAGTTTGGTGATCTCCTCTGTCTCGGGGCAGTATGTGTACAGGGATCGGAACTGGCAGCCTGAATCCCGAAAAAGGATTAGGAAGTTATTGGCTTCTGATTTCTCCATTTCCTGCAAAAAAGACACAAGAAGAGAAAAATGTATAACATCATTTCCACATGAAGGAAGAAAACGTTCCATGGTACCTTGTTGGATTTTATTAAATGAAGAAGTCCTTTCGGGCTCAAATGCTTTTTATATGCATGACAATAGAAAATCTCTCAGTATTTACAATAACAGGACACGTTCAGATTGACCTCTATGTAGCAAATTCCATTCAAGGCCATACCTCCAATATTCTGTTCTTCTGACCCTCGTTCACCTTTCCAGCGAGACAGCAGTGAGCTAGGGCGTTCTGGATTATGTGTTTATTAGACTTGGCACTTGGCTCCTTATACAGCTTTGGCCCTATACAACAAAATACAAAGGAATCCTTAATCTTCATTTTTCTGCATTTAATGTGCAGCAATGCGATGCATAATGGTTACCATTCAAAAGAAGCTGCTCCAGGTGAAACAAATATCTTGAAGTCTTATACAACATTGATTCTCCAGATGTTTCCAAATAATACAACTGGAAGGGAATAAGTCTGACTAAAAAGAGATTCAGTCCTGTAATTGGTAGGTGGAATTTGATTTAAAAGCCCTTTGCATTGGCTTTTCCCCAAGCTCTAGGAGGTCATTATGCTTTCTCCCATGTACAGTTTACAAAAAAGCAATAAGCATTCCAAACCTGTATACTCTGTATTAGAAGCCACTGATGATGTTGTGGAGCCATTCTCCCAGTCCTTCTCCCCGTTGCGGCTTCCCGACCGGCAAGGGGACAAACAGCCATCTGCAGAGTCGGGCCTGGAGGTGTGGGTGAAGCATTGAAAGAGAAACCTTGGCTCATCGCCTCAGTTCTCATGAGTCAAGGAACATACTAGAGTGAAACTATAGTACAGAAGCACATGCAGTCTGAAAAGCCATTGGGGAGCTTTGTGAGCAAAGGGGGTGTAGACATGAAAAGCGGTACTGTGAGCAACAGTGATGGAAAGCTAATAGAAGTTACGTGAGAGCCATGTTGGAAACATAATACTACTGTTTCATGCATGAAATGAAGTAAAGGCTGCCACTATATTGAGCTACACTGACCTTGTATCAGAAGGGAAAATACATATCATTTCAGTAAATCACTAGTCACTGGAAATGTAACAGCAATTTTTACCCAAAATTGGCTTGTTTAAATGTATTATTCTAGTTGTCTGCAGAAACCATGGACTAAACCATTACAAAAGTATTCAAAAATATTGGGACTGCTGATACGTGATGAAAAATTAACTTAAGATGGAAGGAAAACTTGTCTTTCTCCTTCAACACTGAAAAGATATCAACTACATATTTTCCAGCATTAAAACCTTCTGAAAGTACATAAATATAAGAGAAATTAAAAGTTGTTACTTCTGTGATAAAAGCGCCCTTACAGAGGTGCAATTATTTCTTTTATCCTAATGTCCTATGGGCAAGCGAAAGGTTACAAGCAGTAACAGGGAAGTACGCAGAGCTCACTCGGTTTTCAGTTCCTGGATGACTGGCAGGATTTAGCTCAGCATACTGACATGCCCTGTGGGCCATGTCCCTCACACAGGACCCAAGCAGGAATAATGAAATGAGGCAGGTACTGCAGGTTAGGCCAAAGACACTAACCTTCCTTTTTTCACTTTAGGAGAGTTCAGAAAGAAGCAGAGGCTACCAGAGGTGAGCACACTACTCCTGAGCATCCCAGGAGGTGGTGAGGGAATACAAGAGAATGACATTTGTACAGAACAGATCCCATCAGGTGTGCACTCTGGGCTCATGGGTAGCAGCAAAATGAGGTGAGATCTGTACATTAATCAGGTTTCAACACTGGCCTTTACATGGTTTCATCACTGATGACTCCTTTTGCTAAAAACTTCCCAGAAGCCTCACATTGATGACATTTATATTTGTGTATTTAATGCACTTTTTGTCTTGCTCTCGGAGATGTACGTTGCTTTGGAGAAAAAAAGCCTGCTAAATGAATAAATGTAAATGTAAAATATTCTACTAATTTATGTGATACTTTTTTCTAAAGCCACTTACAGTGTTAAGCTATTTACAATGATTTACCCATTTGTACCACTGGATCACTTTTACTTTATCAGTTCAATGTTAAGTAGCTGAACTGTAATACCCAGGTATTATGGTTATTATGTGCTTATTTATTACTAACCTTTTGTCAGACTATTTTAAGGGTATGAGTATACAACCATGCTATTGCCATGGTCACTCGCCAGCCCAGTTTATACTACTGGGTCAGTGTGCTGTCAGAGATGATGAGAAGAGGTACACAGGTTAGTTTTTCAGAGATTGCTTACTGTAATTATATGACTGCTTAATAGACACTATTAATAAGTAATTAACCAAACTTGGGGTATGGTAAAAGACAGACAAGGGCTTGCTGAATTTACATTGTATATGCTTCAGAAACTATTAAAAGCTGTAACAAAACATTGTATTGGTATATATATATAGAAAGAAATTTCACACTGAATGACATTTTAAAAAACCTGGTTGACCTAAGAGAACAAAGGAATTCCATTATTACAACATGAATGATGTTGAACACACTCCAAATTAAAATAACTCAAAATGTCCTAACTACTAAATTAAATAGAAAATGATATATCTGTGGAAATCAAACAGGTTACAATATACAGATTACTTCTACAAAGAAATGCTCTTACTCTGTCTTGCTGGTCTTATTAGATCATGCTATCATGACTGAATGATTGGAATGTAGTTTGCCTAATCTTCAGCAAATTACTTTAATTACTTACATGAGGACTTCTGCCATAGCCTATCGACTGTGTGGGTGCTAACCAAGTAACTGGTAACCCCATGTTACCAGAGGGTGCTTAAGCAGAAAGTGTGTTTCATGCAGACGAAAGGGCTTGTACCTGGGGGTGATCTTGTCAGACTGCAAGCTCTCATTGTCTCCAAGATTGAGTGAAGCCAAAGAAAGACTTGAGACTGAAAAAACACGAGGTCTTGAACCTGTGTGCAGGAAACAAAGTTGGCAAGACATACACTGAGTCTGTTCACAACACCTCATGCATACCTGTCTCACACAGCTTGCAAGAGAACTAGTTAGCTTGTATTTTTTAAAGCAGATTATATAACTGCTTGGCTTCAATGTTACAAAGCTAGAAAAATTTTTTTTTGAGCCCTAATCCTGACATTTAAATGAGAATTTACATGAGCAGAACTGATCGAGACCAAGAATCGATTTTGAAACAACTGTAAAAGTATATTTTACGTACATTTTTGACAATATTTGCAATGTAGTAAGAGTGAAAAAATCAGCTTGATTAGCCAAGCATTTTGGAAAAGCAGGGATAATGTGAAAAGCCAGACAGTCAAGACAGTGAATGGCATTAGTAAAGCTCAAGAGCTTCCTGAAGTTACGCAGAGGTTTGAAAGCTGGCTGTTTGGAGCAGATCTCACATCTCAGGAGACTCTGGCAAAGCGAAGCTGCATGGTACTCTGTACGTGCTGCGGTTAAAAGAACACAGGTGAGTCTAAATGGCTTGAAACTGGGGGTTGGAGGATAGAACAGACTCCATGCCAGTCAGGAAAGTGTCTACCTGCCACTGCTTTGGTGGGGTTCTTGGACGACTCCACAACATCTCTATGTATGGATTTAGGGCGGGGCTTCTTCTGTTTGGCACTTAAGGGGCGGGGCTTGATGACCATGTCCATGTCCTCCATCAGCTTGAGCTGCTTCCTTCTGAGGTACTCCTGTTTGATGAAATCTCTGCGTGCCTTCTCATCCTCCTTCTTCTGTCGCTCCTCTTCCGCTTTCATTCTGAAGTAGAGGGAAAAACTCAGTAATACACTTTAAATTAATGCTCTTACTTAGCCAAGAGGACAAGCAGATTTAGTGCACATTGATAGTATTTATCTTATTTACGCACTGTATTGATTACTTAACTGAATTGTGGTGTCAAATGTAATCAAACACGTTTCAGAACATACAAAATAAATGTTGTTTGAAATGTATATACCGTGCATATCTTTGATATCTGAAGAAAAAAATCTATCTGATGGAGAAATGCTGAAATGTTAAAGGATCTGCACAATGGTAATGTTTTCACAAAATCAACAGATGCATTAAAACTTAATCTTCAATTTGAATATTTTAACCGTTCTGAGTATTTAGGTCACACTCCAGTAAAATTTCAAGGACTGTTTACGGTCTAACTAATGTTCAAGTTACCCACTGTACACTATAGACTAAGGACCACCTGTACAAGGAATCAGACTGTCCCACCTAAAAGTACATACAGACGGTGCCCGGGCTACGATGGTCCGACTTACAGTTTCTCAACTTTACGATGGTGCGGTAGCCATATGCATTCAGTAGAAACTGTACTTCAAATTTTAAATTTTCCTAGGCAAGCGATACGTGGTACGATACTCTTGCGATGCTGGGCAGCGGCAGCGATCCGCATCTCCCAGTCTGTCACGCAGAGGTGTGTATTAGGTGTATTAAATGAATTTTTGACTTAAGATGTTTTCGACTTATGATGGGTTTCGCCCCCACATAACCCCACTGTAAGTCGGGGACCACCTGTATTCAGTGTTAATGACCAAGAGGGATGCAAAATATGCTATAATAAGACATGTTTTAACTTGAAAACAAAACTTACAAAAAAGTATTTACTGTACCATTTAACAGTCAGTATAGTATTGTACAATAAATTTGTTTATTGGTGCTACCACTGGGTTTGAATCACTGTGCCAAGTGTACAATTTGCATCCTAAATACACACACACACACACACACACACACACACACACACACACACACACACACACACACACACTTTCAGAACCGCTTGTCCCATACGGGGTCGCGGGGAACCGGAGCCTACCCGGCAACACAGGGCGTAAGGCCGGAGGGGGAGGGGACACACCCAGGACGGGACGCCAGTCCGTCGCAAGGCACCCCAAGCGGGACCCGAACCCCAGACCCACGGGAGAGCAGGACCCGGTCCAACCCACTGCGCCACCGCACCCCCTCATCCTAAATATATTTCCACAAAAAATACTGAAGCCGAATGACTTAATTCTAACTTAACAAAAATTTAAGACAGAAAATGTGTGTGTGTGTAAACAGACTACAGCGTTTAATTCTCCATTACATAGAAGGCCTTAACAATGGTGTGGCACTCTGGGAACACAAACTCATACAGGAAGTGATGCAGAGGAAATGATGCAAAGGAAGTGTTAAAGGATCTCACCGTGCTACTTCCTTCCTCTGCTCTTGCTCGGCCTCCAGCTGCTGCTTCTTCTGCTGCATCTCTCTCTCCCTTCTCAGCCTCTTCTCCAGCAGGGCTGCCCGCTTCAGAGCAATGTCCTCCTCACCCTTCATGTCATCCTGGAGATGGCGATGCACATGGACAAAACAAACCCTGAGGCGCCATGTCAGAACCTCTCACATCAACCCTCATATTTATCTTTCGGCGGTTTAGTTCCTGCGTGTCCTCTGAAGGATGACTAAACTTTTCCGACACACATTTCAGCAGCCCTGCTTAATACTCGACCTATTTAAATGCGAAATGATGAATCCTTACAAAGTTTAGGAATTGTCCACCCAAATTTCATACATTTAAAAACATTACTCAACATATAACAGCAATTCACTGATTTATAAGTAACAGCTATATGAACCTGAAGTAAATGTAGTCTGCAACATACTGATTGTTTCCTCCTTCAGTCTACAGACAGCCATTAGAAAGCAAAGGGAGCTGGAACTCCTGAGAGGATCATGTCAAAAGAGTTTAAGCAAAATGTGTTTGCACAAGTGCACTAACACTTAATACCTTTACCTTAAAGAAGAAGCCACAGCACACTTTCTGCTCATCATCATGAACATCCCCGCTTGTTGCTGCTTCGCTACCCTTCTCCGTTTCTTGGTCATCCAGTGGCTTCAGCTCAGACAATGGCACCTCAATCAAGTTCTTGGCAACTTGGCCCGAGTGTTCAGCGAGGCTCGCAGAGGGAGTGACAGTGAAGGTCTCCATAATGGGCTGGGACAACACCTCAGACACTTTTGATTCCATGGGTTTGGTCTCCTCGATGTGCTTCCCCTGTGCACGGGACTCATTTTGGTTCTGTTGGGTCTCTTTGGCTGGGGAGTGAGCTGGTCCCAGAACCTCGCTCTTCTTTGTTGTGGATTCTGGTGCTGGCTGTTCATTCTTGCCTCCCCCTGTGCTGTTTCTACGCCTGGGTTCAGGATCCAAGGTGGGCCTAGAGTCATGGCCCAGGTATGTGAAGGAAGTGGTCTGTGTTTGGCTGGGTGAGAACCTCCGCAGTCGCGGGAGGCTGTCGACTGACTGGGGCGTATTGAGCATTCGGTTCAAAGGGGTGATTTTCAGCTCACTTGGCCGGGGTGTCCTGGGAGTTTTTGAGTGGAACGATGCAGACTTCCTCTTTATGGTGGCTGGTGAGCGGTGAGTGGTGCGAGGAGACCCTGAAGAGGAGAGCACCGGGGACATGGAGCCTGTGGAGCGCGGGGCGTGCCGGAGCTCCCGGACCTGCTTCTGTGGCGAGGGCTGAGGTGGGGACACGACCCAGGAATGGTGTTCCCTCATCTGCATGATGAGCTCCTGCTGTTGAGCCAGCCTCTGCATTTCCACCTGTAGGGAGCTGAGTGAAGTGTTCAGTTTCTCGATGGACCTTGTGTACTCCGCCAGGTCCACTTCCCCACTGCCCTCATCATTGGGGGATTTCACCCATGCATTCTGGGTCTGGTCCTTGGTCTCTTCTGCTGAGTCCAGTTTACTCCTCACAGGCTGTTGGCTGCTGTCATTGCACCCCTTAATTTCCTGGGAGCTGCTAGAGTGTGTGCTGCCTTCTGCACAAATAGCTTCTTCCCTGAGTGGTGAGGTGCCACTGCCCTTCTTCCTCACCACATTAAGAAAGGCTGTCCTGCCCATTCTTTGCCTGTGTCTGGTGAAGGCCTCCTCGACTTTCTTCTTCTGTGCTTCGATGACCCTCCGCTTTTCCTCTAGCTTCATCTTGAGGTGTACCATCTCAGAGGCCAGCATCTGAGTAGGGTCTCTGCGTGATTGCCTCACTGGGCTATCTTGAGGAGTCTGGGCCCAGGCCACCATGTGAGGGATATTGAGTTCTGAACCCTCAGGTGTCATCTTTGTAGAACTGCTGCCTGTGCTCCGCCCCTCACCGTGATTGAGCTTTTTAAACTTTTGCTCAGCAAAGCTGGTCATCTTAATGCCAGAGCTGGAGGAGGCCGTGCTGCCGGCATGTGACTTGATACTTACAGAGCTAGGACATGGGCTTGTCCCCTCTCGGGCTTGGCTGACCCTCAGTTCATAGTCATGGTCCATCTCTGAATCCAAGCTCACTGTGTAGTCCTTCAAGGAGGAGTCCTCATCCAGGGTCTCTTGGATGTCCTCTGTTCGGACATGGATTCCTGTGTCCACCTCTGTGGAAGCAGAATCTGGGTCAGCCTCGGCTGCCCTTGCTTTGGAGCATGACTCAGTCCTCTCTGTGTCATGCAGGAAGAAACCATTGTTGACTTTTTCAGCAGCCTGAGTGCCATTATGAGGCCTATCAGAACTGTGGATGATCTCTAGGGCCTCCTCAATGCTGGGTGTGCTCATGATATTCCCATGATCACCCTGGAGCGGCCCATTCGATAATCCCAGGTGATTATCTCGGACAGACATTTCTGGTGGTCTGTCAGTGATGGTGCTAGACAGATTCTCTGCATATCCCTCTTCCTCAATGCCCTCCTGCTTGCTTTGCCCATTGACAGGCTGGAAGGACAGATTGCGCTTCATGTTCCTGGAGACGTGGTTGACCTTGAAGCCCAGCCCATCTGTACTAATAGACCTGGTCATACCCCAATTGGAGGGTGCAGCAGTTTTCATGGTGTTCTCATCATCAAAAGGAATGTCGAAGGAAATACCGTGTGCAGAAGACCTTTGAAATGACAAAATTCATTGCAATTAACTAAATCATAACTTTGATCATAATGACCAAGTAAAATGCACTATTGTTGTGTATTTTGTTAACCTGAGCTTTGGTGAGCAAGTAATTTCTGCGCACTGACCGTTTTTCCTTAGGCCAGGTCCCCACACAGCCATCCATGTAAGACAATGAGGTTGATCGTTTTATTACTCCTGCCACCACAATAAAGTTGAATAACAAATCAGAAAATGCAAACATCTAAAAGCAATGAGACATGAACACATATTCATAAGTGTTTCAGTAGTTGCTCTAACCTGATGTGCACAGTTGTGGTTTGAGAGGCAAACTGTAAGAAAAAATTAGTGTATTTTTTAGTGTACGTGACAAAAAGTTTGTTCATGCAGTAAAATTTATTTACTCTTATAAAAGTTTTTTTTTTTTTTTTTTAATCCTTCATATAGACATACATTGGAGTAAATGCTACGTATTTGCTCAAGAATATGTAACCGGTTTTATGACACTGCAGTACCTTTGCACCTTTGGAGGGCAGGGTTTCTCCATGAAGCTCCTCTTGGTGGCATTGGAGATTGGAACTAAGGGCACACTTTTCAAAGAGGGTGCGGGTTCTGCTGCCAGACACAGACAGCACCGCTCACACACTGCAGAATTCCTATACGAATCACAATAGAATAAGCGTGTCCATTTCATTCCCTAGTACCTACCTTCAACTTCTAACCTCCGGGGCTGAACAAAGGATGGCTTCACAACCTCAAACCACCAGAACAGCTCAGCCATGAACACAAGGTAGTTAGTCTGGAACAGAAACAATTTATTAGAAAACACACGAGAGAACAAAAAAAATAAAAGCACCACACATGCAGATGGTGTTCATTTTTTTCTAGTGAAGCAGCAGCGGGCATCAACTGACCAGGAGTTGGTTTTGTGCGTCATATCTGTGTTTCCACTAGATGTCGCTGTTTAACAGAGTGAGGAATATTAGTGGACACATTCTAAATGCTGCTGAAGTCCCTCTGCACTGGGCTATAAAACTACTGCAAATAATGTAGAAAATGTTTCGCCTCATGCAGAGCACATGACAGTGGAAACAGAAATAGCAAATACTTTTCTAAACTCTGATTATGCACTATGCAGTAATACTTAGGAATCGGAATACTTTCCACTGAGTTTACATGTTTATTTCGAAAAATTGGGACACTTGAATCTGGGTCAGTTTTTAGAGTTAAACACAAACCAAAAACAACTTCATGACAAAGGTGTGAAGCTTGGCCAATATCTGCAGTAAAGAAGTTATGCTGAGCATTTCATTAACACAATGTTAATGTCAGTTTAATAAACTATAACACGAAAACACTTCCAAAACTACAGAATATAGAGCTACAATTTCCAAATTGGGCTAATATAAAGTAATTACTGATATTCTTTAGTGATAATCCTGATACATCTATACACAAAAGGGAAAGGACTACAGCATGCATTCCCCTGAAAAAGTCTGGTGCGTCCGAATGATTAAGGCTTCAAAAGAAAGAACATGGCAACTTAAAATGAAAAAGAATATTTGTCAGAGGCCGTTAAGGATCAGTTGTCCAATAATTGTTTCAAAGACTGAAGAACATGGATTTAGCTCAATACGATCTGGCTGTCATCACTGCTGCCCGGCCACAAATCATCCAAAATTTATACCTTTGACATACAATCTCGAAGGCAAAAGCCACTTTCTTCATAGCAAATGCTTAATTGAGGTTTAGATCAATTCCAGGCAATTCTTCAAGCAAAGAAGGAATGACAGAGGCAAAGTAAACAGCACACTTTATTTAAGAAATGGGAAATAAGCATTCCGGACTGGTGACGATGAATGGATCACCCCTTGAAGAAGCATTGCCCTGAAACACAATCTCAGTACGTGACAGATTATTTAATCTGCAGCACCCAACAGGGGTGCTGCATCTAAGACTGATATTAATTGGAAAGATAAGAGCTTCTGTTTCATTCAGTAGAGCCCCAGGGCAGAATGTGCTGCAATGCAAGAAAGATGACATCAGGCTCAAAGAGCACTGTAATGAAATGTGATTCCTCATGCGAGTGCTGCCAACACAAGCATACATCCATGTTCAGTAGCCTCTTGTCCTGAGCAGGGTCATGGGGGTCTGGAGGCTATCTTGGAATCACTGGGTGCAAGGCTGAGAGGACAGGACATCTACAGAAGCAGCTGGACACATTCCTATAGACGATATGCACTGAGATGTCATTCCAGTGTAACGTCAGCGGTACGGACAACTCGTGAGTTATACTGACCCCACGATGGATGCACATGTTGTGGTTTAGCTTAGTAATTACACACTGCACAGTTACGACAGCAATTTCTCAACAGTATTGGGAGATTTATTTGTGTTAAACAGACTGCAGGAAGAAAATGAGTTACAAAAAGGCGATATTATATAACAGAGGTCAGGAGAGGCTGGGCATTACACCTGTGATACAATCCCTTTTACACATGCCAACAGGACACTTTAGAATATAGCAAACTTTACTGAAAAAAGATGCAAGGATAATAATGGGACAGAAGAAATCTGACTCAACTTCTCAGTAAAAAATTAAGACAGACTCCAGCAATATTTGTTGGCACGGTAACAATACTAGACCTGAAACATGAAACTGCAATCTGAAATAATATTAAACAGGAATTATAAAATAAAATCCCAAACTGAGCAAAATGATGTTACTGACATCATTAACCTACTGGACTTCACAGATCTGCAATTTCGACTTAAATATTTTGGACTGTTCTCTGAAGGGTGCAACATAATTATTTCTAATACGCTGAACTGTCGCCAATTAATCTTTACAATTAGATTTTTTTTTTCAAATGAAATAAGAGCAGCTTCCGTGTGCAATAAGATGGGGCCGGCCATTAACCCAACACATACTAGAAGCAGCCAGGCACTGCCTGCCACCTTACTGTCCTTCTCCCGTGCAAAGCGCTGCCCCCTACCCAGATCCCTTGGCTGAATCTGACCCAGCGCTGAGGGCCTTGGGGCCAGGCAGGGGGGCCATGGTGGAGCACACTGGAACGGGGACAATGTGTCCTACTGAAGGCTCAGCGCTGCCGGCTCATCGTCTCAACAGAAATGGGCTCCTCTTTCGTCCGGCAAAGTCAGAGAAACTGACAGTGCAGCCAACTCTGATTTCCATTTGAATAGACAGCAGTGGGACTTGTTAGTCTACAGTACTTATTCCTCGCAAACAAGCCTTTATACGTTCCAACTCTACAGTGAGCGCTTTCACGGCAGAGTTTCGTTTCGCAAATAACGAGGGGACTTCTCCAGCGCGGAGACTCATTATAGTTTGTCTCAGTGCCGTGCTTCCAGCAGACAACACTACAGTTATGGGTGCAGCTAATATGCCTCTGCTCCTAATTCCGCTAACATTCAGTCGGTGAATAATCGTACATTGCTGCGCTCCGCTCTGAAAAAAACTCAACTCTCTTGTAGTTTTGAACATGCCGTGAAGTTTTTTTTTTTCCATCCGCGTATCACTTAAACAGATCACTCTTTCCACCTCTCAGACCAATGACACAGAGACGACGTTTTGAAAAGAATATGAATACAGCTATTATTAAAGGGTCTTGTAAAAAAACGGAGAGTGAAAAAAATAAAACCCATTTCTACATGTGCCTCTTTAGGTCCTGAGCCAGTCTGCAAATGAAACTGTGAAGGACTTACCATGCAGGGAAATACTGCTTCCTGAATTCCTCTCTTTGGGCCCCTCCTGCTTTTAGTCATGCATGACTCATGCTTGCTGGCCCCCTGTAACAGTTTTGGCTCATCTGGCAAATGAATCCATGTCCTCCACAACTCGCACCCTCCCAGCAGCTGTTAAGAACAGCTCACTGAGCAGAAGGACTGAGCTACTGGAGAGCGACAGCCAGACCCTTTTCTCAACCGATGGAGTGACGTCAGCACCGCAGCGGATTCCCATTGTGCCAATGAGCTTTGCCACTCTAATGATGAACGTGATTTTGGGACAGTGCCGTTTGATCCGGGCTTCAGGACGTGACCAGAGACTCACCTTTATCGAGAGGGAGGCGTAGACCATATCTTCCAGGGTGAAATGACAGCACTGGTCTAGGTTCTCCTTACAGAAGTCCTGAATCAGCTGTAAGTTGTACAGACTGTCTGCCAGTGACATGGTCTCTTTGAGGCATATATCTGCAGGAGAAGTGCATGACAGGGAACCCTGTGATATCATGGCAACAGCAGACACCCCTGCTCCTGTCACTTGCAATCACTCACATACCACAAATGAAGTACCTTTAAGAAAATGCTGTACAGAACTGCACCGTATCATAATACTCCACAGATCAACCGGCTCCCTGCCCTGCTGGATGCCTGTAGTATCTCTGAAGTATCACCTATTTCCTCGGTATGTAGTAACTAGGCCATGTATTGACACAGTAAATCTAGGAGGATTTTGGGAGATTCAATTTAGGCTCAGTTTTTACACGATCAATCTTTCCAAAACAGAACTTTACATCTACAGGAAAAGATTACTTATAGTAACAGTGCTGCAGCAAAGAATCGGATTACCACCGAGGGCAGTGAGCCAAACTTACGAAAAATTAGGACTATCATTGTACGCTGTTATTACAGTTCACTAATAAGTCATTAGTCAGGAGTTGTCCTTCATCAGAAGAACTTTACCTAAATCAACATACCACAGTTTATTTACTTAACCTATACTGATTAAGTACCACCCCAACTGCATACGACTGCTGGTAAATGAACTCATGACCTTGTACACGACCTTGCCTGCAGTTCTCTGCTACTTGTTGTTTTTTTCCTTCCGAGTCTAACGCAAGCACACCCTCCCCCCGGTGTACGATACCTTCCAGCCTGATGACTCCAGGGCAGTAGAAGTGAATCAGAGCAGCGACAGCACAGCCATCAGCAGTGTCCTTCAGCAGGTTGACCACCAGGGGGAGACACGGAACCTGTCTGGGCAGGGTGTGATCCTTCCTGTGGCGAGCCTGCAGTGACAACCACCCAAAGACTGTCACAATGGCAGACAGACAGACAGACACTAGTCACACAACCAATTCCATGCACACACAAAGTACACAAAGGCCTCTGAAAGGAGTGCTGAGAGAGGGTCTTTTAGCATTACAGGACTCTGTCCAGCAGGGTATTGGTGAATGCACATCATGTACTTGTGGGATATGAACTGTGGTCGTCTGGGCATGAGAACATCTTTTTGGTGACTGTACTGTAACGTAGCCATTGGCTTCATCTCTGAGCTCCAGGATAATCTCACAGCGTGCTGCCATGACTGCTGTAAATCTATGTTACAAACGGAAACCCACAACTGTGTAATGAGATCTGCAGCAGGAGACCCCTTCCAGCCCCGTTCTTTTGCCTTCCCAGTGGTGCACTGACTGAGGACTAAAACCCTGCTTACAAAATGTTTAATTGTAAATCATCCTGCCTCCAGTGTGTACCTGTCAGCATTTCATAATGCCAGCAGGCTGCTACTCCTGGGCTTTTCAGCAGTTAGCTCATTACTCAGTTGCACCTCTGACAAGGCGCTTCTGACTTACTGCAATTCTTGTCATTCATTCACCCACAAGAGCATCTAGTGTGTAAAAATATACAGAGCTGTGAAGCACAGCGAGTGTGATTTAGGATTGAGTAACAGAAATCCAGGACCCAGCACAGAAAGATGCATTAACACCGTTTTACTGACTACTGAGAATATACCAATATATTAACTGGGCCATTTATTATTCCTTGCATTCCTAACCTGCTCAAACAGCAACAAGAACAGACTGTCTCTAATGTCTCAATGTGCTCCTATTTAGTTGTCAGAAAATTAGAATGCAAAGGAATGCTTAAATTGGACAGCTTCAAGACCCTGGTTATTGCCTACAAAATCACATTCATGATCAGGGTACACTAGTAAGCGGGCGGCTGCAATCCTCCCACTGACAGCACATCCCAACAGCATCACATTGCCTGCAGGATGCAACAGGTGGGAGAGAGCACAGTTTAAGTGCGGATTGGATGAGGGTTTACACAGACCTGTAGGGGTGTGTTCATGATTAGGCACATGGAAACAGACGAGCGGGAACAACACGTGCTTGGCAGACTTACAGGGAACCTATTTGCAATACCACTTGGTTGGACACCTGGCCCAACAAGCAAGAGGTGAAAAATCAAAAAGAAAGTGCTAGAGAATAGGGAAACCTATACACAGGGATGATATGAGGCACATGCCCAGCTCTCAGCTTGGGTACAAGGCCCTGGCTACCATTCTCAGTTTATGCTCCACCGAATTAGAGACTAATATACAGCATCTTGATTTATCCCTGCGGCAACTTTTCCTCTCATGCAAAAACTAAACATACTACTTATTTTTCAGGATTCTCCTTCAAGCTGAACACAAAAGGCTAATTTGGTCCAGCAATCAAACTGCTAAAATTCGACGGCATGTTGTTAGAAGACTACCTCAAGTCAATCAACGTGATTATTTTTTTTCAATGTATATAATTGCTGATTTTGAGAGAGAGAGAGAGAGAGAGAGAGAGAGAGAGAGAGAAAGAAATCCTTTTTTCCAGAGACACTGGCACTTTGTAATGCAGTCAGCACAAACAGAGTTTGTAATTTGACCAAAGCAGGAAACACCTGACACATGCATGTCCTCCACAATCCTGTCCTTAAAATCTCCTTTTTTTCTCCCCAAGGTCATTACAGCTGTATCTTTCGTTAAGGACACAAGACACTCTCTAAAGTGCCGAAGCCAGAACGCATCAGTTATGCTGAGTCTGCAATTCCTTCAGGAAAAAGTTGCTCCTGCTTTTCTTAAAAATAAACAAAACAGATCACTATCAGACTGATCAACATCAAACAGATTTTACTGCAGAAAAAGAATTGAGGAAACTTTTAATAACCGTTGTACTGTGGGTAAACTACATTTGACAGTTTACACGCCTTCTGTACTCCCGCAGCATGCAACAAATGCAAATACTGGTGAACCAAACGTATTTTAACTAACAATCCTTCTGTTGTTATTAGCTAATGACCCTGTAGAGATTTGGACAATTTGGAGGGCAAAAATGGGAAATGTAGGTTTATTTTGGGTTGGATTTTTTTGTTCTGCAACAGCCCAATAAGATTCTCTGAATTACTGCCTGTCTTCTGAGGGCTGGTGTGGGACAACCAGCTTGTTTCAGGGATGCCAAGCATCCCCAGGCAGACCGATGGATCTCATTATCATTAGTGGTCCGGCAACACTCGGCCTGGGATTTGATGTGAAGAGATGTGATGCGCATGACTACAACGGGTGCTGGGGATGGTCATGTGGGGACGGTCATGTGGGGACAATGAAAGCCAGGCAGACTGGGACAAGACACCCACCAGCAAATGCAGTAATGAATAACAGCTCCACTCTGTGGGGGGGAAAGGGTGTCCCTTAGCTGCAAGCCTGCTGTGACAGCAAGTGTGTGGCTGAGGTAGGAGGAGGGGTCGGGGGCTGGGGGCAGAGTGGTAGAATAAACCCTGCTGGCCAGTACGGAAGTCCCTGTCTAGACAGTTATATCATCCCTGGGATCAACGACATCAAATCAGAAATAATTTGGGCCCTGTCCCCGAAACGAAATTGTGCTTGACACGAAGCTTGACACACGCAAAGGCTGATGGAAAAATAAATGCCACCAGCTTTAATCTTTGTGTGTCAGGCAGATTCTCCCTGCATGGAAAGGCCAGAATTTCTGTGGCATGACCCCATACAGGACAAACAGCAGCAGCAGGTCAAAACATGAACACTTGCATCCAAGGACTGGTTTTGGACAAAGATTCAAACAATATATGAAAAATCAAAATATTAAACTACTGCACTTCTTAGTCTACATATAGGTGTATTTTTATATTTGACCAAATGAAGTTAAGCCCCCCTCAAGGGTAAAATATTAAAGCACCTAGAGTAATGAAAACATCTACCTTCAAGTCACAAGTCCATGTGCTTGAGCACTATGCTGCATCCCACCTTTATAACTGTGGAGCCTTGCTATCTAACTGGTGTAGAAAACACACTTCATTTTCACTAAAATCAGAAATCTGAACAATAGCAGAAGATTTAAAGACACCAACGCTGCAGTCATCACGGTGAATTTTTTTTTATTATAACCAAGGGAAAACGAGGGGTATTAAGGACGAAAATGAAAAGGGCTAAAATGAATATGCTATTGAGCATAAAGAATGCTATAAAGAATGCGGCCCAGCCTCTTTCAAGTAGTTCCCATCGTTACCAAATATGACCCAGTACCTGGAATAAGCATTTTTTGCCTATTCTATTATAATTTTCATGAGGGGAAAATGGAAGAGGGCAAGTTCATTATGGTGACAGGGGTTAGTAGTTATTCAAACCCAGAGCCCAGAACCCACAAAGGGCATATCTGCAACCAATGTAACCTCTTCCACAGTTCTCCTAACTTCAGTACTAATATATTTTTTTCTTGAATCACGAGACTGTTTATAGCAAATCATAAGAAATGTCTCATTCCGAATGATACCTGGTTAAAAAAATATGCTAAATTGGCAATTCTGTACAGATAAAAGCACAAGAATCCTAGTCTGATCATTCATATAATAACCCAATAATTTCCCACATGTTGGACCAAACACAGAAGGGGGGGAGAGGGAAAAAAGAAGAAGAAGGAAAAAAAAAAAAAATTACCAGTAATTTGTACATGTCAAGCCTAACAGTTCGCTTGTAGTACTGTTATTTTCTGATGAGGAAGAGTACTCACCCGAGGGCCTTCCAGAGGCTCTTTAACACTGCAAGAAGTCTCCTTCAGTCTCTGTTCCTGGACAATGATGTCTTTCAAGTACTCATTGACCTTATTAATGAAGTAGAAAACAAAGTGTATCTTTACAACAGGTCATTATGGGTGACACTGAAACAGGAATAATCAAACAGAGACAGAAACGGTACATAAATATAGATCACACAAGTCACCTAGGTAAGAATTCATAGATAGAATTTACCCATGAAATTTAAATACTAAATCTGTATATACACACAGACTATCATCTCTCTTTCAGCCCTCTCCACTGCAGGTAATAGGTAACTGGGCTAGCATAAAGATAAACAGATGTTCCCCAATATACAGTTGCACTTGTATGCATTTTGTACACATATACAAGATTGAAACCGTTTGTCCCGAGCAGGGTCACAGCAAGGGTTGCATTTTGCACAGCAAAGTAAAAAAAGTGGTCGCTCCCTGTTACTAGTGCACTTGATTTGCTGTTTTAATATATTGTACATATCACATCCTCAGAATCAGAATCAGAACGAGCTTTATTGCCAAGTATGTTCACACATACAAGGAATTTGTCTTGGTGACAAACTTCCACAGCACAGACAGAATGACAGTGACAAGACGCAGATATGAAGATAGAATATGTGAATGAAGAATAAAAAATATATAAAAATATAAAGTACCCAACATACAAAAATAGTCACTAGATACAAATGCAAGGGAGTGTAAGAGATATGATGTGATAAATAGTTATAAATACAAATATAAATAGCATTATGTATTGCATTGGTTTACTCTCTAGGGGAGAGATTTAGGTGTTCATGAGGTAGATGGCCTGAGGAAAGAAATCTTTCTTGTGCCTGGCTGTCCTGGTGCTCGGTGCTCTGTAGCGCCGGCCAGATGGCAAAGGTTCGAAGAGGAAGTGGCCTGGATGTGAGGGGTCTACAATGATTTTGCTAGCCCTTTTACTGACTCTGGACGAGTGCAGTTCTTGGAGATCTGGGGGGGCGTGCCAATGATTCTTCCAGCAGTCCGAACTATCCGCCGTAATCTTCCGATATCTGATTTCGTAGCTGAGCCAAACCAGACAGTTATAGAGGTGCAGAGGACAGACTCGATGACTGCGGAGTAGAATTGCATCAGTAGCTCCTGTGGCAGGTTGAACTTCCTCACCTGGCGAAGGAAGTACAACCTCTGCTGGGCCTTCTTCACAATGGAGTCTATGTGGGGCTCCCACTTCAGGTCCTGTGAGATGGTGGTGCCCAGGAACCTGAATGACTCCACTGTTGCCACAGTGCTGTTCATGATGGTGAGTGGGGATAATGCTGATGTGTTTCTCCTAAAGAAGTCCACAATCATCTCCACTGTTTCGAGCGTGTTCAGCTCCAGGTTCTTATGACTGCACCAGACAGCCAGCTCTTGGACCTCCTGTCAGTAAGCAGACTCGTCACCATCCCGGATGAGGCCGATGAGTGTGGTGTCGTCTGCAAACTTCAGGAGCTTGACAGAGGGGTCTTTAGCGGTGCAGTCGTTGGTGTACAGGGAGAAGAGCAGTGGGGAGAGCACACATCCCTAGGGGGCTCCAGTACTGATTGTGCGAGTATTGGATGAGAATTTTCCCAGCCTCACTATCTGCTGCCTGTCTGTCAGAAAGTTGGTGATCCACCGACAGATGGAGGTGGGCACAGAGAGTTGGGTTAATTTGGACAGGAGGAGGTGTGGGATGATGATGTTGAAGGCCGAACTGAAGTCCACGAACAGGATCCTCACATAAGTTCCTGGTTTGTCCAGATGTTGCAGGATGTAGTGCAGTCCCATGTTGACTGCATCATCCACAGACCTGTTTGCTCGATAAGCAAACTGCAAGAGGTCCAGCAAGGGGTCCAGCAAGGGGTCAGTGATGTCCTTCAGGTAGGCCAACACCAGTCTTTCAAATGCTTTCATGACCACAGACGTTAAGGTGACAGGTCTGTAGTCGTTCAGTCCTGCGATTTTGGGTTTCTTCGGGATGGGGGTGACGGTGGAGCATTTGAAGCAGGAAGGAACGTCGCACAGCTCCAGTGATCTGTTGAAGATCTTTGTGAAGATAGGGGCCAACTGGTCAGCACAAGTTTTTAGGCAGGCCGGTGAGACACCGTCTGGGCCTGGTACTTTCCTTGTCTTCTGTTTGACGAAGACCCGACGCACCTCCTAAATATATGTCCAATGTAAAACTATCTGGGATGCCTAAAAATACCATTTTAAATATTTATTGCTTTTGGCTAACAGATAACATGTAGCACCAGACCAGGGGATATTAGTAGCACTCTGTTTTCCTTTTTTTTTTTTTTTTTTTTTTACTGGGGAAAACAGTCCCACTATATGTGATTTCGTCACAAAATGCACATTTTCATCCATATTAGCACTGTGTAATGGGGACCTGCTGTATAAATGTTTTTATTCTACCATAAGCAGAAAAATTAGTAACAATCTAACAGGAATTAAGATGATAAAATGTGTATAAATTAACTGACTTAACAGAGAAACTAAAGGGGCTGGTACTACAGTGGCTCGTATATTACAGTGTATCATATCAGGAAACAAAAGGAAATTTCTCATGCTTCGCTACAAGTTTCCTCCACAAGCAGCAAGACATGATGCAAGTACTCTGTACATAAGTTTGGTTTATTTACATTATCCTCTTTTATTACTCTAAGTACTGGTGTGCATGATCATAATGTTTCCAAAATGTCTGAATGCATGTTACAGCTATCAAAATGTTTTTGCTTTTTATAGTATCTCATGTATTACAGTATAGCTTGACAGAAGTGTTATACAGGAAATAGTGAAATGGAAATAATAACTGGTTCATTTGGACAACTGATTCAGACCACCTTCCTTCACAAACAGCTGAATAAACATAGTGGACTGCAGTCAGCAAAGATGTTGTCCAAAGCAACTTACAGGCTGGAAGCACAATGAAATATATGGTAAAAATGCAGAGGCAAATATCGGTCACTAATAGACCGAAAGAAGCCTGTCTTCATACAGGATATCCTGGGTGAGACATATAAGACCTTTCCTTCATGAAACTACTGTTTTGTAATCATACAGTATGTCCCTGGCAGTACGAGTGTTTGATTACTTTTGAAACCTTCGAGGAGCAGGCAAACTAGTAAACTAGTAGTGTTTCTTCACTACATGGTGCTGCCCTGCTTTGACATTTGTTCACGCACTTAGCAAACTTACATTTTAGGAATGAATAAACAACACACACTCTGAAAAACACACATAGCCTAAGACATCTAGTTTTTACAGGAGCACTTCCTTTAAGTTGCGGAAACATTGTTAAACACATACGGTTTGAACACGTGTGACTGTACAGCTAGGTAGAGGCAGTGTCTAGAGGCAGACCGTAGCCTGTGGTGCTCCTGCATGCTTCCTGAGCCTTCAGCAGGAAGCACACCAGCTTCCCTGCATAGGAATGTAAACAAAAAAGCTCGCTTTAGTGGGATGAGGCCTTGCTCACCGAGTCACCATGGGCCTACCCAGACTAGTCCCGAGGGGGCCCTAGTCATGTGACCGGTTGGGACTGCCTCTGCACGGGTGTGTTGAGGATCTACCCAGACACACTCCGCTGATGACAACAAGCTGGGATTTCTCCAGCATGACTGAAACAATGACAAGACATCTTCAAAGTGCGCATTCATACTAACATGCCTTGTGGTCTTAACCGTTGACTGGAATGTAGAAAAAAGTAGCTTTCTGATTCAAAATGGTTTCAAGGAAGATCTGACATGCAAATATCAAGGTTTAAAATGAATACCAAAAATATTTAGGAGTTTATTGTTTTCATGTCCAGTTGTCTCCTGATAATTTGGGTGTCAGAGAGCACTGCCTTCTGGGTACTTGCTGCAGCATGCTGCAATGAATCTACCTCCTCACTGACAGATTTAGATTAACAAAAAATGAACCCACCTTGTTTATCCACATCAAAACTGCCTCCTCGGTGTCATAGGGTACGTCACCATCTGGGTAGAAGGGGGAATACTTCTGCACGCAGGACAAAAGCTTTTCCACGCTGACCATCTCCACCGTGTATGCCATCATCAAGGTGTCAATCATGGCCAGGTGGGCGCTCTGAAACAGATGGGCAAACAAAGATGCTTGCTGTCATACTCCACATCTGAGTGGCCAATTAGCCTCTCCTCCTGCAGCATTACTGTTCTGCAGTTTGATTTCAAGCCTTTTCTTTTGCGCTCACCCTTTGTCCACCAGGTGGTCAACTTTCCTGTCAGTTGCCATAGCAATAAGCTCAAGATCCACTTAGCAGGTTCCTTACAAAGACCAGGGCTAAACTCTACAGCTCCTTACCATCACTGTGGTCAACTTAGAATATTACAGAATAAGGCAGAGAAGGTTCAGAAAAATTCTGCTGGATGATATGACAAAAGATCAAAGTAGTGCAACACATCACTGTTTACATTCTGTCAATAACTGTTATACCAAGACAGCTGGCCAACAACTGTGATGGCGTGCTGTGTGCACAGTATTCTGTGTCTACAGCTTGCCACAAACTAACGCCACAGGATAATTTCAAAGCTAAAAATCCACAGAACAAAGTTAAATATACAGTATTTCCCGTTAATACTGGCGAAGGACTCGACTTTGCCCCTTTGACTGATGTAGCGGAATACTAAAGCTAGTCTTTTTATAAGCTTCACCCATCCATAAATTATCACGGGAAGCCCAGGAACTTAAGGGTATATACACCAAGTACTTTGTGGTTGCATAAACATACACTAATGGTAAACCACTCAACTTACCCGGGTAAGGTCTACAGAATTGCAGACCTGAAGATAAGATGGAAAAATCACGAAGACAAAACTGGGGCTAGATTTAAAAACGGAATATTTAAGCTGCCGGAGAACAGTGCCACCCATTAATTGCTCCTTTGTCCCAAAATATTAGAGTGGAGGTGACGTTAAGGTTCAGCACAGAAGAATGGCATTAATTCACCCTTTACAATAAATTGTCAGGGCTGCCAGACTCCCTTCTTGCCTTTGGGTCACACTCTGCCAGGGGATGCTGGTGAGGTGACAAAGACTTTGGGCAGGATGAACAGTCTCACAATACCTGAGCTGCTCAAAGCAGCAACAAACGAGGTGAACAAAACCACATGAGCACAGTGGTTACGGAACTGGACATGATACCAGTTCAAAAGCCACTGTAGGACTGTAGAGCTCCCATCCCACTTCCTTAAAAATTTCCTAAGGTATAAAATGAGTGAAATACACAATTTAATCCATTTAAAATGCATTAAAAATTAATTACTAAGGGTCCTCTTCTTGTCAGCTGTAAGGAATCAAACTTAAGAAAAAATTATTAAAACCCTTGCACTGAACTTTCAGTGCATATGTTTTGATCAAACTGACATTCCTGACTAATTAAATTGAAAATTGTGGAACTTAAAGTGTCAGATTGCCTGTAGGAAATCAAATAAAAGCAAGATCCGCTCATTTACTGCCGGCAACACAGGGAACAAGGCTGAAGGTGGAGGGGACACCGGTGGCACGGTGAGTAGTGCTGCTGTCTCACAGTGCCTGGGTGGTGCGAGAGGATGTGGGTTCGATCTCCGCTCAGTCTGTGTGGAGTTTGCATGTTCTCCCCATGCTTGCATGGGTTTCCTCTAGGTGCTCCAGTTTCCTCCCACAGTCCAAAGACATGCTGTTCAGGTTCACCCATAGTGTGAGTGACAGAGAGTGTGTGTGTTCCACTGATGTATGGATGAGTGACCCACTGTAAATAGTGTATTTAGCAGTGTAAGTCACTGCGGTGAATAAGGTGTGTGGGCTAATACTGCTACACAGAGTTCACTGGAAGTCGCTTTGGAGAAAAGCGTCTGCTAAATAAATAAATGTAACACACCACAGACAGGACACAAGACTAACAATTTCATTTAAACTGAATTCAGAAAGTAATTAACCACTGAAGATAAGTTGAACACTGTGAAACGACCCAGACTGAAATAAAATTGCCCAATAACAATAAAAAAAAAAAAAAAAAAAAAAGTTCACAAAAAAATCATCTATATGTGTTATAGCAACATCCCTTCAAGTATAATTCCAGCTGCACCATGTGCCTCTAATGTGGTTTATTGCTGTTTTGATGAAGGTAGTTTATAATCATATTCAATTAAAATACAGCAATGTTTTTAGAACTAAACTTCTACAGAAAAAAAAAAAAAACTGATACAGTTAAAAGCCAGACAGCACCCTGTAAATTTTTTGTCACCATGCTTGTCCTCATATGGATGGACGAAATGTCCCAAAAAGGGCTAAGAGTAATAAACGCAAACTATTTTGATTTCTGACTATTCAGACTTTATTTTGATTTCCTCTGTAACTGGATTAGATACATGGCTTCCTTAAAGTCTTAGCAGTAAGAACATTTTTGACATTTTTCACTGAAATTTGTAGCTGCTGTGGAGCTTTCCCCATTTCTCCCCATTTCCCTCACTGTTTGGTTCACTTGTTTAGGGAAATAATCAGCTTACAGAGTGATTTCAGAAAGTCGGGGTGAATGTAATCTGCTGCAACTCAGTAATTTCCCTTTAAACTCAGACATACTGTGGCAAAACATTCTAATTTCTATCCAGCAACTGGGAATAGGCCACCTGATGATTTAAGAAGTCCAGAAACTGCCCCTTTCCCCCTCGAGAGATTGTGAATGTTGATTTCCCAAATTCTAGATGAACTGATGTCGATTTACAACTTATGAGTGAGATGTAATAATCATCGACTAGTATCATCATATTACAGGAGGTTTCCAGCATACAATGCCCCTCTATATGGTGCTTCACAGAAATTGAGCTCTTTATTTCTACCTGTTTTCCTAGGATTTTTTTTATACCACAGATACATTCCTAGACCTTCAAGAAAAACAAAATGCAAATGTAGGAAGCCTTTTGCCTCAAAACTGAATGCTGCAAAAACAAAAATGTTTTACTTTTAGTTTAAAAACTATTCTTTAATGACTACAGAGTCTGCTTGAAGAAATTATTGTAGTGGTGTTTTCTTCAGCAATGAGAAGAAATTTAGTTGCCGCCTCCTGTTACTCCTGCATTTGATTGTGTGCTACCATTACACACACACAGCACCCTGTAAAAGTCATCAAAATCCTTACTTTTTGTATACAATTTCATTATTTCTTTAGCTGCTGCCAAACAAAGTCTTTAAACAAGGTTTATATTCTATTTTACTGTGGGTATGTATTGACACATTTGAGGACTTTACTGTAAATGAATAAAGCAAAATGTGTACAAGAGTAACACATAACAATCCTCACAACATCATTGTGATCAAACATACATACAAGTAGTTTGACCTTGGTGAGCCAGAACAGGGTGACTAAAGGCAGCCCATCTACATGCTATGGGAGCTGAGGACTCCCAGCTGCCAAGGGTCCATCGGGGGGCTTGAATGGCTCTGTTGCAGGCTTCTTCAATAAATGGGACTATTTATTTATTCAGAGCGAATGGAAGTACATTTCTCACCTCTGAGCAGAATTCTGAACCTGCTGGGCACTGAAGAATGGCCTGGCACTTTGACCCCCCTACAACCTGCCCAAGTTCCACCTCCTGCAGTGACCGAAGCATTCTTGGTCTTGGGTCAGTAGGACTGCACTGCACCAAATCGTCTCTCCAAGGGCAAGCTTTTTTAAAATCACTTTCCACTGCGACTGCTTCTCTAAGGTATAACAATATGACTATACTATGTTTTCAAAAAACTATACAGTACATGCCGCTATACATCGGTGTTGTGACTCATAAATAAGCATTAATGTATCTTACTCAGATTCACTGTCTAAAGTTGAGGGTTGACTGAAATCCTTCAGCAGGAATCAGGACATTTGGCAATGCCGAAGTGTGTGGGGGTTGGTAGTTTGTGTCACAAACGGCATTTCTCATGCCACTCCGACACCTTAAAGCAAGCAGTCACTCTGAAAGTTGCTGCCACCACTGCACCCTGTTCCATGCGGCTGGTGGTAACCTTGGCAACAGCGCAACATTTCAGCAGGGTTGTTCAAAGTAGGTGCCTGGCTCCTCCAAGTCAAGGACTATGACCATGATATTCGGTCAAAGATTAAGCAGCAACCTCTCATTCTACAGTTCTGCTGACTCTTCTTAGCGTCTTTAACTATGACATCTCGCAGCATGCATAAAACTGATCCTTATTAAGGCTTTATGCCGTAATGCAAAAGGCAAGTACATGACAGAATTTTAGAATCCCCTGCAAAACAATAAAAGACCTTCACATACAAATGAACGTGTTAAGTTGCTGAATGATGGCAAGGTACCCTGTTTCACACCCCATGCTTCTGGGATAGGCTACGGACACCCCAAACAAGGACTGGGCAAGCAGTTACTTATAAACAGATTAAAACTGCTGAGTTATTAATTTACCATGGTCTTTTTATTACTGTGAACTGTCAACACACTTTATATTGCAATAAATCTTGGTTCAGTGTACAAAAAAGTAGTCATATTTTCATGTCCTGTGCATAAAAGAAACCAATTTTGATAAATTAATCAAAATAGAAGTTATTTAATGAGCTGAGTCTTTATTAGAATGCCAGATTGTACTGCAAACAATTTCTATATCTTTTCTGTAAGTTATAAAATAAAATGCTCTGTTGTGTAACTATACATGAGGGGTGAGTAACCCTTATCATTAAAAGTCCCAGTATGTTTCCTTTAACTTGACTTTATCACTTATTTTTTTTTGTGTTACCTGAGCCATTAACTGCATGACTGAACTACACTGCCTCCTGTTAGGAAGAATTGCACATTTTTTTTTTTTTTTTTTGGAGAAAAAGATTTTTCAAATTTAAAAATTAGAGCTTTTTAAATCTACTAATCCATGCCTTCAATTCTTCATGCTTTCCAAAATATCTTTCTGGAGTGTAACCTGTGCTAACCTTCACAGCCAATATATTTTGAGCAAACAGTATAGGACTGTAGGATCAACAATTCAGTTTGCTTCGACATTGTTTACAGCTGATGTCTGGTGTTCCTGAGAGTTGGTGATTCTAACAGTGCCAGAGAGAACGACTAGTACAAGTGAAGGACCACCTGTACTACAAGTCATAGTGTTTTTTCTTTAACGATTACAGTGATATCTGAATCCTCTTTCAAACCTAACCAGGTAATATAACTGGGAACAACTGTGAAGTAAATGTGAGCGTCATGAGCAAAAGTTTTGAACAACCTTCCAATTCCAAGTGTGTCTGCAAGTTGAGGATCCAATTTATTGCATGAATCGCTTCAGCTCGTGTAACATAATAATGCAAATTAAGTACTAATTATAATGTTTCTTTGAATCTTGCTGGAATGCAGCCATCCAGGTTCAGAGCTGGTCGCGCCTGGTACTGTACACAAATGTCCATTTTCAATATGCCTTATATAGACATGAGATCTCTCACTGTATGGAACCACACATGCCATATATGGTCCTGAATACTTCAGGTTAGATAGGCTGTGGTAGCTCTGCATCTCTACGGCAATGTTCACGACTACTGCACCCACAGCTACTCACGTGAAGAACATTGGTGCATATCGGGGAAAAAAACTACATAAGGATCACACATCTGCTACTATGTCTCTCCTTCTCCTAACGTAATGCACAAATAGTATTTTCTCTGAGATGTACGTCACTTTGGAGAAAAGTGTCTGCTAAATGTATACATGCAAATGCTGTGCTTAGAGATGGCGGGATGGCCCACTGTATCGACATATGTTAAAGCACATTTATTGCTTATTTCACGTGGCAAAAGTGACTGCACACACATATCCAGCGAAGGTAAAGATGAACTGAGCTCGTCTGACACAAAACTCACTATTTGAAATGTCCTGACATTTAAGCCAAGTGGAAGAAATTAACCACACATAGCGTACAAAAGGCCTAGTTCTCTGCAAGCTCTACATTACATTTAAAACAATAAACCCTTGTGTTTACTGCAAACATTTTCACTTCCCCTTATCATTTAAGGGCCTAATGGATTATGTGATGGCAGCCTATACATGACATCAGGCTTATTAATAGATACATATTGTAACAACCAGCGTTACTGTTTTGAGCAGAAAACTTGTTTATTGTAATTGGTTAGCATTTGGTGATGTACGGGGAATATAAGGGGGCGACTGCATCTGCCGGGGAGAGAAAGAGGAGAAAGCCTGGGGGCGCCAAGGAGGCTGGGAAGACTGGCAAGACGCACAGGCCCTGGAGGAAACGGGGTCCTTGGACCGAGAGCGTTATTTCCCTGTGCGCCAGTCTTCGAATAAAACGTTCGAGATGAACGCTGCTTCTTCGTCCCATTCAAACCCACGGCGCTGCACACCACAATAGAATATAGCTATTAAACTGAAAAGGCATTAACTAAGAGGGGGTGCGGTGGCGCAGTGGGTTGGACCGGGTCCTGCTCTCCTGTGGGTCTGGGGTTTGAGTCCCGCTTGGGGTGCCTTGCGACGGACTGGCGTCCCGTCCTGGGTGTGTCCTCTCCCCTTCCGGCCTTACGCCCTGTGTTACCGGGTAGGCTCCGGTTCCCCGTGACCCCGTATGGGACAAGCGGTTCTGAAAATGTGTGTGTGTGTGTGGTATTAACTAAGTATTTGGATTCTATCATCTAAGAGTTAATATATTCATTTGTATGATAGAACAAACCAATCCTCATATGCTGTGAATCACAGTCAGTTTAAATTAAAAATACACACACACGCACATTTTCAGAACCGCTCGTCCCATACGGGGTCACAGGGAACCGGAGCCTACCCGGCAACACAGGGCGTAAGGCCAGAGGGGGAGGGGACACACCCAGGACGGGACGCCAGTCCGTCACAAGGCACCCCAAGCGGGACTCGAACCCCAGACCCACCGGAGAGCAGGACCCGGTCCAACCCACTGCGCCACTGCCCCCCCCCCTTAAATTAAAAATATGTAAATGTAATTTTCTACACTGCATGAATAAATCAATCATCAGCTTAATGCGAAACTTACAGGGGTACAGACAACCCAGGAGCTTCAGCAGAATCAAACAGTTTTGCCAAATAAAGTATTACTTTTAGGAAACATTTAGGATAAAGTAGAGATCCATTAAAGAGGCAATTTTTCAGTAATGTATAGCCAAATGACAAAAGGCCAGCTTTTGAGTGTTTTCTGGATTTAAAAAAAGTCACTACATTGTATTTGAGCATTGTATGCAATAAGCCTATAGTTTAACTGATAATGGAAGAGAAGATTCATGTCACTGTAACAACAGGACATAAGGCTGCTTTATCTCTCATTCCAGTACTTCCTGCGCTGGCATTTAGAACGACAAATTTTTGAGTGACAAAAATCTAGGTTTTTTTCTTTCTTTTTCTTGGTGGACAAAGGGAAGGAGAAACTCAGATGGTGCTGGGGAAGACGTGCTCCAGAGCAGCCTGACTCATTCACAGTGCAAAATAACCGAGGTGTTGAGTGGTTTTGTGAGGAGCTTACGTCCCTGGGTGCCCCCACCCTTCCCTCCCACACACATCTCTCTAAAATGCCATTACCTGCACTTTTCACACCTTCTCTTTGTCTACGAGCTCTGGCTGCACCCTGATAACAGCCTTAGGTGGGTAACCCTTTTCTGTAAAGCACTGGACCCTCCTGTAACCACTACACTGCAACTCTACTGGTGATGTCCAAACACACATTTGCTGTCCTCCTGTAAGACTCCCTTGTGATTGTGGAAGAACAAAGTCTTGTCACAGAAATACTGCAGTTTTCAGTCCAAGTAGGGTAAATGCTGCTGAACTTCTTTGACAGTGTGTAATATAAAGTGCTTCATTAAATCCATGGAATCGTACCTTGAATTAGATTAATTTATCTGTTATGTAATTTATAACAAAGGACATTTCACACCATTGGTTCTGCCTAAAAGGTAAAGTTTAAGGATGGGATCTGTCATTTCAGTGTCACCCATCCTAACCACATTTTTTCAGAGGTGTGAAGAAATGGCTCTTGCCTTTTACTGGAGAAATCTGTTTTATATTTGTGCAAGCTTTCAGATCATTTCTATTCCCACCACTTTCACAGGACCACTGCAAACCTCCACTGCCATACTGCTATTTTGTCCAACTTGGCAAAAAGCCAGCAGCCCAGCAACAAAACTGTCAGATCAGCTGTTTTCCTCTCTGACAGTTCAGGAGTTTAAAAAAAATCTCAGTTTTCCTATCCTGAACACAAATGGTATTCTTACTGTTCCCTGCCAACACACAACTGCGTGACAAAGAAAAGCTCTACGAAGGTATGTACGCTTTTTATGGAACAAAGAGTTTTGCTGAAGCCTTCTAAGCAGTGCTAATTGAACACATTGTCTTAGGGTGAAAAAGTGATCTTGTGCACAGAAGAACCAACACCTGACCAACCTGCCTCCTGCACTGTGGGCATCAACTGTACAAGTCACATTAGGAACAGAGATGTATAATCTCACTTCTGCACCAGGACTGGAATCATTCCACACATCATGACATGCAACAAAACCACACTTGCACGGCTCCATTCAAAACACCCAAACTGGCATCACCCAGAAGAGATTAACCACATGTACAAACCTTACAGTGGGTTGGAGGGGGGGCATACCCACAAAATTTCATTACAAAGGCCTGCACAGCATTGCTGCCAAGCATGTAATACACAAGTACTCTGCGTGTCTTTTCGCAGTTGATTCCATTAGTTAATTCCACATTGTACACTCTTCCAGTTCTGCTGGATGACAAAGTGGAAGGTCTGCATGTGGAAGTGAGAAGGTTGTTCAGATGAGGATCAATGAGCACAATAGTCCAACCTGGACAAAGCGCTGGGCCAAGAACTTCTGCTCTTGGGCTTCGCAGAGCGGCTGCAGAAAGCCATCTGGAGAAGATGAGGGGGATCAGCATAACATGCTGGGGCTGTCCATGTTGTAGACCTTATGTAATGGACTGCTACAAATAATCACAACAAGTGAGTGTGGAATTACTGTATTCTGAGCTCATTTTTCACCCTCGCTACACCACGCATACACCAGTTAACAATGAGCTTATTTTGTTGAAAAAAGTTTGTTTCAAACCACAAGGTTTTACACTGCCTACATTTTTGAATGCTGGACCAAAAAAGGTCAAGTTATAATGTTTATTATTTTAATAATGATCGAGCAATTGAAGTGAAGAACCTCCCTCCTGGGTCCTATAACATAGCCTTTCCAATAATCTGATCTGGCAGCCTCAGGGTTCAAGTCTGCATCCTTAATCACTACACTACCTTTGTGTTATCAAACAACGTACTAAACAGAGTAAAATTATATTATATTAGAAATTAGGACCAATCAGTGTTATGAATTCATTTTAAAAGCACACTTTAAAGAATGGAATGACAGGTAAGGACTTCCTGAACGTAACTGTTTGCACTCTGGATAGTGTGGGATAGATAACGAAAGAGAGTTTAAGAAAACTCGTACCTCATACTCGAACTCCAGGATATAAATAACCTCAACTGGGAATCTTTTCCAAAGTATTCAGATATATAAATAAATGAGAAACTATAAAAACCTAAAAGACGTAACAGTGATGTGATGAACCTGACTACACATTCACATCAGCAGTTGCTCCTGTTTCTACAGTATGAATTAGGAGCAGAACGCAGCTAACATACTACTTTATTATAGACTGTATTTGATTTTACTGCTTGCAAGACTTGTACTTTACCATTCTGCACATTTAAGCATTAACTACAGCCATTCATAAAGGACTCTATGTAAAAACCCTCTTGAGACATACCCCTGGACAGACAGCCCTATCCTGCTTAAAAAAACGCTGAATTTTTCTTAAAAATTTAATATGTGTCTCAAAAATGAAAGAAAAATCAGATGAAAGTCATATTGAACTGACAATCTTCTTTTCAGTGGTAAAATGATGGAGAAAGCAAATTCCTTCTATTATATTCATTGCACATGTTCTTCCATTAGAGTCCCTGATTTTTTTAGTTGCTGACTACTGAGGAGAGTGAAATACTACTGACAGATAATGACTGATGCTACTGTAAGGTGAAATGGATTTAATCTGTCCAGTATTTACATCCTGAAACCTATACATAAGCACCTCCTAAAGATCTAACCTAGATTTACAAGTCTCTACCAGTGTAAGATGCCAAACGAAGGTAGCTCTCTGTTCTGATGTATTGGCCGCTGAAGAAAGCACCTGGGTCAGCACAGCACATTTCGGTATAAACTCACCATCTGAATAGGCCTATTCCTGAGGTCACGCTCAGTTACAAGCCTCTCCTGGTCTGTGACATACAGCCCCCTCTGTGCCAATGCGCGGATGACTGCATCATGGCCCAGCAGTGGCTTGGCGGCATCGCTCCTCAGGATGAGACTGCCAGCACCACAGTAGAGTTCAGCGGATAGCAGCAGGGCAGCCACTGGTGGCTTCATGTGCTCCTGATCATACTGGTCCGTGTAGAAGGGCTCACGTAGTTCGGACGGGACACTGTCTGGATGGGGACAAAGGATACGAGCACATGATGGTTGCTGCATGTACACAAACACAACTGAAACACAACTACATTGAGACACTCCCTCTCAGGAATGTACAATCATGCAAAAAGAGCAAATATGTACATACACACGTGCAAATGTATACAAAACTGCCAGTCAGTTCCAAGGTCAAAGGGAATGGCATTATTCAATTAACATTGCTGCTTCTCTAAAGAACAAACAGAATCACAGAAATACAAAGGTTGACATTCCTCAACCTCCTGACTCCAGGCTATCTTTGTTCCCTTTAGAGGACACATTTTTAAGCGTTTCTCCCAAACCGTATGTGCTACAATGCGGAATAATATATGTCACACAAGATATTCTATACTTTTAAACAATATCACATGCATGGGGTGGGGTTTGAAAATGCATCAAAAATCTTTTTGGTGGGCTTCAGGAAGGTATTGCAAGATGACACCAAAAGTACATTTCAAATTTTTCTTGTCTATTTAATTTCCTGTGGAGGGCACACATTTATTAGTCTGGCCTGAACTGGCATTAATCTGATCAGATGCAATTAATAATTTCCATTAAAATGCAAATGTACTGTACCCTTCAAAATGACTTGGTGAACATTGTTTGCAGGCTGATGACTCTGTACTGTGCTGGAAATGCTGATAACTAGCACAATGACTAGAAAGGGCACGCTTTTACAGAACGAGGTCTGCGCGCAGGATACATGACATCAGCAGCAGTGAACAAGATACGTATCCTACCTAAAATTCAGACCCCAGGCTTTATTCTCATTATACCAACTTGTATAATGGCTTTTTTCCAAGTCAAATTCCCACAGAGGGGTGTGTAAGCAACAAACCTTTGCACTCGCGATAAAGCCGTTTGGGCACCATCACACAAACCAGAAAGCGGGATTTCCTCAGATCCCAAAAAAACTACAGCTTCTTGTGTTTCGATACAAAGCAAATGTTTAATATACCCTGAATACATCAAATGAAACGTTTTAGAATAAAGTAATACAGGTATCCCCTGCTATATGGACCTAATTTGCTCCTGAAGACAGTCTGTATACCAAGAATATGTAAATCAGGAGGATCTTTCCCACTATTTTTAAATTGGAGGAAAAAACTGTGTTCCTGGACTTTATGGACATGATCAAATATTTCCACAAACACCCTTCAAACACTTAAAAACACTCAAGAAATAGTAATCAAAACATCAGGATAAGATTTTAAACATAATCAAGAGGGAAACTAAAGACTACATTAGAGCAGAAATTTTATTTTTTTACTGAAAAATAAGTAAAAAAAAAAAAAAGAAAAAAAAAAAAAAAAAGAAGTTGGTATTAAACATGTCTCCATCCAAATCTCCTCTGCTGTTGATATAAAAAGTGCATTTTACCACCAGAAGAGGATATTTGGATGCAGATGTGATTTCTGAGTACAGTCAATCTCTCAAATAGCCCCCCCACATAAACCAGTATACATTATATGAATAGACTTTTCTGTTATTAAACAAATTGTTACTAAAAACTGTCAAACAAACACGTACATGTTTACTGAGCACTTATGAAGTCAGGGAAAAGTGGGTCAAAAACAGGGGAGTTGAGACCCCTCTTAAATGTAGAGGGTACAAGAACAAAAAATAAAATGTTTCTCAGAACTATAATAAATAACCTCTTCTTAATTTTGCATTGTTTTTAATGTTATCATACATTGTTGAAAACTCTGCGCCTCGTTTGCTCATCAAAGTAAAGCCTGTCTCAAACACCGGAAAAAAGTTCCTAATACTGGAAGCAGTGAGCCTGTAACGCGAACATGGATACAATTTTTCTAGCGCTGTTATACTGAAAATCTGTAAACCAGGAGTCTGTACTCCGGGGTATAACTCCATTATGTTTTCCACTTCCAGCCTATATTGTTTATAATACAGAATATAAATTTAACAGCCACATGCATGCAACTCTGTCCATCCTATCACACCCTAAAAGATAAGCTTGAAACGTTTTTGTTTCCATGGAAAAGTCTAAATTGGCAAGAAATATATAACGAGTAGCACAACATCCACTTGAGAATGACAAAGATTTTATGCATTCATGGTTAAACCAGTTAAATGAATCCTATATCAGAAGGTAAAAGGAGATCATTATTTTTAAATGTTGAGAAATATGCAAACGATAGGAGATGACAATAATGACTTCTTTGTTCACCTCACACGTGACTGTAGTCCTGGCTTCAAAACGAGAATCAGAAGAGCATTTAGTGGACACAGACACTTTCTCATCAAGCCCATAGCTATCAAATCAGGATAAAGGCATCTTTTTTCCCCCAAGTACTGTATTTAAGAAATACAAATGTGCATCATATAAATCAATAGTGAAACTATATGAATTTCACATATACTTCAGGGACATCATCTCTTTCCACAATGACCCCTCCGAACTATCAGCTAGTGAGATATTTTTTACTTTTTTATGATAATTGACTACATTTGATTTGAGGAATATCATTGTTTTTGATTTGTTATGCAAAGGGATGGTCTGCATAAATGACTCAACACTGACATGATGACATTCTCTTCTGTGAGGCAAAGGATGTTGCCTGTCGATACACTGATGTATCAAGGGACTAAAGCAAAAGAACATCCCTTCATCACGTGGTGACCCTCAATACCTAGAACGCACGTGGGTGAGCAATCGACACTCATAGAGGCAGAAAATCTGTGTGCGGTCAACACGTTCAAAATAACTGCATTCGTGCCATATTATTACTGCTCTGTTGCTTTTATCCAAATTATTTGCAATCTGGTATGTTTTACACTGCTCAGTATTTTACTGGAGCACTTCAGGTTAAATCTCTGAGGCAGTCTATCTTTAGATTACAAACCTATGTCATTAACCACTCAGTAGCAGTAAGAGCTTTTGACCCAATTTCAAAAAACCATACATCAAGAAGCAGAAAGCCAGAGACTAGAGCAAATTTCTATGGATCATGTAACGGGACTTCTTCAGTCTACACCGAACAGCTCTCGGCAAACCACAGAAGACAAAGGACAAAAAGTCCCCATGCAGGGAGAGGACTATGCTCTCGAGTCCATGACAAACTGCTTGGTCAAGGAGAGCTGCATCCTGTGTCACGCATCAGAGAGGAAAGCAAAGCATTTTGAAAAAAGCGATGCAAAAAAATGTGTCAGCATACAATATGAACAACAATAATTCAAGACTGTTCCATCTAGTTGACCCTTTTCTCCAAACCAACTTACAATGTTAAGGACACAATTATTACAAGCTTACAGTTATTGACCCATTTATCAGCTGAGAAATTTTACTGGAGCAATTTAGGGTAAACGGCTTGTTCAAGGATACTACAGCCGGAGGTGGGGATCAAACCTGCAACCTTTGGAGCCAAAAGCAGTAGCTCTAACCACTACGCTACCAACTGTCCAGCACTATGGTATTAATTGCCTAGATGTCTTTTGATACTTTTTTTTTTTTTTTTAACTTGTTAGCAAACAAAAACTAAAGAATGATAAAATCAGCAATAGTTATCCCCTTGTTGAAACCTTGCATTTTGAGAGTTATCCCAGGTGAAGCAAGCATTTCATTCAATGCAATTCAATCTATTTCTATAGAGTGCTCGTCTCACACAGTGACATAGAGCGCTGAACAAAGCCATAAGATAAAGAAACAAATAAGTCTATATACTAGAGTAATACATTATGCATGCATTCATTAAAGCTATAAGTATGCCTATGCCTGCAGAGTAAGTACTGGTAAACATAAGACAGACATAGATTTATTCATTTAGCAGATGCTTTTCTCCAAAGCAACGGACATCTCCATATTAAAAAAAGAAATTATTCAAATATTTCATTCTAGTGGGGGCACAGCAGGTTTGGCCAGGTCCTGCTCTCTGGTGGGTCTGGGGTTCAAATCCTGCTTGGGGTGCCTTGCAATGGACTGGCGTCCTGTCCTGGGTGTCCCCCCTCCCCCCTCCAGCCTTGCACCCTGTGTTGGCGGGTTAGGCTCTGGTTCACCACGACCCCACTTGGGATAGTGGTTTCAGTCAATGTGTGTGTGTATTTCATTCTAGCTTATGAAACATGAAGCATTTGTCCAAATGTTACAACAAGTTATAAGCCAAATAAACTATGCAGTGTAGATAGACAAAATTTTTCCCAACTGATAAGTTGACTGTTTTAGACAGTGGTAAAATATGTTTCACTTTGCATTATATGGAGTCCTGTGTCTCTTCTGCAGGTTACAGCATCTCTTTCCAAAGTGGACCATTCGCTGGAAGCTCACAGGACTTTACCAAGGATCTCCTCTAGTAACAGTGGCACAGTGCTGCCTGACTTTGTCTTCATACAACACTAAATATTTACCAAAAACAACAGTATACTTTTCTGTACAGTGTACTTGAAATGGAGAGGATTACAGATGTGTGCAAAATGCTACTTCACTACAGCATTCAGCTGCCCACAGTATAAAAAAAGAGAAAGGGGAGGGGAGAGGAGGAAGAGGGGAAAAAAAAAAAACCTGTAGCCTCTAATTTGAAGGATTCTAATTTTAAAGATGGACAGAGATTGGTGCAGGGAGCATTTCCTGCTTCTCCTTCAGTCCAATGAGGAGATGGTGGAGGGGGTGGTGCAAGGGCAGATCGCTCACAGGCCATGTGAGTCCTATGAAAAACCCTACGGTAATTTGGCCAGACCCAGACATCTGGACCACTTTGTTCCCAATGTGATTAACATAGATGTGATCAACATGCCACTCTGCCAAGGCATGGACCAATTTAAATCTACCACCCTTCACAAGGATACAGAAACGTGGAGGTGTGGATAATGTACAATTACTAGTGGAAATGACCAGCCTTACATAGGGGTTGTGTATTAACTGTAGTAACACTGTCATTCTGGCTGAAGAACTCTGCATATTGCAACACATAAATCTCAGCCATGCAAAAGCTGATGTAAGCTCCAGCACATTTATATACTCCGTATACACTGGCTCCTCATGATACTAACAGTTGCGTTTCAGACTTCCAAAAATACAAAAGTTTTCAGCTTACCCATTGTCTTCATTTATGTATTTTCTAAAATTTATGCCTCAAGTGGAGCAAAATTTAAACAAATAGTCTTAGAGAGATTGTGTCATTAATAGCTATTGCTAGGGAATTTAAGTGGCCAACAGGCTGAGGGATGTCAATACTATTACTAGCTTTTGACTGTGATTTTAAGTATAGTTGCGAACAAAAAATTACAGAAATCTAGAAATATCTCTTACAAGTAGCCAAGGGACAATGAAATATATTTCCTCCATAACCGACAAAAGTTCCTCATAGAAAATTCAACTATAAAACATTACTACTAGTCTTTTGAATTCTTTCCAATGTGAGAGGCCCTGACAGGCCATTTTTATAAACTTCACCAGAAACATGAGCCATGATGAACAGCAGTAACAGACCAGTGAGGGACCGGCCTGTGAAAAACATTCATTACCGGCTGGATCCAATCCCTAGGCCAACAAGCTGGAATTAATGGCTTTTCTGGATCAGTTTCACATTCTCTGCCAGGTTCTTTTGGACACATTAAAGCAGTTATTCACAAGCAAGAACCGTACCAAAACCAAAGACCTCTGAACATGTCTTACAACTACAGCTGCGCGAGGGATGTCACGATGGCATTGTGTCTGGAGGAAGCCGCAAATGTATTCTGTAACAGGTACTAATGTTTAACAAGAGCTCAAACGCTCATAGTAAAATACATCTTACGACTCCGAAAATCCGAGTGTGCGCTGACCTCCCTCCAAGTTCATCTGAATTCTTCAAGTGGGGTTCTTGGCTGGACCGCTGTGACTCATAACGGTGTCAAGAGGCTGACGAATTTGCCTGAACATGAATTCATCATCATCTACAAATGTAAGCCAACAATAATTATCAAGTTGGCCCAAAAATGTGTATAAATCCACACTTCTATAGGCCTCTGCCTGTCCACACTCCACCTCTAATGTCTGTAATGCATATACTTCTTATAATAAACTTTATTATAAGAAGGGTCCTTATTTCTAAAGGTCCTTAAAACCCAGTGTCAACCTTTACATCTGTAAGGTGTGCTGCAATATTTCTCATCCTACCATGTCTACAGACACTAAACACTAATTCAGACTGCAAACTAGAGGGACTGAAACTAATTACACTACAGACAGATAGGAGTTTCAAGTGACAGTAACTGTTACAGCAGTGTGCCTACTAATCAGGGACACAGGATATTTTCACATTCATCTTTTCGATGTATTTTTCGACGGTTCGGGCTACCACCTGACAATGTGAGACGCGTGGGTTTCGACCCCTGCTCCTGCTGTAATGCCAAACAATTCCCTTGATGACGGGACTTAACCTGAATTGTTAGAGTAAGAATGCGCTACTGTACAAAATGGGTAAATCACAGACACACACTGTCTGAAACCACCTGTCCTATGGGTAAATCAATAAATTTAATTGCCTAGCAGTGTTGCAGGTAACCTTTTATGTGTCAGATAAAACAAGAAAAGAAAAACTAATCTATTTTATCCAGCACTTCTGCCTTGCTCTTCATATTATCTCCCAAGTGAGGACTTGATAACGTTGGGTTAATGAAGGAAATAAACGGATCTATTACCAAACACTCTGAGTCTGGAGGTAAACAGGAGGAGACACCTCCTCATTCTGCGATCACAAGTTTGTCGGGCACAGGGAGGGGCAAACCGTACGTTTTGTGTGTGTCCGTCCAGTGAGCAGTTACAAGACTTAACTGAGCCGAGGCTACACGCCTAACTAACCCACATCATGTGAAGGAAGGTGTGAGAAGAGAGGAGAGCAGAGCTCGTACCGGTCCCGAAGGCTTTGGCCATCAGCCATGTCAGGCTACAGCACACCTTGGCCCTGCTGAAGTCGTAGTGCTCGAAGCTTCGGATTGCCGGCACGATGAAGGTGATGCTGCCCTGCTCGGGGGGGGCCACATCGCCCATGGCGGCCGCGACACCCCGCAGTCAGCCAGCAGTGTGAATGCACCCCTTCACACACCCGACGACATCATCATCATCATCATCATCATCATCTCCTCTCCCGTCCGCGCAAATCCCGCCACGCACCGCCGGCTGCCTCCGCACTTCTCGTTCTCCACGTTTTCTTCGGTTTTCTTCTTGCTTCTTAAACACTGACTGCTCCAAAACACCGCGGAATAAAATGTGAAACGGCGAAAGTTGTGGGCGGTTCGTCCCGGCGGTCACACCCGCGGAGCTGCGGCAGCTCGGCGTCGCTCGGGCTCTGGCTCGCGCCGCGTCCCGTCCATTTCCCCACACGCACCGCACCGCACCGCTACTCGCTCCTTCACACCTCTGCCGCACCACGGCCACGTCCTCCGGCGGCGGTGGCGGCGGGCAGCCTTCGGGGATATTCCATGCTTGCCGTCACGGAGAAGGGGCTCTTTATTATTCCCGAAATCCCATATCTCAACGGCGCTGCTCGGTACCCACTCCCCTCTAGCCTCCTCCCGCTCAATCCGTCTCTCCCCTTGCTGCGGTTTTCCTGCCGCACTGTCCGTTAGGGAGCGCGCGCAGTGCGCGTGCGCGCTCCGCCCTCGCGCTCAGGTCGCGGCCGCTAGCTCGTGCCGCGGTACGGTACGCTGCGGAAGGCCACAACGGCGGAGTGTTCGCGATAGGAAATAGAGGGCATTTTCACTAAAGACAGGGGTTATTGCGCTCTTGTCCTTTTACTTATTTGTCGCCGATCTAGTGTATTATAACACTGCTCTGGTTTGCCAGAGTGCCCCAGTTTTTCCAGAGAACTCGACCCACATTCACAAGTTTTTCCACTAACAAATGATCATGTATTTTTTTACAACTTACAAGTTGCAAACAAACAAATGACAAAGCATGAACTGCCTCTGTTTTATTTCTTACATTTATATCTAACAATGTACTGTAATTCAGTATGTTTCGCACAGTACTCTTATTACACCTTTGTCCAATGCGACTTACAGTACTAGGCAACCCAGCTTTACACTGATTCACCTTTTGACACAGTAAGGCATTTTACTGCATCAGTTCAGGATAAGTACCAATATCACCAGTACTACAGCAGAAAGGGGTTCGAATCAGCATGAGAGTATAGCTCAACAAAATGGCTTTAGATTATAACATTTATTGAAAATCCAGTTTTTGATCTAATAGTCTCGCTAGTTGAGGCTCCTGATTTTGTACAGTAGGCATTCAAAACAGTAGCTTGAAATTATCTTAATAACTGGCAGTGTAATGGTTAGAGCTGTTGCCTTTGGATCCAAAGGTTGAAGGTTCACTCCTCACCTCTGCTTGTAGTAACCCTGAGTAAGGCACTTACCCTAAAACTGCTCCAGTAACATTACCCAGCAGTATAAATGGGTAAATAACTGTAGGCAGACTAACACTGTAAGTTGCTTTGGATAAAAGCATCAGCTAAATGAATAGATAGATACAACTTTATTGTCATTGCATAGTATAGATACACAGCAACGAAATGCAGTTTACCATCTACCAGAAGTGCGAATAGTAGAATTGTGGAAATGAACAAGTGCAGTTAAATATAAGGAATATATGTACAACAATTAAATAAAAAGAATATGGCAGAGAGTATGTACAGAAACTGTTGAGCAGGTAGCAGTAGTAATGTGTATATATGTATAAATATCTATACAGTATGTACAACAGTAGCAAGGATAATGCACCGTGTATGTATAGATAATATACATATTATATATCTATATTATACACACACACATTTTCAGAACCGCTTGTCCCTTACGGGGTCACGGAGAACCGGAGCCTACCCGGCAACACAGGGCGTAAGGCCGGAGGGGGAAGGGGACACACCCAGGACGGGACGCCAGTCCACCGCAAGGCACCCCAAGCGGGACTTGAACCCCAGACCCACCGCAGAGCAGGACTGCGGTCCAACCCACTGCGCCACCACACCCCCATATATTATACATATATAAATAAATAAATATATACACTTATCCATATTATAGAATAAATCTTATGTATATATGTACTTTTTTGTTTTACCGAAACAAGAACAACACAGAAAACAATACAAACAGGAGTACATGCAGCATATCCAAAAACATATCTAAAACATCATCAGGGATACATACAACAATGCAAATACACATTATGTAAAAAGATTAAACTAAGTAAACAAAGATGAATACTTCATGTATATGTTTTCAGTATAGTCAGAGCAGATTGATCAGCAATAGTTTTTCCGGTATTTTTCAGTAGCTAACCTTTCAGCACAGACTGCTGGAAACTCATATTGGCTTGAAAGTACAGAGGATGTGAATCTTTATTAATTTGGCAGACACTTTCCTACAGTGCCGCTTACAGATTTGAACTACTTTGAGTATTTACCTGCTTAAACAGTAAGGTCATTTTTACCCTATCAATCCAGGCTAAATACCTTCATCAAGGGTACTACAACAGGATGTGGGATTCGAACCCTGGTTTTCTAAAAGGGTTATGACTGTAATGATGACGCCACCTGCTGCCCCCTTTGTAAAGCTGTTGATTCAATAACAGCTTCCAGAAAAGACGTTTCAAGGTGTGATTAACAGTCCAGTTGATCCAGAGGTTATAGGTCATCGCCTGGTGGCTTTAGCTCCCAGCTGGGCTGGAGGAGTGACCCATCATTGGCCCTAACGGTTACCCTCTCACAGTGGTAAAAAGTACTTTGGTACCTGAGATCAGGCTATAAATGGCCATGCTTGGCAGGCTGGGATTTAGCGGCCACATGGGCCCTGGAAGCAGCAAGAGGACATGGGCCTTCCTGCTTCCAGAAGGGGTGCGCTGAGGTAAAGGAAAGTTCAGAAGCGGTCAGGAAGAAGGTGGGGCTCCGTTTTTAACTCAAAGCCTTCTGGGTAATTACAGCTCAGATCTAAGCGACAGGCTGCCCTGCGTCTGGAAAATACTACTGCCCGGCACCCGTCTCCTGCACAAATGGAAGCAATTTGTTGAACCTTTGCACTCCTCTTGCTGCAAGCTCCGTATACATCCCCCAGGATTTCATTTGGTTTTGTTGTTAGTAAATAAAAATTGTGAGAAAATCACACAGTCATGTTACATTGATACCTAATTATACTATTATTGCAACATATTTACCAAGTACAAAGTTTGTACCTTATCCTATGGACCTCATGCTGTGTATTATTTGTTGCTATCTTATAAATCGGTGGCCGGTGTTCCCTTGTCATTTAGTTTATTTTCCTGTCTGTAATTGTTTTGTGTGTTTCTAATATAATGTACGTCTGTTCTTATATGTGAACTATTTTTACTATGTGCTGTGGTCCTGGGCTGATTTATGTATACATTTACATTTTTTCACTTAGCAGACGCTTTTCTCCAAAGCAACTTACAACAGATACTATGTAGTGTTACCAGCCCACACACCTTATTCACTGCGGTGACTTACACTGCTAGATACATTACTTACACTGGGTCACTCATCCATACATCAGTGAAACACATTCTCTCAGTGACACTCACACACTATGGGGGAACCTGAACAGCATGTCTTTGGACTGTGGGAGGAAACCAGAGCACCCGGAGGAAACCCACACAGACACGGGGAAAACATGCAAACTCCACACAGACAGAGCAGGGATCGAACCCACATTCTCTCGCACCACCCAGGCGCTGTGAGACACCTGAACCTGCACAAATCATATTTCACTTCTGCTGTACACCTGTAGCAAACTGACAATAAACCTTTAACCCTAACCCTAAACCTAGACCATTAAATGTTTATACTAAGACCAGCAGGAAAGACACACATTCAACTATTTCTCTGTGAACTTTTTTCCTCACCTGGGAATTTGTGTAAATGCTCCAGTTTATTTTTATTTAGCTCTGAAAGTTTCTCTGCCAGAAAAAAATATGTCTTTTCCCTTTTTATTGATTTAAGTGAAAGAGAAGAACTCAAAGAACTTGTAGCACATACAGATTCATTTTTTGCACTCCATATCCATAACACACACTGAATGTAAATTTAATGAGGCATTGCACTAGACCTTTGAGCATGAAGAGTCAATGGTCAGAAATGTTTAAAACACAATGTTTTTTTCTGTCCGTCCCCTTTATTAAATGAGTACAACCCTTGGCTGAAATCCAACCCAGCTCTAAGTCATCACTGTAGACAGTAATGCTACATGCTGTGTTTTGAATAGAAAACACACACACACACACACACACACACACAGTCTGAAACTGCTTTACCTGAGCGGGGTCACGGTGAGCCAGATCCAAACCTGGCAACACAGGACACAAGGCTGGAGGGGGAGGGGCCACACCCAGGATGGGACGCCAGTCTGTCGCAAGGCACCCCAAGCAGGACTTAAACCCCAGACCTACCAGAGAGCGGGACCCGGTTAAGCCCAATGCGCCACCGTGTCCCCCTGAACAGAAAATCCTTTTTATAAAAACCAATTAATTTTTCTGTTGCTGTTTAGTGTATAGGGGGTGCGGTGGCGCAGTGGGTTGGACCACAGTTCTGCTCTTCGGTGGGTCTGGGGTTCGAGTCCCGCTTGGGGTGCCTTGCGACGGACTGGCGTCCCGTCCTGGGTGTGTCCCCTCCCCCTCTGGCCTTACGCCCTGTGTTACCGGGTAGGCTCCGGTTCCCCGTGACCCCGTATGGGACAAGCGGTTCTGAAAATGTGTGTGTGTGTGTTTAGTGTATAAAGCAGCATGCCACATTATCCCATTACGTGCCTTGCTGAAGGTCACTGAGCATGGGCCTTTCCCTGGATTTAAACCAGCAACCTTTAGAAATCTGGGCCAATAATCAGTTCATGCTGCATAGACATTTTTCATACTCACACATCCACATTTCAGGTTTTATCACTCTTTGGTATAATGTTTATGGAAGGTTTTTTTTCCATAGGTGTGCTTTTTCATCTCATGTTTACAGAGAAATTTCTGCTGGCTGAGAAGGTGGGAAATCCTCTGGCTTTATAAGAGAGTGCGAGGTGGGCCACACCGAGGTGCCACTGGCCTCTTCTTCCTCTGGAGGAAATGGGCGGGTCCAGGGTTCCAGTGAAACTCCACTATAGCGCTGGCTCAAGAACTGGCCCAACGGCTCATGCCATTCTATATGACAGGGAGCAAGAAACTGGTTTAATAAATATGTGTGATCTTGCGCCGTGTTGCTAATTAGTACTTATTTCCATAACTGCTGCCCGAGAATTTGGTTTAGACCGAGGGGTATCGCATGTTACAAGTTAAACCTTGATAACTGTGTAATAGCTGCTTGCGGTCATTGTTAGATGATCATAATCTATTCATTTTGTCTAAATATTCAATAGTGTTTTTCCACAGAGGTCATCCCTCAGATGCATGTTGTTCTCACACAGAAACAAAAAATCTCTTTGTAGGTACCGGAAAGGATGCGGCTTCAATATTCCCTGCTGTTGTACTAAAGGGAACCAGGTTTGCTGAAATACATGTGTGACAAGTGTAACATTTGTACAAAGTTGAATAGAAATCCCTGACAGGAAGCCTGTAAATGGTAATTTTGTTCAACAGCAGCCCTTGTAATTATCGCCATCTAGTGGTTCATATGAAACATTAAAGGCGTGTGCGCTGTATTTAGACTGTAGTAGTAGGTCCAGTCTGTGACGTAATGCACCAAGTGACCAATCACAGGAACCGACGATCGGTATTTGCGCTTGTGGAGTTTAAAAATCATTGCCGATTTGGTGGACGCTCCACAGCTTTGGGTGTGAGCAGGTTTTATTTGCAGTGAAGATCCTTGAAGACAGCTGTACTTATTTGCCTGGTTCGTTCCACAGTCAAGTTCTAGGCATATTATGGGTTGAACACAGCTTCAACGTGGGTGGCCCCCCCGTGTCATTAGCGCCACCTCAAAACTTTCTGAGCGAGTCGAAGTCAAAAATCATGGCAGTAGTTTTCCGAGACAAGAAGAAGAGAAATGGTTCTGTCGAGAGCAGGTCACTATTCATCAGTTCAGGGTGAGTTTGCAGCACAAAGTCACCGGTGCGCATCCCTAAGACAGGGCACAGACACTGCATTCTCCCATTTAAAAGTGTATGCAGCCCGTTACCAGGGCAATTTGCCAACACGTTTATTGACAGTATGATGACCATGATTTAGAGCATCCGCCAAAGGTGATTCACAAAGCAGGAGGCGTAGAGGGCCATGCGGCTGTAGGAATTCTAGTATAAGACCCTATAACAGCTGTGTAGCCTACTCAGGGTCCTTTGTAATCATAATGAAAAATAAATCAATCATTATATATATAATAATTATATATTATAATTATTATAATTAGGCAATTCAGTGACATGCATAAGTCAAGTCAATTAACTCCTGTATCCTGATGCTTTAAATGCATTACTGTATTTATAACAGGGGGGTGCGGTGGCGCAGTGGGTTGGACCACAGTCCTGCTGTCCAGTGGGTCTGGGGTTCAAGTCCCGCTTGGGGTGCCTTGCGATGGACTGGCGTCCCGTCCTGGGTGTGTTCCCTCCCCCTCTGGCCTTACGCCCCTGTGTTCCCGGGTAGGCTCCGGTTCCCCGTGACCCCGCATGGGACAAGCGGTTCTGAAAATGTGTGTGTGTGTGTGTGTGTGTGTGTGTGTGTGTGTGTGTGTGTGTGTATTTATAACAAAGACTCAGATGGACCTGGGAGATGAGGTTTACTCTGACCGAACCATTTTCGGGATGTTTCGGGGAAAAGTGTCGGAATGAGCGCTGACAAGCTTTCGGGCACTTCCTGGCTGGACTGTACAGTGTATAGTCCGTGAAAAGCGGAAGACATCAATCTCTTCTGTTCCGCCCAGCAAGGGCCGCCGATGGGGAGACCGAGCGCACGTGTTAAGGAGTCCATGAAGCGCGTTCATGTGCTTGTGCTACGCTCCTCACCTCTGCCCGCTCGGTGGTTGCACGCACGAAAGGTCCACAATCCTTGGAATGTGGTGAAATCCCCCCCAACTCAGAACTGCTGAATCTCTCTCTACATTTAAGATGCAGGGGTCTCAAACACACCTCTTCCGGTTTACTTCTCCCATCATCTCTTAAATTGTTACAATGGGTAAACTTTTTATGCAGCTACTCGTGTGATGTATAGGGTTCATATAATGAAATGTGACAAATGAACTATACTTTAGTTTAGAATCACGTGTCTGCATCCAAGGCAAGTGTCTCTTTCTGCTAATGTAATGCAATACTTGTGTTTTTCTCTGAGATGATGTACGTCGCTTTGGAGGAAAGCGTCTGCTAATGCAGAAACGTAATGAGACAATGAGGCTATTTTCATTGCTCTGGATCACGGAACGCAGTGGTAACGAACTCTGCATTATGATCGTCTCTTCAAGTCCAGTGAGGTGAGGATGCCACCTAAATAAAGATTTAATCTGTTGTACTTGTAATGCTGTACGTGTAGAAGATGAACGCCAAGTTTTGTTACATTAGACCTGAGCGGAAAACATACGCGGTATGGCATTTCAGCACGTCTTTCCGCAGGTGTAGAATTTAAGTCAAGACCATACCGTTACACACAACTGCAAACAGCAAAAACGACGCTGCGCGCGCACACACCTTCAGCCGACCCGCCGCATCCGCTTCCGGAACGGACACGTTCCTGAGCCGCCACTAGGTGGCAGTATTTCCCCTTAACTGACACCAAGAGCACATCCCACCGGTCGGACGTACGTGGGAATAAACACTTCCTGCGCTTATCTTGTCTCCAGACATCTTTGTTGTCTGTGCGTAGCTCATGTTAACATTATCAGGACAAAAAGTGCTCGAGTTTCTTAAAAAAAAAACTGCCTTATTTTAACAAGAATAAGAACAAAACAAGATGAAAAATCACAATGATTACTGCAGCAACAACATTTACATTTACATTTATTTAGCAGACGCTTTTCTCCAAAGTGACTTCCTGAGCTCTATGTAGTGTTATCAGCGCACACACCTTATTCACCAAGGTGACTTACACTGCTAGATACACTACTTACACTGGACGACAACGACAACAACAATGATTTAGCAAAGCACAGTATGGCAAATTCAGTCAAATCCAATTTGAGTACTGAAAAATAAAACATATTAAAAACAGCAGGATCACGCTGAAGTCGCTTAAATACAAGAGCAGCTGCTGCTGCATTTAAGGTAATAAAATATAACGAGCGAAAAGGTGCACGACCGAATGAAGCGGAACAAATGCTCAACCGAAAATTGATTGGGCTTCCCGATAAAAGTCCCTACATTTTGTCTGCGCTGCTGCTGACAGCAAAATGTCCCATTTTGTCTGCAGTTGCTTGCAGAGTTGGTCAGAACTAACCACTCTTATTTAACGGACTCTACTCTTCTTGTTAATCGTGGTTATTATTTCACTTGTTCGCGTGCCAGTTTCCTTCACGCAGGCCCGGGCTCAAGACCGGCGTGGGCCCGGCAACAAAAGCTCGGCGAGTTTGGACGACTCTGGCAGTAAAAACAAACCGCTCCTCCATGAGTCAGTCCTCCCCGCAGCTGGTCCGACTTAGCGGTTACCTGAACTCTAAGGTAATTTTACACTAAACAGAATTAAAAGAGATTTAGCGGGGAAATGGTCCAAATAGGAGTTTAAGCAGCAGCTCCTTGTTGTGCTTGGAATGACTTGCTGACAAATGCCTAATCTATAAGGCTAAAGCAGAGTCAGCGTGGCTTAAAGCGTCACTGCAAACATGGTGCGGGCTATACGGGAGATGCTGCCTTCCATCCTGTGGTCCGGGGCTTATTCGGGGGTATTACCGTATATTTGGGCATTTATTTGTTTTCGCTGCCTCTTCCGCGCGCTGCATAGCCCGTCGAGAAGCCGGTGACTTCTTTGTCCAAACGGGGCATTCTTTTACTCCACTTCACCACGGTAGGTGCGGCGTACGCATGTCGGCCTGCGGAACCTAGAAGCCGACGACACGCGGCTTTCGCGCGGAAAGGTCTGCGTTCTGCTCCGAAAAGTGATGTGCTCCATCAGAGGGGATGGGGAACTTTCCGGCAAAAGACAGAACCTCCGGTCCGGAAGGTGCGGGCCGTGGGCGCAGGAGTCTGCGAGTCAAGTTCAGAGTTAGTGCATCGCAGAAACGCGGGGCATATGGAGGAGTTTGACTTTCTGGCCAGGATGTAATTCTGGGAAGCGTTGTGGTCGTTTGCGCTAAGTGGAAGTGACACAGAAAACTGCGCTGCAATATGGCAGAGGGGAAATGTGAAAAGATTGCCTCGAAACGTCCGTGCTCGGGCGAGGCTCCTCAAAGAGCTTTTCACGCCGCTCGGAAACGGCTTGCGCTTAATTCGCGCTGCCCGCGCACGGGTTCGTTCTGTGTATTGTGTTCCACATATTTGTTTTCACAAAATAATTTCCAAGGTTTTCCCCTCGCGCTGCCTGTGGAGCTGGAGGTGCTGTTATTGCAACGGTTAATTTGAGCACCTCGGGATCCGGGGCTTTGGTCCCGTTTCATTCCATTTTATATTTCCGTGTATTAACATCACTCCTTGGCAACACGAGCAGTAGTTCTGCCTTTTCGCACCTTTTCTTCGAAAAATTTCTTTCAGGATATTGACATCTGCTTTTACGTTTACGTACTTTCCTTCGCCGCCAACGAAACAATAAAATGTTCTTTAATTACATGAGTGAAACCCTGCTCTAATTGGCTAAAAAACCAAGCATGTAATATTTGCCTGCATTACAGGTTTTTGATGTTTGAAAAATTAATATTTATTGCCTATTTTGAAGAAAATGAAAATCACACTGATTTTTACTCTTTATTGTCTAGATTCACTTACACCGCAATACAGCAACACATGAATTTGGATACTTTTTTTTTAATACCACTACCTATTTATTTAGAAGAATGGGTTTTATATCAGATTATAAAAGATCAAACCGGTAACCCGAAATCCAATTCCTTAACACCAGAGGTACCTGGGGTTCAACGTAATGAACATGCTTAAAACAAATTTGTTATGCTGAAGAAGCAAAAGAAATCAAAACAAACATACAATATTGATACATTGGTAATACATTTTCAGATAATATTCAGGTTATAACATTCAGCTATTTCTTTTTTAATATTTTTTCCATTTCTGCAGTGTTTATTGGAATGTTGTTTTTAAACTTCCTTTTCTGTTTTGTATGTGAACTCTCATAGCTGAAGGCCTGCTTAAAATTTGCCGTTAGATTTAACAATGTACGAAAAAATGAAATAATCACTTCACTGAAATAGTGCTTACTGTACAAAATATGTCCGCTGGTGGTTCTTATTAAATTGTATCCTTGAATTTACACCGTGGTTCAGAATGAACAAAATGTGCACAGGGATTTTGATGAAGAAATTATTTTGATATGGATCACTGTGTGTATTTTCATAGCGAGAGGAGTTACTACGAGAAACTGTTGAAAAGACGTGCTATTGGAATTGTCCGGTCAGGAATCTGAGGTCACGCTGGTCAACAGCTGAAATTGCTCGCTATTGAAATTAATGGAGCAATCTAACTGAAGTGTCAGGACAGAAATAATTTACCCTAATGACTGCACTTTAAAGGCCTTTGATAAATGTAGTAGTTAACGCTGCGCTCTTGATCCTATATTTATTACCGCACAAAGCGGATGAGTGAGGCTGAGTCTATTCACAAGCAGTGATGATACAGAGTCTGAATATTGCACTGCTACACCTACATTCACATATTAAAGCAGCACCCAGTTGTGGTTGTGAACCTACATTGTATTCCTCATATTTTTGAGACAATTGGAATGATAAGCACATTGCTGTATTTTGCATCACAAAGGCAAAGGGAGTGCTGCTTTCCTTTATTTGTGACACTCAAGTTTTAAGGCTGACGAAATACGTTATGAAAAGGCTTCCCACTTTTCCAGCTCGCGTGTCTTATTTTTAATGCTGACCTCTGTGCCTGCATTTCTTTTCATTTGATGCAGCAAATGAGTGTTACTTATATCGTTTCACGTTTCGTACAAGCGTTGTTACTGACATGCATTGTGTCAAAGATAAACAAGCAACAACTTGTTGAAATGTATCCAGTATCCACTTAATGTCATATACAACAATAATATAATCATTGTTCATGTGGAAAAAAAATCTTTCTGTAATCTCTAGGTAAAAGATATCATGCTTTTCGAAACATGGAAATCAATCATTGAAACCAGCAAATAAGTCCAGGGTGACTGTCTCTAAGAAAATCCATTTTTATGTACTTGTCATTATAGCATCATCAATACAGATCAAAGGCAAGATAAATATTGTGACGCTGGCTTAAAGTTTAAAATCAATACAAGATATAATGCTAGCAATAAATATTCACTCTGCTTACATTACACAACTGAATTCTTTACTGTGTCATTTATTGCCCAGACAGAGTAAAACCCCTCAATAATGATCATGCCATAAATATGTTTTTCCTAAACCATATTATGAGCATAATTGTGTCTCTAGTATTTACGTGTAACACTTAGCACACTCAGTCTTCCCATTGAATATTGTCCCCTTCTGAAATCTTAAGTGAAATCTTGCAAAATTCATATGCATAACTTTTTTAGAGTAGAGGCCAGGAAACTTGATGAAGTGAAATAGCAGACTTGAAAGTTTGACATCAATACTAGGGCTAGCCCATCTTCATAAAATACCACCCACCATGCACTTCTGTATTTGGCTGCAACTCTAGTTCCTGGAAATCTTTATTCCTTAAACCAAACCCCCCCACCCCCCCTTCTACGTTGAACCAAACTGCAACCGCACTACAAAGTTTTTACAGCTATTTGTCAACATATGAAGTATGAATTTGTCCATGCCTCATATATTCTTTTTTATCAAGGCAAAAATAAATAGGGCTGCCTTTTCGCATGGCCGTAAATCCACCGCACCTCTGACACTTAAGTCATCGCCGTGTCATTCAGGACCTCTCCACCATCTATTACTTCAACAACATGGGCTCTCAGACATGCATTGTCCTCTCTGCTATTTTTCCAGAACTCCAAACTGTCAGTAACTCATGGGGGGGGAGTTAGAAAGAGATGTTAGAAACTTTTGGGTTTGGCTAACCAACTGCTTTGCAACCACAGCCATTTCATGTTTGATTTCTGCTGCTGCTGGATGGAAATTAAGGCCTGAATGTCCATGAGAAGTATTTTTGTATATCCTTATTATCCTTTAACTCGTTTAGGTGGCTCCTTTGTCTAAGAAGACTTACAGTGGTAGATAGTAAACTTCAAAATGATTGACCCCTTAAGGCAGCAGGACATTCATACTGTATGAACTGAGGGTAAGTACCTTGACCAAGGGTACTGCAGCAGGAGTAGGACTGAAACCAAGGACATTTGGATCACAGGGAGATGGTCTTAAACACTACACCACCTGCTGGGCCAGTCATGGACCAGTATGGGCACTTCTTTCGTGATTTCCCTCCATGTGAGACAGTGCCGAAAGGCCACTTTAGCAGACTCAACTTTGAGTCCACTTTACTGCATATCAACCACAAGGGGGAGATATCATATTTCAGTTTTCCATGTGGTTGGAGCTTATGAAAAGAAAGTAATAATAACTAAAAAGATTACATCTTCATTTTCCAAATACCTTTGAATATGAGGAAACTGGTTCTTTACTTAAAAATGTTTATTTTAATTATGGAAGATAGAATTAGTCCTACAAAGAAAAAAAAAGGATGAGAAACTGAGCAATAATCATTTTTAGAGCAATTTTATTTGTGTGAAATGCAGAAATTAAGACAAACTGTGAACAAGCCACGTACCGTGTTGTTGTAGTGTATTTGTTACATGGAAGAAAACTTTTCACCACTTTCTTGGGAGGCAGGAGACAGAACACTGAAGAGTATCTTAATAAAAGTAAGTGTTTGGGAATTACTGACTTAATAATTACAACCCCTTAGGAATTAAAACAAAAGTTTTCAGTTTTTGAATTTTCGACTGCAAGCTGTGGTTTGGAAGCTTTGGCTGTTCAGGTGTTCTTTTGGTCAAAGGTGTTTTCCAGTCAGTATATTGATCTCCATGTTCATGCAGAGCTTTCGAAGTTCAAGCATCAAAAGCGATGCATCGCAATCTCAGGGAGAGAATGAACAGAAGAAATCTGATCCGCATCCTCATTAATCTCACGATTGTGGTTTACCTGGGAAATCACAAAATATGAAGTGTGCAAACTGTGAAAATCAGCTGCAGCAATTGGATTTCAGGACATTGTGGGCTGTGAGACATCTGTGAGGCTTTGGACATTCTGAGACCGTAATTGAGAGGTTATTCCGTGTGCTTGGAAAGACACAATTAAACACAAATTTGTTTCTAATTAGTGTTCTACTACTACAGCTGGAGGCAAATCGAGGGAAAACAGAACGAGACAATAATCACTCATTTAGGGACTTTGCCCGCTCCGAAATTGATACGCGAATGAGGTGCTGTTTGACAAAACTCAGTTTGCGGACATAGCTTCGCAGTAATACCCTGTCCACGGCACACTTCTGACTGCAGCGGAGAGCCCCAGAGCCCCCCGTGTGGTGTCGTTACACTACTGATGCCATAAGCATGAATTTTTACTGCATGGAAACTGCACACACCAGATGAAGTCAGCTGGGCCTCTGCCTCTGCTCTTCAAGGCTTCCACCCACAGACCAGCAGTGGCAGCAGTTAAAAGGCACGGGACGCGCCAGTTGGCGTTCCTTTCAACTTTACGGCTGTGGAAAGAGGCGTGCCCCCATGCTCGATACACGCCTTCCGCCGTGCCTTGTTAGACGGCCGATCGACGATTGGTCATGATTAATTACCTCCGTGGCGAGACAGTGCAGGGATCGGTGACATGCTCGTCTTCAGCTGTTGCAGCTGTGCTTCTTCTTTGGCCTCTGCTTCCATAGTTAGCTGGGTTCCCCTTCCCTGTTAAGTCTGGGAAGCGTGGCACAAGTAGGGGCAATAGGCAATAGGTGACCTGCAGGTTAAACACGGTGTAACCTGAAGGTTGCCAGCTCAAATCTCATGAAGGTTACTCAAATAGGTTACTCAAGCTGAATTAATGTGGCACAAATGCAACTACGGTACAATTCTTCGAGATCCCTACCGATGTGGTCATGTGACTGAACAATCATTTCAATGTATTCCAATGGATCGCATATATGATTTTGTAAAAAATCATTTTGAAATGATAGTAGTTACACATATATCAAATGTATAACATAATATGTGTTAAAAGTGTATACTTGGAACTGAAATTAAATATCGAAATTACCTGGTTTTTAAACAATTTGGGTTTCATTTTGGCAGTTAACTGAGCACTCAAGAAAAAAATGACCGTAGTGCTGTACTGCAAGTTGGAACTGCATAAATGACAATTCTTTCCTGAACCTGGATTGTACGGAACAATTGTATGAAACAAATTGTTCTTCATCTGGTAGATTTTTTTTTTTTTTTTTTTAGTATTCTGAAAAACTCATGAAAAAATTATATTTTAATTCATTGGGCTATTGGTTCATTCCAATATCTGTTCACACATTGATGCACTTAGCTATGTAAATGGGTACAAACAGCTGTACAACTACTCTGGACAAATGTGTGGGTTGAATAGAAATGTATTTTGCTTCAATCAATATTTATTTATATATTTATTTATTGCGGAGTGCAGCAGGTTTGGCCACGGCCTGCTCTGTGGTAGGTCTGGGGTTCGAGTCCTGCTTGGGGTGCCTTGCAATGGACTGGCGTCCTGTCCGGAGTGTGTCCCCTCCCCCCTCCAGCCTTGCGCCCTGTGTTGCTGGGTTAGGCTCTGGTTTGCCGTGACCCTGCAAGTTTGACAAAAACTTGTTATGATCTCTCTCCCAGGTCCTAGTCCTGGCAGAAAAATGTCAGATGATTCCATTTCTTTTGTGGAATTTTAAAATGATACAAACTCATATCCCTCATATCAACAGCATTCCCATGTCCTCTGAAGATCACAAATGTTAAAAAAGAGCACATGATCTGTGAGTGGCTTCTCTGTTCTAGAGAGGGAGGCTTAACTTCTGAAAGTGTTGTCTCTTAGTCCTGACATCAGACTGCTGATTCCACGATGTGGGGGTACCGTCTAATTTGTGTTCACTTACAGTAACTATTGTATGTCTTTTGTACAGGGTATTGTCTTAAAATCTTTTAAAGGCGTAATCAACAAAATATGACCTAATGTCAACAACTTTGTCAAACTGGAGGAGCAGATAAATTTTTCCTACACAATTTCTCCTACAAAAAGCCCTGATATCAAACAGGATAATTAATGGTTGGAGTTGAACAAAAAAGGGAACTTTACTGAGATATTTTCAGATACAGAAGCTGTGTATAAGGTCACTTGAATTAAAAAAAAATGACATTTACAGAAGAAATACAATTTGAATGAAACCGTGAAACTGGTGTGGCTTTTGCAAAAAATTAATAAAAAAAAAAATGTGCCCTGTCAAATGAAAGCCTAATTCCTGTGCTGCATGAGGCCAATTAACAGCTTCTTTTAAACACAAAATGATGTGTTTGTGTTGAATTTAGCTGTCAGCCCAATTTAGTAATGTGTTTGGTCATAGAAAAGCAAAGCCTGTCACGTCAGAGCGGTGGAGCGCCGGGGGAGTCACATGACCTCTTGGCGCTAACTGCGTGACCTCTGTTACAACAACACGACCCCATTTATCCTGCCCCCACACTCCCATCTCCCTGTCGTACAGAAATTACACCCGTCCAACAATGACCATGCTATTTATAAGTTCATCACTTTGTTATTTCTCTCTGTCAAAGATTTGAGGTTCAGCGCATGGTTGGGGGTAGGGGCAACCATCGAAGCGATCTTTAAACCTCTTTTAATATAAGCACTGTGGACGGTTTGGACGCCTTTGATGTATATTTTGCAGTATTCCAGGGTAATTAGCCAGAACTGGGTCAGCACAGGGCAGAACAAGCCCTTTTTTTGGTAAAGACTGTCAAATATTGATGCTAATTTGCGACAGCGTACTTTACGTTCTGCGTGGAAATCAAACACAAATAAACCCATGTTTTATTCATTTTTTTTCCCCTCTTAATAGCTCTTCATTCCTTTTCCTGAGAATCCGGTGGCCTGGTACGGTTGTTCTAAAGTCACTGAAATGACAAAAAGCGAGTCGCGAATTTAAGCATTGTTCATGAAGCCTGCAGAATTACGGCCCGTGTGATATTACTCGGTAAGATTCAGAACAATTTGGAGTAGGCTGTCGCTGTTGGAGTGGACTGAATGCTTATTGTCAGGTAAACGGGCAACTAAGTGATGCTCTCCTCCTTGCATTTTTACACCACAGTGGGTTCCATGGACATGGATGGACAACTGCGCAGATTTGTTCACTATTTTACCCTTTTGCCCTTCCTGCCTCTCACTGGGAAGAAAGGAGTCGGCGAGACCCCTTCTCGCATTCTCCTGTCATTTCCGTGTGCACCGGGCCACGCGGCGGTTCCTTAACCAGTGTTTACGGAAACGTGTTGATTCGTGTTAACCTGGCTCTCGTCCGCCACACACCGCAGGGGCCGCGCCAGGTGGGAAAAGGGGCCATTTCTGACAGCTCCGCGACGTCGCTGCCCGCTCACGTTAACCAGATGCGGTGCGGAGTTGTTGTTCTTGGTAATTATCCTCATCCAGTGAAAGCGTGTGCCAATCAAATTTGTTTAAGGAACTGGCCAGGCTCAGGGTCCAAACCACTGCAAAATTCATTTTGTGACAAACGCATAAGCACGAAATAGGAAAACAGTCAAAAATGTTAAATATGTGCAAAAAAAATTCTTTCAAATTTCATTTTGCACTGCTCATTGAGAATCAAGTTTTGACAACACTGTGAAAACACTTGGTTCCCTGGTCTTTCAAAAATGAGCGTAATACAGGATATCATGTTTAATTCGACATTATTTCCATGTTCCTAGACATATAAGTGCCATATTCTGGTGTCATAATTACCTTCTATGGCAAAGGGAGTCCGAAATAAGCTTAAGTACTTAAAAAACTCTAAAAACAGAAAGCTACAGAAAAGAGACTGGAAATCTAAGTGAGATTAATACTTTAATTTGTATGTTGTGCAAATTACTGAGATTTAAGCACCAAAGTTTATTAGATTATTTTATTTTGACTTTGAGTTATTCGTAATAGTAATAATCGTTGAGAATTCTGAACTCAAAACATTAATCTGAGCTCATAATACAATGACTGGAATTGCACAGGGTTCATAATGTTTTAGTGATCATAATACAATAACAAGCAAATAACACAAGATAGTAAATACGAAGTAAAAATGTGTTTTTTTAAATAAATTAAAAAAAAAAAAAAAAAAACGGCATCTCATCTGCAGTAAAGTGTGAGTCTTTCCATGTCCGGGTAATAATAATTAAAGCTGTTGTGCTCTAACGTGCCTCAGTAATGCCTGGCATAGGCCATAAACATCATTCTACTGAGTGCGTAAAAGTGGACAGGCGAGCGAGCTGAAGGTCACAGCCTTGGACTTTCCTGTGAGGGCTTCGCTCCGTGCTCACTTCTGCATTCAGAGTAGTTAACAGAGTCTCAGCGGCAGGAGGAAGTAAAACGTCTTCCATCAGGTTCTAATCTCGATTTTCACCCTACCCAATTTTCCTTTAACTTGCGGGTGCGATCGGATCTCTTCCGAATACGCGTTCATGCATGCGGGTTGCAGTAGTTCGTAGCGAAGAACAGTAACGTGCATGTCCAACACACGCAGCCACAAGCTGGAATAGTGCACGCATAGGTATGTACAATCCAAAACCGATGTTAGGTACTCGTGCCCAAGGAAAGATGCCAGGGCTTACTCGTGCGACACTTTTCTCGGAGGCTCTTTGAAATGATCACGTCCGGTATTGAACGTGCGGCCATGTCGGATAGCTGCGATCGCGTTTGCCCCCCAAAGGCTCCCTCCCACGCCTCAGTGCTGGCCCAGCAAATAGCTGTGATAATTTCTCACACATGCGTACCCAGCTGTAGCTTCCTGTGACTGTGAGTTGGGTCTGATGGAAAATGTGCGATTAAAAAATACCCGAGATTGACATGGGGGTCTTATGCATTTTGACAAGGGGCATGCAAAAATGTCAGCTGGATACCTTAGTATTTTTAATTACAAATTTTTTCGGCCCGAAGGCTGCTCTTTACTCCGTGATTCCAGAGGGTCTGTTTAACCCATGTGCTAAAAGTCTGTATCGGCTTTCTGAGCGTATGTTTTACTTGGCCCTCGCAATATTTGACCGAAACTGTCTTGTTTTAAAGCTAGTTTGCTTATAGTTCATTCCTTACTTTTTTATCGTTGCATGTGTGCCGCAGTCATTTCCTAGCGTATGGTTACAGATACAAAGGGATTAACTGCCCACATGGTTGTGAAATATGCAGGAAAATTAACAAACAAAAAGGTTTGGAAGGCATATGAACCTCTCTGTGTCAGTAACAAAACTGGCTTTGAAGGAAAAATAGTTACGTTTAGTGCGGAATGGCATGAGATGTTACATAAGATTATATCGATTTCTCTTTGTGCTATGAAAGCTCATTAATAATGTTTACTGCTGTGACGTAAAATCGATGCAGTTCTGAAAACATTTCTTGACAAACACTTCAACGCCTGTCTCTAGCTACTATAAAGACGCAGCGCCCGCGATTTTTATTTTTCATTGCTAAAATATTAAGCAAGTTTTCACTCTGATCACAATTTGTGATTATATTTGATGCAAAGGACACGTCGGAGGTTTGGTTTTTTTTAACATTTACTATATTCTGATTTGTCGCGATAGAAAAGTATATGACTATGCCCAGCAATTAAGTGTTTTTCTTTTTTTTAATTTTCCCACCGAAGATCATTAGCCTGTGATGAACATTTACAAATGACTATCCATCCATTACCTTTTAGTTAATGCTGCTTTGGTTCTACTTAGAACATTGCGAAATACAGCGTAAAGAAGCGAACGAAAGGAATTTTGGAAAGATGTGGCATTTCTGTTACATTTGCAGCGATTACAGTTGTACTGTACATACCGCGGTAGCCGTGTTGGCTGGAGCATCTTTTTCCAACTCGCTGTTCCTCTTGGCTGCTTTTCAATTGGATTTCCTCAAGCAGGTCAAAGAGCTGTCACCTCGGCCAGGTTCTGTGAGCTGTCACCGCCGGCCTCGTATTAAGTAGATGTTTCAGGGCTAAGTCAATAACTCTCCTGCCTCGCTGACTGATCAACCATTTTTTTCCCCGTGTCTGCTGGCCACGCTCATCTCCCCCCAGGGTGATGCTTCTGCTCCTGCTATCTTCCAGGCGGCGCTCAGAGAGGTGAGGCTCCTCTCCTCCGACCCAGTGAAAGAGACGGGAGATCAGTGTCTGGACTGCGGTGACGTCTTCTTATCAACTTCCTATTAACTAATCCCTCTTCTCATGTAACGGAGCAAAAATGTTTACACTTCACCAGTTAATAGTTTTGTTCAATTTTGTAATATTGTTTTCTGAAAATCAGCATGCACATCAAGGGTTCAACAGCAGAACCTCTCCCAGGGCTTCACCTGGAGAAAGGCTTCAACCTGTAGGTCTGAAAAAAAGGCCCCGGAGTGTTACCTGTAGCCCTTCTTCCTCTTTCTTATGATACCCTCAGATTATGAAAAATGCAACTTTTATTTTGTTTTTGCATAGAGTCACATTTTCACCTTAGTCTAATGCAGTCAGTTGATTATACACACACACACACACACACACATTTTCAGAACCGCTTGTCCCATACGGGGTCACGGGGAACCGGAGCCTAACCCGGCAACTCAGAGCGTAAGGCTGGAGGGGGAGGGGACACACCCAGGACGGGACGCCAGGCCGTCGCAAGGCACCCCAAGCGGGACTTGAACCCCAGACCCACCGAAGAGCAGGACTGTGGTCCAACCCACTGCGCCACCGCACCCCCTTCAGTTGATTATATTTGTGACAAAATTAGTTGATTTGCCTGGTTATTTGTCAGGGATCCCCTGATGATCTCCAGCCCTATGACCTCTGACATACTGTAATCACTGACTGGTGTGTTTTAAAGGTTGCCGAAAGGCCTCGGTAGTGCAGGGGTGGCTCGGACCGTGCCGCGGACACACACTTTTGGCCTGATCACTGTGAGGAGAGAGACCTCATTGCTTTGTGCCTGTGGTCCCAGAATCACTGACACTTCAGATGTTTGTATTTGACCTCCAGCGTCAGCGTCTCTCGACTGAAGGCCTGAAAAATCTTTAGAGCACGGAAAAGTGTCTTCTGTATTTTGAATCTGTATCTTGCAGCATCCACACTCCATGCCACAACTAAAACTTCAGAGACTGCTAGAAATTGTCTCAAGAAGTAAAGAAAAATGGGTTATGCTCTATTCAATTCTCAAGCCACACATGCAAACACGCTTGTCCTTGATTTTTTTTTAAATTATTTTTGACTGGGGACAATGCAGAAACTTCCTCGCCAATTCATTATGCAAAAATGACACGTTAAACAAGATGAGAGTTTACTGAATTAGGTTTTCAAAAGGAGGACCCTGCATGTTAAGTAAAAGTACTGTACATCTCGATGTTTGATCTGTAGGTTTTCCCCAGTCACTGTGCTCCCCAGATCTCAACTGAAAAGAACGCCCTGAAAAATTATGTGCAAACAGTCTTTGACAATTTGAAACAGTGGTAATATTTCCGTAGCAAACATTTAATCTTCACGGTGAAAATGGCACTGGAGACACCTCTGAGAACCAAGAACGAATATTTCTGTTCAACAGAGTTTCTTTAGGCAGTGTGACGGTTAAAGCTCCGTATGACAAACAAACGTCTACGTGATGCGCAGCTTTGTTTGAAAAGCCCCGAAAGCGGGACGCACAAGCTAATGAAACACTTTTTGTGCGAAAGGGTCAGAGCCATTAGCAGCTCTTTCATATAAAGTGCAAACTCTTCTGAGTGTTTTAACCTCGCTGTCTCTGCGCTCTCTAAGAACTTCCATATGTCCACATCTCCCTTCATCTGTCAAAGGCAGCACCTCACGAGTTTGGGTCTACCTGATTTAATGAAGGGACGCAGACCACCTTCTTTTCTCTATTAGCCCTATTCATAAATTTCTCTCCAATGTGGTGGTTTTGAACTTCTAAACACAAGTGAATTATGAGTGAAACTTGACAGCGAAGCTGGGCATCTTACCTCTTTCTTTAGGGGAACTTGGGCAGTGCTGCCAAATTTCAAACAAATTTAATTTCCAAAGTTTAAAGGAGCAAATACATTATTCTTTTACATTGTTCAAGTAATTGTTCTATTTTGACAATGGTAGTGAATACTAGAATGTCATATTCATAATACTACCTGAATGTACTAAGATGCGTCATTGAGTCTAATGATATATTTTTTCCAACAAAAAAGCTGCTTTTAAGGAAAATGCCACTTATGGATAATTTCTCACTAAATTCAGCCATTGTTTTGGATTTGTCCGACATAAATTAGAAATTATAATGATCACCGTGGAATCCAAATCAAATTGTTTGTTTTGAGCTGGAGGAAGTTGCAAGGGACAAGGACGTCTAGGCTTTTCTGGTCTCCCTGTTGCCACCGCGACCCTAGAAGGACTAAGCGGCCTACACAATGGAAATGGATGGACTATGGAATCCTTGGCCTTACACTCTACTTACTTCTGTGAAGTATATTACACAGAGTTTACCCTATGAACTGTGTAAATTGTGGGGCACACTTATTCTTTGCTTTTTATTGACTCTTAATTGCTTATTGCTGTATTGTTACCTTTTTAAATGTCTCCAAATTAAAGAATAACTATCTGGTCTTGAGCCTTACCGAGTTTCTACTAAAATTCCGTTCTCAGAGTTGTGTGTATACATTTCTATGTTTTTGTTTGCTCATCAGCAAAATTGAATCTAACAGCCGGCTATCGCTAGATGTTTTGACAAGATGAGTTATCAGAAAATATATTTTCAGGGCAAAAACGGAGAGCTGCCCTTCGCTTTCCCGGTTGAGGAGCTGAATCCACTTAATCATAGTTTTTATTTCAGTTCATTGAAATTTCTGTTGCCAAGGTCAACATCGTAAATAAAACAGAATCTGTATCATTTACCTCTGTCGCCCCAATTTTGCACACATGGCATAAAAATGGAAGAGAGATGGTCATTTCTGGAAATTTAAAATGCTTTATTACAAAAAGCTGGCATGAGCAGACAAGTGAGCAGGCAGAAGTGCACATCTGTAAATGGGATCTGCAGAAGCCAAACGAAAATCAGAGGGGTTTTTGGTGCCTTGTCGTCATGCAAAAGGTCTGGGCCCTCGATCATCCCCCCAGGCAAGGCATTCATTCTCAGTTCGGGGTGCAAACTTCCTCCTTACACATCACTTGAAATTAGAGAAGAAATATTTATGTGCGGTGTAGTACAAAGGGAAGGAAGGTAAATGGATGAGAAGCTGCAGTTAAAAAAGGCTTTCAAAGTGCTTTTTCAATCCCCTATAAGAAAATCAGTATTTGATGCTCATTTGGTACAAACATGTACCTTCCCTCCTGCCTGTGACTGTTGTAGTCAGATACCAGCCGTCAGAGTTTGCTTGTGTTGTGCAATTGATGGACTGTGATGGACTTTGATTTATCATCCGTTAACCTCTTTCTCCTGCTATGGGTGGAATGAAATCTTTTCTCCACCTGAAGTTAGTAATATGATTTTTCTCTTGCTAGCATTTGGATCACATTTTCTTTTGTTTATTTTAACAAATGCTTTTTTTTTTTTCCCCAGCTCTACATTACATTTCTCTGGGGTGATTTCTGCCTACAAAATACAAATGTTTGTTGCCTTTGACTTCTTAAACCTACAATTGTTTTGTAATTAGTTTCATTATAATTAATTTATGAATTTTGTTTGATGTAGAATAAAACTTTAAAAACAACTATGTTAATTTTTTGCATATTTTATACAGCTTTTTAGAGTTCAAACAAAATAGGAACGTATTTAATATGTTCTACTTTTCATTGTTTGTTTTTCAACTTAAAATTATTCAAATTTTTAACAAACATACATGTATTGATGCCATTTATTTTTAACTCAATTATATTCTAATTGATCATTTTAGACAGTGTTAGAGATGTATTATTAACAAAGTGAGTAAACAACAAAACACTAATTGTAAATAAGACAAATGATCAAAAACATGATAATGGGATTTGGAAAAACAAGCCAGAAATTTAAATGTGTAACAATGGCAAATACTGTATGTCTGGCAAATCACCTTCAGTTATTTCTATGAATTAAAGATTTAATATTCCGTTTTTATCAGTGTTTTTCGTTCATCTTATAGATGAAAATTTCCTAAAGATATACAGGTACAGTGGAAGAAAAGATTTTTTTTTTTTTTTTTTTTTTTAAAAAAAACCTTGGGTATTTTAACTAATGTTAGTATTTTACTCATTATAGGAAGACAGTGTTTTATGATCAAGAACAAATGTAAGGTCAACCAATAATTTTAGTGCCAATGAAATAAAACAGTTTTCAGATTTGAGGCTTTTAAACTTAGATTTTTCTAATTTGTGGTAATTAATGGTCAATCTGTGCTGCCTTGCTGTTGTCAGTGTTAATAAGAGAGAGAGGGAGAGAGAGAGAAAACAAATACTAATAAAAGGAGATTTATTTTATTTGAACTACAATATAGTCATGTCCCCCAGCTTCAGGGTGTGACTTTGACCTGTTTGCCCTAGTAAAGTGCTGGGAAATAATTATAAGCCTTACAGTTTGAATCGTACAGTGCATCATTGCATCGAAACATCAGATCTGAGGTCTTTCACTGTCAGTTTCATGTGCTTCATCTATATGTTAAAGACCGAATACTGAAGTTCAGCCAATGTAAGAGGGCATGCAGTGAGAACAATTAAGAACAACAACCATGAGAGATAATAAAAAACAGCTACACATTTGCCACCAAGTGTGGTCTCCCACAAAAGCATTGTGTTCCCAAGGGCATTTCTTACCTATTCTTTTGGGACTAGATGCTGTCTCTCAAGACTGAAATGCCTTCATTTATGTGCCTCTTCTTTCATTACCCCGGCTTTTTTTCCCCCCTCTTGATATTTCTTGTTAAGGGCAACAATTGGAGCACTTATTACTGTGGCCTGCATTTCTCGGGATACAAAGATTTAGTGCGAGCACTTCAAACTGAAACATTTCTATCCTATAAATAAAAAAATGAAGCATTGAGTTCTTGCCTTTGATTGCCCTGGGATGAACAACATGCTCAACGTGCCCTTGGCTGTATCTTGTCACCTAAAGCAATGTATTTTAATGGTAGGCAAAAAAAAATGCTTGCGCCGTCTTATTTCACAAGGTTCGAACTGTGAAATATAGCTTTTCAGTTTTGTATACAGTAACCTAAAAGGATGAAGTAAGCTATTTTAATTTAATATCCAAGGCACAACCTCTGCTTGAAGTTCTATGTCATAAAAATGAAAATACAGACAACAAAAAAAGCCAGATGAGTTATTGATAAATCAATATTTTTTAAGCACACTGATGTAAAATCCTCCAGAACAACAAACACGGTAATACGACACACTTTTGAAGATACTCTGAGGAATTTTGCATTGTGTATGTATAAATAGATGCTGAACAATTTTGAAAGTAAGAGAAGCCCGCCATTCTATCTCAAGGATGGCGGAGCCGAGAGAGAGGGCCGAGACAAGGACTGGACTGCCTACTCCACGTGACATCCCACTGTCCTTCATGCTTGGGCTACCTTTTATTCATTGGGGCTTGCTATTAAACACTGACACGGCCCCCCAGTGAAGATGCAGCCATTTCTCAACAGCATGGATCTAGTGCAGACTAATCTTTCACTGCCTCTTAAGGGTTTGAAAGTGCAGCCCTCCATTTAACATACTGACAGTGGACTTAGATATTCTGTGCTCACATTCATACAAAACATGGGTTGGGGGAGGGGGGGGTTCAGCAAAGCGGAGATGGAAAATTTCATATTTCAATGATTGTATTACCATTTAAATTTGCCTAGGAAAAGAGCACAAAAACATTTTTTTAAGGGGCAAAACATACATTTTCAAGGAAATTTATTTTAATGAAAGCAATTTAATACTGAAGGCAGCATAGGTGTCAGAATAAAGTGCATCTTTCACATACCTACTTTACACAGTGTGAAGGAATATGATGTATGTTAAGAGGGCGAATGAAATTTCTGTGCATGCATTGACTCAGAGAGCTGCCACTAATTAGTAAAAAATTAATCGAAACATTTAACTAAAGCTTTTCTCCAAAAAACTTACACTCTTAAGGTACTTGAAATTATTTACTCATTGACAGAGCTGGGTAATTTTACTAGAGTAATCTAGAGGAGGTACCTTGGTCAAGGGTACTGAAGCTGGATTTGAACCTTCAGCCTTGGGTCTAAAGGCAGCAGTTCTAATCACTCTTCTACCACTCCAGCTGGTAGACTTTCTTGTAGGGTGTTGGGTGAACATTTTGCCTGTATTAAGAAATATTTTAATTGGCCTTGAAAAGACCTAATTTAAATTGCGAAGGTGGTACTTTTTTGGTTTCTTTCATGCACCAAAATGAAGAGACACTGGTTAAAACACTGGGCACAGAGGATGAGCTCAGGGAGTGTGCAACACCAGCGTTGGACACAGCCTGTCCTGCTATCGTGGCGGAGGGTCTTAACCCAAGACAGTGCCACGCAGCGCATTTTCTTTTCTTTCCTCCTCGCCCCTGAAAGTGAGGCAATCAAAATATGCATGAGCGAGTACACTGTTACTGTGATGCGGGTTTTGGAGCTCATCCTCCACATTGTGAAGTAAATCACACGCCATTCGTGCCTAATTGGCCTTTGCAGAACAGGAATCCCCCTTTATGACTCCTTGACCTGCAAGGCCTGGCAATTTGTGAGAACTGCACATGCCCTTACTTCTTTCTAAATTGGCTTTGTACAAATGAAAATATGACTTTTATGATTTCTTTTCTCACTTTCCATAATTTTCCACTTCTGTGACATGCAGTTCAAGGTGTGATACGAACCTGCGGACATATCAAGTTTCGTCGCTGACACAAAAAGGAAATTCTTGTTTAATAGGAAAAATGTTGAAAGGCTGAGGGGAATTATTACATCCTGGCTTGCTAAATTAGAGAATTAAACATGACAAGTGAAAAGATGACTGGAATTTATTTTGAAGATGCTAATGCAGCAGAATTTTAACACTCACATGTGATCTTATTATGTTTGAGTGTAACCATTTAATCTTTGCTGAGATGTACGTCGCTTTGGACAAAAGCGTCTGCTAAATGAATAAATGTAAATGTAAATGTAAATCAACACTGTGTGTAACAATTGTTTCATACTTGTGTACAAAATTATATTTTTGCAATTATGAATAGGTATAATACTGGTGCGTATAACTGAAGGCCAAAAGACAGCCCTGGCACACAACAAAACTGCAGTCTGACACTGAAATGAAATGGTTTTTATGATTTTGCACAAGTAACAAGTATTGTGTGCATTTTCTCATAGATCGTGTGTAGTAAAAGGTATAATATCCTCGGCCTTGTGCAAGCAATATGAATAATGCTGTAATCTTTCATTTTAGTGAAATATTTAATTGAAATATAAATTCATGTTTTAATTAGCCTTGCTTTTTTGTTCTTATTTCTTTGATGACCCCCATCTCTTGTTTTCAAGATTACAAGAATATGGTACATGGTATAATAGAAGAAACCTCACTTTCATATGGAAATTGAGTGAATAAATAGTTTTACACTGAAAGCTGTGATTGCATCATTTGTCTACTGGGTGAATAAAACAACACAAAAAATCATAAATCACTCTCAGAATACAGTTTGCAATCTGTGTACAATGATTGGAATTATGGTATCATGTAATTATTGACTTTTTCAGAATTGTTGCCGCTGCCTTTTAACATTAGTAGTGCTCTAAATTTCTCAAGGTTTCAAAGCTATTTGTCTGAAACTCTGTTGTGGTGTCTTTGCAAAACATCCCCTTTTATGCCCTTTTTAGGGGGAAATTTCTAATTTGCCATTCAGACTAATTTAAACTGAAAATACAGTAAAGAATACATTTACATATGGATATTCCCAAATCACCAGTCTAACAACAGGGAACTTCATGAATAATTGATATATTAACAAAATGAAGGCACTCATTGTTACCTTTGTCCACTGATTTATTAAAAACCATGGTTGAGGAGTGACATTACCGTGTTTTTACAGCACAGACATGTGTTTTCAAAAAAAAAAAAAAAAGACTCAGTGTGACAAGTGATAAATAGTAATTAATGAAAATAAGAATGTGAATGTATGAAACAAACGTGATTTTTCCTGAAAAGTGTTCCTCCCCACAACACACTAGCATTGGCTGCTGAGGCAGTAGCAGGTACTGGGGAAATCAGTGCTGCACAGGGAAATATGATTTATTCCAAGCAAAGGCAGAAAAGGCAGTAAAAATCTTCCTTTACTTCAGCTCCTGTAGCTTTATATTAACCCAAGTGGATCTACTAACGGAGACTCATAAATTTCCTAATCTGCACATAGAGTTGCTGATGTAGTCTGGCAACCCCAACCTGCATGAACAACAACTGTTTTGTTTGTGAAATATGTGCAGCCGACTGGATATCTTTATGGAAAATTAGCACCTCAGGCTTATTAGTGGCAACTATTTTGGAGTTTTTTGGATGATGCGGGTTTACAAACTTCCCATACTGGAGACGTCTCAAAACATGAGCCAATTAGGACTGTGTTGACACCAGTCAGAGCCAAGCCCACAGCCTCTTAGGGCTGAAAAATGTTTTAAAAGTACCTGATGGCATCCCTTTTGTTACTCCTGCCTTATGAATGATCATATTAACTTGACCCAAGTTTATTGTGGTTTATGGTACACTGCGGGATGTCTTGGTCAGCTGCCAGTGTGACATGAGGTCATTTAAAAAGGAAGATGGGACCATTTCTGAAAGCAGGTGGTTTCTCCCTTGGACCCCCCAATTTGACAAGTTGACACTGTAAAGATAGTGTCATGTAAAAAAAAAAGAAAATTATTGGAGCAAATGTAGCCAGATAACTGATATATGGTGGACCCATATTATTGCTGGAGCCTTTACTGCCACAAGTGAGCTCACCGATTTCGAAGTCTGCACTGGGATTTCCTGTGCAATAGACATTTTATGGTTCACTTTCACAACACAAATCTGTACTACATGTTGAAAAAAAAAAAAGAAAAAGAAGAAAAAAGTATTTATCCAATCTATAAGTCTAACCGCAACTACTGTTTTTTTATTTCCCAGGAAAAAAAAAAAGACATAATATACATGTTAAATACATTCACATTGCATGAATTTAGCAGCTGAAGTTGTTAAACAACACAGCAAAAATTTAGTTATGAACAAACACAGCTCACCATGACAGCATGGCCTACAGGTTTTTGATGCTTCCCATCGCACAGTTTATTTACTTAAATCATCCTTTGGATAGAAAATGGCATTAATTAGCCTTTTCGTGATGCGAATAAATCCCTTATTGGTAAATGTGCTGGTGATCTGCTTGTTTTTACCTCCCAAACCAGAAGCTATCTTCTCTAGACTACGGCTTTAGTTAATCATCTGAGTGCTCGGAGACAGCGCACGGCCTCGGGGCCACTGGTCCTCGCTGGAAACCACAGAAGTAGCCGTATGTGGGTATGCGGGAGGATTGACATAGCCATGGCCACATTCTGTGCTTTTCATGAGAAGGAATGTACAAGCTGTTTCGTGGGCTTCTGAGGAGCTCCTTCAGCACTTATTTATACACAGCAGTGACCTGGCGCCTTGCAGCAGCTCCTGGCGGCTCCTTACCACCTGCCTCCTGACCCCGCGGCCCCTCACTTGTATACACAGTGCCAGATTGCTTCGTGACATAAAGCTGTCAGTCCCAGCAAGCAAATAAAAAATGAGCCCCAATACACCGTGATCGCTGCAGTGACAGCGCTGAAATATAGATGTAAATTGGAAGTGGATTAGTTTTTGATCTTAATTCAAGCTTTGACATGCTGGGGGGGGCGCTCACATATATTTCTGGGATATCTACACTGAAGGGATTTTGTTGTAAAATGTCCAGTTGGCATAAGTGAATGTTTGTTCAGGCCGGTCATGGTATTCATTCCTCCAAAAATGCCACATGTAATGTAAGACCTAACAGCTATGACTGAGATTTAACGATTGATGTTTTTCATGCTCTTTCTGGGAAATGTAAGGGCTGAATTATGTCTATGCAAATGTTAAGGGCAAGTGTCTCATATGACACAGGTTAGAATGGATTAAAATAATAAGAAAACAGGTGAAGAAAGCTGAAACACTTAGATGAACGTGTGAAAATTTATTTTCAATAAGTATGAAGTGATTGATGATACAGGGAAAGAACATGTTGTTAAATGTATCATAATACATGCCATTTAATATAACAAACACTGTGTAAAGTTTTTGGCAGTGGGGTGATGGATCTATAATGTAACAATGTGCTCAAATTAGCTTAAAATTAACTGCCAAACGCATGCCGATTGGTATGGCCTCAGTAAATTAACACCCCATAACTATACTTGAAGAACTAAGTATAACAGCGATAAAATTATTTGAAGATTCATGTCAAAATCTCTTTTGTAGCTGGAAAATTTAAAAGTTTTTAAAGTAAAGTCATAAGAATACTTCATACATGGCTACATGTATATGCTGTAGAGATATACAAACTGTATACATGTAACATTGTGAGATGTATGTCGCTCTGGAGAAAAGCATCTGCTAAATGAATAAATGTAAATATAATATCACAGACACAGTTTACATGCATGCATTGCTAATGTTTCCCGTAATTTCTTCGTCATCCTTGAGAAACATTTCAGACCTCACTAAATCACTGAAACGATTTTTATTGACTGCCGCTTATGGAAGATCCCGTTAAACATGTCAAGTAACACCCGCAATCAGATAAAACACCAAATCAGTCCCTGCTCATATTAGCTTTTTCAGCTCTAATAAATATCAACCCGCCAATAGGAATGCCTACGCACATTATGTATTATATAGTGTGTGAAGGATGCTAGAAAGATGTTTTTCCAGCATATCCTGGGCAAGAATGAGATTTTTATCTGGACAGCCAATGTTACACAAAGTTAACAGTGACTTCAGTGAATCTTTCATTTTTTATGTAGCACCTCCCCTGTTGTGCATTTCTGAGACATGGATTTTAAGTCTATAAATACTGTCATAACATGAGGGCAGAAATGTTGGCAATGATGCCCTCAGTTTAGAAACACAACACCGTTTCTTTGCGTGGGTGTCCTACAAGAGCCTTCCTCATTGCTCTGGTTCTACTACACAAAGCATACCTGTACACTTGAATTACTGATATGGCCACTGTAATATATTAGATGCAAACGTAAACAGAGAAGCTCAGTCAGTTTCAGACAAACTGCTTTTAGATGTTTTAAGAGACTAGCTACAACTCACATTGCATGTTAATTTGTTTATCCGCACCAGAAAGGTTAAAGAAAAGTTTAACCAAGAGGTGAATGAAGGAATCAAAACAATCGAGATGTAAGTGTACTTTTTAACGTCTTTGCATCTTTGTGAAAATTTGCAATTACAATAAAAAAATAAGTGGTGTGGTAAGAATGTCAAAAGGAAGTTTGCTTACACAAAAAAAACAGAAAGTCACTGAACGTCATAACGTCAAAAGAACCTTTTTCTGTGAGTTTGTGTTCCATTTATAAATGTATGATCATTGGCATCTGTCTAATGCCATTATCCACCTATTGCAACATTTTTGTTGAACGAGTTTGAATATGGCCATCCCAGCATTTCATGAGTTTATAATTCTGGTACCAGTTTTCTCTTTTAAATTTACCTTTTCAAAATAGTTGATCATAAAGCACTGATTATGTATGACATTAACTAATAAACCTGGAATTGAGCTTTGTATATTTGCTCTCATGGATCTATTACACTTACTTACAATGAAAGTAAAGAAAAACTGTCTTTAAAATGTGACCTGTTGAGTCACTGACACCTTTTAAAGTGACACCTGTGAGAAGTGACATGTTTAAAATGTGGTGCTAGGGTAAATCTCCTGTGGTTACTTTAATTTTTGCTGCAAGCTGAAGGAAAACTCAGAAAGTTACATTGCAGTTAGAAACGTCAAAACCTCCCGTTTAGTAGAAGTTTTTCCAGTTCAATTATTGTTTTATTGGAATGGCATAAAGAATGTCGCAAACAAGAAAAAAAACACAAATAGCAGCACTACTAATAAAGGATATGTCACAATCGCTATTGAAAGAAGTACAGTCAAAACACAAGATGAACAATTTCTCAGAAATAATAAAAAATGACTAACCCGTTGAGCTCAATTCCTAAAGGGGGTGTAAAAATCTTCCTGCTTTGCCATTTGACTTCCCTTCTTTGTCATAATTTTTACAGATGTTCCACTGCATTGACGGCAATAGGGGACGGGGTGGCGGGTGGCCGAGGGGGGTAATTCTAAAGAGAGCGTGCTTCGTGGACTTACATGCGGCTGCAGGTTACACACAGATTTCCTCCACCGATGGCCTTCATGCACTCACTGCGATTCACTCAGGAGGGCACACTGCATTTCTTCCATGCGTCATTGCCTATCAGCAGCCTTACAGCCAGCACACTCCTAGTTTTTAAGTATATTTAATATACTGTTGAGGTTTTCCGCTCTGTGGTCCGTTCGTAACACCGAAAAATTTGAATGATGTTTATCTAAATATGGAATGTCATTGTTAATGTTCAGTCTTCTCCATGCATCAAAAAGAATAAGAGTTTCAAGGGTAAGATCAGTTGATAGTGAATGCTGAATGTTCTTACTGGGAGAACTTTAGAATGCTAGCATTTGGGATAACATTACACATTTGTGAATACGTGCAGTGCGAAACAATCACTATTGCATGTCAGTTGATACAGCAAGTCATAATTCTAATTATTAATTTTTACCTCTGGAACAATACATCAGTGCTTGAAGGCATTCTCGGTTTTTTTGTTCGAGGACGATACATATTACATATTGTAGACAAAGCACTTACATGTGGTGCTGCAATATCTTAATGGTAGAGTTAATTACAAATAAAAGTATGCTTACACTCAGTTTTCAATTTATTACATTTAGACTTTGAATTGATTTTTTGCCAGGTCATTTTATTTGCATATGTCCTACACTGCCTCGCGCAAGACTGACTTCTGAGAAATCGTGTCTGTCCCATTACAGTGGTGAGGTGTAGACTAAAAAAAGGCCAAAAAGTTCATTCATGACAAATCGCATTTTCCTTCGGTAATCAAGATTTTTTTTTTTTTTTAAGCAATTCTTGCAACACATATTTATTTTGGTTTTAGCTTGACTGACAGTGGCGCTCGACCTCTGCAATTGTGTAAAGCTGCTTATTACACACGTATTGTTTAGTAAATGCATGACACTAGACCAGAAGTCTGTCATAAAACCATACAGCTCTGATTGTAGCTCAAAGGGGAAATAGCCAAATAAACAGCAAGCAGATTTTTTGGGTTTGATTTGTGTTTACATTCTTGTCAGTCCAAGCTATCCTCCGACAGTGTTTCCTGCGCTAAGCTGTGCATATCTGCTGGCCAGAAGTACGTGGAAAATGGAAATAATCTGGAGAAAGTGAAAACGCAGCTAAAAACTCGCTGGTCTTAAATTGTCAGTCAAAGTGGTAAAACTCCGCATCTGTTACAGCTCCTCAGACATACTGATCGTTTCAGTTTAGGTCTGGATTTTATCAAATCATAATGCCGTTTATATCTAATTTTGAGTTCTGAATTTAGGAAAAGAGTAATCTTTTTGTTCCATATTCTTCACTGCCAGTTTTGACAGCCACAGAAAGGCAGAAATAAAGTACTGCAAGTAAGGGGAAAAATTATTCTTTTGACACATTTGTATAATAAATTATGAAAACGGACACCTCCATGAAAACAAACTTAATCGTGGTCTTTATATCAACTAAACGATTTCATTCTGCAAGCAAGAAAGTAGTGAAGTTTTTAGAAGCGGACATGTAGCGTATAGCATAAGTCAGTGTTATGATTATTCACAAGTGTTTATACAGCATGCCTACAGAAGTTGGGTATACCATCAAAATTTGCCAATGCAAATTATTTAAATGCTTGAGTTTGCTTTGTAATACCTGTATATTTTAGAATGTAAAAAGGAAAGAATTTGCAGCATTGTCAGGGATAACAAATTGAAGCGAAAATGGGGACCGTTTACTTGCTAAAGCCACTGATTTGATTATTCAGATGGCCCAGGATTTTAGGCAATGAGGGTCCGTGATGGATGATCACCTCGCCTTGTTCCCACTTGCTTTCCTTACTTATTCATGCAGCCACATTCCTAAATGGCCTTTCTGGTACTGGTGTGGAGTGTGGTCGCCGCATACAGCATAAATGCCTTCAGGTAGAGGCCACTGACTGGACTGGGTCTAGACGTAACCCTTTGTCATCCATTTCACACAAGGTGCACAATACTGCATCACGTGTTCTGCGCAGGACTCTTGGAAATGCCCACAATCCAAGGGCGATGAGAAAGGGCCGCTTTAGGAGAAATGACACTGCCGCCTTACACTTTGACATTGCCTGGATTTTTCTCTCCTCCTGCTAATTCCTGGCAGATGTCAAATAAATAGATGGCTAGGCTGTGGGTGTCAGCTCTCCGAACACTACGCAGAACACTTTTCATATGCGTAATTTCGCTCTTATTGAAAACAACTGTAAAAAGAGCAGTTGCAGAATATGTTTACGAAGGCTAATTTAAACAGCACAGGCCAGATTTTTTTTTTTTTTTTTTTTTTAATTTTTTTTGAATTTTCTAGTCTTTGTTCCTCCACTCCCGTGACGCATTTCAAAAACCTCCATCGAGTAAGATAGACTAACATATACTTTAAATAACATATCCATGCACTAAATACACAAAGTGTTCATCACAAGGGAATAAAATAGTCACATCAATGGGGAAAAAAAGCCCAGTATAGTTATGGGATGCGTCATTGACAATAGAACATGTTTACAGCACTGGACAGAGTGTAACTAGCATCATCTTCTGAGTGGTTCATTGTAAATATTTAATCCATTCAGGGTTGAGAGGATAAAACAAGACATTGCGAACTTGGTTAATGGACCTAAAGGTTCATTTCGATGAGGTGCGAGTCCACTCAGCCTCTGCCAAAATCTTATAGTAGATCTTGAATGTTTAGTCACTGTATTCTTAATCCAACCAGTCCTAAAATTTATTTGGGATTAGACAAGTGCCCTGGGAAAACAAAGTAATTTACTGTACGACTTACTGTAATTCAACACTGCTTCACTGTGACAATTTGCAAAGTTTTAAAAGAACACCTAGGTCTCACTCTTTGCTGTTTTAAATAATAGGTTCACTTAGCAAAATAACCATAACGTACAATTTTAACCTAACCCTGTCTCAAACCCTGATCAACTTCAGTTAGTAGGCAACACAAAACACTAATAAATCATGAGAGACATTTTACCCATACATTGCCGTTTTATAGGGCGTCTTGACCCTGTGTGTTTTGTATTGGACCCATGCTCCTTCTGCGCTGAGCACCGTGTCACTGTTGTGAGATCAGCCATAAAGGGCATCTTGGTTTTGTGAATGTGAAGGAGGCTGTGGACCAATGACCGGTCTTTCCAGGGTGAGGCTGTAGATCAGTAGAACTAGGAGGCTGACATTGGAAACATCCACTGAAGCCATGGATCCTGCTCCTCTTGGGACTGACTGAGGACTGTTGCTGCCAATAGCTGAGAGGCGCTGATGTTTAGAGGATTTAAACACTTAACAGAAGCTATGTTTTTTCAAAAAAGGGAGGGGAACTAACAATCTTTTAGTTTCCCTGCCTCAAGGAGGTAATTCACTCCTGAAAAACCTTTTGCAATATGAATTCTCATAACTTCAAGGCATACCATTAGTTCCAGTGGTAAATTTTTATGCATTGCAAGGCCCCAAAATTGCCAAGGAGTTTCCCTTCATTAATTATTGTATAACACTATGACCTGCACTTGTTTCACTTGTTTAGCTCTTCTGGAGCGGCAATGTACAGAATACTTTAAAAGCAAACAAACGTACGTACGATACTGTTTATACATAAATTCAACCTGCGACGTCAAAAACACAGCAGGCAAAAGTCACTCAAAAGAAATAAAGTTCGCACAAGTTGAAACGGTGCTCGCAGTTTCCAAGCTGTTTGACTGGACAAGGGTCGAATCCCTGTTCAGTCTGGAGTTTGCATGTTCTTATGTTGGCTTCTTTTGGGTACTCTGGTTTCTTCCCACAGCCCAAAGATTTCTGCAGAACTACTCTAAATGGTCAGTGTGTGTGTACATGCTGTATTAAACTGCTGTTCGGATGAGTGAATGACTGTAGGTAGCACTACAAGTTACCTTTGATAAAGGTGTCAGATAAACACTAATCATTGTAAGTTGCTCTGGAGAAGAGTCGCCTAATGAACAAATGTAAATATTGCGGCGTTCAGCTGTCAGAAAGCACATGAAAACCAAATCTGATCCTCGGACATGAATAACTTACAAGCTGAAGTCATTAGATGAAAGACCTCAAAGTCAAATTCTTGTCAATGTAGTTCTCATTTCACAGTTTCCATATTTACACAACGCTTTTCTCCAAAGCAACTTACAAGGTTAAGCTATTTGCAGTTAAGTTGAGTTCAAGGTTTGTCATAAGTACAAGTACCGTGTACAAAGTACTGTGAAATTCTTGCTTGGGTGCTTCGCCACAGACTATGGAGAACACAATAGATAGTACTACACACAAAAAAAAAGAAATAATGCCAGTTACAACAACAGTAAATAACAATAAATAGCCAGAATACTTAAGTGACAATGCAAGTGATGTGCTTGGAGGGACCAGTGCAAATTCTAGCTGTAAAAAGTGGCCCATTAGTGAGTGTTGAACACTCTTACACACAGTTAGTTACCCATTAATACAGCTGGACAATTTTACCGGAGCAACTGACATATACATACGCTGTATAATGATTAGGCTACTATTTGGTATTCAGCTGACACAAATCAAAAGTAACTTACAAGTCTAGGTAAATAACACTAAATCCCCTGTGGTTATATTTATATAGTATAGATCATTAAAACTTGACTGACTAAACTGGATTCAAATTTGTGACAGAGCAGGAAAAAAAAAATCATTCATTCTACAGTTCAGCTAACTTAGTGGGTTTTATATTCTTTAGTCAATGTAATTCAATTTATTTTTATAGAGCGCTTTTCTAACACTGATACAAAGAGCTGAACAAAGGGATAAGACAAATAAGACAGTTGACTATGTACTAGAGTAATAGATTACCAATGCAGTTATTAAAACTGTAAGGATGCTACTGGACACAGAGGAAACAAACTCCCAACTGAAAGTCAAGAGGGCCCAAGTGCCAGTGGCTGCCCACCCCTCCTGGGCATTGTAGATTGAAAAAAACTTTTACATCATACCCAAACATTCAACATATACAAACACACAACATATATTCTCCACTCACAGGGGCGCAGTAAGTAGCCCTGCTGTCTCACAGCACCTGGGTGTTGCGAGAGAACGTGGGTTCGATCCCCGCTCAGTCTGTGTGGAGTTTGCATGTTCTCCCCGTGTCTGTGTGGGTTTCCTCTGGGTGCTCTGGTTTCCTCCCACAGTCTGAAGACATGCTGTCCAGGTTCACCCCTAGTGCGTGAGTGACAGAGAGAGTGTGTTCCGCTGATGTATGGATGAGTGACCCAGTGTAAGTCACCTTGGTGAATAAGGTGTGTGGGCTGGTAACACTACATAGAGTTCATTGGAAGTCGCTTTGGAGAAAAGCATCTGCTAAATAAATAAATGTAAATGTTGCACTAATGCACCACTTACCCAGCATTATTGTTTTCAGGCCTTGCAAAAGACCCAGGTAAGCTTTTAGGTGGCCTTAAATACTGCCTGTTCTTGGGGTGGCCCATGCTCATGAAAATGAGAAAAACAATTTCTGTGGAAGTTTGTCATGAGCTGGTTTTTATTAATAATCTAATTTTATGAAAATGACAAAGGGAAATGTAAGGGAGAATTGTATTCTCATTAAACATCTGTAGATCGCTTTTGCTGAGTTCATGTCTGTGTCACTGATACCACTTTTTTGATGAAAATGGATCAGTCCTATCAGGACACACACACACACACACACACACACACACACACACACACACACACACACACACACACACACACACACACAGTTTGTCCCAAGCAGGGTCACAGCATGCTGGAGCCTAACCTGGCAACACAGGGCGCAAGGCTGGAGGGGGAGAGGAAACACCCAGGACAGGATGCCAGTCTGTCACAAGGCACCCCAAGCAGGACTCGAACCCCAGACCCACCAGAGGCCAAACCCACTACGCCACCACACCCCCTGACAGAAGGGAGGGAGCCTATTTTAAGGTCTCTTTTTGCACTCTAGATACAGTATACCTGGTGTGCTTTCGTCAAATGGGAAGTATCGTAGACTTTCGTAAATATTGTGTATAATTCTTGTTTCACACTTTGGCATTTTAGTGAACACATTTCACACTAACTAGGTTTGATGAAACTTACTAGATTGAAGAGAAAAAAAAAAAAACAGGAAGCACGTGACCCCGTCACCAAGGTGTGATGAATGACACAAACTTACATCCTAATGTACACTTATCATACACTACTCTTTTAAAATCTAATGGTACTGCGCAGGGGGTGCGGTGGCGCAGTGGGTTGGACCGCAGTCCTACTCTCCGGTGGGTCTGGGGTTCAAGTCCCGCTTGGGGTGCCTTGTGACGGACTGGCGTCCCGTCCTGGGTGTGTCCCCTTCCCTCTCCGGCCTTACGCCCTGTGTTGCCGGGTAGGCTCCGGTTCCCCGTGACCCCGTAAGGGACAAGCGGTTCTGAAAATGTGTGTGTGTGTGTGTGGTACTGCGCAGAGTTTCATACAGAGAAACTGAATTACTGATTGACTATTCCTCACATAATTTTTTTACATTTACATATTTAGCAGACGCTTTTGTCCAAAGCGACTTCCAATGAACTCTATGGGGTGTTATCAGCCCACACACCTTATTCACCGCGGTGACTTACACTGCTAGATACACTACTTACAACGGGTCACTCATCCACACTTCGGTGGAACACATTCTTGACGTGACTACATGACTACTTGACATGACATGACTAAGTGACTTGCTTGGCAACTCACACATGTAGCTCAGCAGAAACCCAAGTGAGTAAACCAGAGACACGAGAGAGCAAGTCTGCGTTACAAGAAAGTCACATAGACCTATATAGGTAAAATAACGCGATGCTGGCAGACGGGTCCGGAGGGCTCTTTCTTGGTAACCGGGCCACGCTGTGCCAACAGCAAAAGACGCAGCCACCGGTGCTCGCTGGGAAGTAGACGTGACAGTAAATCGTGTTCTGCCTGAGATGGGGAGATCTTGTTATAGCCGTCAGCATGGGGGTCAGGGCAGTGCCTGTTGATGATTGAGGAAAAAGAGGAGTAAATTGATTCGGCGCCCGGCACTTCGTCACAGGGCAGCCAGCTCAGGCGATGAGAGCCAGTCAGCCAGTCACCCATCACCGTGTTACGACCTGCGAGGTCACGCATTCTTTGAGATAAATCATGGGAGTCGCACTCAGCCGCACAGCCTACCGTCTACCCCGTGACCAAATGAAGTTGGGGAGGGTCCTGCGCTACATGGAAATCACACCGTGTCACGATACATGTCGCCGTCTAATGCGCTGTGCCGTACAGCAGACAGCAGCTGTCAGAAATGAAATTGCGAAAAGGAGCCCTTTCAGCCTATTGGAAGAAAGCGAGCGAGTTTGTGTCGGATCCCACCCTTTCCAATCAATAACATTGATTTTGTTCATTTATTCGCTTGTCACAGTTCGACACGCGACAATGGTGTTGATTAGTCCTGACAACAAAGGTTCATAAAAACGGATTAGAACTTGCAGTTAATTAGAACTCGCAGGTCGTGAGTTACAGTATTTCCGACAGACTGACAAATAGTTCTGGAAGAGGCAGCATCTTCTTTTTTTGTAACAAAGCAAGCGAACAGACAAGCAAAAAAAAAATCAGAAGCAATCAAATGGCTTTATGATTCTATTTGAATGTAATTTCAATATTTGCATAAAAATATTGTGAAACGCCTGCAAATATCAATATGTATTTCAGATATTAAGAAGAGAACACTTAAAACTGACAGTAAAATTGGACACTAAAAAATACTAAAAACTGGTTTTGTGTTCTGATGATGAAGACAAAATATTTAGGTAAAATATATTTATATACTATAAAAACATACGCATGAGGGTTTAAACACACTACTAGCTCTGAAATAGTTAGTTTTGTCTGTTGCAGTTTGTTTGGCATGATAAATTGAGATGCCAGTGTTCATCCCATTCCAGGTTACCATGGTTTGGCCAAAATATAAAGTGAGCTTTTGTTTCACTGGGTTAAAAAAAAAGAATAATTAAGGAAACTTTTTTCAAGTGATGCTTCATTTTCACAAAATGAAATACATTTACATTTATTCATTTAGCAGACATTTTTCTTCAAAGCGACGTACATCTCAGAGTTTCTTTTTTTTTGTTTTTCTGTGGGATGTACGTCGCTTTGGAGAAAACCGTCTGCTAAATGAATAAATGTAAATGGAAATATAAAAACACAATGTGTGCATTACATCAACAAAGAGACTTAGATGCAGACGCGTGATTCAAAGCACAGTTAATTTGTTACCTTCCACCATATGAGCCAATGTACATCGTATGAGTAGCTGCATAAAAGTGCATCCATTATTCAAGTTATGATCACAAAGTTATTGAGCACAAACATTCATACATTAACATGCACTCGGGAGATCGTGGGAGAAGTGAATCTGGAAGAGGTGAGTTTTAAGACCGTTTTTAAACGTAGAGAGAGAATCAGCAGTTCTAAGAGAGAGTCCGAGAGAGTCATTCCATCAAATCGGAGAAGAACCGAAAGCCTTCATGCTTTGGATTTTGGACCTTTTGTGCGTGAGACCACTCAGATGGGAGAGGTGGAAGAACGTAGCAGTCTGGTTGGGGTGTAGCGGATGATCGGGTCTTGTAGATATCGGGGAGCAGTTCCATTTATGCTTTCGTAGGCCACAACCGGAGTGTTGAGTTTGATCCGGGCGGCTACAGGAAGGCAATGCAGAGAGCCGAGTAGAGGAGATACATGGGAACGCTTCAGCAAGTCAAGCACAACTCGTGCAGCAGCGTTCTGTAATCAGCTGCAGAGGTTCGTTGGCATAAGCCGGAAGGCCACGCAGAAGAGATTTGCAAATAACAAAAGTTTTGTTTACATATTGTCAGTCTTGTGAAAAATGTCTGATAAATGAATGAATAATGAACATATTGAACTATTTTGCTGAAATATCAAAGTGGAGAAAAATATACCTTCTCCTTTTTGTTCTGGGTGCAAAACTGCAGTCTTCTTTAATGCGCTGTACCGTGAACTCGATGCCAGTGTCCAGAAAACACTCCTGTGAAATGTGCCTTGCTCGCATTTAAATTCTGTGGGCAGCAGTGGATTCAGGGGATTTCTGACAGTTTCTCACGAAACCTGCACTCAGCTGGTGCAATATACTAGACACACCCACTCCAGGAGCACCGAGTTTACCCTGACGGTGCTGTGCTGTGAAATTTCCTCTCCTGGGTGCTCCAAGCCGCTGTGCTGGAGGGAAGTTAACCCCTAGAAATTACCGCATCATGTGTATTGTTTTACATCGTCAGACTGGGTGCATGAGATAAGCTAGAGATATCATCAGATCTGATCTCGCACTTCCGAGTGCCGTTTAAATACACGAGCTGAAAGACGAAATGCAAATTTTGCAGCACTGTTTGGATCGTAGCTGTCCTGGGTGGATGTGACTAAGGCTCTGGCCCTGACGTGGTCCAGCGGGATGTTGCAGAGCGAACCCGCAGGCAAGCCAAGAACACTCTAAAACTCAAAAGAACGATCCTAGCTTCTAAATCACGTCCTGATGTGTCTTTTTTTCAAATGGCTAATTGTTTTGTTATGAAATTATTGATTCGTGGCCATATGCAAACATTTTCCTGAGACACAAAGTGCAGGAAACGGTATCTGATCCAGGTGCTGCTGCTTTCAATATTGAGCTCTATTAAAGCGCGATTACCAGGTGTGTCTGGCTTCACTCAGGGCAGAATGAAGAACTCAGAAGGACTGGGTGAACTTCACTGCCCCCAGTCCACCACAGCATGCCATCAGAAGTCAGATATTCATAAAATGTAAAGATGTTGCTTTTAAGAGAGATTGTTAAAAAGTGAGACGTGTAAGCTCTTATATTACATTTGCTCTACGTCTACAGCTGAATTCATTCATATATCAGATACTTTTCTCGAAAGAGACGTATGAACAGAAGTGCATTTCACAATGAGCTAAGAGTTAGAAATGCACACTCAGTCCTCAAAGCACTGTTGGTTTATCCGACGCTACAGTTTTTTCTCCCTCTTTCACATTGCAGGGCAGATGTCGATTGAACTGAGTCTTACAGACAGTACAAAAGTGATCATGACAGATGGTGTGATGTAAATTTATGTAGCTGTCACAAGATCAAGAGAGAAGTGGCTCTGAAAAAGATGAGTTCTCAGACCCTTTTTCAAATGCCGGAAGGGATTCAGCAGTTCTGAGGAACACAGGGACCTCATTGTAACACTGGAAAGTCAAAGCTGACAGCTGATATACTTTCAGTTTTGGATCTCTCTCATCAAACGGCCCGAGGTGGAACTCAATGCTCTCGGTGAGGGTCAATTTAGGCCTGTAGGTCCTTTGACTGTTGTACTTTTCAGTACTTTTCTCAGCCTTTCATTTAATTTCTGTTTTTGCTGCACAGTAAATGGGAATCTGCAAGCAAATGGCGAGGTTAACCATGGTAGCCCATGAACTTTCAGAGTTCAAATGTACCTGGATCCTGTCATCTTTGATTATTCTGAAATTGTCCCTTGGAGCTGTGCTCTCTCAACCTTGTGCCCCTGTAGTGTTCCACCCCTCTGCCATAACAGACCTTGGGGTATTTGTGAGCTTTGGATCAGCACCAGGCTGCAGGCCTCCTGTGATGTTGCGCTCCACCAGAAGATCGCCGAGAAACAAAAACGCTTCTCCCAGGAGTCAGTCAGCGCGTTCAGCTTGCCTGAACCATACATCAGCTGTTTTTCATGAGCGTTCGCATAGAACACAATGGGACTTCCAGATGGCTTAAACCAGGGGTTTGCAAAATCCCAACAAAACATGGTGTCTGCATCCTTTTCAGATACATTTCAGTTAGGAATTCATTTGCCCTTGAAACCCTAAATGGCGGTACCATCTAACCAAATAAGCTCAGTTTAGCAATTAAGAGATGAGATACAACCAAAATCACTACTTCACTGGACTCATAATAGGAACACCAACGTATTCACCCTTTAAGGAGAAAAGGTGGTGATTAACCATAGTGTTCCAATGTCTGGAACATCTCAGGAGTTATGGCTTCACATCTCAGTTAAAGACTACTTAGCTGAAGTTGAAAATATACATTTTTTAGTCTGTCTCTTGCAATTTTGATTTATTGTTATTGAAGGTGAAACTGACAATATGATATAATTCAAATATAATTTACAAACCTGTTGGCTTTGCAAAAGAGCTTATGCCAGAAATAAAGGGAAAAGAGAAAAACAAAGGGGAAATATGACAAAAAAAAAAAAGGGGAAAAACATTTCTTTAACTCTTACTCCAGGTGACCTGTTTCTTCGGACTGATGTGGAGTGAACCATTTTCATCGAGGGCTTCATACTGTTAAAAAGTGCTTTCCTTGACTTCCCACACCTTGTCCAGCATGTAGCTTCAGTAATTTTATGCCACAGTAAGACTTACACACTGTGACACAAGGGGACTTCGTCAGGTCTTAAGAGGCGCGGACATCACATAAAAAAACAATGTAGATTTTGCTGGTCCTTTGGGGTGAAGGTGTGATTTCCTGCTGTAGGACACAGAAGCATGATTTACTCTAGATATGGGCTATGGGCTAACTCTACTCATCTGGGCAGAGACAGCCCCCCAGAGCAAACGAGACAGAGACAGATGAAGATGTCTCTGATGGGACGTTCTTTCATAGCTGCGACCAAATGGGTTTTGGCAGAGCCGTCAGCCCACCCTGCGCTGTGGGAGATTAATTCTCACAAGGGACACCGAAGACCATGAGCGAGCCGAGTTCCAACAGGGGCCTAGCCTGCGAGTGGGTCGTCCCACCCCAGATGGCCTCAGGATGGATGACCATCTCACGTCAGCACCAGTGCCTCATGGTGCCGCTGTTGGAGGACACTGATCCAATCCGTCTGGCTCATTTCACAGCACCGTATGAGCACTGATCTAACAGATTTCGTTCAGCAACGCTGTACTCCATTGCACTGGGTTCCATAATTCCTGCCATTATCAAATGGATGTTTGAGACACTTTGTGTAGTTTTGTTTGTGAGTCATGGTTGTCAGTCATTACGATGCCAATTAATATTGAATGACTGGCTTAGTTTAAAAGGTTTGTTTCACACAATTTAACTTGAATTCACATCTGCTGACATCAGTTTTAACTCCATGTTAGGAAGCATCCAGGCTCGACACTGACTTGCATAATAATGGGTCTAACCATATTTCCACCATATTTGGGAGGAAGTCATGTTTTTCTGCCATTAATCCTTATATACTGCGAGGGCATCCAGTACTGCACTTGAAATAGTTGTTTAGCTTTAAAAAAGCTCAGAATCCTGATTAAATTTTGAATTATTTAGAAAACACTTTTTTCATATCAGCACCACACAGCAGAATGAATCTATCTATCTATCTATCTATCTATCTATCTATCTATCTATCTATCTATCTATCTAAAAAGTATACTGCAGATTTAAGAACCAAGTATCATTAAATGTGTCAACGGGAACAGTCTCAAAAATAACAAGACCAAACATGGACAAACTGCATCAGTAAAGAGGAACAGTGGTTACAAGTCGAAGCTCAGTGACAGGGATAGATGGACAATTCGCAGGATAGTTCCGAAATGTGTCAAAAAGGACAACCTCAAAAATCACTTCTGTGCTCCAGTCTCAACAAAATCTGTATCTTGTGATCTTCATAATGCTGGAATTACTGGCAGCATTGCCTTTCAGAAAACCGCTTGTTTCCAAGGCCCAGTGCACAGAGATGTGTAACTTGGTGTGAGGAGCACAAACTTGGATCCCTGAGCAATGGAGATTTAATGTTTTATGTGTCGTATTTTACTCTGTTTCTTACATATGAATGGGTTTTCATTTGGAGAAAGTCAACGGACGGCTTCAACCTACAATATCTGTTGCCATCTTGGATCCATAATGGTGCAGGCAGCCATCTAGTTGGTGTCACCAGGTCTGATGATTACTCTACATGGTCATTCAACAGGAAAGGAATATGAGGCAATTTTATAAGACCAGGTGCACCCTATGGTCCAAAGACTGTTCATTCATGATGTTCCCATATTGTGGGATGAACACCAGGATGTAATCAAATGCCTTCCTTGACACCAAATCTAAATATCACTGAGCCTTTAGGGGAAGTGATGTATTAGAAACTGTGAAGTAGATTTCTACCTCTTTCATCCCACAAAAAAACTTTTCCTTGATCAATGGGGCGATATCTAACCATACACAGTTGAGGTCTCGTATAACAGCATTCCGAAAGGGACTGAAGCTGTTCTGAAGGTAAACAGTGGCCCTACTCATTATTAGGTCCATGATGCTGATATTATTGTCATTTTGTAGCTGTATATGATCTTTAAACAAGCACAAAAATAAAATTAAACAAAAAAAAACAACAAAAAAGAAACAACAGAATTTCATTGAGTTTGCCAGAATAAATTGGCCAGCCCCGTAATTCTCTGCATGAACAATACAGTATCTCACAGCAAAAGACATAATTTCGGATCTCTAAATAGCAAATAAATGGTTCTGACTTTGATCCAGATTTCTTTCAATTAAGTGGTTCTGGGTGGTCTATGCTTTAGGGGTTCTTGAGAAACATAATACTTGAGTGTGAAATACAGAAATTAAACATGTGTTACGCATAGAAAATTATCAAACTCCCAAGGTATGGATCAACTTTAAAGGCCCAGCTGCCTCTTTTATTTTGGATGGAGTCATGGTGCATGAGGCAAGGCTGGAAGTTAAAGTATGCATTGTTTCTCTGTTTTAAACGATAAGTTCACAGTGACTTAGTGTGTTAAACTTGGAAAAATGGGTGGGGCAGGAAGGTCCCTCAGAGGCTTGGGAGACAGTCCTTGCAACCCGTCGGTAAATCTGATTCCAAGAACCTTGGACAAGTGAGCTTTGCATCTGTGCAAACCTCATAACAGCTTCGACTTGCAGATCGACACGTTTACAACTGAGCTTCCATGGTGAGTTGCTCATACGTGAGATGATTAAGAACAAAACCAGAAAGGCGGTTTATTGATTGAAGCTGCTACCTTTGGACCTGAAAGACTCTGGTCCCACCTACAACTGAAGTAGCCTTGATCAAGTTTCTCTGAACAGCTCCAGTAAAAATTACACTGCTCCATAAATGCAAAAAATCAGTGTAACAGTGAGCCCCATAACTGTCCTTTGCAGTCAAGCATGTATGACACAACTTACAAGAAGCATATCAATTTTGATTAGATTTTTTCTTACTCATTGTGCTCTCAACATGTGCCTGCTAGTCCTGCAGAGGGGCACAGCTGATGTGTGGCTTGAATTCGTCCCCGTGGACCGCGTTCCTGTGTCCTGGAGCAGCTGGGGCAGTCCTTCCAACACCCCTTTACCAAGGACCCTCCCTGACATCCCCAACCCCTAGAGGTGCTTGATGGGTCCGCCCACACGCGAGTCCGTGCGTCACCTCGCCGAGCTTCCTGTTTTGCACGTGTGCCGTCACATATCCTGGCTGGCTGCCGTCAGCTGCAAGTAACCCCCCTCCCACCCACTGTGGTGAATTAATTACCAGTAAGGCAAACCACAGGCATGCTGCTAATTCCTTGTCCTTTTCACACCTGCGGATCCCAGCTCTTCTCCCTGATGCCAATATGCAGAAAGTGGCCGATTCTTCCACAAGGGTTAATTAACAGCCGCTTTGAGCGAAAAGAGTGCCGAAAGCTGATCTGGATTATTAGTGATATTGGGGTTTCAGAGTTCTCTGAGCTCATAGCTCGGGGCTGCGACCCTGGGTTCAGCAGTAACTGGGCAATGCTTTGCTGATGCTGTGTTCTGTCATCATCCTACTGGGTGATGCACTGGTTTGCATGTGGAATAACAATGCACACCGAAAGGGACTGATTAGGGGTATTTAATACAGGAGGGTATTTTATCCGAGAGTCAAGGCTTCTGTTTCTTAAAAGAACCAGATTAAAATGTATTACAACAATAAAAAAAAAATCATTCCAAATTATATTGTGTATATTTTTAGGACAAATATTAGCAATGTTTTAACCTGAAGAAACTACTGTCTGTCCAATATAACGGTGCACCTCATTCTCAGGTCAAAAAGTGAGGGATTCTCAGTTTGGCAAAATGTTTTAAAATCACCCTCACCCCCACCCATTGTCAACAACTGCTTATCCCATGTGGGGTCGCGAGGAGCTGGACCCTAACCCGGCAACACAGAGCACAAGGCTGAAGAGGGAAGTGACACACCCAGGACAGGACGCCAGTCCATCGCAAGGCACCCCAAGCAGGGCTAAAACCTTAGACCTGGTTTTAAAATGATGCAAATATAATTAAAGTGGCAAGATACATTTTTTAAATTTACATGTATGTACTTAAAAACGTATGGTTGCACGTTGCATATTGTGACATCCAACGTTTCACATTTTTTGCTCAGCACTGTAGCACCTCAACTGTGTCTCATGTATCTGAACCCCATTCAGTTAGTATGGAATCTCCATGTTCTCTCTGTGTTTGTGTGGGTTTATTCAGGTGTTTGGGTTTCCTCCCACTTTCCAGAGACAGAGTTCCAGGTCAAGTAGTGACTAAATTTCCAACCAGCTGGTCAATGACAGTGATTTAGTGAGTGTGAGCTTATTTTTTTTATGGAGTTTAAAGTGATGTCTAAAAAAGTTTTTGACTGTTTAACCAGAGCATCGTTGCTCGACCTCCCATCACGCTCCGCTGCAATGGTCTTCTCAGCATGAGAGAGGTGCTGACATTTCCTCATGACACTCCCACACCCAGCCCGGCTTGGCAGTGTGGAAGCGGCACATCAGAGCTCAGAAGGAAGGCAAGCAAAGGTGAAGAGCTTAACATGAGTTTGTGCATGAAATCACTTCCTACAGGCCCCTCTGTGACCTGGGCAAGGTTTGGCACTGGGCACGGTTCATCTACAAAGTGGATCCGGCAGAAGGAATGAATGTTCATCTTCTTGACAAATGGGAAGGACTTGGTGGTGCACCGTTTGCAATCATATTGGGGTCCTTTAACAGAAGAGGCACATCACACACAATCCAACAGTGTCAAGGTGTGCAGAATGGTTTCTGTCAACTCTTTTTATAGTTACATCTTTGTTCCAATATTTTTACTTCTGTGAAATACTCAGTAGGACACAGACTGGTCTTTTGAATGAATCACAAAACGATCATAAAGAGAAAGCTGATAAATGCATCTGCTAATATAGTCACTAGTGCAATAGTCACAATAAAGTCACTCATTCACTCGCTGACTCCTTGTGAATGAAAATTTTAACCACTTCCATTAAGCCAAGCTTGCGGCAGTCTGGAGTCTATCCTGGAAACACACATTGCTAAGTTAGGCAGGGTAGACCCTGGACAGGATGCCAGTCTGTCACAGCCTCACAATACAGTTTGCTTAGAATATTAGTTATTTCACAGACTGAAACTGATATATACTAGAGGTATCCATCTACTGAATGTTTCACCTATCAAAAACAAAACTTCAATCAAAATGGTGCATAATTATCCATCTGAGGTTGAGGTTGGCAAGGAACTTGGGTAAAGGTGTAACTAAGATGACCAGAAGTCAAGATGTGTTGATGTAGCTCTGTATTTTACTTAAATAACTTATTTAAATAAACAACTTTTAAAATTTCAATGTCTTTGGGTCATTAGTGTCTTTGTCTGAAACTTAGGACTGTGTGTAAAACACGTACATTTACCCATTTAGCAGAGACTTTTCTCCAAAGCGACTCCCAATGAACTCTATGTAGTGGTATCAGCCCACACACCTTATTCACCGCGGTGACTTACACTGCTAGATACACTACTTACAATGCGTCACTCATCCATACATCAGTGGAACACACTCTCTCTGTGTCATTCACACACTGTGGGTGAACCTGAACAGATTCTCTATGCCGCCCAAGAATAAACTAAAACAGAATTTCTATGTAAAGAGAAAAGTCTAGTGACAGCACTGTGTTCCTTAGATGTCTTTGTACGCTGTTGTCTTCAACGTACAACAGTAAAAATATGACTTCCTTCCTTCCCCTTCAACATCTTCCTGTTTACCACGGAACTCAGGTCAGACACACAGATAGTAGTGGCTGCTTTACAGAGCGTGCTTTGAAAGTGACCCAAGTTTGGGTGCCATGCCGTTTCTGTTGAGCAATGTGAAGTGCCACACAAAGAACCTCCCACAGTGAGGTCAAAAACAACCTTTGAAAAACAGGGGAACTGCACTTCTTTGACGTCTTACTTCTGGTGTAAAACCGAGAGGTGAACGCTGCGGTGTCAGCACAGGCACATCTCTTGTGCTCGGTCGGTGAGAATTTTCTCTCAAATGTGCCAGTTGTCAATGTTTCATTAAAACCTTGCTGTCCTGCTGCTACAATCTTCATTCACACATTGAAAAAGCAAAGAACAGGCTTGATTTATCACCGTCTATATTTCCATTAAACCACAACAGAAATAACAAACAAAAATGGTTAAGTTTTGGAGCGTACGCTGATTTATATATTTGGCAAAAAATCTATTGTACTATTATGGTTTCCACCTGGAGTTCCTTCTGTAACTTTGCAGACTACCAAAGTGTCTAACTCTCTTCAGATAGAATAACTAACCTTTAATCTACATGATAATTTACTAGGATTCTGGAATGTCTGGACACCCTTTTGGAACTTCTTAGAAAGGACTTCTTGAACACCTCTGTGAAATGTAGTAATCTATTACCCTTGTCTTATGTATCTATTCTCAATAATAATAATAAAATTTCCCTACCCAAGAGGAGACCAATTTTGGGGGTGGAGGGTATTAGTGGTGTTTAGACAAAGTCAGTAGATGGACCTAAAATTAATGGATTAGGAACAGATTTTTAAATTATGCATGAAGTTCAAATTCCAGGTGAAATTCTTATCAGCAAGGAAATGCTGATTCTTTTTCCTTATCTCCAGCCAACAAAGAGCATGGCAAAGTGCACAAATATTTTATTTCAAATTTTACTAAAATATATTTAAAGTGAGGTACTTCTTTTTGATAGAACATAATGTTAGGAGGTTTCTTTGTAGGTTAGAAGACCCAGGTGGACCGCTTAACTAAGAGGGAGAAACAAGAGAAAGCTGGACTGGAATTTACTAGAACTCACCTGAACATGCCAGAATCCTTCTTTGAGAAGAAGACAAAATTAGAGATTTTTGGTAAAGTTACAGAAAACAAAATGAAGTTGCTAACGGGAGAAGTTTCTGTCTAGCTTTGAGGTTGCTTTGCTGACTATGGCACTAGGTGTGTGGCGTCATGAAATTAGGAGAAGTCAGAAATTAGGAGAATACCATGGCATTTTTGGAGCACAGTTTTAGAAAGCCAGGCCGCTATTGAAGGTCATGGGTCTTCTGGCACAACAGTGGTCCAAAACACTTGAAAAAGCACCAAGGAATGGTTCAGCACAAAACACTGGACTATTCTGAAGTGGGCAACAGGAGTCCAAATCTCCATTCCATTAAAAACCTGTGGAGATGTCTGAAAACAACAGCTGGGAGAAGGTACCCTTCAAATCTGGGAGACCTCTAGAAGTTTGCACAAGAAGAGTGGGTCAAGCTACCAGTACAGATGTCCAGGAAGCTTATCAATGGCAACACAATTGCAGTTGCAGAAGGTTCTCAAAGGACACAAAAGTTGCCTTCTGGAAACACCCTATTTCCAACTCAGTGTATTTCATGCACTTTCATCTAACAATTTTTGAAAAAGCTGATATTCTTGCACACTTTGAGTCACTACCTGTCATCGCCGTGGCCAGGAGGTACGGTTTGGACCCAAGTGTGGGTAGGTTTATTTCTGTAACAATCACAGAAGCAGACGAAATCTGTGGTCGGGGTCAGGCGTGGGTTTTCCGAGGAGCAAACGTCTTGTCAGGGGCGAGGCGATACTCAGAACACAGTTAAACAAGCAGATGTCAAAAGCCAGGAGAAACAGGAACAAAGACCAGGGAACAGGGTACTGGGACCAGACCGCTGAATTCACAAGCCAAGCAGGTAGGCGTTGTACGATTCTGCACCTGATACCAGGACAGCAGTGCCTTTATACCTGGCCGGGCTGATTGGTACCAGGTGCTGTCGTTGCGCTTGCAGGTGTTGGCGTGACACCACTATCACTTTTACTCTTCGCTGGCCGCTTGATAATCATGCCAGTGCCATTTCATTTTTATTTTCTAATTCAAAAACATATAAGTTCTGAATGAAAAACAAGGTTCTGTAATATTAAAATGGAAATGCAGAACTGTGAAAAGCAAATTCTTTAATCAGTTTTAACTTTTTTTAAGAAAGTCGTGAGTTAATTGCAAAAAAGTGCGAAAGATGCCAACATTTTTGGCCATATTCATACATAAAGGTCAAAACTGAACAAGTACAATGGTGTTTACTGTCTGTAGAAGCATGATCTCTTACATGACACATTCCTGTTCGAAGTACAAATGTTTTGAAACAAATACAGAGCATCACACTCCAGTCCACTTGTACAAATACATTTGCCTTGACATTCCACAGTTGAGGTTGCTCTCCTCAAAAGTCAACAGGTTCTTTTATTTGGTTTCCCCTGGCTCCATATTAACCCAGCTTGTACCAAATCTCAAACAGTGGATCAAGGATGCAAAATGTTTCATACAAAGGACTTCACTGCCACCTCTCTCTGTATGTTTTTTAAGTCAGCACACTGCAGTATACTTTCATATGATTTAGTCTCTGCACTTCTTTCGTAAATCTGCCATAATGGTTTGCTAGCTGGTACACATGACAATTAACAGCATGAACTCTCATGTATGCCTTTGTTATATCTTATACATATGTAAATGGTGAAGTCCTACTGATACTCTCCATGAAGGACACTCTGACATATTTCAAGATTTTTCTTCCTAATTGCTAATTAATTGAAGGAATGTGCCCTATTCAGTATGAAAATTTTCAATACATATCAATGTCATTCACATTTGAAAATATATGCTCGATGTTACCATACTTTCCAGATTTTTTGTTTGGGAAAGTCAAAATGTATTAAACTGAAACTTTTCCAAACTGTTATCTTGAGGGATTTGGAATGTTCATCATAACAGACTGAATATACTGGAAGTCTACCTTCTCAAAAGTACATATTGCTTGTGTCTCAGACCAAATAATTGTGACAAATGTCCAGAGACATGTCAAGGAAGTACAGATTAATCACTTGAGGACAGACACTTTACTTATGTATGTATGTATTTATGTGTGTGTGTGTCTGTATCTATGTATCTATTTATCCATGTATTGATCTGTCTGTCTTTCTCTATATGGCTTGTTAATGAAATTCCGTTAGTTTTTGCAATAAGTTGCACTGAGTACTGAAAACAGTTGTCAATACAGCTTTTCTGCAATCGAGTTCAACCAATTTGAAAAGATTCACACTTGCAATATATTAAATTCACCTGGAACTTTGAAACATTAGATATAAATCAAGATGTAAAAAACTGGGCAATAATTCTTTTTTCCTTTCCAGATTTTCTACGCTTAGTAAATTACAATAGCCGTTAGTATCTGTTAGTAAAGCAAACCACTTCTATCATTTTCTCATACAAAGGACATATTTCATGTTCACATATTGAGCTGAATTTCATTTATGTCTGGTCCAGTGGAGAAAATCTGTTTCTGGACCAAGTCGACGTGCAGTGGACTCATCCTTCTTTCAAAGGGCACAGACAAACAACACCATTTCCTTTTTAAAGACCAAGTGAGACCATTTTGTAATGGAATGGCATGTTTGAATTAGATGCTCTCCTTCTTACTTGAAATGGGTTTCTGAAGTGCTGTTTTGAGAGTTTTCAATTGGAAATAGCCTTGAATCTTTTTTCATGTGAATCTCTTTATGACTTAAGTGCTGGCATAACATGAGGAGCCTGAATGCATACTCAAAATCGCTGTTTTCGAATAGAAAAATCTGTCTGCAGAACTGACCCATTGTTCACTTAATTAAATGAATGCTGAGACTGTGTGGTCCCTTAAAAGTTTCTAATAACCGATGAAAAAATGAAAAAATGAACAACAAAACCCCAAATAACATTTTTATAATACTGCAGATACCAGTGATTAATGAAGGCATTCAGAAAGGCCGTGTCCTTCACTCAGCACAAAACCATTTGAACTTGTCTTCCTGAAGTTATGTCTGCAAAGTTTCGATTTATGTTATTTCACTATGATTAGTTTGTCAAATAAATGTGCGCATTATTGTTAGAGGCCACATGTGACAAATGTGATGTTTATGGGTTTTTCATACCTCATAGTTATTTTTCATAGAGATATTCCACAAACACTATTTTAGACTTATTTTTGGCAGGCAAACTATTTTTGGCATTAAAGATATTAGTGGAAGGTTTAGTTAACAACGTTGCAGCACATGAGCAGATGTGGCAAGGTAATTGTACTGTACACAGGGGAACAGTTGTCACTGGCAACAGTAACTTACCAAGTAACAATTCCATTAAAAATGCACTTATTACTTGCGAAAAAGTACAGTCCGTTGACTGGTGATAACAATTCTGGTACCCAAATCTATGAGCAATAAAAAGACAGACATGAATAAAAAGAATGTAGTAGAATCCAAGGTAAAAATACTGGGTTTGCATTTTGAAGGAAGCAACCAACCAGCGTCAAACAACCGCTTGTGCCAAGTGGGGTCATAGTGAGCCGGAGCCTGGCCAGGCAACATAGAGGCCGGGGGGAGACGGGACACACCCCAGACGGGACGCCAGTCTGTTGCAAAACACCCCAAGCAGGGCTCGAACCCCAGAGCCGCCACACAGGGGGAACCGGCTGCTGCACCACCGCACCCCCCTTTTTAAAGCAAAAGAAATATACTTTTTTGGTTGAAATTCTGGGCCTGGGAGATGCTGTGTGCCAATACAACCAATAGAGATGAACAATCTTGCTCTTACCCCTTTCATTGCTGATACCACCCAAATGACAAGTGGGGGATTTTCAAAGGAGAACATTTCAGTAAACCTTGTGGTTTTGCTGGTCTGAACTCCAGACAGTACAAAAGAGAAACAGATGTGCCTACTTCTTGTCTATTTTTTCAGATCCCTATTTGAATGACATTTTCTTTGATTCAAGTTTTTTCTTTTGTGAGAAAATATGGGATGGTACCATAACTATAAGAAGAACTGGGCACTCAAATATGCAATGTCATTGGTTCCACAATGAGCACTACCTTCTGATTTCTGGCTGTTACAGTTTTTCTAGTTTCTTCAGTGAATTAGTGTAATTTTGCTTGTGGCAGTTCATTTCTTCTGTATGATAGAATGTTTGCATTTCTTTGAGATCTGAACTACACAGTCTGGATGTACAGTATAATGTGGCATATCTAGTATTTCCCTTTTCAATGTCTTCTATTTTCACAGATTTTTGACATGTCAAAAACTCTGAAGCTCAGCTGAACCATGGCTGGAGCCAAACTGATCACACACACACCCACACACACATTTCCAGAACCGCTTGTCCCAAACGGGGTCGCGGAGCCTACCCGGTAACACAGGACGTAAGACCAGAGGGGGAGGGGACACACCCAGGACGGGACGCCAGGCCGTCGCAAGGCACCCCCAGTGGGACTCGAACCCCAGACCCACCAGAGAGCAGGACTGTGGTCCAACCCACTGCACCACCGCACCCTACCCCAAACTAATCAAATTGAGAAAATTTTGAATAGTGCTGAACCTATCTAGGAATGCCATTGCAAATCTTTCCACAAACAAGGCATAAAATAATTAACAACATTCAGGGAACTGCAGACCCCTCTTGCCGCAGTGCTTGTAAATGTTCCTGACTCCATAATAAGAAAGATGCTGATCGAAAATGGGACACAAAGAAAGGCGGAAATCACTAAAAAGAACATAAAAGCTCATCTACAGAGCCCCAAGTCACCCGAATGTCGAGACTTCTGGGAAAATGTTCTGTGGATTATGAATCAAAAGTAGAAGTTTTTGGATAACATCACAGAGTTTTAGGTCTGGCGAAAACCAAACATGACACTTCAGAGCAAAAATGTTCTACCAACAAGCAAGTATGTTAGTAACAATTGCATTAGTCTGTGAGTTGAAGCAGAAGCACAACTGGTTCATAAAGACAACGACCGAAGACAGTGATTCCAAACACGTAATCGAGCCAACATTAGAATGCCAGAGAAAAGCTAACTCAAAGTTAAAGAACTTTTCATGCTTGAAAACCTGCAAATGTTGCTGAGCTAATGCAGATCCACAAGGGAGAAGTGGCCAAAATTCCTCTACAACAATTTAAAACCCTGGTTAACATGCACAGGAAACGTTTATTTGCAGTCATTACAGCTGAAGGTGGTGCAACCAATTATTGACTGAGAAGAGAGTACAGGCAGTCCCCGGGTTACGAACGTTTGACTTACGTACAACCCGTAGTTATGAACCACCCCCCTACTGACCGGAAGTCAATTTTTTTTTGTCACCCTTAAATAACAATCAAATAAATCTTCATAATTAAGCCTATTATATTAAGAATTCAAGTTACATGCAATGGTTTGCAGTAATAAATGGGCGCTACTTTGTGACGCCAATCAAAATATTGCGGCGTCTGCAGCGGTTTATCGGCTCGTGGGTGGGGCATGTTAGCCCAAGGTAGGACAGACTTCCTTCTTTTCCTGTTAACAGTGTCTTGTGCTTTAATTTTCTTGTTTTTACCCTCCTAACCATGGCACCAATGCACAAATGTGATGCAAGTGATGGTGATGCATCAAAGAAAAGGAAAATGATCACGACTGAAACTAAAGTGGAAATAAAGCGATCGGAAAAATGGGAAACGCCAACGAACTTTGGAAAAGTGAACATTAAAGTTTCTTAAGTTTTTGCTAAGTTAATGTTTTGCACGCATGCCTGTGCACACACACACACACACACAGACACACACACACACTCTCTGTTTCACAAAAGACAGTTCTCAACCTCTTCCCAGTTGCGGAATCTCACTCCTCGCTGCGTTCTCAAACCTCCCTCGCTTTGCTCTTTCAAGTCCTGTCCCTCATCGTTCCCCAGTCCTGTTCGACATCTTTTTGATAACGACCACCCACCATATCCCTCAACCACGATTCTGGATCCTCGCCTCTTTTCAGTTCACTGATTGATTGACCGACCATTGGCCCCTCTCTGACCACGAGAACACGTCTAGTCCTTTGATTCTCAGTAAACCATCCTGCACTTGGGTCCAGTCTCCTCCGTGTCCTCTGTTCATCATGACAGTAGTAACATTTATTATTCTCTCTTTCTATGCCTCTATTATAAATACTGTAGTTACAATTATTATTATTAGTATATGGATGAGTGACCCATTGTAAATAGTGTATCTAGCAGTGTAAGTCACCATGGTGAATAAGGTGTGCGGGCTGGTAACGCTACACAGTATCCATTTAAGTCGCTTTGGACAAAAAGTCTGCTAAGTGAATAAATGTAAATGTAAAATGTAAATGTTATTATTATTAAGATTATTATTATCTTTTTTGTACTTCCAAATTTGTATGTGGAAGTGGTTTCTTAAATGTTTTTTATGCATTTGAAAGGTACACTATATACTATGTACCAAAGACAACATTTGACAAACTGACGTTAGATACCCACCATACCTAACTGTTTCAACTTACTTTGAAATCCGACTTAAAGACAGATTGAGGACACGGGACTCATTTGTAATCCGGGAACTGCCTGCAATTACATTTTCTCACTTATGATTGTGTATTTCATTATTTCCACACCAAGAAATTGACAATAAAACAATACTGGTATAACTTTTTTCTCCCAGGCTCCATTTAAATACTACTAGAACTGGAAAAGATAAAAGTTATTAAAAACGAAGAATTGAATGATTGACAACAACATTGACGGAACTTCACCATACTCTCCTAAATGATAATTCAGTGTGCAAATTTTTTGTGCTGAGACTTGTTTTGGCAGAATTTGATATATCATGTAAAGACATGCAGAAAATAAATAAAGGCACCCAGTTCAGCCTGTTCAACCACATTTTAAAAAATTCTCAGAATTTACAGCCACAGTATCAATATTGCATCTAATGCAGGTTGGAAAAATGTATGGATGAGTAAATATATTGCTTAATAGAGACAATAATCATAATATTGCTAATTTTTGGTGACATGTTATTCCCAGTTTAAACACAGAATCCCAGCGTGATTATAGAACACCAATGAAATAAATCTAAATATGTTCATATAGCATTCGGATTAATGAAGACACTGTTTACTCCCGCCTAGTAAATACTGGAATTTTTATTATCTATATTTGCCCGTGAATGTCAGCAAAACTTGCAAAAAATTAATATTGGTTAAAAATGCTCTTAACTCCACCGTGCTGTTTGAAATGGATAAATAAAACAATTGTGTTTTTCAGGCAGTAACTGTGCCTATGTAAGGAGCTTCATCATTTCCTTATTTCCCTAACAGGCAAAACTGCATGTTGCGTTTTTGTAGTTTTGCAGTTTGCCAGAATGCGCCTGAGGTGCTCAGAAGAAAATACGAAGGAAAGATGAAAGTGAGAAAGAAAAGGATGATGAAAACTGCCGGCAGTATTTTTAGAAACACACACACAAAAATCAACACAACAACATTTAGATTTTTAGCCAATGGTGACAATTTCTTTTTAGGAATTAGATTAGGTAGGTAAAAAAAAAAAAAAACAAAAAAAATCTTATTTGTTTCAGTTTACATGGTTTTCCTTTAGGGAATGCTCAAATTTTATTTTGGTATTCAATTGTTTTCATTTAAGTGTTATCTTTACTGAAATATTAACACCCAAGTGTCTAGTAATCAAGCTGTAACTGTAATACAAAAGCTCATTTTCATTGCTTCTTGTTTTTAATAGATGTGCAATTTCAGAATTTGTTTACAGATGAATATTAATAATTTCATGGCTCTAGAGAGGAATCTGTCTTAAGTTAGAATTCTTTATTGTATCCCTAAAGCATAACACTTGATCCTCCTAGTGAGGTCAGTGCAGCAAGTGTACATAAAACTCAACCATGTCACTGAACCTTGCTATAAAGAGGCAACCACATATACAAAATGAACTGCAGATGGATTTTAAGGTCAGAGTGAAGGTCACTGGGGGAAACATGTCCCTCTTACAAATTTGTTTTTGAAATATTGTCTTACTGTGTCATAAAACAGGGATTGTTATATTTATGATCATCTCATTCCTACTCAAAGAACAATAACATAAAATACTTGAAGAAGGCAAGATAGTATTCATATAGTATTGTAAATTGTATATATGTACTTTCTGCCACTTGCAGTCTGCATTAGTTTGTCCACTTGACAGGTATAAGCAAGCTGACTGGCAAATATGGTAACATTCAACATCAAGTCAGCTAATAAACCGTGCTGCCCTTTCCAGCTGAAATTCAACCGAAGTGGAGAAGGCAAGACCGAGCAGCCTCGATATACGGCGTATTCATGTGAAGGTAAGGTTGATGAGTCACATCCACAGAGGAAGTCACATCACAGGGTACCACTTTGCATGGCGGAGTCAGAGATAAGCTGAGATATTTGGCAGGCAAAGATGGGCACAGCAAACAACGTGGGAAAGCCACGGACTCTCTGATCTCATGCAAATGGAGAAAAAAATCGCAAGAATTATTAACCTAAAGCCAAGGATTTAACAGAAAGAGCTTTTGAACTCTTGTTAAACTGAACACTGTTTTAGTGGTTAAATGTGGTTCTAGTTTACCTTTACACAGGGGCGGTTCTTTTTTGATTTGCTACATTTTCATTAGGATATCGACCTCTTTAATTTCCTGCGATGCAATAACATCGTAACGTTACAACATTTAAACGCTGTAACATTTAAAACGGTACAGTGGCATGTCACTCTTTAAGAGGGGCCAAAGGGGTTTTGTATGTCTTAAAAGATGCGGGCAGCTATGGGCTGAATATCTGAAAAGACATTCCAGCAGAGATTTTCTATGTTACCTTATATGCCACGGTTATAATTGGCCATTCAAGGGGTTAGTGGTAAAATTTCACAACTGTCCATACCCTTATGTTCAAATATTCATTTAGAAAAGTGTAAATATTCAGGTGTCAGTCATTCATTACGTGGTAGAAAGCAGATAAAACTACAGGAAGTTATGGCAGATGCAGAGTCTTTGGTATTGAGTACATACAAAGGAGATGGTACATCGTAAATGTAAAAATTAAACATTTCAAATTCAATGTACAAAACGATGCAACAATCCGTCACACCTATAAACTTAAATATAATACTTATTTTCTTTTAAATTTACAGCTGTGAGCTTCATAAACGTTTAATGAAATGTACTGTTATTGTTTAAAAGATCATAATTTTGTCCCTGAACTGCATTTCAACACTAGTTTTTAAACATGCTAGCAACAGTAACAAATATATTTGGCTTTGACACTCAGTACAATAACATACACAAAGCTGAAACCAGGAAGCAAATAAATTATCTTAACTTCTGAGCTAACCACTGATGTACAGTGGACACTAGAAACAACAAACATAAATAGTTAAAGAAAAACGATAGTCTGAAACATGAAATAAAAACCAGAAAATGTGACTTTAAGGTCAACAGTCAAATGATCTGTTTAAACTAGGGATATCCCTCTTGATTTTAGCGTCTCACGACACGAGCAAGCACGGGTGAAAAGAATAAACGCACACCGGACGAAGGGAAGCAGGGAGTCCGAGCGAAAGCGACCGCACGCTGGGTGTAGCGAGGTCCGCCTGCAGTGTTGTACATACAGGGAATATCAGAGACAAGAATTTCTTCCTGGGGATGTTAAATAGGAACATAACGAGAAGAACAAGATGCCGTTTTTGAAGTGTAACAATGGTTACTGCAGCGATTTATTCGGTGTACGTCTTTCGATGCCACGGTTGGACAGACTGATGGACGCTTCCAACGTAACCGCTGTACAGGACCTACGTGTTTTGAATTTTATGTTATTACTTCACATATCATATCCCATACATTTTAATTTTAGCTTCACGACTGCAGTTAGCTAGCATAAAAGTGATATAAGGCAAGATTCAAATAGCTGTCATCAGAGAAGCGTAACACTGATGATGTGTGTGATGTTTTCGTTCAACTACATACATCGGGCATCAGGCTTTGGTCTAGTGTGGACACAGGCAGAATTCCTCCTCTCTTCCTCTGAGTTCTTACCTTGTTTGGTTTCTCACGGCAGAAAGAATAGGAAGAGAAACTAATTTTGTTTGACTTTTTATTGAGCAAATTTTCTGCGTATCACTTATATACAACCATAATTCTATTTAACAAAGTCTCAACATTCCAGCTCCCACTATCGGTTTGTCTTACTATCATGAGATACAGCATAGAGAACCAGGGAAATTTTTTCTTTCCACAGCAGAAGCTCAGAATGGCAGAGAGAAGGAAATTACTGCCCCTGTGAAATGTTTTTGTACATTTTTATTTTTTGGCAGTGGGCTGCAATGAATAAGCCTCGGCTAGGTGAAATACGGGTAAGACACCTGTGACACCTCACAGCGTAGGCCGCGGTGCCTTCGTTCTCCCGTGTCCTCCAAACACTCGTGCGTTGATCAGAGACCACGGGCAATGAGGGAGCCTCCAGCAGCATGGACGGTCTGCAGAAAAACCTCTCGTTTACAGTACCAACGTTTACAATTTCAGTCAAATAAATACATCGCTGGCCTCCTTTACGACAAAGACCATGAATGGACGACGTACGCCCGCCACAATGTTTACCAAGTGCACAGTTTGCCTGGCCTGCTTGTTCCTCAGTTTTTTTCTCCTCGGTCTGTTTATATCACTTTGATGACAATTTAAAAAAGAGTGTCTAATATGTTTGTTCATGAGGTCATGGTTTTGCTCATGTCTGTGAAGTCTTTTTCTTTTGAACAGGTCCGAGGTTTACACGTATCTGGTCGTCGCACCTCTCGGAAAATATCAAGGTGGCTGCGGTCGTAGAACCCAACTTCTGCAGCGTCTCCTTTAGAGATGAGGACAAGGCGCGTGTCCTCTAGAGGGTTTCGTGCGGGTTGGAGCTGGAGACGGAGATGAAGCTGGAGATCTCAGGCACGCTTGGCGTGCAGCATCTCTATAAGCAGGTTGTTGCAGGGCACCGCCCCGTTCAGGTGCTTGTAGTACAGGTACTCCTCGGCCTGCAAGCTGATGGCTCGCACCTCCGGCAGCCGCAACAGCAGCTGCCCGAACCTGTCCGTCTGCTGGGGGTAGCTGCACATGGTGTAGTCCAGAAGCGCTGCGTTCACCTGCTCCTGGACACTCTCCACCAGGTGGAAGTTCTCCAGGTTCTTTACGTCTGCGTGCAGAGACAGAGAGATCATTTAGTGCTCAGTCACTGGAACGGGCCCACGAGCTGCCGCCTACCGAATCCATCTGTCACCCTTTTCCGGTGTCTCATCTGACGTTCACGTGTTGGACACAGCCGTTCGTATGCGCTTTACGCTGAAACAGTAATAATAATTTTTTTAAAAAATCCTGAAAAACCACAGCTTTTTTGAATGCGAAAGGCTCACTTGGCAGTTTACGTATAACGAAACGGCCATTTAGGCTACAGCAACGTTATTTTTTTATCGTACGAGTAATGACTTCTTAGTTATTTTATGAAAAGGTATTTTCTATCCGAATGTCAAATGATACACGTCAAATAAAACACTTCATGGCGTACATCTTCAATACTGTACAGCCTTTGACCAATTACGATGAGGGACGGAGGAGTGCTCTGCGGAGGGAGACTGTGTACTCTGAGAAATAAATAAATGTATATCGCTTACAGGGTGATATATGGCTTGTTAATGAATCCCTGGTGGGGTCCCATGTTTAATACGGTGCAGCGCATGCCGCACGCAGCATCTTTAATGAATTCTTTTGACTCCAGCATGGATGTGGCTTGGGGAAGCCCTGTTTAGTTCAGGGTAATGGAAGCTGACAGAGTCCCTGTCGCTGTTTAATACCCATGCCCCCTTCCCCAGCACACCCAAATGATTCTGCTGAATTCAGAGCCAGTCGGGCTGCATTAATGAACCAGCTGCACACTCCGTTGCCTGCTAAAATAATCCGGCCCACTACCGCCTTGCCTGGGAACAGAAAACATGCTGTTTACTAATGAGGCCTGCAAAACAAAAGCAAATGTCGAGCACTTCAGAGTCCCCTGCAGCCCAGGATAGTCTCTCGAACTCGTCCCGCATTGCCGTTCCCGCACCCTCCCCAGCACGGTCACGGACACAGCTCTCCGGTGTTCCCTTCAGGAGCCGGGAGACTGAAACAGGAGCGCCCCAATCCACCACCGAACTCACGGACTGAGGAAAATGACGGCGAAGCGCTTAGTATGTAAGTATAGAGTCAACAGCATTTTAGCGTTGACCCATAATTTCATCTAAACTATTTGCCGGAAACAATGGATACGTGATGTGGTGCACAGTGCGTGAAAGAGTGCTACAGAATCACAGTGCTACGGTTACATAGCCCATAAAATTCAAAACACGGAAATTACACCAAAACTATGCTCCAGCTGTATCGTAGCTGCAATCTGGAATACGATTAGAGCCATAGTAATTCTCAGGAAATGTTTATTAATACTTTTTCAGGCGTGAAATAATGCAAAATAACTTAATGTAAGAGGTAACTATATTAATACCGTATCAGAAAAACAGACAGAGAAAAACATAATCGCACTTCCTGCTTGCCATCCTGTTAACTGTGAAATAAAATGCTGGCAATGTTTTCCAATCTCAGCATTGCAATTATTTTCTGACTAATAAGGAAACTTAGCTCTAGTGAACGTATCTCCGGCATCACTACACAGCAAGAGTGTGGCTGTAGCTGAGCTGAGCACGGTAGGCAGCATCTCTCATCCTCTTTCTCCACACTATACACTCAGGGACTAATTATCAACTTTTACATGAAACAGCCTCTCAGTCAATACTCGGGGGGTGGGGGGGGGGATGCGAATTTCTTCGTCGACGCTCCACTCTAAACCCTGAGGTCTTGTGGAGTATATTGTTCATTTGAGTAACAATCACACTAGACGACCCCATTCGTCCACATAAAAAATCAATACCCATAATGCTTTTCCACTTTAATTAGGAACGATATATATATTTTCTTTTCAATCCTCCCATTTCAATGAAAAGGCAGAGGCCCGCCTGTCCCTCTAGTACTTCCATCCCCTCCTGCTACCTTATGTTTCCTTGAATATGTTGTTTTATAATTTAGATGTCTGTGCCTTTCATATGGAGCGCAGTTTGTAAATACATCAATAAATGCATGCATTACAAAACCAAGAGGTGGTGCGGATGCCTCGAGGTTTTATCTGTTTAAGTGAAAAAAGAAAAAAATGCAGCAGGTTAATGAAACATGTGATAAATCAATTCATTATGGATGAATACATAAATAAATAATAAATGGGTCAACCCGCTGACATAAATTTGAAAATGCAATTTTTGTGTTTTACTGAAAAAAATATGTAATTATATATGTGTTCACAGTGTTTATTATGTTACAGTTTTATTCATATTTAGTCTTGGGACCTAGCAGAAAATAAATACACTGAATTCATAATAATGTTATCACGTAATGACTGAAATCTCTGCTATAAGGCCTTTTGTTCTAAGGTAGCCCGCAGACACCCTTCCGACGAGAGGCGACGGGCCTTTTAAACACGAGGCTGAGGAACGGAACGATGCGTTTGACGGTCCGTGTGATACGCTCAGATGTTGCGAAGAACGCGCCACCGTATAGTGTCCGTGTGGAATGTGCGAAGATTGCCAGAGGGTTTCGAAGGAGCGGATCACTGTTTGTGGTCAGAGGTGTGTAACGGCACCCTTCTAGCTGCTCAACAACCGGGAAGCTTTATGATGCGGTGTAATCACCTGCTCCGGGAACCGCTCTCTTTCTTCTCCTCACCAGCAACAGGTGCAATCGGTTGGCGAGGGCCAATATAAATTTTAGACAGGACATTGTCCAAAGTGTTTACTGCACCCATAAAAACCTGCAGAGATGAGGACGGAATGCTGAGGGAATGATGTAATCAGAATGCCCCCGAAGTACTCTACAAACAGAGTGTTTACGGGGCAACGTCCAGCAGGTCCCTAACAGCACCTCTCATCCCACCACGACCCCTGCGTGGGTTGAAACCCGCAGGAATGTTTGCCTGGTTTAGTCACCAGGCGAGTAAAATGGCTTTACGTGGAAAACAAAAAGAGCGCTGTCTAAATACAAACGCAGCGCTTTACGGCCATACATCGCGTGGTTATCAGTGTGTGTTGTTTGCTCTTGGCTTATTCATTTATCTCCTGGAGACCCGCTTGTAGCTTCTAAAGTCTGTATATGAGAGTAATGAAGCATAATAAAGGGTTCAACTTCACAGGAAGGCTGCTGAGAAATCCACAACGGTATGTTCACAGCGCCCATTTGACTCCTTATTATTACCTCATTGACGACGTTCGTTTGTCTTGGAGCTGAACGAGTTGCAAGGGAGCTTTACGTTAGAAATGATTTATGGGTTAGTGCTTTCTTCCCGTCGGGGGGCGCGGTGGCGCAGTGGCGCAGTGGGTTGGACCGGGTCCTCCTCTCCAGTGGGTCTGGGGTTCAAGTCCCGCTTGGGGTGCCCTGCGATGGACTGGCATCCCGTCCTGGGTGTGTCCCCTTGCGCCCTGTGTCACCGGGTAGGCTCCGGTTCCCCGCGACCCCATATGGGCCAAGTGGTTCTGAAAATGTGTGTGTGTGTGTGTGTGTGCTTTCTTCCCTGGAGCTGTTTGACTTCTAATCTCAGCTATCTCCTGGTAGGTTCTCTCCGAATTCTCATTTTCGTGTACGAAACCAGCGGATGGTACATGTAGGTGCCGATTACTGATGAATAGCGTCTTGACACAAATACATAAGAGGCAGCGTGCCGTCTGAACACAAAATGACGGGAAGCTAAACTGCATATGAAGTTCACCGAAAGGCAGGCACTTTGGCACCCGATCATTCGCAACTCGATCTGGATTTTACACGTGATCGATGGATCCCGTCGCTACTTAACACTTGCTGTGCTCTTGCTCCCGGAGCGTTGCAGCGGCTGCGCATTTCCAAAGATTGGTTCAATTACATAAAATGTAGCGAGATTAAACCCTGTCATTAGATGTTGCAGAGGGAGCGGAAAAAAGCTGCTCACTGTGCAGCTCTTGAGGACCATGAGGGAAGAAGACCCCTGCAATTAGAGTGTCAAGGCATTGCTGCGGTGCATGATGAAATTCGGGCGAACTGTACGGGACAGGTCGCACCAGGTCGAACCGAACGGTGCCGGAGCAGCGCCGAGGCTCCATTTGCTCACCCAGCCAGCGTGGACCGATGGGCAGAATGCCCAGCTGCCACGGTGGGGAATTACAAAGATGTGTATCCAGCTGGGGATATATTAAGTCAAATTTAAGCTCTGGTTGTTTGTGCTAAGCAGGTAGTGGAAGAGGCCCAGTTGCCCGAGGACACCGCCGCTTGCTCAGCAGCCCGAACGATGGGGAGAAGTACCCTGGGTCTGATGAAATTGACAAGGGAGGCTCAGACAAAGCCTGCTTGTTACAAATGCTAGCTGAGAGGCACTCTACTCCTTCCAAAGGTGGGAAAATATATTTACATATATTTATTTTTTTGTTGTGGACACCATTGTTATTAAGGCCCAGAAGCCTTGAATAGACAGACCCACTGTACCATCCTGAGCAACTGCAAAACCCTTCCTTTTCAATACACAAGCTTGTCTTTTTCTGCCCACAGTCTTCGCATTGCTATGTTAGTTTATTAAAAATAAACATGTTTTTCTGAAACCCCAATGGATACTATGACAACTGATAATAAAATGTGTCCATAGACATGATGCAGAGAAATGAAAACGGAACTGAGTGAACATCCTGTTGTATTCTCTCTCGCATCGCAAATGACTCTTTTATCCGATGTCTCAGCACACCCGTGGGTTTTACTGGTTCACCTGTTCACCAGCGAAGCGGCCCAGTCCGACAGGGTCGGAATTTCTCCGCACAACTTGTGCCACGCTTCCTCGTCCTCAGTGCCCACATATGAATCTGAACTGACTGTCTCACATCAGATGTCTCGTGCTGTACAACGAGCTGAAGAAGGAAAATAAAAATGTATCTCACACCATGGCACAGACACAGGTACCTACATCCTTCTTCAAGCAGATTAAAAATACCTCTCAAGAGCTTTGCCCCTAAGGATCTTGCATTCAGCAGAGTTTTGACTGCGCCACTACTGGTGCTGCCAAAATACGATAAAACGCTTCGCTGACCTTCTCAAAATTCAACTTTCTTCCGATCTTGGTAAAATCTCAAACAGAAAATTTGCACAGCATTAACATCCCATTACAACAAGATAGCTATTTTTCAGTGGGGCAAACATATAATATAATATATTTTAAAACGTTGTAAGACAGCATGCATATCTTAAATGTAACACAAAACATTTCAAAGGCAAGCAAACATTTATGGTTTTTTGCCCTTGAAAATGACACAGGTCGTTAATAATTCATGTATAAATATGGCAGATTTTATAAACCTCTCTATAAAAGAAGCCGACATGCATTTCAGGAAATGCGTTGATGCTTCTTTCAAGGTAAAGAAAGGGGAAGAACAAATGACAGTCTCTTCTTCTGTCTCCTGGCCCTCACAAGCATTTGCCTGAGAGCAATCCTGGTTTGCATTCAGAGGAGTTTTCTTCCGCAAACTGCTTGATGGGTTTGAGTGTGGGGGGCATGTCGACAGTCTTGTTTATGATGAAATGACAGAAAATCATTTGGGGGTCAAACATCCCCTCTTGCTGTGAAATCCTGGAGCTACAGGACTCCTATCCGCAGCACACGCACACAAAAAAAATCTCCCATAATGAGGTCATTAAAGCCAAACTTCCATCAATATTTTTTTCCCTTTCTTTTTTTGGCAAATTTCAATTAATAATTCAACAGAGTGCCTAGGGATGTATATTTTATATGTGAATGACAGTTAATCCATAGTGTAATTTTTTTCTTTCGAGCACACCTCTGAGTTGATTTTATTTTTTTCCTGTGTGTTTGACGACGAACAGAGTAGTGCTGACTAAACAGTAAGGGGTAATTTACATTTCACTGCAGGGCTAGCCCTGGGATTATGTGACACACGAGTGCACCCTTGAAGCTCTCATTTGCATTTAATCTATGATGTCCCCCCACCGAGCCCCACCCTGCCACCTCTACAGGTTTCTGAGTCATCCGTGGTCCTTGAATTTCGGCAGGTGACCAACTTACGAAGTAGGAACGGTAAAAAGGGAGTACTTCAACTCACCGCAAGCAAACATGGTCCAGATTGTACCTATTCTCGATTAATGTTCCACGATGGCAATTTTCTCACGGCATGGGAATCATTGCGCATCTGCCAAGTATCTGGTACAATGATCACTCTGCAACAGCACCACCTCCCAACATGACTCCGTATGTGTAGTGCTACATTTCTCTTTCTGTATTTGGTCGATACCAAACCATTTGTACTACAATGACAGGGCATGTAACAGTCAATGTTGCTACAGCTGAAAAGTGTCAGAATGAAGGCAGCATGGCGGCACAGCGGATAGCACTGGTGTCTCACAGTCCACTTGAGTGGATGTCGATCTGCGGTGGCATGGAGTGGTGTGCAGTTTGCGCGTTCGTCTGGGTTTAGTGCCACAGTTCAGAACTCTTTCAGGTGATTCCAAATTTCCCGTAGTGAGCGTGTTACATTGCCCTGCTATACAAAAGGGCGAATCATTACTTGGGTTGAAAGCAATGCATCTAGAATTTTAAGTCACCTTTGGGCAAGAGTGCTCGTTAATAATAATCACTGTTTGTTGCTTTGTGGAAAAGTCTCCTCTAAGCGAATAAACGTAAGATAGCCACTAAACAAAGACAATTAGCATAATTCCTTCAAATTCATACAAGGTCCATCTCAGTTGGAGATAGTTTATTACAGTTTAAGGAGGCGAGTCTTCTGGAGGCAAAAGATTACACAAGATTACAGGGTCTGTTTATTCCACGAGCAAGCAAACTGGAAAGTGCACACTTAGCCCACCCTTTTACCGCGGCCACAGCCGCAGGTTTGGGTTACAGTAACTCAAGACAATGAGCGATGACACGCACTTCCAACAGAGCGCCTTGGCATTGGCGAATGCTGTTGCTTTAAATAATCCTCACTTGTGCCCGTACGGAGAGGAATGAGAGGGAAGGCCAGCGCACCTGTCGGATTGTTAAGGATCGGCGTTCTGAAACGCGAGTCTCCGGTTTCAACGCCCTTTTCTCCGTATGGCCTGCGTGATCACAATGAGCAAGGAACCTGCCGAAATAAGACCAACGGGCCACAGTTGCGACTCGTGACTGCCGTCTTTCAATCGCACCATGTTACTTCCAGGAAAAGCAGACCACGTCACCGTGCTCATTTTACAGTGATATAAGTCATTTTCACACAGGAAAATCAGAAGAGGGGTGGCACGGTGGCACAGGGGGTAACACTGCTGCCTCACAGTGCCTGAGCTGTTTGTTCATAGGTTTCAATCCGGCTCAGTCTGTATGAAGTTTGCACATCCTTCCCAGATTTGTAAGGATTTCCCCCCACCTTCCAAAGACACGACTTTCAGGTGAATTGGTGATGCTAAGTTGTCTGAGTGTGGTTACCCTGCGATGGATTGGCACGGTGTCCTGGCATCCTGCTCGGGGTGTATCCCTTCTCTAGTTTAGCCTAGAACCTAGCAGCCAGTCATTCTTGAACAGGCTCTAGACCACTGTCACCCTGAGAAGAGCAGGCAATTAATGTAAGTGTGTGTGAGTGTGTGTAAAAATCAGAAACGTTCAATTCATTCAGATGGAGTTCTTTGGATCCCTCTGTAGTCGCGCAGAGTTGATTTATCTCTTCACGCATCGTTCTCTAAAGCTTCGGAAAGAGACCAACTTTCCCTCGACTTTGGAGATCTCTCTAATCGCATTCAGAGACATGCACGTATTTATGCGATTTTAATGCACAGGCTTCCAGGCTGGCTCCTTTCTCTATGTCCTCTTGTGCAAAGGGACAGTTTTATGGATGCCGCACCGCAGGAATTTGTCTTCAGGATCGATAGTGAAATGAAAGGACTTTTATGGGTTGCACAAGCCCTTACCTGTGTTTGTGTGCAGCGTTTAAATAAGGCAGGTGGCAGACTGATCAATGGAAACCTCGACAGCAGCTGTTCTTCTTTCTGTCTCGGCCGTCCGTGGGCCTGGAGGCCTGATGCCAACAGCACTTTTTCTAGTGTGTGTTACAAGTGGTGCGCGCCCCTTAACAGGTGTATCTTCTCTGACCTGAGAATGTCAAGCTTCTACAAGTAAAGGTGTGCATCAGCTCGGAACTGAAACCTGGTCATAACAGGCCTGCGGCCAACTAGGAACATCAGTTTGTCTGCTGCACATCCAAACTTTGGCATGAGAAAGGGGGTTAATAGACTACATGTACTGAATATGCCACATGGACACATATATTAAACCCACGTGTGAAATTACTCCAGTGCAGCTCTGACCAAAGTGAGCTGCTTATACTTCAGATGCATGGGACAACGGACAGTCTGGGGAATAGATGCACGGTTTCAACGTATAGCAGTATATGTTGCCCCATGCCTTTTACGAGGAGTAAATGTAACAAAAAGGCTTCATTTTTTGTTCACCAAACTGCAGTATCATGACTATGTATTGGTAATCACCGGCAGGACACAAATCTCAGCATATACATTGTATGTTAATGTTTCATTCCTCAGGGGGGCGCGGTGGCGCGGTGGCGCAGTGGGTTGGACCACAGTCCTGCTCTCCGGTGGGTCTGGGGTTTGAGTCCCGCTTGGGGTGCCTTGCGGCGGACTGGCGTCCTGTCCTGGGTGTGTCCCCCTCCCCCTCCGGCCTTACGCCCTGTATTACCGGGTAGGCTCCGGTTCCCTGTGACCCCGTATGGGACAAGTGGTTCTGAAAATGTGTGTGTGTGTGTGTTTCATTCCTCATAATATTTATAGCTGTCAAACAATGCCCGGTTACTACTTATAAACAACAACCACAACAACAAATTCCTCCTCAAAGAACTAATACAAGTCAGAGTATCACTGAGAGGTTTACCGATACGTCAAAAACATGGTGTGCACGTCCTTGGGCGGCTAAGTACCTGCATGCTGGCAGTACTCACTTAACAATAAATGCTGAGCATTGATTTTCTGTAGCTGCCTGTAACCGTTATTGTTGGGACATCAATAGCAAGACCAAAGTATGGCTCCTAATAGGTGGCAGGGATGGAGGAAACACGCAACACGCGGTACTAAATCACGGAGTCCATCCCTGCGAATTGATGTGACGGTAACTGCAAGTGCCCCTCTGCTTTTCTTGTGTTATATAAGGAACTGACATCATGTAATAAGGGCTGAGGACATTACGGCTAATGTCCATAGCACGTTGTGTCCTAAATCACAGGCTCTAGCTCACAGATACAAATAAGAGTAACCGCATCCTTAGCACTATTTTTCAGCAGAAATGTTGGCTTCCGAAAATGTCCCTTCAGCGACCTCACCCCAATGTCATCGCAATTCCATGTCACCCCACAGAGCCACTGCTTGAGAACCACACCTTAAGAAACACAGTATTAAAACCAGACAGCAGCATCAAATAAATCAATAACCTTACAGTGTGACCATGCAACAGTATAAATAATGTTTATTAGCATAATCCTAACTGATCTTTGAGGGATGCAGAAACATGATGCATGAGCTCCAGTAACAGGAGTGGAAAGAAGGCAACCAGTGGTAGCGAGAACATAGAGATCCCTTGGCAAGCATTTTAAAAAGCCTTGAGCTTCGGTCTCTTGAAGGCACGAGACGTGTGGAAGAGACTGTCGGGAATTACTCGCATTGTAAGAAAAGCACTTAATTACAGACGAAGGTTGACTTAAGTGGCTGGGTATGGCCAACCTCATATCTTCATGCTCACTGCCGCCATTAACAGAATACAGCTGGATACGTTAATGAAGCAAATCACTGCACACATGAAACAGCAAGGACTCCTCGTTCAAGCTCTCGTTCACATTTGTCCAAAAAGCCTAAAATAAATAAATAAATAGAAAAATAAATTAACACAAAAAATAATAAAAGGCGTACAACATTTTTAAATCTGTGTTTAAAATGTTGAGAGTTCAAACATTGCGCTGTGAAACCCTGCAGGGAATGAAGGTGGAATTTGTTTCAAATTTCCAGAAGAAATTCCAATGGGATTGAAGTCAAAAGTAAAATGCTGAGTTTTCTTTTTAATCATAAGGGCCTGGCATGGTCTGGAGATCTGGATCTTTTAAAGCTTGATACACCCTGAGAGCCATTTGAAAGAGCCTCGTTGAAGTGAAGCTTTCTGAAGACTTGCTGTGAAGGTCACCAAACTGCTTACGATTTTGGACAACTGAAAATAAATCTTTTTACCACTAAACTCGGTCTTCTTTAGTGTCTCTCTCGAGATTATTTTTCATTATATGATAATATTTGATTATAATATTGTACAATATACTCTGACATACAACTATATTATATGATGTGGTCATTTATTAAGCGTATCAGAAATCACACTGGACTTTGTTATGGGAGAATTACAAATGGTGATGAGTATTGCATCAGACACATATTGAAACGTTTTATAAAACACGAAACCATAGAATCGCATAAGAAAAACAGAAAATATTCAAAATATTACTATATTTTTATAGTTATTAGAGAGGAATAAATGCACTGAAGGGCTCATTAAGAGGTAGTATGTTTAAACAAGCTACACTTGATATGATTTTGACTGTGCTTCCTTTTTCCAGGCGTACATCTTACTAGACTGCCCTGGTTCAAATTCCCGAAACTCGGAACTTCTAGATAACACACTGAACAACACTGCAACTGCTTTGCTCACCGAAAAACCCTGCGTCGTTTGTACCGCACTTAATAAAGAAACAGCTGCAACTTTATGCTCCATTATTCAACAATCGGATCTTAGAGGCATCGGTACTGAACGGTTATAGCTTATTCATCAGTGATGAATTGAATTGAAATTGAATTATCACCTTTTCAAGAAATGAATATTTGCTTTGAATGTGTCTGCATACGGACTGCCATCACCCTGAACACAAAAAGATTGCAAGAGCTTGACAAGTGCAGCGGGCAATGACATGACACAAAGCGTGTCTCCTTAATTATGTCATTTTGGATTGCAGGAAAAACAGCCCCTAAAAGCAATCCCAGTGTTTTCAGTGTGTTGCTTTATAGGATTGTAGGGGCGAGGCACTCGTGTGGGAATTCTCAGGTCACAGCGAACACGGCAAGTTAAACACAATTAAGGCTAATCACACTTTGTGTCAAACGTGTTGACTCAGGGGTGTTGACCTGAAGTTCATTCGTCCCCAAGACTTCATGTGGTGTGAAGAGAGAAGCACAGTCCTGTTTAGAGTTGGGGAAACATTTTCATTGTCCAGCTGCACAAAAGAGACAAAGTACTCACAATACAGTATCGCACATACACCTACTGTGAAATATTAAAGCAAGAGCTTGTTGTACAGATACAGTAAATGATAGTTTCAGCAAAGGATTCAGTCCCAGCCAAGAAGACAAAGTGCACATATGAATGAGAGCTGGAAATGGCCCACATGGCTCTCTGTTTTACACAGCTATTTAATGCTATGCCCTCAAACCCTCTCTGTGGAGAGCATTTACAAAACAGGCCTGCATTTCTTTTACTAACTTTAGGCTAACAAATCCTGACGGCACTCCTTGACGTAGAATTGCAAATGACAGGGTTTGACCTCGGATCTGGGGTCACAGCAAGTTCCTCAGACTGTATGTTGATCCATTTCTCCCAGTGACAGACAGGCATGTGTACACGTGCCTACGCTCACACACACACACACAAGAAATGCTCATGCCATACCAACAGAAACTCACTATTCTTACATTCATGACAATATGTGAGCAATGCTTGAATTTTTTTGTTATCCTACAAAAAGGCACATAGTAAACAACACGCACTCCAGAATAGTGACACCAAGTACAATTTACTGCTATGAAACTTCTATGAAACTGGTCTGATGACAGAATGCAGATTCTATCCTGTGCCTATGATTAGAATCACCACATTTAATTTGTGGATTCACTTGGCAGTGCCAACCCCCTTCCAATTGACACTTGTCTTTACCATTCAGTGTTTGGAAGTAACAAATCACTGACCAGGTCTGATTTAATTTAAAATGGCCTATATACACTGAGGAATGAATAAAGTTGGAAGATCTGAGGTATAAGATGATTATGAGCTTTACCATCAAAAAATCAATGATGCTCCCTCCTGTGAGTTTTTACAGATGTATTTTTTTTCTTTTTTTACCTTCATCCCTAATCTTTAGACTCACATAGACACATTGTCTGAACCGCTTGTCCCATATGGGGTTGCGGGGAACCGGAGCCTACCCGGTAACACAGGGCGCAAGGGTGGAGGGGGAGGGGACACACCCAGGACGGGACGCCAGTCCGTCGCAAGGCACCCCAAGCGGGACTCGAACCCCAGACCCACAGGAGAGCAGGACCCGGTCCAACCCACTGCACCACCGTGCCCCCTTATCATTAGACTCTTTGTCATCTATAAAGTTCCACAAGCAGAGTTACTGTATTTATTATGCATTTGTGAATACCATATGTAAGAAGCTCCCGCATATCCAGACAGATTCAATGAAGGTGGTCATAACATCAGTGAAACGGTCTAGCACAGTGATCCTGCATACAGTACGCTGACACTTTACATATTTGGCAAGTACAGAGAACTTTTTTGTGCGTTGTTTCATGATTAGTCGGCTCCTCATTTAACTTGCTGAACGGAAACGTTAACAGAGACATTGCACTAGTTACCAATGGCTAGCTCATAAATGGGTATTTTTCTCTGTAGTAGCCAAGGCCTAGGAATGGCTGGAGGCTATACATGCTGCTCAGGTGTGTATTTTCGCCTGCAGGGTGTGTACAGCCTCTAGCAATTATGTAAGATTTTTCTCCTAGAAATAAATTCGAAAAATCCCACTAAAAATGCCGAACACAGACATTACTCTTGTCAGTTTACAGGTTGGCATGCTAAGGGAACCTATTCGCTAGGTCCTGCTCTTTTGTTTACATAGCTACTAGGGAACGGAGTGTATCCTACTAGAAGACAATACATATCTGTCTTCAGATAAGGGGAGGTTTCACAGTTGGCAGATTTCCACCAGTTTTACAAGGGTCAAAGAAGAACACTGCAAAACAGACTGTGTCCTGTGGACAAGGATCCCTCCATCGCTTATTTCAAAAATAGATACTCCAGGGATTGCATAGCATTAATAAGGAAGGTAATTTTGAAAGCATTGTTAATAGTTTTTTCTTACCAACACCAGCATTTTTTCACTCTCAAGAAAAGTGTGGGAACTAATGTTTACTGGGGTTTTGGTTAGCCCATCGAGAGATTCTGCTGAGCCCTCTTCGCAGACCAAGAGGAATAGAATAAAAGTGCATCACGAAAAGATGGTCATACTGTCATGATTTATCAAAGATGGAAACCTAATGAGAGGTCAAATACAATAAATGCTTGTCACTAATTTTACTGATCGTGGGCTAATGGCACATAGACTATAAGAATAAATACTTCTGACAGACAGAGATTAATCTTGGTCTTCTAATCAAACACATTCCCTAATGTCACAGAATATCGTTGTCAGAGAACAAATAGCAAATAATAAGGTAAGTATGTTACTCACCGGGGCTGAAAAGCACCAGGAACTTGAGGCAGACGTACTCTCTCTGGTCGAACTGCAGGGAGCGCAGCTTAGAAACCATATCTTGGGCATGGCTCAGGAGGCTGCTGAGAGTGGCCCCGGCCTGGGAGGCGATGACTTCATAGTCCACCTGAAGGATACGGGGGAGAAGCACCGCTCATCACCAGCAACACTTGATCTTGTCTATACTCCCAACACACACAAGTTAACTTGAATCTCTTACAAGCTGTGGGGACTCACCATGGCTAGCTATTTGTGCTGTACGGTTGGTTTCCTGACACAGCTGTAGAATGGCTGAACTGTTCCAGATTTCCAATTTTGTATTTGTGAGGTATTCGTTTATGTTGAAACTGTGGGGACTGAGATATTTAAGAATACGGACGAAGATCTCAACTCTCAAAGTGAGGTTTAATTGTGCGGCTGTTTTGAGTGAGAGCATGACAGCACAATAGAGACCTTATAAAGCACTGAAGGCTGCATCCTTGGCTAACCACACAATCTAAGCACAATGTTCCACCTCTGAATTCTAAGAAGTTCAACTTCTACTATTATGTGGCTCTCAGACTTCCTCTATATTCTTCTGGTGGTGCACAGTCGCTGCTAGGACTTCCCTTTGAAGATCCAAACCTAGACACATGGTTGGAGCTCATCTAAATATATTTCTCCTTTACACTGTACATTGACAGGGTGAAGAGATTTCAGTACACAGGGCAAACAGAATCAAACCAAATGAAACAGAAAAACAAACAAAATGCAGCAGAAGTAGCTTTATGACAGAGCCTGTTTCAGTCTTTGAGTTTGAAGAGCTGATAAGTCCTTTCCCCCGCACTGCAAGGCAACCTCTCTTCCTGAACTTGAGACATGCAGCCTTACTTACACAGCAGGGAAACGGAGGTGAGGGAGGCGCCGAATGGAAAACAGGATCAGATAAACAGAAGCTTTGTGCCTGGCCTTTTTCTGAGCCTGACGCTGTTGGGGGCGGTGAGGTGGTGCGTGTTGGGGGAACCACCATCCGCAGGCCTCACACGGGGGCCCCGCGGTCCGTGCGGCTACCCTTTCAGGTGCACTTAATATCTGCAGTAGCAGCAAATTTGTCTGGGAGGCAAGTCCTTAGCTGCCAATCACACTAAGCAGGCTGTATTAATTTTTTATATTTATTGACAATTCATTACCATAATTGACTGCGCCATGGTTTCTGGGAGATGGGAGATGGCTGCCTCCCAAGCAGAATAAAGGATCCCCCGAGCTGCATTTGCAATTAAAACAAGGTACATTGGAATTTGTTTATTGTGTAAATATGATGAGTAGATTTTTTTAGCCGTGCTGGAGGATTTGCGGCTGGAGATGCACACACAAGCCTTTTTTCTTCCTCCCTTGCCCTTTTTCAAAGTCGTAAAAAATTATGAGTCAGTTAAAGGCAGAATATACCCCCAACCCCAACTGCCCCTTCATGGTGTATATCAATTTACATAAAATCAACTGTGCATGAAATAACTTCAGCGAGAGAACAGGTTCAGGCATTATGTCTTTGTATTACCTGTCCGACCCTCAATAAAAAGCCCTCAGCCTATGCAATACCACCAGATGGTAATTCAGTTGTTCTTGATATATGCCTGAAACCACCTGTATGGTTAAACCATTTAAATGTTGGCTTAGTGTTCCTGTAATGACAGAAGATTAATGAAATCATTCATAAAAAATATTGACTAAGCTAGCTAATGACTTCATCAATCTTTGGAATTTTAGAACATGTAGAATTTCAAAGAAGTGAAACTTTAAGACCCATGATATGACTTTATGACACTGAAACACACAGAGAGAACATTAAAAAACGCACAAAGGCATATTGTCTTGGTAAAAAGTACTTAGACTGCTTGTATACGTTATACTGCTTAGAAGGGTAAACAACACATGGAAAGATATTCTTCCAATGAGTTCGAACAACTAACTAGCAACTTCACGTCATGTTCCTCTACACAGCTCAATTAACCCTTGAACATTTGAATAAGTGTTTCACAGTACTGAGATGGATCATGGAACCAATTTTATTCAAACAACATACTGTTTATGTCTATAGAGAATATGCACATTCCAACCTACTCTTCATGGGCTCTTTGGGGCATAAATGACATGTTTCTGTCTACAGAATACTGGAATATCACCATCTATTCCATCAGGCTTAAGAAGGATGTCAGGCCTAGAAGAATGGTGGACAACAGGAGATAATGAACACGTGGAAGTATGCATGTGAACCATTCCATAGTTGCTCCCTTTCTCTTTCTCTCATTACCAGGCCATGTTAAAGACATATTTACAAATGAAGTTGCTTTAACTGACCTTCATTGCCATTTGTACTAAAGTTTGCACTGCTGATTCACATTCACAAGCTGTAATCCATGCCTAGCAGTACATTTAATTCCTGGCTTGAGGGGGTCTGTTTTACAAGCGCTCATCTTACCCTCTGCTTCTCCTTATTTGTTTATCCAGGGGCCATGAATTCGTCAGAAGGAAAAAGTGATGGATTTACAGAATCAAACGCTCTTCCACTGCCCTAATTGGCACTGTCCTACTGTGGAGTTCCCTCCTATATTTTACATTATGCTCTGCTATGAAATCAATTTGTCTTTAACAGACCATCCCATGATTCAGGCCTCTTTTTTGCTTTTCCTCTGCATTTATCAGCCAGTGTTCCATTTATTTCCAGTACACAGAAAACTAGAGATTTTCATCAGACTATTAATGTGTGTGTGTATTAATTATTCAGCATTCTGCTAAAATATATTGAATGTAGCATGGTAAACAAATTGACGGAGGAATTAAAAGTCCATCTTGAACTGAATCGGCTTAAGGCATGAAATCTAAAAATTATGAGGGCCTGTGAGTTCTCGATGTAAATCTTTTTTTATGGCCATGACTGCCCTTTGCCTACAAAATTCACTGCATTATTAATTGTTGTGTACTATTGATTAAAAATGCATAATGAGCTATCACAGCAAATGATCTTACATGTATGGAAAAGAAATTCTACAGGACCAATGGCAATGTAGGGACTTTAGTTATTGTAAAAAGGGGCCAATTCCAAAATGTGAATGCGAGCTGTGGATTCCCAGTTATAGATGAGAAAAAAGACTGCATTGTGACATACCTGTTGACCAGTAACAAGGAGGAGAGAGCCTTCTTTTCCGTGGACCACTTGACGAAAAATGTGATCTAGGATTAACAGTTCACTCCAACAGTTCTGCAGTAGCTTCATTTGGTCATCCACCTGTCAAAAAAGTACGCCATAAGTTGTGCATTTTCTTCTTTCAAGCAGAGAGCTTATTTGAAATGCTTAATTTTTTTTTTAAGTATGAATTTATGTGTGGGGGGGGCGCGGTGGTGCGGTGGGTCTAGGGTTCGAGTCCTGCTTGGGGTGCCTTGCAATGGACTGGCGTCCCGTCCAGGGTGCGTCCCCTCCCGCTCCAGCCTTGCGACCTGTGTTGCTGAGCTAGGCTCCGGTTCGCCGTGACCCCGCTTGAGACAAGCTGTTTCCGACTGTGTGTGTGTGTGAATTCATGCCCCATTTCATTTAAATTTAAAATAAGTTGCCTTCATGCTCACATTGGTGGTTTTATACTTAGTTGCATAAGACATGCAGAATTCAGTTGTTCAGCTGTTTAATTAGTAAACAACTATGTTTTACACCAATTAAGCCGTAGTCTCAAAGAGTCCCCATGTTAAAACCAACAGGATGGAAAAGCTCAGCAAGTGAGCTTTTGGCTTTGAATGGCTTTTTTGGTTACTTTAACAGTACAACTAAATGACACAGAAAGGAGGAAGACAGATTGTTTAAAGAAATTGCAATTGCACACCATTAAAATCAAAAAAATGTAATTTGGCAAACTTTGGCTTTGGCTTCTTAGCTTTTTGTGCTCACCAGGAAATAAAGCTACACAACTTTCTCTGGCAGCTCCCCACCACTGGAAATGATGACCTGTCCAAACACTTGCAACAACATGACATCGATCCAGCTGATCATGGCCCAGAGGTTTCCCACACAAGTCTTGGCAAACATCCAACCACACATCAGCCCATCATTTCTCACACTGGTCTCCGATGTGTCTTTCAGTCATGTGACCACGTGGAATGGTATGGCGGTAAACTAACAGTTATGACTGAGAGTATCTCTTATAAACCAGGAGTCCCTGGGACTGACTTTGGTCGAGAGCGAAAGGCACGAAACAACACAGCCATTGTGTCCTCCACCGTGCTTCCCACAGTGGGCTGTGTTAATGATTATACACTGCAGCCACACACAGATAGGATGACAGGGAATCACTGAACAGCGAGGGAAAGAAAGGCTTTCGGCCGCCTCGTCCATTGCCACTGGGAACTTGTGTGCAGAGAACCGAAACAGACATGGGATCTCTTGTGTTTTGAGCCAAACTGTGTGTCCCACTGAAAGAAATCATATGCCGAGTGTGTCTGAGGCTCGGTACTATCACTTATCATGTACCACTGACCAAAAATGATAAACCTAGATTTATTTGCAACAGTATAATTTTTCATAACTGTCCACTCCGATGTGTGGAACTGGAAATTGAAAAGGTTATTTACAGCCTCGTGCACTGGTGACAATAGCTTTTGTCTGTGAACTTATATTGCTATGCATTACAAAAATACAATAATGACATTTTACTTTACATCCGAAATGGGATTTAAGATTGATAGTCGTCATCCTTATACATAAGCTAGTATTATCAACAGATGGTAATGGTGACATTTTGTCTTTTTGGTGCTTAAGTTCCTGGAAAAGCTACTTTTAGTTAAAGAATCAGTTGAGTCTGTGATAAACCCCAAAACCGTAGGAAAATTTGAATTTTTAGCTGTTAGAGAGTGGCAAGCTGTGTGTAGTTCTACATGGAGCAGATACAGAATTTGTGTGAATGTTAAAAACATAGGTGAGGGTGTGAGAAAATTACACACCGTGGGAAGTACAAGAACCTTAATGCATGTGTGACTGCCATAAATGGGATAAACTGGAGGTTACCATGTTAAACTGTGGTATCCAAAATTAAGATGGGCAGTTAAGCCGCAGGGAGCAGCAGAAATGGATTTCTGTGCTTTTGGTCACATTTGAAAGTTTATAATAGTTACATGTATCATAAATATGTTTCTCCAGCAATTTGAAGACATTATGAAACACATTTTTGTGAAAAAACCAAATCAAAGCGCAAACATATCATGAAAAAGACTGCATTGCTTACAAGAAGTTTTTTTATAGACGGGTGCAAGTCGCAGGTATACCATAAGACAGTATTTTGCTTTCACCGATGGATATTGAAAGCATTGTTCCTCTCTGAAGTACTTCCTAATGAGGTACACAGTTGGATTTGTTTGCAATATGTAACCCCATTTTTGACATTTCTTGATGAATTAATGGGACTCTCTGTTTTCTAATGAACTGAAAGAAAAGACTATTTAACCTCAAAACATTTTTAACTTTGGAATTAAAATTAAAAAATTGTTACTAACACACGCTGCCCTGATGGAAACAGACCTTAATGCCAATTGATTAACTATTTGAATCACTGGAATGCAATCAATAATCAAGGATTCTGAAAAATCAACAATTATTTATTTCTCTTTGGCTATACTCTAAGTAGTAGCATATATATAGACATATTGTTTTCTGCAAAAAAATAAAATTAATGTTGTTTAATAATAAATCAGGTTTTGCTTACATCTTATTCCCCCACTCCATAATTCAAGAGATATCCTACGTGGCTTAGTTATTCACAGCATACTAAGCCAGAGAAAATTTCTAAGGGAAGAAATGAAATGAACAACAAGAAGTGTGAGCCTCATTTCGCTGGACACACAAATACGTCTGAGTTAGACTCACCCATTAGCCCATCACCGGGCACAACACAGCCGCACTGAATACATGAAGGAAGAGGATGTTATTCACACATCTCCCTGGAGTGGAAAGAGTGTACATGTGTGCCTGCAATGTGCGTGCAACCCACATCCTTGACTGTTCTTTTGCATGTTCCCACTGCCCAAACACTAAGTCGTACTGGAGGCCTTTAAATACACACTGAAATGCCAGGGCGGATCAGGAAGCACGGCGCTCAGGGGGTGTGTTGCGGATAAACAGCTACAAAACCCACATTATGAATCGCTGGTGGGTAATGAGAGGCTTACAGTATGTATGCCTGGTTTCCACCATGGTGGCATAGGAGAAGCATTGATAAATTTAGGGGCAGAAATATGAGAACAAAAAATGAAGGACAGATGAAAAAATGCTGAAGGTGACAAGTATAAAGGACCTGTTGCTTACACACTAATGCTTATGTTTCCACTCTGGAGTAAATCCATATTTTCCCATTTCTGAAAACAGTACAAAAACATTATGCCCCTTTATTGCGGGAGTGTGACTATTTTACATTTTGAACGCTGCAGGTCAGGGACTGAACTGATATGAATCTTGGGGGCAGAACTGAGCCGAGCACTAAATATTTGCCCTTATAATTTTTATCTCCTCCTAATGAAAATAAATAGTGCATGAGCAAGACTTGGCATTCTGGGGGAAGTTTTACATGCACCAAGCGCGAACTGCATCAGCATGCACAAAATCACCCCATCTCTTAATTATGATCAATTTTTAAAATATAAACATTAGTGCGAAGTAACAAGCACTAGACAGAAAGCTCTAACCTTAGTTGATTGTTATAAACTAGCAGAGCCCTGCAAATAAATTATTTAGCAAGCTTTCAGCTGAGGTTGGAGCCACGGCAGTCTCTTTTCCCTTGATGAGATAAAACCAAAAGATGTTTGGTTGACCCACTGGGAGGATTTAGAGGGCCTCATAATTCATGGCACAGATATACGCTTGGCCAGCTAGTGGATGCAGGCGTGAGGCTAGATGGCTGTAGCAGGGAATGAGAATCCATGAGGACCTCCTTGGTGGAAGTGTCTGATTGGCTCCGCAGGGTCATCGGGCGTTCACCTGATGCCGTGTGTCCGGGTCGGCAGGCGGCGCAAAAGGGCCGGTGATCGATAACGCTGAAACATGGAGACTGATCAGAGATCAGTTACCCCGATGAGCCTGTTAGCAGTCTCATGGGCATGGCCCTGAAATTTACAACGGATTCAACGGCACAGCAAGGTCATACTGGCCGGAGTGGAAACAAAAGTTTAAGCTGAAATTCCCCGAGCACCTTCTCTGGCCATTTCCTCTCCAGCCTGTATCTCCTTGGGTCTGCCTGTACTACACATTTAAATAGTCTCTGACTACTAAAGATGCTACCATTCAAATGACTGTTCCCCTAAGCAAATAAAAGCCTTGGCAATGTCAGGTGACTCCTGACTGAAGGACTGTGGATGGCTGAATGTAAGTTCAAAACTTTGCAATACACCTTCAGAAACATCATTGGATATAGAGTTCTTACACTCTTTCAATATAGTTTTACACTTGCTCTCGAGTGAAATAAAACCAAGAATTTTCTGATCTGTAAATAGAGACTTCTATTACAAACAAGGTGATTTCATATTAAGAATCAAAATCTCTTCAAATAGTTTAAAGTCATAAAATTATTAGGTAAACACTGTGTGAACCAAACAAGCTTTGTGTTGAGTTTTACTGTACTTAATATGCACTTAATACACTCTCGGAGGCCAAAAGAAGATTTTCCGGCTTAAAGCTAAGAAGATATCAACTAATTATCCCAAACAGAGCAGACTAATCAATTATTCAGATGAATATTAGACTCCCAATCTACATGCAGGCAGGGGAGGAACATTTCCCTGAAGTATGGCAAGGCAGAAGCACAATGGGAAAATAATTTCTTCCAATTTAAAATGCGTCTTTGGCAGAGACCAAAATTATCGATCTAAATACTGTAAAATGCTACTGACTGTCTAACTGGACAGTCTTATCCGAAACATTTTTTTTTTGTTTTTTTGGGCTTTATTCTTTAAATAGGCCACCTAGGACCTGCTCTATTTTTGTTTTCACAAAGTATAGCACAAATGTACAGTCTAGGGTAAGAGTATAAACAAGTAAATAGTTCCTAAATAATGGTGAATTAGATCCCTTGTCATATATTATGAAAAAAAAAAACCATTATCCCAGTTTCCAAACAGGAGTTCTGTGACCATGGGTGAGAAAGAATTAAGAACCGATAATCAGTTCAGCTGCCATTAAGATCGTTCAATGGAATTTCAAGTGATAAATCTATCCTGTGTAAAGTGCAAGAAAAGCTCTAACTAGGCAGTCAGAAACTGATCTTCTGACCACAACGAATTTCCATGGGAAGTTTGCATGGCTTTTTTTTAGAAATAATAATATCAAATAAACCATCGGTGTGTGTCACTTGTTTTCATGAAAGAAATGTGTAATTGTGCAAATTTGAGCATACTTACGCCTATTTGTAATGGACACATTTAAATATAATAACCAAATGTGGCTAAAAATAATTTCCTTGTAAGCTTACCCTGTGCGCTGCCTGTTTCCCTGGATCCATGGGTTACCTATTGTCTTTTGACTCTTTCAGCAAACCGCCAAAATAGACAGCTGTAAATAGGAGGCAAAAATAGCGGGAGCTGACAACTGCTGACAACGAATGATGAACTACCTTGGCACTGAGGGTACCTCAGGCTGGAGGAAAAAACGTAATACTGTTAATTAATGGCTGGCAACAAGGATGGAATTACAAAGGTCTCTACTGCTGAATGACAACAAAGATAAAATTGGGATGAACGGAGGAAACTGGCTTAAGTTTCATATTTCATTTTAGGGGGTTTGGGAATATTTTATGCAATAATATTAAAAATCCTTTTTATTTTTATTGCTACAGTAGTGGTATTTTCTTTATTCTATGACCCTGACAGGCACCACTATAATTTTTATACATTTACCTGCACTTGTACATGAACTGGAAAAAGTGACTGAAGCTATTACACTTATATTTAACAACTTTTATTTCTCTTATTTTAAGCTCTTATTTTATTCTATTGACATTACGATGAACAAGACTGATCATAGCCTTCTAGGGAAACAAATCCATAATCTTACTTGTGACTATGTGTCTGAAAGAGACATATTAAATTAATTGAATTATTGCGTGATAGGAATGCTAAAATATTTGTAGAAGATGGGTATAAAAAATTTTCTGCGAAGGCTGTAAAGGGCCTTTTGGGGTACTATGACAAGCTCGATCAATTAGTTCTCAGAAGCTTGTAAATTAACTACAGCCTTTTATCCTCCATCAAAGTGGAGGAACAGGCCCTCCTGCCCACTGCTGCAGCTCCTTCATGTGTGTCCGTAGGGTTTTGGACCCTAAATCTTTCCTTTTAACAAGTGCACTTGTTTCCTTCCTCCAGCTGCCGGAATCTCTAGAGAACTGGACAGGGCTCTCCTTGCCCGGCTCCATGGCAGAGCTGAACTTAAGGCTGGGAGCACTGGGAGAAGCCAGACAGGAAGTAGTTTCATTCATCCATCAAACAGACTCAACTGGTGGTGCAAAAGTTTGCTTTGGGCTGATTTTAAGCAAAAATTTGATTAGTTTTTGACTGAGACCTGCAAAACCAGCTAAGGCGACACCTGATCCAGTACTACTTAAATGCTGTAATTAAAAGTTGATGCAGAGGAAAACTGAGTACACCTTATAACCTTGTTTACGCAATCGAATAAAGTGCCTTACACTTTAATGCTACTTCTGAGGTTGACACAAACTGAACAGCTTTTGTTCAAACAAAAATGAAGGAAGAACTCATTTGTTCTGTGAAGCCCATTTTGAAGATTCTGGTTAGCATATCCTATAAACAAATGGTGACTCTCCGAGCCAATGGAGTACTGTACGGTATACACACCTCAATCATACATTAAAATGAAGCATAAAATGAAGTACAGTAAAGAGTGGCTTTATGACCATCAAAAAAAAGAAATCTGTGAAACAGGAATGTAACCCAGGCACGAGGTCAAATGACAGAGACGTTTTTAACAGAGAGCTCAACCCAAAGTATCAGGCACAGGAGCAAGCCTTATGATAACAGACTCGCCATCTCCAACTGCAGATCCCGTGGACAGAGGCTATCGTGTGTCAGTGGACAAATGCAGGCACGAGAATGCTCCTCCTCAAAAGAAATAATATATCTTTGGAAGCCTACGCCTGCACCGAGCCCGACGCCCATTCATCAAGCCTGAGCGGTTGGCCGACCCTCTGCAGGCCTATTAACCTTCCACCTGTTTCCCTTCGTCCTTCATGGCGCACCCGTGTCCTTGGTGCTGCTCTTCTCCCGTGTTCATCTTCCCCTGCGAGCAGTAACGTAAAGCAAGTGGGGGCGGGGGGTTAGTGCGAATAATTCAAAAAGCAATGGAGCAGCGACGGCGTGACCGACTCCAGTACACTCGCAGTTTGTCACAAGTGTGCCCAGCATTCTTGATAACAGTGAAGAGGCACTGTATTATATATAGTCTGTGAGATCACAAACTATACCTAAACCACATCATGTGCTTTTTCTTTCACAAGGTTAGCATTATGGCTTAAGTTTAAAATTGGCTGCCTGGGCATTGAAAGCTGTGAAAGCAACCTCAATACCGTTACACTTCGTTTAGGACCAATTAGGATATTCCAGTAAGTTTTCCATAAATATCCGCACGCGCGAGAAATTTCATAGGTGGACAGACGTTCTGTTATGGTCAGAAAAAGGAAAAGGCATAATTAATGATAACTGACATAAATCAAATCAATTAAATAAAATCCAGTAATTTTGATTTAAAAGAGATTTGAACACAAGAGAAAATTGTTGATTTTGAATTTGTTTGGCTGACTTCTACAAAAGTCCGCAGACTGTCCCGTGGCTGTTATTTCAATAAGCCTTGAGCTCGCTGCTGGATGCAGACTAAGGAAAGGTCCCCCCACACAGCCGTCCGTCTTTAATAGCTTGCCTGCTATTGTCATTGTCCACAATGTTTTCCTTACTCAAAGTCGTCCCCAGGCAGCTGTGAACAGATTGAAATAAACACTGGGCGTGTATGTCAAAAAGTACTGTGCGATTCGCACCACTGACTTTTATCAGGTACCAGAACTAAATATAAAGACAGGCATGGCAGTGTAAAAAATACACTAGCAAAAAACAGCCATATTTCAGCTTTCCTTTGTTGTGACCAGTTGTTTGATTAATCAAAAACTGGCTCCCAAAACACAATATAAAAGCTCTGAAGCACAATATGAAATATATATTTAGTACAGGTCTCACTGTTGTCTATTGTGTGCAACATCTGAGGAAAAGTGTGCCGTGTGAGTCCTATCTAGTAAACAATGGGGGAACTCCACAGTGCAGAGGTGTGATTCATCTCTTGGGCAACTCTCACTCCCTCAACCCACACACAATCAGTGAAGAGGTGGGAGGAGGAGGACGGTGAGCCTCTGCGGTGACAGCAGCCCACATTGTGTTGCGTACATCTGTTTCCCGCTCCGGGTCGAGTGGGACACTCTGGACAAGGGGGTAACCGTGGACCTCGTGGCCTGTCCTATGATCTCTCAACACGTCAACAATAAAGCAGAAGTCAAAAAAGTCTGTAATAGAGAATACTGGCAATTCAATGTGCAGGTCAGGTGGGTCTCAAAATCAGCTAAGTGACAGCAGAATAACACATATCTGTTAGAATAAAGGACACCCCATACTACTACAAATTAAGATGCAGCCTAGTGAAAGGGGAGCATTTGAAATAATTCAATGAAAAACAAGTTTTAAGTTTACAAATGTGATGAAACTAAGGAAGGGTAGGCAGCCGCTGCTGTTTGTGCTACCACAGGTTTCTTTTTTCCCCCAATTCCTTGGCCAGTGAGCTTTTTGCTTTCCTCTCCTCAGTTGCCAAATTGTTCATTTCAGATCAGCACCCCAACAAACTCCTAGACTTCTTTTCATTGCCATTTGTGTCAACAGCATGTGCTCTTCTTTTAGCCTTCTGGCACTTTGTTAATAAGAGTACTGTATATAAATAAACTGAACTGAACAGAAGATAAAATATATAATATTAAGCAATAATAGTACCATGTTAAAAATACAGTTCACATAATTATAAGAAGTAAGTTTTAAGGTATGAGATTTTGTTTTACCCAAAATCTGTGCGCATTGAAAATAACTTGCAGTATTCCAAAATGACAAATTTCTACAAACAACTTACCAGCATTTGACACATGTGAACACTATATGGCATGAAGGAAGTCGGAGCTCAAGTACGGCACCCAGTTCATCTCAACCTTCATACACTTTAAACGTGGCTTTGAGTTCAAGAAAGTCCTTTTGTTCTTTCAGAGCTATTAATAACAAAGCATTAAGAGGTATTTTTAACTGCTTACGGTAACTGTTCACAATATGACAATTTATTTACTTAAATTTCCTGTGTTTATATTGCATTGCGCTTATGTCTTTAGTTGCGGACCATGTGCTGCCTCCAGATACCCATCTACAGGCAAATAAAACGCAATACTGTTTTCATTCTGTACCATGTATCCTTAGAAACAAAACATCACAGTTGCGCATGGATATGACTCCAACAGCTTTGTTTGTGTTTCTTGTTTGACAGGAAACAGTCATTCGTCACAAACGTCACCAGATTTAAGGAGTTGTGCTATGTTGTGCTTAATTGCCTTTGGAGAACATGTATGTGTGTTATTACTGTGATACCAGTACTACTGGTCAAAGACTAAAGGGGCAGCGCGTAGCTTAATGGGTAGAACTTCTGCCTGTGGGGTCAAAGATCATAGCTTCAGATACTACTTCCAGCTGCAGGACTCTTGAGCAAGGTACTAACCCTGAATTGCTCCAATAAAAAATTACCTGGCTATGTACATGGGCAAACAATTGTAGGTGGTTTAACACGGGAATTATAAGAGAGACTGGAGAAAAGTGTCACCAGAATTAATACATGTAAGACAATATAAATACTGTAGATGCAATATACATAAATAAAAACAAAGGACCTCCCACTTCAGAAAAACTCAGTAGAATACATGCTAGGTTTGAACATGTCAAGAGAAATGATATGTTACAGAACCAAAACGTGAAAGAGATACCAACAACCTGATTTCTTTCTGTGAATCCCACAGTGGCAAAAGAATAGCACAGAAGAACATGTATAAACAGAATAACATAAAATTAAAGCACATTAGGTGAAATGTTTGTAGTGCAGAAGAAACGCAAGAGTGTGAGGCCAAAGAAATCACTGCATGGGGAGGCCAGGAAATAAATTAAACATAGGTGTAAGCATGCCCATGAACCTATAATTCATTAAGGTGTGGTGTATTATTGATACAACTGCCTAAAACCCTTATTGGGGGAATCCACTGGGGCTGTATTGTGTAGTTTGTGATTCTAAACATCTAAAGAAGTTTTAACTGAAGGTCTGAACAGCGATGAAAGAGCCTGGAAGGTAAGGATGATACCACAGCAGCCTAAACTCTGAAGTTTCTTCTCATTATGCCAGGGGATAGAGGTATTTGTACAGAAGTTGAGTTGTATTCAGTCTGCATATTCAGGTCAAACCAAAACACACAAAGAACACCTTGCACATAGGCACAGCAGGTCCCGCCTTACAAAACTGTCCTACCACTGAAGTGATAAGTCTGAAAGCAAGCATCTAATACATGGTCCTAACAGTTCTCCTGGATTCTTCAACCAGATTAACTCCCTTCCCTCCTAGCAACAGTGGTTAGACTCAGGAGGCAACATCACCCCAAAAAAATTTTATATACTGCTACTCAGTGGCAGCCACAGGTTCAGTATAACTACACCTCTCCATTCTAAACCTCATCTCACAAAACATGGAGTGAGATTATGTAGGATCTTCTCCCATAACCATCACTAAGCTTGCAGCTTAGTAAGAGACACACAGATACCTACTAATTAGAAGTGGAACCTGAGGCCCTCACAAGCTGCTAGTTCTAAGGGATCTTTTTCTGAGAGCTGAGCGGTTGTGAATGACTTAGAGGCAATCCAAAACAAATGCACCACCAATTATGTCTGATGTAAATCCAGATCTGAGAACTGTGTCTTCTCCACCTTGAGACAAATGCTTTGTTTCTCCACAAAGGCTCAGATGACTTAACAAAACAACAGAATGGGTTTACAAATTTGCAGCTACAATAAATCAATCATATTTATTTAGTTTGAAAGCAGAATGCTAGATTGAGCGGACAGACTATAGTATGTAACATGAGAAAACTATTACTGCAGCTCTAATTAGGAAATTTTGATGAAATACAGAAGCAAATCAATGCCTAACAAAGATCAGTAACAAACTTGCGAGACTAAGGAAAGCACTCTATACCAGAAGAAGTAGTATGTATTGTACATTAATAACGTTTGCAATCCAAATTTGGTCAGTGTCAGGACCATGATGCAAATACGAATAAAGCAAACTAAGTGTACTTTAAAGTAGAGTAAAAAATCGGCTGAAAACACACACACACTTTAGGACATATGTTCAATTCAGTGCTGCAGAATGCTTTCACTTGTTCTTATTTTGCACTTCCAGCACAACAAAACAACTCTATAAAAACCCTACATTTTTTTAGTGTTGAGTGCGTAATGAATGCAGAGGGTGGACAACTAACTCAACCCATTTCAAACAGGCTGACTGGTTCCGTATCTATGGCTCATGAGCTGTCTTTTATAATAGATACATTTTTTTTTCCTTCCCTTGAAAACTTGAATTTTCCTTTAGTTTGAAAAGCCTGCCCCTGGCTGCTGCTGTGCATCTTTCGAGGGTTAAGCAAAAGTTGCGGGCCATTTCTAATCACTGTTCGGACACGGGTACTGCAGCAAGAGAAGAAACCTTTTCGACTCCCACATAGACCGGATTACTTGCGGAGAAGCGGCAGTGCTTTCAGACACCTCCTGAGAAATGATTGCAGTAAGATGGCTGAGACAGAGAACTGCCTTCCAGCACAATGTGTAGGTTTAACATATACGCAAATATTTTACATAATTTAGATAGCCTAGCTACAGTATATCGCACTGAAACGCCCCCTCCTTGAACACTGCTACTGAGCACTTGAGAACAAAACTTGTGTGTCAAGAGTGGAGAGATACATGTCCTAATTAAAAGATTAAAAACTTTAAGAAAATATTAAAAATGCAATGACCCAAATACTTTATTTCTGTAACAATATCATAAACATGCGTGCGCATAAGTAATTCATCCTGAGACGATACTATGAAAATTGATAGGCATGGATATTATGAAAAATTAATGGTACTGATTATGGACCACCAATTATTGTTTGTGAAATGGCACACGTTTCGGTGATTTAATTTTTCAGAAACACATACCTTGAGCTCCCTGAAGAATATGCTGCTCCTCGCCCACTCGACGATGGAAAAGAGCGTCTGGTCGGCCATCTTACACATGAGGCCAAAGGTGTTGAGCCTCTCGTGGCGGCCTCGGCTGGCCTGCTCCTGCTGCAGATGGGCCAGAATCTTGGCCTGCACCTGAGGCCCATCAGGTTCACACCGCAGCAGCTCCACGATGAGGTGGGGGAAGCCGGGTGGAGAGGCGCTCTGGTAGGGGTCCACGTAGGGGTAGCCGGCCAGCGACTCGGGTGAGCTGCCGTAGGGGTCTGGGTATTCGGACTTGATGGCGCGGCTCTGGAAGTGGCCGTAGGTGCTGTAACCGGGTGGCCCCCCGTGTGGGGGCATAGCCATGCTGACGGGCGAGGTAACGAACGGACTTCGGTCGTAGTCTGCAGGGGGCAGGGCAGCGTGGCTGAGAGGCAGGCCCTTGGACGTGGAGTGGAGGTTCTGGATGGCTGAGGATATTGTCAGGTCCCTGGGCCCTGTCTGCATCGCCTGGCTCATGGCTTCCATTTTGAGCCCATTGGCCCGGATAAGAGCTTTTTTCTGCTGCTTCAGTGCCCGGTCACGCTTGTACATCGGGCCAAACTTGTTGCGTCCTCCTCGCATGCGGTCCGCCCGTACCGCTGGCAGAAAGCGCAGAAGAATACATATGCTCAAAAATATGCACTCTTCACTCAGTAATATTCACTTCATTTGTTTCTTTCTACAGCCAATTGACTGGGAATATCACAGAGCCAAACAAAGTTGATATAATGCTTAAGAAAAGTATTTTATATTAAAGTTATAACATTTCAGATTAGTTTCAGAAGGTTACTGGCCAGTTATGATTGTGCTCAACTGTAAGTAATGCATCTATGAACTTCTACTCTACTCTAAAGAGGACACTGTCTGAAGCAAAGCAAATAAATTAATGTGAAGTTGACATAGTGCATTTTACTGTGAACAAGTGCAATGAATACCCATTACTTTCTGCGATCACTTATGCGCTTGCCACGGCACACAAACTTGTTCTCTTTCAAAGTAAAGAAAGTGAACCTGAGGCACTCCTCTGTAGCAGAGCGTTGAAGGGTCTCCATGGTTATGGCGTTAAAGAAAATTCTGGAATGATTTCCTGACTGACTTCCCAAATAAACAGTTTCTTTTTTTCCCAAATCTGATTTTATAACATGGCATTTTAGATGGTTACATTGAAACTGAAGTCATTTTGAGAATAATATCTACATAACTTAGACAATGTCACTTTTGAAGTTTGAGACTATGATATAAATTTAAAACTTGAAACTGTCTAAAAATGAACAAAATTGACCGGATTGGCCAAACACGTTTACCACAAAACAAAACAAAATCAAACACACCAAGTGGTTCAAATGAAATGAAAACAAAAAAGGGCAATAAGGAATACGGAGCGAGTTCTCTCTGAGTTACAGCTGTGCCTTCACAAGCCCAAATCTTGATGGCCCATGTTAATTATTTCTGCCTAATTATTTTTCTTTCATGCTGACGGCGCTGCAGATTCCCAGGCTTGGTGGGCACGGGCATGCAGCGGCGCCTCCCTGGTGGGAACAAGATCGTCCGCACTCGACCCGAGCAATTACAGTAAAGCCTCGAAAGTCCCCAAAACGAGTGAGTTTGAATCCATCTTTAGAGGTGGAGATGCTGGCCTTTTGTCGCAGTTGCGTCCGATGCCGCCACGGAGATCTGAGGCACCCGGGATGGAGGCTTGACCGGTACTCGGGCGCACTGCTGCAAAGGCCTTCAGCGCTCAAATATGCGGAGACATCCTAGCTGTCTGCCAGCGGTCAAGTTCGAAGCCGTTTTATCTCAGAGATTAGGGTGGCGTTAAAAATTTATCACAAAACCCTGTGTATCCATTAAACATTATTGTAAGGACTTTAACTATTAATGATTTCGACCAACAAGGTAATTAATGAGGAGAAAACTAATAGTTATCCCTTTTGGGAAAACACAATTAGTTCTGACCCAGCAAGTCGGAGCATGAATACATGTTTTGGTTATTTTTCTGTGTCTAATTAAACAAGGATATTTACATGCCCACCATGTAGTTTTTCTGCAGCTGGGAATTAAAAATTCATCTTGCATTTCAAATCTGTTTTCACCTTGTTTTCCTGTATCAGTTTTGTGTTGTAGAAGTGACCATAGAGTAAGCCTTGCAAGTAACCCACTGCAGCCTTAGATTGATTTATTTGGTCAAAAGACCAATCTCTTTATCAGTCTATTAAGCCGTATAAAGAGCATCCAATAATTCCTTCAGAAACATTCATTTCTAGGGTGGTTTGGAAGGAATGGACAAGCAACGTACCAACACCCTCATTGTATAAATTTTAATATTTACGTTGGACTCGAGTTAAGGGTTCCAGATTGTACCAGCTGAAGTAAATCTACGGAAAAAATTAGAAAAGTTTTATGTCCTTGAGCCTGACAAAAAAGTAAATAATTTGAAGTCAACGGTAGCACAATTGAATTCTAATCAATTGTATTAAATTGCTTCTTTTGAATGCTCAGAAAAAGAAATCATAAAAAATATAATAACTAATTTCTAATATCATTAGTTGATTCTGTAATCATGGCAAGGACAATTACTTCGATTTAATAAATATGTACAACATCGATCTTCGCAGTGCTTAAGAAAGTTTTAATTCATCTTCAGAATAAAAAAAAACTATGCATAGTGCAACAACAACAGTGAGAGTTCAACGAAACCAAGTTCAACATAATAAGGTCAGGCATTAGGGAGGGCACCAAAATTCAAGGAAGAAAATACATATGCACCACACACACACACACACGTTTGCTGAATTACATTACTATTAGATGTCTGTACATCGGCATCTATTTTAAAAAACATCTCCATGTGTTGTCTGTATTCATTAAATAGAACAGGAAATTTGTGTCTTCAGCCTTCTTTGATTTGTCTGGAAATTGATTATTAATATGTTCTTCGTTATCTGGAGTATTGGCTAATGCACAGGATGATTGCACCTTACATTATGGCTTCAAAAATATTACTGAGGACTGACTTTTCTCTATATATTCCAGAACCTCTTGCTCATTTTTCTTGACTTCACTTCAAATATTGGGATTTGAAACATGCATTCAGGATTACATAAATATATGCATGTGTTTATTATGAGGCCCTCTCAAAGAATTTGTGCAAGGTTTTTCCACCCACACGCTATGGACTGCGTCAACTCCGAAATAATTCACATGCCTGGGTCTCGAGGAGAAACCACCACGGGGACTCGGCTATCCTGCTGCTAACATAAGAAAATAAATCAAAAGAAAAATAAGCCATAAAGCCATGGAGGAGGAAATTCCGCCCTGCAGCAATTTACAATTAACAGTAATATATTAGATTATTACTTCACTATTTCTTTGGGGTGAAAGAAAAAAAATACTTCAAAAAGCATGGATAAAAAGCAATACAAATCATGTAGGAAAAGTACGAGATCCTTTCCAAAGTGCCAGTAATGAAAATACAATTTAAACAGTGTAATCTATGAAAGCAAATATTTCTGCAATATATAAATGCAGCTTTCTGCAACAAAGAGATAAGTCTCATTTGAATAGGGGACACTTAAACTTCACTGAAATATGTAACCAGGTTAGTTTAGATTTAATTTTACCACTTTTCACCGTAGACAAAACAACTTTCAAGGGGGTATGTAACTGCTCTTTAGCGTTTATGAATGCACAAAGGTGCTTCCTAATTCTCATCAGTTATTACCCACGTGGCCTTTTTACACGAATCCTGTTCATCAGTCTGTAGCCATATTTATTCATCTTCATTTGTGCCTCAGAAAACTACTTAACTTCCCTAAGCCGTTGGTACAGCTAGCAGAGGACTGAAGGGTTGTAATGTGAAACTTGTCATTACGAATTCAACCTCTGAAGAAAAGACACATCTCTACAGTGTAGAGGAGGCAACAAACGGAGAGGAAGATAGAGAACTGCACCCCTAGACGAAATCCACCCTCCTGCCCATGGCTCCATGTACACCAGCAGCCTTACCTTCCAGCTTCATGCCCACAGTGAGACACTTCTGGAAGCGACAGTAAGGGCAGCGCTTCCGCTGTGTTTTGTCGATCTGACAGTTCTGATTTTCTATACATGTGTATCTCTTGTTGTTCTGTACAGTGCGCTTGAAGAAGCCCTGCGGGAAGAAGAAGCGCGGATGTAAAATACCCAGAACCTGTAACCTTCTAACACTGCGTGTGCACCTAGACACACAACACATATGCACACAGGTACATAGAAACACGCAATGTAATACACAATTTTCTCTGAATTTTTGATTGTTTGACATGAGATGGAATACACTCTTCATGTTATATTTTACCGCACAAGGACAGTATATCGACAGCTAAACCTAAATACATAAATGCATACAGTAAATTTTTCAGAACCCTGGGAGCTGCCACATGCATGTTCAAACAGACAGAGCCATACAAGGGCCACTTAATATAAACGTTCAGGTAAAGCACAAGAGAACGAGAATCTAGGAATAAGCCTCGGGTGCTGTTTTGATACAAAATATAAAGACCGATCTACGTAACAACTCCGGAAAAAAAAGTGTTTGAGCAGATATGTGTGTAAAACTTCAGCGGTGTTTCAAATCGGAACATACGGCGCAGAATTAACCTTGAATTTTACTGACTAAATCACTTTAGAAAAACATGCTATCATCTCAGCCTAGTTTATGCAGATATGAAATGATGAGATGAAATTCCCAAGAGAGCACCTCCTATTCTAATTTCAATAAACAAAATAGCTGTCTGGCAGATGTTGCAGAAGTGGAATATTTGAAAAATTAGGATTTAAAAACAACTCACAGCAATCAACTTAACAGAAAATCAGACATATCTAAACAAATGAAAAACCAATGCAAAATTGTACATTTTGATTGTATTTCACCATAAAAAAAATAGTTGCCAGCTACCTATGCATTCACAATGCAATTATTTCAACACTGCATTTAAATGGAAAACTACTGTTTAGTAACAAATATCCAGGCACCTAACATAAAAAATGAAGACAAAAATGTTGAGGCATACTTAAATTACTGAAAAGACAAAGAAAGGGGAAAAAGGAAATGTAGCAGAAACTCTAGTATACTGTTCAAGTATATCAGGAAGTGTAATTCTTGGATAATCCCAGTAAAACAACGGGACTGACATGGGAAAGTGGCATCTGGTGAAAAAACGCCGTCAGTAGGAGTGCAAACCATGGTACTAGATGTACCCATTACAAACATCTTGATCCGAGAGAAGCAATTAAATATGTGTGACTGGAAGGGACGTAAATCGCCGGAGTCCAAGACCTGCTTCGCATGCAAACTGTTCTTGATATAAGTACTCCTTCAATGCAAACTCTCTAATGTGCATTTTCATTCCATCAGTACAGCAATCTAGGAAATGGTCAGTGTACTCTTTTTAAGAAACTCACTTTTCACTGTTTCCTTTCAAACCATGCACTGTAATATAATTTGCTGTAATGAATCAGATAAATTCAACAAACTTAACTGATACCCAATTCAGCTTTTTTGTAGCTCTTTTTTTCCAACTGCAGATTTTGTGACTGACAATATCCATAGTAGTACTTAATTCTTTAAAGATGCTTCTAGGCATTTTTCTGCAGAACATCTCAAAATGAACGGATCGGGGAAAGAAGCCATCGTGGAAATTTCATACCTTACAGCTCTCACATGTGAGCAGGCCATAGTGGTAGCCAGAAACCTTGTCTCCGCACACGGGGCAGATCTCATCCAGGTCCTCATCATAGCCGTACTCCATCATTTTGAACTGTGGGGCTGTAAAGTGCACATGCAAGTGAAGCGAGCACCAAGATGTAAGTGGAGAACACAACTACCTCTCAGTGTTGACCTCTCTTGCAACGGGAAAAGCTGCCTAAACAGCCAGGGTCCTCTGCTGCACCTTTCGCCCTGATCTGAATACTCAGTGGGCACAGATGCTTCTGAACACAGGTTACACTCTGGTTTGCTGAATTTTATCTTAGAGCAGCTGGAAGGAAAGTCTATTTTATTCACTGGAATTTCTACTGGTAAAAACTGATAAAATTATAGTGAAAACACCCTCGATTCACTGACAACTGAAAGAGAGAGTGAAGTGGCTAATATTACAATACTCACAATGCATGAGACATTATTATTAGGGAATTCTGCAACTAAACTGAAAATGTGTCAGCTGTAATTACCAAAAAGCACAAATGCATAGTGCACAGGCAGTAATATTTCAAACAGATTTCCATTTAGTTTACGTTCAGCAATTACTTTTACGTTTCTAAGCTATGAAGCAAAACTTTACAGTATAGATTTGTTTTATCGTTAAATATTTCCGGCAAGAGAGAGAAATTCAATCAGCGTGTGTAATCTTTTGGAAGACATCAGCAAACTTTGGAATCTTTTTTTTTTAACTCAGCATACAAACCATAAAGCTTTCAGAATTGTTATTTATCTTACACCTTTGTCCAGTGTTATATTATCAACTTTACAACAATTTACTCATTTTAAAGAGCAGGGTATTTTACAATATCAATCAAGAATAAGTACTTTGATCAAGGGTTCTACAACAGAAGCGGGATTCAAACCAACAACCTCCGAATTGCAAAACGCAGCCTTAAATACTAGACTGCATGCTGCCCCTATAAAAATGATGCTTTGGTAATAATTCTCCCTACCATGTTTTTGTAAGGAGAACTATTTCTAAGTATAAGAACAGATAAAGTGAAAGAGAACATGTAGCCAAACTTGATGACTTATTCAACTACATTTGGACATAATTCATTTATCACAGCAAATAAGAAATACATCAATCAATGCAGAAAGAAGGTAACTTAGAGGAACAGATTTTAATGCTCTGCAGGGTTTGGCAAAAATCACCTTTACTGCTCATGTGAAGGTTCAACTGGAATTTTATGGGGAAAAGGCCTATTCATCTTATTTATCCGTTATTTATCCCTTATTATTTCACTTTATTCTAAGGCAGGGATCCTGCGCTGCTCTTATTCATAATTCACTTTTCACTCATGTATTTCACGCAACACCCTTTCACACACTCGTTTCACTTGAAAACAATAAAAGGGTTAGGGTTAAATAGTAAATGTGAAAGATTAACAAACGCGCAACAGACGTTCATAATGATGTACTATATTAACGGGCTTTATAACCCAAGTTTATGGTGAGATTGCGGCGCTTGCAGTTACTAAGAATTTTGCAAGAATTCGCTGAGGAAACACTTTGTTATTCTGCGCGTTTATTAAACTGTTACTGTAACCCGAGGCGATCAATAAAAACCGTGTTGCCTAATTGTAACAATGATTTTAATTCCTGAAAGTGAAAGTGCATTTGGCCGAAGGGTCCGCTACCGTTTGTGAAAAAAGTAGGAAAATGACGCTGTTTTTACCTTGAAAAAGGTTACAAAATAGATCGCATTTGCTGCTATTATATAATATATGTGTGTGCAGATGAAAACTCATACATCGTGTGGAAAACATGCACTGCAGTCGAACATGAAACTTTATACTACATGATGTTACGTTTTCTTCTTCATCACACACTCTGTCAAACTTAAGGGTTTTTGTGAAACATTTTAACCAAAACGTGAAGGAAAAACAATCTGTGTTTAATAGCGCCACCATAAATAGACACAGACAGACTTCCAATGGTGTGTGAAAGAAGTGTTAATCGCACAGAAAATAAAAATGAAGGTTATTGATTTAGACGACTTGATTTTGTCTGCAAAAAGCGTGCGTTTAGGGGAAGTAATAAATAATACCAGCGAAGGACCCTTTCAAAGTGATTCGTGTTGCCCTCAAGTAGTCAGAATGCTTTCATCGTGTTGCTTTTTTTGTTCTTTGGAGTATTTTTTCAACGATGTCTAATAACTTTTTTTGGGATTTCCGCAAATTCTGGGAAAAAAAGGAAAGGAAAGGGCCTGGATGATGGAGCATTTCGATAACGTTAATGTTAAAAAGGGCTTGCTTACACTTCACTTGGCGAAAATGTTGCAGCCTTCCCCTTTCCTTTAAAATAACAACTGACACCATTAAACTTACGATTCTAATAATTTGTATCTCGGGACCGTGTTGACAGATGCCGCAAAGCGAAGTTACGCAAAGACGCAAAGTGGGACCTTAAACCGCTGTTCCCACAGAATCACACACACACAAATCACACAAAAAAAGATTCCAATTTTTACTCCAAATTCCAAATAGGTGCAAGCAGCGAAAGAAAGCTGTCGGACTTTGAAGATCGACGATGTTCTCACAGTGGGAACAGAGTAAATTAAAGCGAGTTTGGCTGCGAACTGTCCACTAGAAACACTCTCAGTCAGTAACAGAACAACTTCTTCGCAAAAAAACTAATATAGAAATAACAACAGCGTGCACTTTCCAGCTAATATGATGCCAAATAATATTGGAAGACTCAACCCAGAGAGGTACACGTGTTTCAGCCACCTCTCACATTATAATTATTATTATTATTATTATTATAATTTTCAGGATGAACAGTCTTACCGTGTATGGTTCCAGTCATGTGTCCCTGTTCCCCACCATGCGAGCGAATAAGTCCCGGGGATTCGGTCTCTACTTTGGGCAGCATGACAGTGACCGCCTGGAGCTCGGGAAGAGACTGTCTGGAGCACGGGTACAGCGCCAGGTGGAGCTCGGGGAGACCGCTGGAGCTCGACGGGGGTGAGCACCTGGCTGGAGTCCGGGGAGACGACTTGGTGTCCCGGCCCGGGGGAGGGGGGGGGGGGGTGAGGGAGACCGCACACCTGGCTGGAGGTCCCACGGAGCTTCACAGAGAACGAAAGTCTCCAAAACTAGTCCTGTAAGTTGCTTTGTCTTGCAAAAAAAAAAAAAAAAAAAAAACAACAGCAACGCTGAAACAAAAGAATTATTTGGAGAAGACGGACTACCCTGTTTTCTCTGTGTATGGAAGGGGAATCAGTGCTCTGACATGGTGTACATGTGGCACGAACGCGGCGCTTCGCCCTGTTCTCACATCGCTGTTTATTGACATCAAGTCAGGGAAGCGGCGCGAGACGGACGGAACTTTGGGGCTCGAGACAACAAGCCCCGCCCCCGCCCCCGCCCTCGCCGTCCTCCTCCTCCTCCTCCTCCCCCTCCTCCTCCCCGCGTGCTACCTGACGCGCGCGCTACGCGTGACGAGTCCAGTTCTGAAGTTCAAACGGCTCCTTCCTGCCTTGTTTACTCACCGCGTACGCGGGGATAGCCAATCGCAGCGCAGTTGGGAGGCCCGACGTCACGATTTCTTGAGCAATTACGTGTGGAGGCGAGAACGCGACTATCCAATGGCTTTTCTCTCTCCCCCCGCATTCACTTCCACGAAATAAAAAGATTCGATTTTATTATAGCCGAAAACAAAAGGGTCTGAAGTAGAAAAGGACGATTGTGTGGTCATTCTCGAAGGTTCAAAACGGTCACAAAATTTTATTGCACTCATGTCATCTTCGTCAAGATAACACCGGGTAAACATAGTCATTCACCAACTAAGACTGTCTGAAGGAAGATTAAATTCTTCATTACTTTTGATAATTTACGGTCATAAAATAAACTTGTTAGATAAAGAATTTTGTGTGCTCATACTACACATTAATAAATATGGACGGGACCTGTGTCATGAAATAAATGTTCAGCCTGTTACACCTAAAGCAATAAAAAGAGTTTCTTTTGCTGCTGTTATTTCGTTTTTAGAATGAAAAGAGCTTTTTCGTTTAAAGCTAATTTTGAGTATAAATCCCAAGAGGAATACGCTTTCGTGGAAGTTAGAGAGAGTGAGTATCTAAGCTTTCTTATTAAAAACAGGTCTGTGGAGTTTTTCAATGTTAAAATTTTCTGAGAAAAATCGATGTAGAAAATCATCATTAGCAGCAAGATTACCTGTTTTGCCTTAGTTATAATAGATTCAGGCTCATAAAATTTTGGCGCGGGCATCATTGCATTGCACAATCAATGTTGGTTAAGTCACTATTAGAAATGTACACTTATGAAATTAAAATAAAACAAAACATTTTACATATGCATATGTGCTATTTTTTCCTTTCAAATACTAGAAAAAAGATAATCCATATGAAGATCCCATTTTAAACCAGAGTAGTTGCGTTATAACTTTGTCTTCCAATCTCAGTATTTCATATTGTTAATATTACGGTCTTTCCTTTAAAGAAACAGGTTTAAACTGGACATGACACGAAATGTATGTCAGAGAAGATCTGAAGCCATGTAGCAAAATGAAGTACAAGAGAACACAGCGGCGCACACACACACACACACACACACACACACACACACACACACAGAAGGTACTCGGAATATCAGAGGGTCAGTTGGCGAGGGAAACACAGTGTAGAAGCAGGGTGAGGAGTAGGAGCATCGCATTTACTCCCTCTGCAGCAGAGTCTGCTTTTTTTCAAAAGAATAGGACGGCAAAAAAAAAAAAATGTCTTTTCATATTAGGAAGCATTTTTAGTTACAAATAACCTTTATTTATCTGACACTTTACCAAGACCGATTCCAACCTTAGAACCTGCAATGATGTATTTACTCATTCACGACAGTGTTCGTACCGCATTAATCCGCTATCCGTACCTTGGTCAGAGTACAGTACTATAGTACTACAGCACGAGTGGGATTCGAACCAAAATCCTTTTAAATTCCATGGAACAACTAACCGGACCGCTACTCGCTGGCTCTCATCCGACATCTAATGTAAGATTGGATTAAATGAGATAAATGAAAGAGTGTGTAATATGAAAGTGCAACAGAACTTGTGGCTGAAGAGTTAAAGCAGAGGGCTCTCGTTCTAGTCATTTTAACAGAGATCAGATGCGCTGTTTTTCCTCCACACAGAAGGCATTTCTCACAGAACTTGAGCCCTAGTCCAGAACTTCAGCGCAAAGCCGCACATCTTGAACGCAACACTTAGTTACCTGCAAAATCAATCACACCGTTGTCTGCTTTCGCGAAAAAGTTTTTTTTTTTTTTTTTTTTAATTATATGTTAGGCCAAAAAGTGCTGTAATCGCAACAAGTTACAAAATCATTACAATATTCATCATAGCCCTAGAAGTTATATGTATAATGTAATATTTGACAATAACGTTTAATTTGAAGTTCAATCAACAGTTCACCAGTGGTTATAATAAAAGCTAAAAGTGAATCATCAGACACAAATACAGCAGGAAGGCACTGTCATTTTTACTATTAAATTAACGCTCCACTTGAAATCTCACAAAAAAATGCAGCATGGATGGAGTTGTATTTGAGTAAAGTTACACAAAGGAATAATAACGATTAGTACCGCAGTTCACTGCATCAGGGAAGGCGGGTAATTAATGTACACCTCAATTCGTTATTTCTAAAGAGAATAATAACTGCTGCGTTTTCCTTCATGCGCTGCTTCATTCGTGAGCAGTTATAAAACAAAATAGCACAACTACATGCTGGGAAACAATTACAAAAGCAAACAAACAAACAAATACAAATAAAAATAGGCAGACATTTATGACCGTTATTGTGTCAACACATATCATAAAAACAAGGTAAATTTATGCAAAAGGTCCGTCGCATACAAATACATGACTTGACATATAATCCAATTAAATGATGGTGAAAGACTGATTGGACCCGTTACTTTAAGTCTGAAACAAGCTCGTGGTTCACAGTGTAAAGAGGTGAGAGACATCGGGCGACTAGTGGAGAAATCATGCGCATCGTGTAATATTTTGCGCAGTTTTATTTATACAGCTCGTACGTTTTATGAATGTGACAGGCGCGTAATATATACACTAATCGGCTTCTCTGGCTTTTTCGGTGAGGCTTCTGGTAAAATAAATCACAATGAAAATTCCTGTGTGATTTAAGCCAGGTTGTGATGGATCTACGGAGGACGAAGAGCAAAAACTTAGCAGCACACAGACGATCAGCAGCTCCTGGTTTCGCTCACTTATTGCTATATTGAAGGTACTTCATCTCCGGTTACAAAACCCCACGTGATCCTTTACTCGTGTCCTGAAAACATTTTTCTCCCTAGACCTTCCTAAAGTCATATAGACTAGAGCCCGTGGTAACAAGGTGGGTGGCACTACGCACCTGCCTGGGCGCGCGCGCGCCCACACACACACACACACACACACACACACACTGGAGAGGCCTTCACGGTCACGTGATTGAGACAGTGCTGATAACGCACCGTTATAAACTGACAGAGGCTGATAAGACTTTGTGGAGATAATGCATAAGGAATTATTAACCAGTGGGGGGGGGGGGAAGGAAAGGATGGAGGCATTGCTGTATACTCTTCATTAGCAGTGCAACAGAGTGGAGCACGTGAAACATTACAGCTAAGTACATATTTAGTCATGAGCCATTGTTAAATGTTCATAAAACTTCAGATGGATACAATCAGATTTCTGGAGTTTACTGCTCAATAAAATCTGTGATTTCATAAAGCCGATCCACGCACATGGAAGTAAACATATGTGGGTATGGCTGGGTGTTGGTATGTGTATAAAAATCCTTTGCTTTCTTTACTATATTTAGTTTCTAAAGATTATCGACCAGGCTCATTTTACATTTCAAGAGAAAAATGCACCAACAGACATTACACATCAGCAGTTAGCATTTGCAGTGGCTGTTTTCACACTGAGTACCATTAAAAAGCGGAGTTTCCATTAAGCAAGGATTAACAAAAACTGATACTAAGCATTTATAGGGAGACTGCATAAAATGAGAAAGCTGCAGTGAGGGTGCACTTCTTTTCTAAGGATATTATCTAAAAAGTCAGAGATGCTCATTAATCAGGAAGAGTAGAAACAAGCGATAAGAGTCAGTCGACATGAGTAAGTTTATCCAAAAGCCCTTTGGTTTGCAGTGAGATTAAGGCCTCCCCGAGCCTCTTTCTTTGAACACACACATTTTATTGGACTGACCTGAACTGGTCTGAAGAGCGGTCACATCACAGCAGAGCAAACAGAGTAGTAGTGGGTCAAACTTTTTTTTTTTTTTTTTTTTTAAAAAAAAAAAAAAACAGCTTTACTGCTTTATTTGTAATTACCTATTAAATGCAAGGAATAAACGCCTGCATTTATTTTACAGCTCTATGTTGAGATGCTCAGTACATTCTGTATGGTCATGCTGTTTGCTGAAATATTCCTGTCATTAGTATCCCTAGGAAGTGGAAATAACAGAAAACGAACTACACAAACTGCAGTGGCTAATACCTCTGAAATTTTTTCCTTGCGCCTGATGATACATTTTTGATCGCGTGAGGTGATCCCCAACAAGAGTGTAAGGGAGTTTGATTATGTGGGAAAATTAAAGTCAGATCGACACCATTCACCGAGTGCTACCAAAAATCCCTTTTATTTTAGGAAGATGTTCAGGACATCAGCTGTGCAGCCATGCTATTAAATACAATACTATATACTGACACCTTTTTCATCCAGCTTGATTTACAGTGCATTGCACTACCTGGAGCAAATCACTGAGCTATACATCAGAACAACGTAACACAGTCACATTACAGCCAATAGTCACCAGTTCACTTGAAACAAATGTTTTTGGACTGTGGGCGGAAACTGGAGCACCCGGAGGAAACCCACATGAAGACAGGGTGAATGTACAAACTCCACAAAGGCCGAGCTAGGATTGAACCCATGTCCTCTGGCACCACCCAGGTGCTGTGAGACAACAGTGTTACTTATCAGTGACAGCTTCCTTATGTGCTGTTTGTCATTCAGTGGAACCACTTGATCCCGCTGTAACAAATATTTATTCAAAATGCATATATGATATACTCTAAGAGCTTCTGTCATGCATATTCTATAAGCACAAGTCTGTAATTTTAAGTGTAAGAGCAGCTGTAACGAGGGTTATTCGAAGTTTTGTCGAACGTGCAATAATTGTGAACGTTGTAAATGTGTCACAGTCTGTGAGAAGTTGTTTTCTTTATCTGAGTTTTGAAATAAAAGTAAACAGAAATATAACATTCTAAATTCAGTGTTAAGGCCCTTTCACGGCATACATTCGTACTCTTGTCGGATACGAAAAAATATCTTTTTTTTTTTTTTTTTTTAAAGTTATAGCTGTTGTCAGCCAGTTTGAAAACTGTTGCTTAGCGTACCTTTTCTGGATACAAGAAACCGTGTTGTGCCAAGCCACTTAATACCAGGGAAGAACAAGCTCCTTCCCTAACCATTAACATAGCAGTCATTTGTGCCTGAAAAGCACAGGAATGGAATTTATTGTAGGTTCCACTCTTTCCTCCTATAAATTCAACATACGCAGTCTCTCTAAAAGAGGAAAAAAGTTCATCATTCACCCCAGTGTGTTTCCCCTCTTTGAAAATCCTTTACAGATGTGTGTTAACCAAAATAACATATCCTACAGTAACAAAACCTACGGTAGCCTGTCCACCCTAGTCTATGTATAATGGTTCAACTTTAAAATCACTTTAAAGGCCACCACCGTGGGAAGTGCATGCAGGGCACATAAAAAAATCAAGATTTCACTACTTTTCATGTGCGGTGACCGAAGTGTGAACGTATGTTTTGTGTAAGATCATTTTTCTTGCGCTTTTCCTTTTCTCTTAGCTCTGTCTCCTCTTAGTATGGAAATTGTCCTCTTTGAAAACATCTTGCATTTGGAATGTATTTACAGTTAAAGTCCAGCATCAATGTTTTCAATCCCATCCATGAATTCAGGTCTGGTTCTAAAATGCCAGAAGAAGGCGAAGCAAAGTGTCCAACGCTGATGAAAGTTCTGAGTGTTCAGCATAAGGGCTGGAAGAGATCAGGGTTCACCAGAAGGGGTTTGGCCAGCTGTTACTGCGCTGTGCACCACGCCTCTGTCTTTGGGGATGGTAGATGATGGTGGTGGTGGTGGGGGGCAGACCACCCATAGCCTTGGTCTAAGAAATGGGCCTATAGCACTTAGACCTCTACTTCCGTGATGTCTTGTGGTGGGAACACCTGTCTCCCCAGAGGTGGGCAAACTTGACCCAGTCATTTTCTGCTTAAGTTGGCACAGAGAAACGTCTCCCACGTTCCGCTGGGGGGAGACCACAGTCTAATGTCCACACTGTTGCTGCTGATGTTCATTTTCAGGAGGATTCTGCTTCGCAGTCTACAGTATATCTACTTTTTAAGAGTTAAGGCAGTGCAGAAAAGAAAGATCTGGACTTTGTAGTCTAGCTGGATAAAGTGTTCTTTTCCAGTTTTAATCTTTATTAAAAGATTTCTGTGTTTCTCTATAAAAAATCTATAGGGAATTTGCTGTAGAAAAATGCCTTCTGGTGTGTGAGGATTTGGTATACAGCGATAAAAGTGCCTGAGAAGGACAGATGAACGCGTTCTACTATAAGGGTAAATGCAGAAAAATTCACACACACATTTTCAGAACCGCCTGTCCCATACAGGGTCGCGGGGAACCGGAGCCTACCCAGTAACACAGGGCATAAGGCCGGAAGGGGAAGGGACGCCAGTCCGTCGCAAGGCACCCCAAGCGGGACTCGAACCCCAAACCCACCAGAAAACAGGACCGTGGTCCAACCCACTGCGCCACCGCACCCCCTCAGAATAAGTCATATGTGAACAATCAGAAAAGTGTTAAGTTTGAAAAATGTATTAATACTCTTTTTATGTCATTAAACCGCCACTGCAACACAAAATGAATTGTAAATGCAAAGGTTGGATGAATTCTAAATCTATAGAATAAATTTTCAAAGGCTGATGTGTGTGGTAGGCCTATGTCTGATTTATAATGCGTTCTTTTAAAATACTTCTGTTATTTTCACACATGCTTTGTGTTCAATGGGTGCGGCAAACCGAAAGGGCAGGAGAGATTTATTGACATGGTTTGCCCTGTTGTATACTGTATGTAGTGCAGTTTATTGAATAAAAGGATTCAGGCTGGTGTCAGTAATACACACACACACACACACACATTTTCAGAACCGCTTGTCCCTTACGGGGTCACGGGGAACCGGAGCCTAACCCGGCAACACAGGGCGTAAGGCCGGAGGGGGAGGGGACACACCCAGGACGGGACGCCAGTCCGCCGCAAGGCACCCCAAGCAGGATTCGAACCCCAGACCCACTGGAGAGTAGGACTGTGGTCCAACCCACTGCGCCACCGCACCCCCGGTGTCAGTAATAGTATGTTATTTATCATGTATCAGTTAAGACAAGTTTTTCAGTTACTCTGGTTATGCTTTGAATTTATGTTATTACTGGTGTAAGCTCTATGCAGTTTTAGGGAAATTGCAATATGCATTATTGACATTTTGTTTAAATGCAAGTAGGTAGGGGAGGGAGGTAAGGGACCAAAATTTGCCCCAGGTGGAGGAGTTTAAGTATCTTGGGGTCTTGTTCACAAGTGAGGGGAGAAGGGAGCGTGAGATCGGCCGCAGACTGGGAGCAGCGGCAACAGTAATGCGGTCGCTGTACCGGACTGTAGTGGTGAAGAGGGAGCTGAGCCATAAGGCGAAGCTCTTCATTTACAGGTCGATCTATGTACTTATCCTCACCTATACAAGCGGTCTCACCGGATACAAGCAGCTGAAATGAGTTTTCTGCGCAGGGTGTTGGAACTCACTCGCCGTGACAGGGTGAGGAGTTTGGACTTCCGGGAGGAGCTCAGAGTAGAGCCACTACTTCCCCACATTGAGAGGAGCCAGTTGAGGTGGTTCGGGCATCTGGTAAGGGTGCCTCCCCTTGGAGGTATACCGGGCATGGCAGACTGGGACGAGACCCCAAGGTCGACCCAGGACCAGCTGGAGAAGTTATATCTCCCAGTTGGCCTGGGAGCAGTTGGGGATCCCCCGGTTTGAGCTGGAGGAAGTAGCGAGGGACAGGGACATCTAGGATTCTCTGCTCTCCATATTGCCACCGCAACCCTAGAAGGACAAGCAGTCAGGAAAATAGAATGGAATGAAACACAAGTAATTTTTGAAGTACAGAACGATCGGGCATTTTCTAATGTTTTACCAGACATTTGAACTATCTAAAGTATGTTTTTAAATATTTGGCAAGACATGCAGTATGCATGTATTTTGTAATGACTGAATAGACATAGGCACTGTAAAGGTGCTTTAAGAGGCACAAACCTGCTTTCTGGAAGATGACATGAAAGATGAGCCAGCAGTAATTAATCAGACATGTACTGTGTGGAATATGTTAGTTCTGTATGATGCCTTGTTTTCACAGGCCTGTAAGAACCCACTCTTTCTAATGAGAACAGGTATTTGCATATAAGGTTGTTCCGATGTGTCCACGCCCCTGCTGTCCTGTCAATGACAAAGCATGTGCGGACACATCTGTCCAGCTGCCAATACTGGGGCCCCTTTTTATTATTGCTGATGTTCTTTCTCATTTCATTTCCTACATACAAACACAGGTCTTTTGCAAAGGCTGGTGTTTGACCAGTTCAGACATGTGGATCCACTGCGAAATGCTGGCTGTAGTGTGGTCTCAAAATACTTTGTCTGTGGTCAGGCAATTAAGGATTTAGGTGTGGCGAAGGAAGAATGTGGAAATCTTATCCATGCTGAAGCAGCCCACACCCTGTAGTCTTGGCTTCCTGCAAATGCCAAGTGCTTCGCGGACAGTGTCGGCCTGGCCATGATTTACTCCATTGTTTGGCTCCACTTGTGTTTCCCTGCAGACTCCTGTGTAGGGTAAGGACTCCAACTGCCTGTCTTCTCTAAGTCTTTGAGAAAAATTGTTGGCAGATATTTTGGAGGTCATGCTGAAAGTATTTTCACTTTTCAATATTTATTTATTCTTGTCCACTGAGTGATATAATTGCTCCATCAGTACAATGAAATGAATCAAATATCACACCTATGAATGTATTTCACTGCATAGAAATCATTTCATAATTGATTGAATATGATAGGATTCAAAGAAGAACGGGATATACACACATATTAGCTGAAACTGCTTGTCCCATGCAGGGGTCACAGCGAGCTGGAGCCAAACAGGGCATAAGGGTGGAGAGCACACACCCAGGACAGGACACCAGTCTGTGGCAAGGCACCCCAAGGGGAATTCGAACCCCAGACCCACTAGAGAGAAAGACCTGGTCAAACCCACTGCACCACCGCAATCCCTGAACAGGGTATTTAATATTTAAATCTCACATTGTCTAGTCTTGCAATGAATCTGTGAAGATAACAATAAATTTCTATTAATCTTTTTCTGGTTACACACGTCATACTAACACTGAATCTGCTCATTAATAACTACCTGGTAACCAATTCTTATAGTGATGTGGTGTTCTGGTTAAGGAAGTAGACAGGTGCTGTACAGCAAATCTTACACAAGCACTAATATCCATTGTGCTGGGCAGATGGAACTGTTTCAGTGAATTTCAGGACAGGGTGACTTTCTGGCACTTTCTGTTCGGTATATGATGAAGGAACCACTGTTGCGAATTTACGCCTGACCGGGCAGTTGTGAAAATTCATTGCTGTTTGGAAATAGGAGGAGAATGGGCAGGGGTGGCTGATGCCTCTTTGGGGTGGAGGTAGGCTACTGAGGTCATACACGCTCACAAATCACCTAAAAGTGAAATTTATGTTCATCTAGTTTGCCTCTGGGGGGTGCGGTGGCGCAGTGGGTTGAACCACAGTCCTGCTCTCCGGTGGGTCTGGGGTTCGAGTCCCGCTTGGGGTGCCTTGCGGCGGACTGGCGTCCTGTCCTGGGTGTGTCTCCTCCCCCTCCGGCCTTACGCCCTGTGTTACCGGGTAGGCTCCGGTTCCCCGCGACCCCGTATGGGACAAGCGGTTCTGAAAATGTGTGTGTGTGTGTGTGTGTAGTTTGCCTCTTTAAATCCGTAAAGTCCTTATATGCGCATCGAATTTGTAACAAAAGTTTCACGGCTTGTCTCTGAGTTTTGCTGAAAACATCTGTAAAATTGGAAAAAAGGTTCCCATAACAGTATGATTCTTATAAATAAAATGCTTAGCTTGTGAATGCAGACAAGAGCTATAACCTAAATAGCTATACGCATGTTGTCATGTCTGGTTCCGGAGGGAAGCGGCGGACCCAAGTGCAGAGCGGTATATGTGGTGTATTCTGGGAAATCCAAGAGAGGGGGTCAAAGAACAGGCGATTGGTCTTCGAGGTGCAAACGTCGTTACAGGGAGAATCCAAAAGGCAAGGTCGGTACACAGGTAAGAGGTCGATCATCATAAGAGGTACAGGATCGTGGGAACAAGGGACGGGATCGGGGAAGGCGTTAGGGAACAGGAACTAGAGCTAGAGCTAGAGCTAGAGCTAGAGGGTCGCAAACAACAAGGCTGAACAAGGTTCGGCATCAGCTGCTGGTCTGATGCAGCCTTTTATGCCCCAGTCTGCGCTGCGTCCCAGGTGTTCCGTGTCGGCTCGAAGGTGTGGGCGTGGCACATGTTTATAGTTTGTCTTTTTGTTTTACCATAAGCAGGCCTAAGTAGAATATATTATAACAACCCGCGTTATTGTGTTTTAGCTGGAAATGTGTTTGTTGTGATTGGTTGGCGTTTGGTGACGTATGGGGAATATAAGGCGGCGATTGCGTCTGGTGGGGAGAGAAAGAGGAGAGAACCTGGGGGGCGCCAAGCAGGCTGGGAAGACTGGCAAGATGCACAGACCCTGGAGGAAACGGGGTCCTTGGACCGAGAGCGTTATTTCCCTGTGTGCCGGTGTTCGAATAAAACGTTCGAAATTAACGCTGCCTCTGTGTCCTTCTTCGCTCTATCCAAACCCACGGCGCTGCATGCCACAATATATTGGTCAACAGAGCAAAACTGGGGCCCCCACATGAAACCGAAACAGCTTCTGGAACACCACATTGTTACTAAAATGCCTGCTGCATAGAACGTCCTTGTCTATCCTTGTCTTGAATGTCATGAGACCCTACTCTACCTTATCCCCATGGTACATGGCCCCCATCCTTTTCTTAGTTTTCCAAAAAAATAAAATCGAGGAGCCAAAAGCATGACGGGTTACGTGATGGATCTCCTGCGACAAATACACCGATATTTTTAAAATGTGCGACAAGCTGGCCATAGAGCACCACCATACATCATCATCTCCTCCCTCCACAGCTTGCAGACACACAGATGATTTTCATGTCTGCAGCTATGTCTCCTTCTCTTAATGTAATGCATAAATTGTACTTTTGCTGAGATGTTCGTCAATTTGGAGAAAAGCGTCTGCTAAATGAATAAATGTAAATGTAAATGTAGATGAATCTTCAGGGAGATGTTGGTGAGGAAACTGTCCCTGTGGTGGTTTGCTTTCTCTGGACTTGTTGGCCTATTTCATGCAACTCGTTTCTTATCATGTTCTAGCCAAGAGCTCAACATATTCACCGGGGTTCTTTCAATCATTAGATTTTTGCCCTCTTTCCGGCTATTACGCCTTGGTGCTGAGCTTCTTTAACTGTTCCTTACTATTATCTATATATTAAGTATATGAGAGGGAAACAGATCAATGCACAACACAATGAAGATAATCTGCATCTATCACTGCCACCTAAGGCATGGCATGAGGAATCTGATACAATGTAATGGTGATTGTTTCCTTCCAATTACACAATTGTAAATGTCCCGCTTTATTTCCTATTTAAGCGTATTGAATGTTAAATGGAAAATATGCTCAGTACATGCTGAACTCCAGTTTTGGCAGATTTTTTGAGGTTATTGCCTGAACTGATGATCACTTACATTTGCGGTTTTTCACTGCATAAGCAAATGTACATATGCTAAAATGTTGTCTTTATGAAAAACATTAAAATTAGTCTTGGGAGAACAATTTGCAGTGTTCTATCTGTTTTTCTAATTGTTCATCCAGTTTCTGATGCAGTGCTTTCACTAAATCATAACTTCAGTGACATCTCAGGGGGATAATACTTTCAAGAATTAAAAACACCACAGCGACAACACTTTTTTGTCCGTCGCAGGCATCTGCGAATAAAAGGATAAGGATGTGGATAGTTTCCTTCTATCAGGTGGGAAATAACTGCAATCCTCCAAAGGATGAATCAGACTGACAACAAAGATTTTACATGTTCAGTCCTCCATTGGCATAGCAACTAAATAAATCACTGCTAACAGTTTACCCTGTAAAAGCTTTTGGGACTGATGTAAATAGGAAATGATGAGGAAAAACTAAATGAGGAGAGACTTTTTTTTTCTTCAGCTGCTTGCTTGTTACAGGAAGAGATAGAAGCAGGGAACATATTTGATGGATGTCAAAGTCCGGTGAGAGGAGGAAACAACATGTAGAAGCACAGAGAGACAGGCTATTTTTGAGCCCTGTAAGGGAAATGGGATGAAGCCTGGAGAGGATGCCAACTGGCCAAAGAGCGTCGCACAGCGGCCTCTCTGTGGGAAGAGCCTCCACACATGTTTGAGGGCAGAAATCAGAAACATAAGAACAGAAGACCAGGTTACATATGTCTATATATCTTCTGGTGTGCCCCCGACACTTGTGAGAAATTTTACATACATTTATCTGATGACTTTCGCCAAAGCAACTTATAAAGTCAGTCTACCTACATCTATACGGCTGGGTAATGTTAGTGGAGCAATTCAGGGTAAGTACCTTGCTCAAGCGTACTATAGCCAAAGGTTGGGATTAAACCTGCAACCTTTGAGTCCAACAGCAGTAGCTCTAACCACACTATGCTACCAGCTGCCCCAAAAGCAAACCACATTTTTTTTCCCCTCAAATTTTCAGGTTTCTCTTGAAAGAGGGAGGAATATTTACAGCTACCATCATTCGAGGAAAAAACTTTTTTCCCACTGCATCGGGAAGGAATTAAAAAACAGCTGAACTTTCCCCATTTTTTATGCATGATGTTGTCTCACTTTCAGTGTAGGTGGCTTGCATTACGTCTGATTTTACTCTAGTGGTGTAAATCTCCAACTGTCACTACCAAGACTTCTTAAAATACTCATGTAGAGCTCAGTTTTGGGGGCTACACGGGTGGTCTTCTTTGAAAGGCTAGTATCACATCTGGAGGTTGGGGAGTTTAGTGGCTTAAAGGGAAAAAATAATTTTTTGCTGTAAAAAAGGTATAATTTCACTATGACTGCTATTTAAGGTACATAATTGTTCATGGTTCAGAAAGTTTACAGCAATGCTTATGAAATAAAGAAAACTTACTAATACCGCTTAGAACATCTTCAGTATGGCCCAGTATGGCCCAGTATGGCCCAGTATGTCCCACAGGCCCAAGAAACTGAGAAAATCATCAAAGCCCCCTTTAAATTCTAATGTAAGTTGGAAGCCATAACTGGCAGCTGACCACTTTATTTTGGTTTCAGTGGTTATTTTCCCATTTCTGTTACCACATTTGATATACCTCAACAAGGAAAGAGCTTGTTCTACATGTCTGCCTAGAGATATGAGAAAAACCACCTACATGAAGACTTCTTGCACTAGCCAGAGTAAAATTCAAGAATGTTTAATGATTTATAAACCATATGATTAAGGTTTTTGAATTCAAGGCTGATAACTTCACTTTCAGTAAATTCATTCATTCAATTCAAAACTGTAACACAATATATTATGTTCAAAAGCTGTGGTAACTGACCTTTGGTGCAAATGTATGAGATCACAATCACTTAATGACTACAATTTAGTACACTGTTTTTGAATTCAGGGCATTACAGTTAAAGCACAAAAGTTTACATCCCATCAAACAATGACTTTGGTAGCTTCGCCACAGTTCTGCTTAATGGTTTTTATTCTGAAAGAAGCTCTCAATTCATAAATACTTAACCATGTTTACAGTAAAAGTAAGGTAAGATGGATATTGATTTCTCTCACTGCTACATGAAAAATCTTGCATGAATTGATTTTTGGGTGATAATTTAATTCTTCCAATTATATGATGGTCAAAGCTAAATCGAGAGCGGTTATAATCAATGAAAAGCTTTTGATTATAAAAAAAATCTCTTCAGTGTTTCCCATAGGGAAAGGTAAAAGTAAAGCTAAGTATATTCACAAATATATAGAAAAAATGTGCCTAAGCCAATCCTCTCAGAATTACTAGAAAACTCCTCGACCAACCGACCGACCGATCGACAACCGACTGACCGACCGACCGACCGACCAACACTAAAAAGTCTCAGTTATAGGCTCAATGTTATTTTGTTTCTTGTCATTTTGGTTTTTTTTTTGACAGCGTACATGGTTTGACCTGTATATCCATCATAATTATTGTTTTTTAGTGGAATATGTGTAGTAGAGAGCTCTGTTTGAATAGAGCAATTACAAAATAACCAAATGACACGCACTGAATACCTGGGCCATGGCACTTACTCAAATAATCCCTCAGAATGTGGCATTTCGCAATAACTCTGCTTTCTGAAGCAGCGGCTGTTTGACTCCTGGGCATAGGAAAAAGTGGGATTGTTCCTTGTCTGCTTTACTGAGCTCAGACTCAAACAATTAGTCAATTCTAGGCTAGGATCCAGGATGCAGGGGGTGGAGAACCTAAATTCATCCAGTTCCCAAAAGAGATGCTGCACATAAAAGCATTAATCAATACACCGCTGTAGGCCCCAACTGCTCTTACTCACTGAACATTGGACATCCCAGCCTTGTTTACATGGCTGTGGCTAACAAAAGCTCCCTAGGGTATAACCAGGTTAAGACACAATGAACTGTCCTTTATTGGCTGTGTACACATGGACATTTGGGAAGATTTATACCTGGAAAAATGATCAAATTAGGAAAGACAATTTCGCATGATTTTCCTAGTGGTAACTCAATACTTCAATGAGTTAATTTAGTTAAAAGCAGTCATTTTAATTGTATTTAGAGTTTTAGAAGGGACCAGTTGCTCTTAAAAAGCTATATTATAACAATTCTATAGATGATAACACAACGTAATGCAATAATGCAATGTCTACAACACACCCAGGACGGGATGCCAGTGTGTCACAAGGCACCCCAAGCAGGGCTTGAACCCCAGACTCACCACACAGCAGCCATGCCACCTCCCCCCATAGATAATAAAATACACAAAATTTTTTCCTTCAGAATTCAGTAGAATGTAGTTTCCGAAGTTACCATGGTGACCAATGGTAACGCGGACATGGATGAGTGTTATTGTACGTCAAATGCAAACGAAAAGGGTAATATTCTCAAGTGCAGAGTAAAAATACAGTATATATATAAGTGAAATCCAAAATAAGGGATGAAGAGCTGCTGTAATAGGAGGAACATGGAGCAAAGAGGTGCACTGTGTATTTTCATAAATGAAACTGAATTAATACACAGAAACGTGACTTAGATAGGACCGGGACCCGGGACTGGGACAAAAGCACAGGGGAGTTATGCAGACAGGACTGTAGTTCTGAACTGGAACATAAACACACTGTGAATTGGACTTTGGAAGCAGGTGAGTAAACATGGAATGAGAATCGCTACGAGACTGCCGGGAAATGCAGTATAGAGCTTATCAAGAATCCGCATTAGATGTTGTACTTCACAGCGGGTGCGGTGGCACAGTGGGTTGGACCGGGTCCGGTGGGTCTGGGGTTTGAATCCCACTTGGGGTGCCTTGCGACGGACTGGTGTCACGTCCTGGGTGTGTCCCCTCCCCCTCCAGCCTTACGCCCTGTGCTGCCGGGTTAGGCTCCGGCTCCCCGCGACCCTGTATGGGACAAGCGGTTCCGACATTGTGTGCGGGTGTTATACTTCACTCCCTTTACAGTGTAATGGATTCAGTGTTCATTGAGTTTAGGTGCGTTGGTGCTGCTCAGTGGCTCTCGGAGGGTGACGCCCCCTACCTTCATCCTGAGTCTGGTTCTCAGGGATCATGACAATGAGTTAATACCACCTTACTGATGCTGTTGATCCAGAAAAATGTCGTTAATCAAAAGAGGCCTTTTGTTTATTTCCTAAGCACAGTATATAACTTTCATTGTTCGAGCCGAATCCTGTAGTCGCACTATCAAGATAATTTTGATTTGAAGTTCTCTTTGGTCAAAACAAAGCTGCACAATGAAGGCTCTGAGAACCTTTCACAGAGCTGCCTAAGAAGGGCTTTGAAACCTGTGAAAGTTGTAAACACCGCTCGAAATCCGACAGCAGTGACTTTCACTCCGGAAACAAACACGCTGTCGATAAAATTAAACGAGTGTCATCGGGAACCGGTGTCCCTTTGAAAATGCCGCTGATGAAAATGGATAATGTAAATAAAGGAAGGCCTTTGAAAATTAAAGCCCTCCTTCCTGAATCTGTCATCCGGGGGGGGATTGGATATTCCCATCTTCTCGCACATTTCCGAAGGCTGTTCTGTCATCAGTCGCCTGGCTGCTCTCGCAAAACACGCAATGACCCGCGCCCCCCACCTCACACACGTAAACTCTTTGGAGCCCTCGGCCCTGCCTGCGTGTCCATAGACTCCACTGAAAACCGTTGCTAATATCTGCAAGCACAAAAAGGAGAAAAACGTATCCAGATATTACAATAATTAATATGGGTCATGTGATTTGCAGCACTTCTTATACAACAAATTAATACAGCAAGTTTCATGTGAGATAAAATTGCATTGGAGGTCATGGATACCGTGTTCCAATGAGTGGTAATTGAGATCACAGCCCTCCAAAGCCACAACAGTGGTATAAATTACTCCAAAAACAGTTGAGGGTAAATACTTCTGTACCAGCTGGTACTTGGCTGGCCTCAAAGTCTGAGCTGTGGGTTTGGGATGGTGGTGGGGGGGTGGCAAAGGGAAATGGGTGACCGGTTGACTCATTTCCCACTCCATGGTGGCCCCCTTTCATGGCGTCCCAGGGGCGCGACCACCTGCGCCGGCTGGATACGGAGAGGGAGGTAGGAGGTGTCTGACCCCGGGAGCCAACCCTCACCCCTACAACTGTCCTTATCAAACCCAAGAATGACAGGAAACAGACTCAACAAACATCTGTTGTTGTGTAATACCTAACACTTCTTTAATTTACTGGCATGTACTGTCCCCGAGGAATCATAATCGTCTCAATATAAGGCCAGACTTCACAAAGAGATTATTTGGGGCGTTTGCTGCCTATTGTTGGACAAAAGCTGCACTCATTTCCTTATTGTTTCACCAACAGCATTCTCAATGCAGTTTGCTGTAAACCTGAGGCACGGTCTAGAAATAAACGAGAAAAAGAAGAGAGAGAATCAGCACAGCAGCTGGATTGCTTTGGGATGTCCATCGGTGCAACAGGTAACGAGAGAGTGAGACCAAAATTTTTCAATAGCGGAGGTAAAATCTGGAAAAAGAGCTTAACAAAGAAACGGGCAGAAAATGATCCTCAGACACAGAGCGAATACTTTTACTTCTTTATGTCGGCCTTTTTATCATCTCACTCCTCTATATGTTTTCATATTTCACTCTAACATTCTTGCTGTTACTGAAGAAACTCGCATTTCTGGGGCCAGTTTATTATTTCTTTCTTTTTTTTTTTAAATTGTAGTAAGAAATCAAAGATATATGTTTGACTGTGGGAAGCTGACTTAATTTTTCCATTTAGGTGCGGTCATGAGCTGCAAAGTGAAAACATGAAAGATTATGAAAGCATTCATCTCGTTCATGATGTAAACCTCAGTTATACCGGTCAGAAGCATGTTAAATTATAAATCTGGACACACGGGAGTGTCGTATCTGGAACTGAAACAATAACTAGAAAGCTTTTACAACTTCCGGCAATAACTAACTTCACGCATTGTCTTTTTAGGCCATAATGTTTCGGAAGCTAATAATAATTGAGGGAAAGACAAAGCGGCCTTCGTGTGAAGAAGACATACACAACCATCAGGAAACGAAGATCAAAGACTCCGATACTGGGTTTGTTTTCATACTCGCCACCGTCCGCAATAAAACTCCAGTGCCACATTAGACATGAAAATGCAAGGAAATGCCAAATGAGCGACATCTCATCCTGGAACGGCGCGCGCCTTTGAAGGGCTCTCCTATGTTTTAAGAAACATGGCTCCCAGGAGGAAGGTGCTCGTAACGTCTGTTTGCCAGGAAAAAGTCCGAAAGGTAGACTAAGTTCAGGGTGCATTCGGTGCCCCCACGCTCAGTGCGACTGCTGTAATGCCGTTTGGGCGCGTTTAAGTACCCCATTGTCCATAAATGGAAATATAATAGTGGAAAAATATTGAACCCTATACTACAGACAAGGTAATACACTCAGAAAACACACACAGTCTGAAACCGCTTGTCCAAAGGGGGGGATCGCGGTGAGCCGGAGCCCAACCCGGCAACACAGGGCACAAGGCTGGAGGGGACACACCCAAGACAGGATGCCGGTCCGTCGCAAGGCACCCCACGCAGGACTCGAACCCCAGACCCGCCAGAGAGCGGGACCCGGACAAACCTGTTGCGCCACCGCACCCCCCTCTCAGAAAAGAAAAAATGATAAAATTTAACGTTAAAAGTCAGTTTATTAAAAAATAAATTATTGGAATTGATAGCATAAATTAACAAGTTCTCACTCATTCACGTTAACTGTTTGTCCTGATAAGGGTCATGGCATTTCAGAGCCTATCCTGGAGTCACAGGGAAGAAGGCAAAGGATTACCCCTAGACGGAACACACACATCTATTCACGCACTACAAGCAATTTAGAGTGCCCAATTCACCTGACCCTCACATATTTGGGCTGTCCATGTGAACATGGGAAAACATTCAAGCTCCATGCAGACTGAGTTGGATTCAAACCTACACCTGAACAGCCCACACACTGAGACAGCAGCACAACCCTCTGTGAGACAGCAGCGCTGCTTGCTGTGCCACCGTTACCATTTCACACCGAGAGATAAAAATATATATTTTTTTTCTGAACTGAAACAGATAAATGGTGTGTCACAATATGCTCCCTTATCATTTGCCACAATCCTTTCAACTCCTGGCTCAGCACCTGCTGTCTGAGATGCATTTTGTTCTTCCACAAGGTTAAACACAGTGAGCTAGAGGCTTCTAGGCAAACAATTGCTTCTTTGTGCACCCTAGTACCTTTTTTAAATTGTGAAATCTCTTAACACACACACACTGTCTGAACCGCTTGTCCCATAGAGGGTTGTGGGGAGCCAGAGCCGAACCTGGCAACACAGGGCGTAAGGCTAGAGGGGGGAGGGGACACACCCAGGACGGGATACCAGTCCATCACAGGGTACCCCAAGCAGGACTCAAACCCCAGACCCACAGGAGAGCAGGACCCGGTCCAACCCACTGTGCCACTGCACTACTGCGCCCCCCCCCCCCCCAGAATCTCTTAAACATCATGTAAATATCTTACTTTATTATCATATGCATATATTCTGAGCAAGTTTTCTTAAGTGTGAGGAAAATGCATAGAGCATTTACATATTGTGAATTTGAGTATCCCTGAGATTTCACCAAACCTCTTGCAATGGAACCAAAAAATGATGTTCAGCTTCAGAGATCAATTTATTCCCATGACTGGCCACCAAAATTTCCAATAGATGCAGCACAAAAATTTTCATTTAGGTTATTAATGTCACCATAGGTGGTTATAATAGAGAGACAATTTTGAGTGAGACAATGAGACTTTATATTTTTTATTTTTAGCACTAGTCATTTTGGCCTGATACGGATATCAGCAGAATAAGCTTTGATCAATAAACCCCTTGGCTCTGCTACAAGTCCAAAAGAGTTCCTTAAATAGTGCTTTAATGTGCAGGAAATTAATTTCTCAAATGTAATGCTGATCCATATGACCTTGGCTCACTAGAAGCAAGGTTAATAGATTCCAATTCCCACCAACACCGAAGCAAAACATCTAATGTATATGCATGGAATTGTGCCATCTACAGCTTGCTCTCTATTGTCCTCCTAAAGTGATGAACATCTTTCTTGTGACCTATTCTAACAGTTTTGTAAATATAAGGGAGTTTCATACAATCAAATTCAGGGTGTTGTAATACAGTGGGCAGTGTAGGCCACGCCATCATTTACTCTAGGTGCGGTAGTACTGTGCTGGTGACTCTCAGCACATGGACTTTGTGTTTGGACATGGTTCAAATCCAGCTCAGTCTCTGTGGAGTTTGCATGTTCCCCTCTTGTTTGTGTGGGTTTCTTCTAGGTGCTCTGGTTTCCTCCCACAGTCCAAAGATGTGTTGCACCCCTCTGTTATCTCAATACATGAACGACTCAGTGTAGTTCAGTGCAATGTATTTTGCACTGTCATCTGCCTTGGATAAAAATTATATACCACAATATAATATAGAATAATATAAATAAAAGCATAAATAAAATACAATACAATTTAGAGAAAATGTAAATGTATTTCTTGACTTTTCTTTGACCTGACAGTCTTTGTCATATGGGATATTTTTAGTGGCTTTCTGCCCCAGTGCATGGTCAAAGGTCAAAGGGGCTTCCTCTTTGTTGTGGGAAAAGACTGCTAAGACAGGCATTGGTTTTCCTTTTCACTTTCCACTCCCTGCGTCCTCAGAACCACCAAGGAGCCATTGCTGTGAACTGCTTCTGACATGCGCCGTGGAAGAGACCGAGGGAGTACACCAAGTTCAAAGAAGCTCGACCAGCATCAGTGGAAGGCATTGAACTGGTAAAAGCATTTCGATTGATTCATGTAAATCTTTGGGGGTAGGGGATGGAAAGTACACATCGAAAAAGGACAGTGAATCATTCAAGCGGTCTATCACCCACGCAATCATGACATTTCATCATGCGGAAAGTGGATCGACATTCCGGAAGGTCCTGATGTCATTCTGTAGAAATCTGTTTGCAGATCCTGCTCCGAGCTCAGCCGCTTCTCACAGTACCCTCGGTGAGGAAGCGGCCTTGTGCATTAACGCGCTTCACCTTGGAATATGGATGGGGCATTGATTAAAAAAGTCCAAATCTAATCAGGCCAATGATTCTTCCTTCGCTTTCTGTGACACGTCGGATGAAGCTTGCTCTCAGTTATACTCAATTTTCATAGATCAATGTGCTGAAAATTCCCATTACTTGCAATATTCCCACGATATTAGAAAGATTTTTTCAACCGAGACATAACAGCACAGTTTTAGCTTCTTTACTTAATTAATTTGGCTTCTTTAGTTAATTACCAGTCAACAATTCCACATCTATTCTTAGGCGGACAAAGACACAAAAACAAACAGCAAAGAATACAAGTTATTCTTTATATAGCTGTTTCCTGAAGGCAGATTCAGAGCCCTTTCACAGATAACGATTAAAGAAAATTACAAACCGAAAACAAATGGCTCACTAATAAATAGAAGACATATTTGTACCACAAAAACCCTAAATCACTGCTTATAAGTAGTTCCATCCATAGTTCCATCCATTCCAAGATGTACTGGTTATCCATTCTCACTGTGATTTTTTTGCTACTGTAACATACTGTAAAATGAAACCTTTTTGACAATATGTAATTCTGCACAGTGGAGCACTTGAAAGGCCAGAAGTCATCACCTAACACAGCTGGTGGGCAATGCCGACCGCCCGCATACACGGGAGGAGCGCTGCCCCCGTTCGCTTGCCCTACCCACTCCTGGGCCGAGTGCCCATTGCCGACAGCAACCAGGCAGCTGCTTGGCCCCTGCGCACATTCCCTGACGTCTCTTTTAACACTCACCCAGAGTTATGCGGCAGTTATGTGGTAAACTGATTCCTCAATGACAATATGCCACCCCTGCATCCCTCATTGTGCCCAAATTAGGTGGTTGGCCAATAAAAGGATGCTGACAAATGCTGACATCATTGGATGTAAACTTATGGCTTGTGTTGTGTCCAACAATACAGATGCACAAGAAGCGTAAAAGGCAGAACGGAACAAGACTTCTAAGGCTGACACAGGAATAATAACCTCTGGTGGTTCAAAGTCATCCATCTACCCACCCTTCCCGGGAATTTGAACGTTACGCAATTCGGAAAAAACGTTAGTATTTTGAAAGCGGTTTCTAGACAGGTCAGGAGGTTGTCCGAATCCTCATGCCCGCTTCGTGGAGAGCAGGTGCTCTTCGATGGGTTCAGGCTGCAGAGACAATGAGGGCACAGAGGCCTCAAGCCGATGAAGATCAGCCCTTCCCTGCTGACACCTGGCAGAGCAGACATACACATAGCGCATGATAGACAGCAACGTGGACAAGGGCTCCTGACACTCAGAAGTAGGTTTCCATGTATTGGCTGAAGGGACGTGTTTAACGTAGGCTGGCAGACTGCATTACGGTTTAAGGGCCCTGTAACGGAAGGCTTTACAGTCTTTGCCTCATTTATTGACGTTTGGAATTACAGGAACGCTTGCGTTGCGTGATAAAATAGAATTCTGACCTGTTCATCGTAATGAGTCCTGGTAGACACGTGGAGGCTAAACCCTTCATAAGCTTGTAAAAACGCTCTGCTCATTGTAAAATAGCATAATATAGTAATACTTGATAACAGTGGGGAGCAATACTCTCACAGTGCTGGGAAGCGGCAGCGATCCGTATCTCCCACTCTGTCACGCAGAGGTGTGTATTGGGTGTATTAAATGCATTTTCGACTTACGATATTTTCGACTTACGGTGGGTTTCGCAGAACATAACTTTACAACACAACAGAACAGAACATAATTTAGGAGATTTTTTTCTGCTCCGGATGTATTGATTTTAATGCTTTCGTCTCCAGTAAATTTAACAGTTATGCCCTGCTTTCAAGGAGTCCAAGCATCACACTTGCCCTGTTAAAATGAATTCAAAATCCTGCAGCAATAATGTTATCAAGTATTACTATATTATGCTATTTCACAATGAGCAGAGCATTTTTACAAGCTTATGAAGGCTTTAGCCTCCACGTGTCTACCAGGACTCATTACGATGAACAGGTCAGAATGCTATTTTATCATGCAACGCAAGCGTTCTTGTAATTCCAAAAGTCAATAAATGAGGCAAAGACTGTAAAGCCTTCCGTTACACCCACTTGCTTGACTGGGAAAAATTCAAAATTCGAAGTACGGTTTCTACTGCATGTCTATTGCCGGCTCACCATCGTAAAGTCGAAAAATTGCAAGTCGAACCATCGACAGTCGAGGAGCATCTGTACTCCACAGTTCAGACTTATGGAGAACACGCCAAAATGGTTATAATATGCTGGGAGTGGCACGAGACTGCCATAAAATAGTGTAGCTACTTTAAGGGTGCTGCTTCCCTCTTGGTAACCCGGATGATGAGCTTTCTCATTGCCCAGTCATCAGTTGTGGAGGAACGTCCTGATCTTTGAAACATCCTAATGGTGTCATACTTCCTCCACTTATTAATGAGGGTTGTCACAGTGTTCCAACATATATATAAAATTCAAACTCCTAACCCTAACCTTTCAAAAGTACCTTTCACTTACCAACTTCATTATCTGCTTATTTATCTGTTGGTCATTTTGTGTATGTATATTTGTACATGTGTTATATCTGAACAGCTGCTTTCATTCAGAAAAGTACCGTTGTGCATAATCTGGAATATTACTGGTTTGATATGAACACAGTTTCAACCTCCATTATAAAGCATGCACACACATAAAAACATTGACGTTAAAAGACAAAGACATTAAAAATACAGGATCTTATTAAGGTTGAGTGTACTGTTGTAAATGAGTGGCATTCTTAAGTGCCTTTTCTAAAAAACCAGTTTTTAAGCGACAGTACATTTGCATTTATATTTATTCATTTAGCAAATGCTTTTGTCCAAAGCGACGTACATCTCAGCAAAAGTACAAAGTACAGTACAAAGTACTTTGTACAAAGTACTGTACAAAGTACAGTAATGAGAACAATGAACTGTCATATTGAAACAGCACATTTATCCTTTTTCAGTAGAATTAAATCACTTGTTAAAGCATAAAACCCTGAATTTCAAATACAGCTAGAGTGAAGATGAACTGTAATGCTGTATTATAAATTACAAATGAAAATGACAATTTCTGACTCTTGTAAAAGGCATGAAAATTGTCAGACTATACAGTATATGACAGCATCCAGCATGCTGTATATATGCATCACTCATTACATTGCTTATGGGAATTAAAATCCTGTTTAATTTACTGTGCCTACATAAGGCACCTACCAGGGTGAAACTACTGGCAAATTAGAACAAACAAAAATTGCTTATTTATTTCAGTCATTTTTAACCTGGAATTCATAACAGTTCGAACTTTGTAAAGATGATAATGAGATCAGCCTAATGGCTGTTTAAAATGTATATGGAATAATTCATTTCAGACATGAGGCTTATTTAGGCACTTCTTTCTGGGGACTGATCTAAGAGGGCAGAAAGGAAGCAGGGCATAAATAACCATGCTTGGGAACATTTGGCCTGAGAGCATTTATTCTACAGAACCTTTCCCTGCCAGTGTCTTCACTTTGCCCCCCACCCCCCATTGTGCGCTGCGGGAGGTCAGTCAGGCTGCCGCTTGCCAATGCCGTCAGGGAGAGACGCCCCACTCCCGTCCCTGACCCTCGTTGCAGAGGTGCTAATTGGCGTCCCGGGCTACCTGGCCATAGGGGTAAAGGTGTTATCCTTGATGCTTCAGCACCAGGGCCACGAGTGACCATTGCTTGCAGTTCCGATACGTCCCGTGCATGTCTAACATCTCATTAAATCACGTTGTGGAAAACCACCTACAGTCAGGTTTTGTCCTCAAGGAGATTCACTTGTAAGATTTTCCTGTAAACCTGTAATTAATATTGTTTGGATGAAAATGGCCCTTGATACTTTGGGTATGCCTGGGCTTTGCAGCGCATAAATAATAAATGAAGCCTGTGGATGATGGTTAATTGCTGATGTTTTCTGTGAATATAAACTTCAGATGCGTTCAGGTTGACAGAGTCTCTAATTACGAATCATTTGCTGAAATGCTCAGAGTTCCTTTAGAAATAATACTGGAAATAAAGGATGTATGTTAAGAGCACATTTCACATCACTGCAAAAAAGATGTTACCCTTCAGAAAGTAAAGGGAAAAGAATACACAACATTTAAATATGCAAGGCCAGTCTGACGGATTTTCAAAAATAAATATTTTGCAGAAAACTATACCTTGTAAAACTTTTCGAATGACTGCAGACATTATTTCCAACCTCTTCTGCTGTGTTGAAGTTTTGATGATTAAAAAAAAAATACCTTCAAAAACTCACCTCGGTGAATAAGGTGTGTGGGCTGATAACACTACCTAGAGTTCGTTGGGAGTTGCTTTGGAGAAAAGTGTCTGCTAAATAAATAAATGTAAATGTAAACCTGATGAACTGTTTTGATCTAATGCCAATAGTGTTGTGTGTCTGATGTGTTGAAGAAGAAGGATTAATATTAATTCTATGCTTTACTGGAGATGTAAAAGGAATGTATTTGAAATTTATGTCTACCTATCAATCTTCAAAACCGTACGAGCGGTGCCATATTATGGAGCCAAAATTTTTTTTGCTATTTTCTAATGCTTTCAGGTGGTTTTCAAAATGCACACAGTCTCAATCCAACAATACATTCTGTAATATTGGACAAAAAAAGAGATTCTTTAAATAGTGTCAGATGAACCTGTAGCAGTTTTCCTTAATGTTTAACGTATTTTGAGCCACAGGCCTTTAACTACGGAACAGAGCGAGCAATTAAAAACAAAACTGAAATTATACTAGACTTAATGAATGCATTAAGTGTCTTGTTGGATATTATATTAAACACAGTAAATACCTGGTGCTTTGAATTATAATTTAACAAAATAACTGTTTCACATTTTCATATATTAACATTTCAGCAAGCTCGTGAGAACTACTGGCTGTGTTAACGTTGTACCATTCGGGACAGCATCAGTTTTTCGGTCTTCTGGAAGTCCAGCGCACACGCGGATATGCTGTGAAGTCCGGCTGTAGCCTTCTTGAAACATGTGCTTAAAATTTAAATATAACCTGTTCTTGGACAGGATCCGCCTTACTGTGTCACTGGCGCAATGTGTATATAGAAAGAAGTACTTATTAAATGTGTGTCTGCAATTCATCTCTGCTGGAGTCTTTCGAGAAAAAGGTGTCAGGCTGACAGGGGTTTATTATGGTTATATACTGCCATCAAGTGACACGGAACTCAAGGCACAGCTTTGCAGTCTCACGCAATACAAACTGTTTAACAGAGGTTATTTATCTTAGAATTATTAAAAATACAGTGCTACATCCAATTAGAAAGCTGTAATTAAATGTGAATATTTACAGTGGGGTGTTGCCCGTGCCTGCTCTCTGGTGGGTCTGGGGTTCGAGTCCTGCTTGGGGTGCCTTGCGATGGACTTGCGTCCCGTCCTGGGTGTGTCCCCTCCCCCTCCAGCCTTGCACCCTGTGTTGCTGGGTAGGCTCCGGTTTGCCGTGACTCTGTATAGGACAAGCGGTTTCAAACAGTGTATGTGTGTGTGTATCTGTAAAATAGGTACAGTGCAGCACAAGAGGGCATGAGTTTAATCCCTGCTCAGTTTGTGTGGATTTACTCTGGTTTCCTCCCACAGTCTAAAGACATGCTGTTCAAGTAGGTGGGAGACTCTAAGCCACCTGTAGTGTGCGAGTAACAGAGTGTGTTTTGTTGATGTACGGATGAGTAACTCATTGTAAGCAGTGTAAGTCCATCCGTCGTTAACAACTGCTTGTCGGCAAGCCAGATCCCTACCTGCCAACAGAGAGTACAGGGCCGAAGGGGGTGGGGACACACCCCGGACAGGACACCAGTCCGTCGCAAGGCATCCGAGGCAGGGCTCGAACCCCATCCCCGCCATGCATCAGGCGCTGGCTGAACCTGGCACACCACCACGCCCTCTACAGTTTAAATTACCTTGGGTAAATAAGATATGGACTGATGACACTACATAGTGTTCACTCGAAGTCGCTTTGGAGAAAAAGCTCTACTAAGTGAAGTAATGTAAACATAATTCTATGTGAAGGCAATAAATTTCCAGAATACTAAATTAAGCGTAATATTTTCCTAATTAATCAACGGGCATTTTATCTAGGAGGGGTCTTTTGCTTTCATCACATTCTTAAAGGTCCCCATGGCCCACAAAAGGTGAGGAACCAGATGTCTAGATGTGAAGACATTGTTTTTGTGGAAACTTGAGCTCTTTCTGCTGATACCAGTTGAGGAGACTCCACAAGACTGAGGCAGCAGGTGGCGCAGCAGTTAGGGCTGTTAGCGTTCTGTGTGATTTGAATCCCACTTCTGCAATAGATCAAGGTACTTACTGCAAGAGGAGTTTCTGTAACTTTTTTCCCCACAAAATTCCATTTAGCAGACACTTTTCTCCAAAGAAGCTTCCAATGAACTCTATGTAGTGTTATCAGGCCACACACCTTATTCACCAAGGTGACTTACACTGCTAGATACACTACTTACACTGGGTCACTCATCCATACATTAGTGGAACACACTCTCTCTGTCACTCACACACTGTGAAGGAACATGAACAGCATGTCTTCGGAATGTGGGAGGAAACCAGAGCACCTGGCCGAAACCCACACAGACGTGGGGAGAACATGTAAACTCTGACTCTCAGACTGAGCAGGACTCAAACCCACATCCTCTTGCACCACCCAGGTACTGTGAGACAGCAGTGCTACTCACTGTGCCACCATAGTTAAGCTGACTAACTCGAATTTGATCTAATATTAAGTTCTGAACTGCATATGTTGATGATGTTTTCGTTAAAGATCGTTTAAATACTCTAACCCCATAGCATGCCAAACATAAATAAGTTTCTTCTGGATACAATTAAAGGATATACAAAGAGGTTGGACATCTCACAGCTTATCAAGCTGCCTTCAGCGAAGCATCATCTGCTTCCGCACCCTTCATCTGCACCGAGAGCCGGAAGACTCTGGGCAAAGGGCCCACCAGGGTCACCAGGTGTTGCCAGGTGTGAGTTTTGGTGACATCACTGACTTGATCGCTTGCGAACCGAAGGTGAGGGAAGGTCCAGCAAACCACTTCATGGACTGGTCGTGTTCCCAGGTGACTGCACGTGCACCTCATACACATCCGTTCACCACGCTGGCTCTTCTGCGGCTCTCCAGCACTACGAGCCAATTGCAGAACAGTAGGTGGCAGCACGTGCCCTACAGTTTGACCTGCAGCAACGTTTCCGCTCATCACTTTAATCCACTTCATACAAGTTTTATTCACAAATTCTAATGTTAGGTAATTAACATACGTCTAATTTGTAATTTCTCATGTTTTATATTTACCCTCCTTTCATTGTCTGATAATTTTATTTGTGTCGATGGGAACTATAACTTAACATATGATTTTTTTCAGCTTGACATTTACAAGAGTATCTGTCAATTTGGATAAAAGTGTCTGCTGAATTGAACAATTCACACACATGTCATCTGAAACTGCTTGCCCCATACAGGGTCACAGAGCCCAACCCGGCAACACGGGGCGTAAGGGGACACACCCAGGATGGGACGCCAGTCCATTGCAAGGCACCCCAAGTGGGACTCGAACCCCAGACCCACCGGAGAGCAGGACCCCGTCCAAGCCACTGCGCCACTGCACTCCCCACCTTGAAAAACTGTTAAGGCATTTGTATTTAACTAGTATTAATTATTAATTAATTATTATATTCATCGTGTATCGCTATATATTGGATTGTTCACGATCTTTTCTAATATTGTAGTGACACAGCCTACAAGGACCCTGCGCAGACATATGATTGACAGTGAAGGGTCGCGCTGTGGATGACGGCTTCAATATAGCAGCCTAAAAATGGATATTTTTGAAGGATATATTAGGATATATAAAGGATCTCTTATTAAGTCTGGGGTAAAGGATCTGATTTGTAATGCTACACCCAATGACTACCTTCATACTGTTTTATTTGTAAAACTAGCAATTATTAAAACATAAAATTTTCATATGAACCACTATGGAATTGGAGCAGTAGGAATGATCCTTGATCGTAGATGATATCAATAATCCTTGATGTAGATGCAGAATTCCACAGCTTTCTTCCTTTTGTGGTCAAATCATCATTATATTAGAAAAAATGCAGACAAAGTTTTAACTTAATGAAATAGCAACAGTAGAGATGAAATATGATGAATAGATATAGAAGCAGCAAAATAAGAAAAAAACAAGCTGAATGTACTCCAGCAAATATAGGAGAGGGATCTTGGGGTAACAAAGGAATTGTCTTTGATGTGAAAACAACATGAAATATCTAGGTCAGTTAAAAAACAAAATTATCGGAGATAATTATACACTGCAAGTAAAATATCTCACTCTAGTACAGCTGAACTGAATTCCCCCCCAGCCTCTCATCCAATATATCAGTAGGTTTCTTTTTATTTTCTCTTTTTTTTTTTTTGACTCTGCAGGTATTTAAAGGTTTTGGGGCCGTGCCCTTCACTTTAAAGGCTTTCAATTACTATAGATCCATAATTATGTCTGATTAACTATACATTATTTGGTCCGAGGATAAATAAGGATTTAATGTAACGATAAGCTGCGCGGCAGTAAAATGTATGATAGCACGTAGTTGGAAACGCTTTGTGAATTATTGTGAATTTAATTACGAGTTATGGCCTCCAGACCTGGAAATACTGGTTGTGGAGAAAGGAGCCTCGGTTTTATCCGAACTGCAGAATGAACAGCCGTTTATGTTGAAGAAAAGCTTAGAATTTTTTTTAAAGCATTCCTGTATTTCCCAGGCTTAATGTATCCCAAGCCACAAACTTTTCTGTTTTTATAAAATGCGTTTTTTTTGCCCCCCCCCCTTTCATAAATAGTTTACTCTGTTCGTTTTCACTCGAGGCACATGCATACATTGGCGGTGTCATCTGCAGACAAATCAGAGAATTTTTCAGAGCAATGGGAGGGACGTTGTGACAGCAGAGCAGAGGGAATGAGGTGGGAAGGATTTTAAGTTTTATCAAAACGTGATGGAGGGTGATGGGGGGGAGGGGGGGGGGAGTGGCGGCGGTGGAAGGCTGGATGGAGTTAAAGAAGCAATCAGAAACATGAAACACAGTAATAGAGCGGACTGGAAAGCCACAATTACCGGAAAAGACAAAATAAGGATGGTTGGTTACCTTGTGAGTGGCCCATACAGGTGAAAGGATTTTAGGAGTGAAAAAAAGCTTATTGCACGAATGTCCTGAAGATGTAAATTAACTTCATGCGGGAGAATCAGTGAAGAGTTGTGTAGTACGACAGCGCTCCACAAAATGTCAAGGCCATCCAGGAAACACCCGGGGGGGCAGGATAGAAATAGAGGGCAACCACAGAAAGTGCAGTCAGGGCAGTAAAAGAGACCTTGATGTATGGATGAGTGACCCAGTGTAAGTAGTGTATCTAGCAGTGTAAGTCACCTTGGTGAAGAAGGTGTGTGGGCTGGTAACACTACATAGAGTTCGTTGGAAGTCGCTTTGGAGAAAAGCATCTGCTGAATAAATGAATGTAAATATAAAAAATGTGAACCCAAAAGGTGGAAGGGAAAGATAGCATATCTGCACTGGAGAGATGAGCGGGCCTGTGCCTCCACCTCTGCCGGAGGCACAAAAAATGGTTAGTTGAGAGGGATGCTGCTGGGGTGCTTGGATTTCTCAGGGGTGTGCCACATTTCGGTGAAGGCCAGGAGGTCACCTGAGATGTGGGTGACATAAGCCGGGATGAAGCCAACCTTCCTCGCAGCAGACAGACAGACGGTTGCGGAGGGGAAGCCGAACGAGGAGGATTTACCGGGTTATTGCTGCAGCGGAAGTGCTGAGTCTGCGATGACGGGGATGACATTTAGTCCGGTTGCTACAAACAGCTTCAGTGTAAAACATTTTTAGGACATATTACACGAGAGAAAGCAAAACGTTCAGCGGAAATCGTGTAGAAGCAGTGGCCTCCCTCGGAGGACACCCACAGGTAGTCTCCGTTGTCTTCGCACCATGAGACTGCAGGTAAAAACCATGGAACTGGGGTAAAAATCTAAACTGACATGAGCTGAAGACAAAGACTTATTTTTACCTTCACAGTGCAAACAGGGGGGTTGGTGGGATTTACATGCAGCTTGATGTCACAACGTCTAATTTATGAATGAATGGGCAAAATTGAAACATAGTTTGAAAAAATACTTATTAATTTCGTTTATTTAGGTGTGCTGTATCTTCACGTGTGCATGTATAACTGTAGCTGTATTATGTGATTCAGTAGTTTACAATATTTATGGCAGCTGTAATATATCATATGATATATATTCATAATTTTAAAAAAATGCTCTTTTATGGCCTCTTTATGTGAAACAGCCCTAGAGCTGCACGCTGGACAGCCCGGGTTTAGTCGTGCACGTCCCTTACACAGAGTTAACACGTGCTGCATCGTAACAGTAGTAAAAACAGAGTAAAGAGCCACTTACCTAACTGCTCTGTAACTACAATGACAGCTATATACACCAGCATTTATCATTTCTGGAAATTAGTTGCTTTGGAACCACTGAGGACTACACTCACACGCGCATCGTCTTCACCGCTTGTCCCATGCAGGGCCGCGGGGAACCGGAGCCTAACCCGGCAGCACAGGGCGTAAGGTACGCGCCCAGGATGAGACACCGGTCCATCACAAGGAACCCCAAGCAGGCCTCAAACCCTAGACCCACTGGAGAGCGGGACCCAGTCCAACCCGCTGTGCCACTGCGTCACTGTGCCCCCCTGCAGACTACACTCATCGTGACTATATGAAAATAGTAAGGAACAATAAATCAGAAAAATGCTCCTCATTGTCTAGTGGATGTTTCAGAATTATTTCTTTGGTTAACAGGAATTTGAGGCAGGGGAGGGAATTTGATGACAATAAACCATTACTGGGCCACGTTCACAGATCTAATGCGTTTAGTGTAGGATGCAGTGCTTGGTTTCCATCCCTTGAGGGAGAAGTCGAATCCTAAAAGGATGTTATCGTGTCTGAAATGCTGAACCTCCTTAACTCCATTCCCTTTTTGGGGGTATTTATGACCTTCCACTAAGAAAGTACACTATTTTTCTGCGAAATCTCGTACCTTTTTCTGTAATAACATATATTCTTTTGCTGCTTTTGTGTTGTAAGAATAGTGATTGTTTTAATTAGTTTGAAGACATTAAATTCTCGTTTGCTTTAAATGCAGGAGCAAACCTAATGATACCCCATCATTCCTGTTGAGTTCTTTAATTTAGTACAGGAATTTAAAGTTTTGTTCTGTGTCCAATAAATATGAATCATACAATAATACACAGGGAAAGATGTTCAACCCCTCGTGCCAAAATCAAGGGGGGCTAGACACAAACCAACCACGCCGCAATATTCCATCCCTCCCAAAACCCCACCAAACGATTCCCTTCACAAGAACCAGCCCACATCATGGGCAAACACCATCCTCCTTGCCGGGAGCCACCGCGTGCACTTCGTTGGGGTTGTCAAGCGGGCACCTTCCTTCGTTGATGTTTCATTGAATTGAGCCCACGACACCACCAGAAGGCTCAACGGCGAGATCTGGCGTCCCAGACCCACCCCCCTCCATGCCCGCAGTGCCATCCCAACGACTCCACCCACATATATACACACGTTTCATACATTTACGTACATTTATTCATTCATCAGACGCTTTTCTCCGAAACAACTTCCAACAAACTCTGTGTAGTGTTATCAGGCCACACACCTTATTCACCGCAGTGACTTACACTACTAGATACACTACTTACACTGGGTCACTCATATACGTTTGGTAAATGCTTCTGGTATTTGTCTGGTTTTAGGGGTATGACCAAGTTTTATGTTGTAATTTAGAAGTATTTTATGCGTTTTGAAGGAAGCATGTATTAAGATGACGACTTCAGCTGAGCTGCTACTGGGGGACGGTCCTTTTGGGTATGTTGGTGTGGGGAAGACATGGGTCAGTTGTATTTTTTCATGTCAGAAAGGGATTGTCATGGGAAAGACTTTGTCTTGATAATGTGTTTTATGTAACGGTTGCTTAGCAACTTTTGTTGACCAACTGTAGGAAAATGGTATGTTGGATTGTGGATTTTAATGTGTTGTTTTGGTTGTGTATTATTGATAACTTTACTAAATAAAGTTTAAAAAAAAAAATAAAGAAAAAATGCTTCTGTCATGTGAACTTTGGTCAGATGCAGCCTTGTTTGCGGTTCGATTCATTCTCTGTCATTCCTTATTGAGGAAAACGAAGCGTTAGCCCTGCCGTAAGCTTCTAACAGACATTTTTGATGCAGTCATCTAAACGTGTCTAGAACAGGGTCTTGCTGCGCCTCATGTTCTCGGGATGTTCGGCGACTGCCCGTAATGCCGGGCCGATAACCTCCGAAAGCTCCTTTCCAATGCTGTCTATGACTTTAAAAGGATTTCCAAAAACAGACAGTGTTTAATTAAAGATGTGTGCATGTACGCACATGCTGCAGGCCGAGATCAGACATTAACCCTTACTCGCCCAACCCTTTCAAGAAAGATGAGACTTTATGGCATTGTTTATTATTATCATGGTTTTACAATCAGCGGCGAAACCCAGGATCCGAAAACCTTTGATGTGGGACGTAAATCTCAGTTCGTACGACACAGAAATTTGCTTTATGTTTGAAGTTCGGGTTTCATAATGATATGGAAACAAAAAAGAAAAGGTATTTAAAGCTCTTTTAATCAGGTCTAAAATTTCCATATTCGGTGAAAAACAACAAAATATATAGAGAAGAATTTCCCGTCCTTTCTTTTGTTTTCGATATGTTCGGCGAACAGCGCCGTTGTTGCAGGACCTTGGGGTTTTTTTAAAGTATAAAATCAGTAGTGTAGCACAGTTGACACATTCTGAGAATGTTATGTTACTTGTACATATTATTCCTTTTATTGTTTTAAAAAGAATGTGATGTTGATTTCTGAACCGCTCTTATTTGTGCTATTTTGCGGTCTTAATGCTAAACTTTATAAAGACAGTAGGCAGATCAGCATTGAAACGCTTTCTGTCTCGATCCAGAAAGACATTCAAATCGCTGCTTAATAGGCTGCGTGCGACTATTCGAGTTACAGCTTTAAGTGATCGCGATGAGGAAGTCCATTCAAGCAAATAAGAAGAAAAAAGCAAACAATAAGAGCACAGCGCTTCGGTTTACGTTTCTGAAAAGACGTCTTCGGTAACGCGATGCTGCGTGCGGCTGAAAGGGAAGAAGAGCTTGCGCCGAAATATTGCCCTCTCTTAGCGTTCGTAAAAAGGAGAATTTTAATGAGCTTGCTGTCATTTCGTATCTTGAAGGTCCCGAGCAACACTTCATGTGATTTTAAATAGCTTCGGCGAGGCATTATCATGCAAAAGAGTCCTCCCCCCCACAAAGAGCGTACATATCTCATACAAAAGCTTTCTTCACCCTCGTACAACACGCACAGTGTTTTCCCCTCTCAATGGGAATACAGTCATTTTCCCCAGCGTTCACCCCACAGCTGCCCATTATGCTATCGCCGTCCAGCGATAAAGTGCACAATGAGGAAATTCAGACATTGCTCGCCTGTCTAAAACACAGTCGCCCCTTCAGCTCCAGCGCGCCGTAACCTTTCCAGGCCAGGGGCCGCGCGACGCCCGCCATTCATTTCGTCACTCGCCAGACAAGCGCCGTCATACCTAAATGATGCCAATGCAGAATTTCCCCATGAGGCTTTTGAGTCACCTGTTTTCTCGAACGCAAACGCGGTATGAATGTGAAAACATGCCTTTGAGAGAGACGAAACTGACTGCTGCGCATCTGTCTCCTTGTCTGGCGTTGAAACAACAGCCAACTCGTGGCGCAGGAACCCAGCTCAGCGCATAGGCCTTTAATTCTCCGTCCGAGGGCTCGTTTGTGAGGACCTTCTGGGCTCCTTCAGCGACTCCTTGGGTGGACTGCGGCCCGCCCCGCCGTCAACTACGCGTGTATGATTTAGTGTTTCTTTTCTCAACGCTCCTTTATATTTCCTGCCCCGAAAAATCACATCAATGTCCCTTCCTGTCTTGAAACAGAACGCTAGCTGTACAGTAAATACGATGCTTCTGTATAATCCGACCCATGGGTACAAAGAACATTTTTGCGCTCGGTTCTCGTTTGTCACACGTGAAGTACACCGTTATTAGGTAGCGTTTTGTGTAAAACTGCTGAACGACTCCTCTGAGGGGTTGTGCTATACTTTATATTCCCGTACAGAAATAGTGTCCTCAATGGATATGCATGCATAATAAAATGTGCACCTAAATTCTCACCTCGGCTGTGTGACTAATATTCGATCAATCGATAGATAGATAGATAGATAGATAGATAGATAGATAGATAGATAGATCTCCATTGGGATTACGTACACCATGTGTATTGGCTGTCAAAATATTACACTACAGTGTCACCACTGACCGGATGCTATCAGGTTTTGTAGTCCAGTCTCCAAAGTCACGAAGTTTGCGTTCCACAGATGAAAAGTAAGGATTTGGTACACACACACACTTTCTGAACCGCTCGTCCCAGACGGGGTCACGGGGAACCGGAGCCTAACCCGGCAACTCAGGGCGTAAGGCCGGAGGGGGAGGGGACACACCCAGGATGGGACGCCAGTCCGTCGCAAGGCACCCCAAGCGGGACTCAAACCTCAGACCCACCGGAGAGCAGGACCCGGTCCAACCCACTGCACCACCACATCCCCCTCATGGATTTGGTACAGATAAGTCAAATTTAATGTGTCACGAGGGGTCTTGTACAAAGTGAATTGCATATTTGGGATGTCTTGAACGGGGTATGGTGGTGCAGCTGGTTTGGCCAGGGTCTGCTCTCTGGTGAGTCTGGGGTTCAAGTCCTGATTGGGGTGCCTTGTGATGGACTGGCGTCCCGTCCTGGGTGTGTCCCCTCCCCCTCCAGCCTTGTGCCCTGTTTTACCAGGATATGCTCTGGTTTGCCTCAACCTTGCCTGGAACATGCAGTTCCAGACTGTGTGGGGGTGAGTGGGTGTCTTAAACTCATGTGTGGAAGACTGTAAAGCCATTAACATAGTCCACAAAAGTAACCAAACTGGGTGATCTGTACTTAAATGTGCTGTATAATTGGAAAGAGTCAAAAAAGACAGCCTGTGTTCGACTGAATGTCACAATAAAAAAGAGCTTTTTATTTTTTGTGAGAAAGGACTGATATAATTCTCATATTTTGATTGAGAAGAATTTGGTTCATGACAGCTACTCAGTACGTTACTAAGGTTGGAGTTTGCAGAGGGCTTGTTGGAACATGTTAAATCGGGCAGTTAGAAAAACACTTTGTCCTCATTTTTACCAGACCGTTTTTTTTAATTGGCCCCAGTTTTAAACCCAGCTCTGCTGTTTTATTTTTTTTCCCCCTTTTTTGCTTTAAAGTAGAGACATAAACACCGTACAAGGCTGAGTTTTTTTTTTTTTTGAAGTGCCCGTCTCTGAACATGCAAGGGGAAAAATGCTAATGTTTACGCAGCGGAGCCGCTATGAAACTGACCAAGTTCAGCCTTCATGGGCAGAAAGAATTTAACGGCGAGTATTTGCAAACATAGAGAAACCTCAAAGGCTACACTTAAAGAGGTTCATGCAAGGCGAGATGGATGAGTGCCATGTGACAAAGTGACAGATGTGGCTATGCCCTTCCGTGCCTGCTCCAGCACCCTGTTTATGTCGTGCCCCCCGTATGGCCCACATCTGTATGACACATCAAAGTTTCTAAGTGTGATATGTCCAAATCACAGTAACTAAAACAGCCCAGATGCTGTTCTGAGCAGTTCACTTTGAGCTTTATAGAGTTTTATGTATGTACTGATATGCATGTATGTATGTATGTGTGTGTGTGTGTGTGTGTGTGTGTGTGTGTGTCTGTCTGTCTGTCTTGGCAAGAAATTCAAGGAAATTCCTGACTGTACTTTCTTAGCTCTTGCTGCTCCAAGCTTTTTTCTCGCTTTCCCTTTTACTGCTCATAGGACGGAAAATAGGAAACGGATTAATTTAAGTCTGTTAAAAGGTGTTTATAATCCGAACTACAGTCCTCGAGAATTTTTGTATGTATTAATTTGTTTTCTCTCCTACTGTGGACAACAGTGATAAGGGTTCACTTCTGCTTAATATATGCATTTTATTATTATTATTATTTAGTTTCTTAAGGACTGACTCCATCCAAAGAACCACTTGCAGCATTTTTTGAACATTACCTTTTGTACCATGTGATACAGTGTATCTGTGGTGATAGGACCATTAACTGTAAAAGTTAACCATTTTGGCCTTTTGGATTTTCATTCCATCCGCTTTCTTCTCTCTATCTCAGCCTCGATCATATTCTCTGTACCGAGGAGATTCGAAACAATGGAATTCGGTCACATGATCGGTTGTGTCCGATTCCTCCATTCCGGCCGATTGCCTTTCTCGGGTCCGCACTTGTAGAAAATTCTTCACCGTGAGGTTGGTAACACAGAACCTGCAATCAAAAATGACTCAAAACCAGATGGTACACGGCACCATAGCCTCTCCAATCAGGATCAGAATCCCTATCTTGGAAAGCAGAAAGAAAGAAAACAAGATTGAATAATTTAATGAGGCACAAATGCATTTTGGACTAAAATATTCTAAGTGAATGGCTTATCATGTTTCCTTAGAATTCCAGGTTGGAAACAGTAGCCTTAAAACCAAATTGTGACTTCTTCGCTCTTAAATTATTTCACACTGCAGCTTAAAATCTTGTCACATGCTTCACAGAGTAAATGTGTTAAAGACATATAACGTTCCTTAAAAATGCTCCAAAACTATCCCTTCATCGTATACGGAACCGCCATTAAAACATTTGTCCTTCTTCGACATGCTCAAAGAAGAGATGCCAATGAGAAGGCTCTTCCCCCATTGCTGTAATTGAGTTTTAATTACACAGATTGTAATTCTCTGTTGTACCGCCTTGATGTCGGCTGCGCGCGATACATAATGCAAAGCTCACACTGTGGCGCTGCCGAGTGCTGTGAACGCACACACTGATCTAAGAAAAATATGCAGTGTTTCATGTAAGAAAAATAGAGCATGGTGTGCCAAGCTGTTTCCAACAAATGCGATCTCTTAACGAACTGGGTCTTTATAAAATTCCCTTCAATTGCCTTCATATTTTGATATAACGCTAAACTGGATGAGGTAGTCAGGCTGACAGCCTGATATTTTTCTAGGTAGGAGAACACAAGCTGTGAGCAGTAAAATTCTAAAAGCAGAAACTTTGTGAACGACATGACATACGGGCTCAGAAAAAAAAAAAATCCGTGCTTTGATAAATAACACTGGAAGATGTATAAAATCAAAGCCGTTTAAGGAAAGAAGCTTTAAGTACAAGATTTCAGTAAGTAAATGGTTTAAAATTGTGTCCTCCGTCACTTAACCCTCACAGTACGAGCCAGTGTAAACATGGCCATTAAATGACTTCCGCAAGGGTGCAAATGTTAAATTTATGCTTCCTTCAAAGTCGCCAGATTGCCTTGTTTTATTTTTCCGAAGGGGTGGAGATTGCGCTTGCCGGCTTTGGAGCTAAAAATCTCATTGGTCTTGTTGTGTATTTTCAGTTTGTGCCTGAACCTAGAGCTTCACTTTTTTAGCATCTACAAGGGTATTTTTGGTTGCCAAAATAAATTCCCCCAGAGTTCCATAGAGGTGGTGAGTTCTATACTTGGCTGCCAGCTGAATTTCCTTGTGTTCCCCTGACATACAATGACGTGACTGACACCATAAATACATGAAAAATTGTGAGCTTTCTCAGCCTTGAATTATATAGCACTTAACATGTGACTGGTCACATCTCATCATAAGCAACATGCAGTATAAACACATGAACCAACAGAATCACACATACGCAACGCAATTCATACTTTTGAAAAGTGTTCTGTGTTCACGGTCCACTGGCTGTTCAGCATTTATGTTGTACTGATGCTCAAATATGTTGTGATACCTGTAACAGAAGTCTTGTAAGTTTTAAACCGACGTTGTCTAATCTTATGTGGGTTTTTTTTGGCAATGTTGCATAATTCTCTTTATTTTCTTGTATGATTAAAATTGTGTCAAACTATGGAATACATTTGTTGCGCAAAATTAAATCAGCAGCAGAGTATTTCAGAACCGTCTTACGAAGCAAATGGTACAGGTTAAATACAGGCCAGGAAATTCACTCTTAATTAACAAAAACATTTTACTGCATCATCAAAAGATATTATGGGTGAGTCTACATAGCTTGGCTTCATAAAAATATTGTCCTTTAGCAACTTTAACCAGGAACATAACATCAGAGCCATTCAAGATAATGAAATCTGATTTTGGGTTCCTTGTCCTTAATTCATTGTTATACACATTGATACCAAAATGAGAATTCGACTGAAGTTAAATTAGACTGATATTGAGTTTTATTGAGTTTTATGCACCTACTCGTGTAATGAACATTGGTGCAAAGTGGAAGGAAACAAATTGAGTTTACTTAAGAATCACATGTCTGGAACTATGTTTCTTTCTCCTAATGTAATGCACAAACTGTATTTTCTATGAGATGTACGTTGCTTTGGAGAAAAGTGTCTGTTAAATGAATTAATGTAAATGTAAATGTAATGTAAATGTAAGTCTGAGGATTTAGTTCTATCAGTCTTTTCATACTTTTGTTCCCCAAAGAAATAGAGAACATATCGAAGCAGATGTGTATAAATATGTAGTTAAGCACAAATTAAACATCTTCTAAAAGGTGTAAATCTAATTTTAATCTTTTGAAAAAATTTTCTTGCTGCTGTTCTGCTTAATTGTGAAGGAGGTGTATAAAGATGGCTTGCATTTAACTGATTCCAAAATATTACACTATAAAAGTATTTATTTTAAGAAAGGCTAAAGTATTAGCAAAGGAAATGGATTTGTTACAGTTTTAAAACAATATTAAAATATTTAATACATTTCTTTTGTATTTATATTGCCTAATTTCATTTGGTGCTATGTGTTTTATCTCTTTCCCTTTTTTCTTACTCAGTCCACTAATATAAAGGATTGTATTATTGCCATTTTTTTTATACTAATGCCATTTTTAGATATCATAGTACTTCTGAAGTTTGAGATGTACAGTTAATAAGCACATGAGTGCACCTCATGTCACCAGATATGGAAATGACTGCACAGTCCAGTGGATCAAAACAGATTTCCCTAAAAGGCTGAAAAAAATGAGAGTGTAACACAAATTTTTAATCACAAAAAAGGTTTTTATTTCAATCAAAACAGATTTGGTAAGTAAGTGTAAATGCGGGGGTGTGGTTTGCGCAGTGGGTTCAGCCGATGCCCAACTGGGGTGCCTTGGGATGGACTGGCGTCCCGTCCTGGGTGTGTCCCCTCCCCCTTCAGCCTTGTGCCCTGTGTTGCCGGGTTAGGCTACGGTTCACCATGACCCCGCTTGACAAGCGGTTTTAGACAATGGATGGGTGGCGTTGTAAATGCTGTGCCATCTTCCAAAATGGCATTGTGACCATTAATATTTTTTCTTTTGCTTGACTGATTAATAGGTGAAATATATCCCAAAGTGTTAGAAAATCACTGAATTTAATCTTGTTTTCAAGTATATAGGACAAAGCCTATATACACACACACACAATGTTTACAGCTGCTTGTCCTGAGTGGGGTCATGGGAAACCAAAGCATAGCCTAGTAACACAGGGTGCAGGGCTGAAGAGGGAAGGGGAGATACCCCAGACAGGTCACCAATCCATCACAAGGCACCCCCAGCAGGACTCGAACCCCAGACCGACCAGAGAGCAGGACCCGGCCAAACCCCCTGGGCCACTGCGCCCCCCCAAAGTCTCTACAAGCAAAGAAATTATTAGAAAAAGAAACTGAATTGAAACTATAACTTTATTCAGTTTTTCCCAGTTATTTTCAAGTATTCAAAAAATCATACAGTATATGTGATACATTGGAATGATTTGTCAGTTGCATACTTCCCCCCATAAGTCTGGTCATGTGAAGATGATCTGTACATTCAAACTGTATTGACTGCTTTTAGGAAACTTCAGCACTGAGGTCCAACATGTGGTTTAACTGAGTGATGGTGCTCGCAGTATTTATTTTGAGTGACTGATGGCCACAGAAATTTTAACATCAACTTCTTGCATCAGCTGTACACAGCATTACAAGAGCCGATAAGCTCCAATAAGAGCAAAACAAGTATGCGGTGCTATCTGTTGGTCTCACAAGATGTTCAAAATCAAAATCCGGTGTGACTGATGAATCAGTAAACAGAAGAATCGTAGTATATGTTAATATTTTCATAACGTGGTTTTGAAATGTCCAAAGCTGACTTGTCGGTTCAACATTTATATTTCTTAACAGGTACCTCTACTTTTGCTATGAATTATGAAATGAATTGCAAATGTGTTCTCAGAAATAGTTCCTACTGCAGGACAATAGTCATTCTGGACCAGCACACAGCCCCCTATCTCTTACATATTAGGACAACTTTACAGCCATATTTAGTAACATCTGGATGTGAGTCGAGCATCACTGCCTCAAGAAAATAACCTAGTGAAAATCTCAGAAGGTGTGATTCCTCTCCTGGCTCGCTTAAATCAAATCCCATTCAATATTTGACAATGCCATTTCCTTTGGCCCTTGAGCTCAAGACAGGATTATAATCAGTGTGTCAATAGAGCGCCTGCTGCACTAATTAAAAGACATTTATTTTTTATGTTTGTGTCTTTCATAACTGAGTGTATTACAGTCCCTGGGCTCTTGTATTATTTGTCAGACCAAAATGAATCACAGCCAGTAATTTAGCTGCTTTGCTCACCAGTGCTCTGTAGAAAGGAAAGAAAACATAGATTTCCATTCCTCTTGCAGCTTCCTAATCACTGAAATAAGTTTTTTCTCATAAAAAGAGGTCAGGAAAAAACTGATGTAATCAAAATGATGCAGCATGATTTAAATGCTTTAGCTACAACTTGTCGGAAATATTAAAACTTATCTATAGACAATCATTTTTGGAGATGATTGTAAAATTTGTGAACAGCAGCTGCACACACACATGCACACGCACACAGGGCTATAATTACGTGATATTATTGTCTCGCATTTTTTGAAACAGACTTAACGGTGACTATAAATCCGTACAAAACGGAACACGTGCGAAATGGGAAGGAGTACGTACAATACGAAGCAGATTTCAAATCTGGGACGCGTGATATTTCGAGGGAGTGTTTACATTTTTCTCATCATCTAAATGCAGTGAAGTTAAACCCATGTGGTGTAAGACACCTTCGTGTATAACTGAAAAAATGTAATACTTTATCGAATTGTAACACTTCAGCATGTCACATTTAGCCTGACATGAGAATTTGACCGGACAGCACAAAATAAACCCATGCGGAGGGTTGCCGTAGGGCTCTGGAACTATTTTTGCACCTCGCACGCCTCTTTTGCAGCGATGTTACATTGTGTCTGATGTATACTGCAAGTATAGCTGATGCTGCAGTACGCCCTCATAAGCTCCTTGCCTGACATAAAAATCCAAATCCTCCTCTAGTACGTTTGCAATCCTTTCACAAGTTAAAAGTTAATCTCGCAATTTAACGTTGATAGCCTAGAAAATCTATACGGCTCTACTTTCTCAGGTAGAGAATATGAGTTTGGTTTAGTCAGTATTAAGCTGAACATGATGTTCGCGTTCACTTCTAAAGTAGGCCTTGATGAAGCCTTTCTTTTGGGTCCTTATCAGACCCACTCCTGGAAGGAGGAAGCAGCTGATGCAATGATCTTTTTTAACTGAATTCTATAGCTCTTGGACACAAATCCCCCTTCTTGGCTTCGTTTAACTCACGACTGGCATGTTCTCCATCTACGCTTTGCCGACCTCCAATCAGAAAGACGAGCCTGCGAATCAACGGAATTTGCGAAGGTCCACCGTTCATTGTGGAATGTACTCATTTCGATGCGTGCAAAATGCCAGCATGTGAAAGACTAGCTGAAGCCTCGGCGGCTCTTTAGCGCGGAACGCGACTCGTCTCACAGAGCTTTCGACTAATTTAAAGAAATGAAAATTAGTGCCACGGTTTTAGAAACCTTCTTGCAGTGATATTGTGCTGTGCTATTATTAGTCAGGTCACGTATACGTGTTGGAAAAACAGCCACACTTTTGACGGGTCGATTCTGTGGTAGGATGCATCTGCGGCCGGTATCGTGCGGTTCACAATTCGCATGATCCAGTGCAGCCCTCTTCAGCGCGCTCTTCGGCGCTTCTTCCCGGCGGAGCTCTCGGAATGCAGCGCTGTGATATTGTAAAACAGCTGCACCCACAATGCGCCATTCATCTGCCACAGTGCATTTTCAGTAACTCCTTGATTATCCTTCCGCAACCCGTATTTTGAGCGAGGCTCCCTGATCCAAGCTCTATGCAGTCAAGGGGGTAAAACACGATGATTAAATTTCACATACCGTACATCTGCACCAGCGTGGAGTCACCCAGGACCGGGCTGACATTTTAATTTACATTTCAGTCTTGGAGCTGTACTGCTACTGTTTATGGCATTATTCCTTCATCATATCTTTGCTCTGAATAGTCCAACATGGAATCTACTGCATTACTCGGTATGTATTGTAAATGTAACGCAAATAGCCTCAGACTGTTCAAACACACACACACACACACACACACACATTGACTGAAACCGCTTGTCCTGAGCGGGGTCGCGGCGAGCCGGAGCTTAACCCGGCAACACAGGGCGCGAGGCTGGGAAAAAAATTTTTTAGCTAACATTCTGTTCATTTTACTTGATTATATAGGTGGATCTTTTTGTGGAACTACTGAGGTTCTGTGTCTTGCAGAACAAACTGTCTCAGGACTCAAACCTGCAACTTTCCTAACCACAATGTTACCTGCTGCCCATTCAATTCAACAAAACAAGCAGACCTCCTTCCTTTGCAAGGGGCATCTTCAAGACACGAAATAAGCCTCTGGAAAGCTACCTTGGCATTATCTTCTCAGGTGGAGGCCAGGGATGGCAGGATCTGGGTGCTGGGGATTTGAGCGGCAAGTGCCTGGATCGAGGACGGCCAGCTTCCTACTCCCCCCGCCAGAGCTGGCACACGCTTTCCCACCACAGCTGCAGTTTCCAGCATCAGCCCTGTGGGTGAACTTCCCCACCACCACAACACGCCTGCAGATTTCTTGTATCTTCGCCACAGCCGAGCAGTCCTGCAGTTCTCCTTAGGCAACTGCCAACTGTCCCTACTCATCTGGGGGATGGGAGAGGGCGACGCCATAAAAACACGCATGCTTTATTCACGGCTACATTACTTTGCATTTGGATGAGACCGAAAGCTAGAAATTTTTACGTTTCCTCAAAAAACAAGAAAGTACTTGTACTGTGAAAGTAGCGGTGATTTCTTCGCCTCCGCTATTTGTAATTGGGAATTTTTTTTCTATTAGTGTCACAGCGTTTTAGTAACATTATCATTTTAAAATTAAATAAAGTATTGTATATTTATAATTGTATTAATAATTTCAAAACACTAAACATTTGCTCACCAGAGGTCTCCCTCTCCTTGTATTAATTTGCTTGACGATGCCAGGTACAGCCAGAAGAGAGAAGGGCAATTGTTGGTGGAGTAGCCAAAAGGGTAAATGTATTGTACTTTGCACTTTTTTCTCTGAGATGTAAACAGTTTGGAGAAATGCATGTACTAAATGAACAAATGTAAAATGAATAAATGTAGATGACACAGCAACTGAGCTGCAGAGCTTATGGCTGAAATGAGATACGCTGCCAGGAGGTCAACACGCTGCCACTCTGGTCTTTTAGGAGAGTGGCAGGACAGAGTGCATTTCTTATTAATGCCAGTATTAACTCATTTAGGTATTCCGGAGTCTGTATGATGGACCCTGACACATTATGGAAGCAGATTTTGTGGTCTACCGTGAGGAGAAGTTGAGGTTCTTGACTTGAAAGTAAAATGCCACGTGTGACACAAACCAAGCACAGCCCATCAACGACATAACATCATCCCTACCTTAAAGCATTGTGGCGGCAGAGCTCTGCTATGGAGCTGTTCTTCAGCGGGTAACACTAGGAAGCTTGCCATCAGAACAGGAGCTAAAGACAGACATTATACCACAGGTAAATGTGTTTCAGTCAGTAAGAAATCTGTCCTTAAGGCAAAAACACATGATCCATGTTCCAACAGGACCTGAAGCTGAAGGTCCTAAAGGTATGGCTTCAGCACAAAGTCAGTATTCTGGAATGGCCCTGCCAATAAATCCCGATGAATCTGGTGTGACCTCCAAATTGTTCACTGACATTCTCTTTTTATCTTGGCTGAATTGGCGCAAAATTGCATGGAGGAATGGGGGGGGGGGGTGAAATCCAAATGCTGGATGTGCAAAGAAGTGCCTACAATGTTCTGATTTGTTTGTGATAGGTAAATAAGCAGCGAATGTCTTTTTTAAGGAAAATTAAGAAAAAAAATTGATTGCATAATGTGTTCACTTTACTGTGATAGTGAAAGGGGGAGTGAGTATTTCCATGGATTCATAAAGTGCAACAAAAGGTGAAAAGTTTTGAAGGATGAAGGATGTGGACTGTTTGAATGGTTCTTAAAGGACCGGAGTTGTGCCTTTTAATTGTTTACACTCCAGTGTTGTAGTTCATTGTCCTAGTGAAAGAATTACAGGATTTCTCATTACTTTGCTTTTTCCATTCCAGACAATCTTCAGAAATTCTCTACGCCATGAATTGTCGATGCCACAGATCCATGGTGTAACCACAATGTTTCTTACCAGGGATTGTGTTCTCATTGTGATTATCTTTGCACCAAACATGATCAGTGTCTGTCTTATCAGACTATTGAAACTGCTTTAGATGTTTTAAAGAGAAAACTGTGAACTGTAAGTAGAATTATAATCTCTCACACAACCACTGTCAATTTTCTCTACTTCTGTCCATCTTAATGAGGGGAAAGCCAGATGCTGCAGACAATCGGAAGATCTCTGGTCAGTTGGGACAGCTTCGATTGCTGATCTTCTTGCAGTATTTCCGAATGTCTATGCACTCCAGAGTACATAGCGCCTTCAAAAATGTTGAATCGAGACACAAAGCTATGTCTTGATAGGAGGACCGGAGCAAGAGAATCAGTGTGAATTCCCAATTCCAGGCTGATATGGAAAAAGGAAAAGCTAGCAAAATAAGAACTAAAGATTTAGCACCAGCACCTCCATCTTTATTCTGGCATCTTTATTTGGGTTCTGAGTAACACAATTTGGTTAAATGACAACAAAAGTTAAGGGTTATGGAGTATAGTGTGAATGCAGAGGGAAAATTTCATAGCTTTCAAAACTGCTTCCTCTCATATTTCTTCGTTTGCCTTTTCCATGATCTATTGTCCAATTAAATCCATGAAGGGAGCAAAAGTTTTAAGAAATTAGGGAGTACCCTAAAGGAAATATACAAACAGCCCCAGATAAAGTGTGATGGTCCTTAAGGAAGGTCAGTGCATAACTTTATTTGCTGGTCTGGGGTGATGTGTTATGCAGTGTTTTTTCCTCTCCTTGGACCTTGTTTGCTCTTCTTATTCCTGGACCACTGGACCTCTGTTACATGATATGCACAGTTTGATGGATTACACTGTGAGCGCTATACTGAATTATCTTTCTTTCAGCATACTCTGCAATGTTAATGTTGTGTATTTATCCTTAAGGATCCTGATTCAGATGCACAGCAAGACAAGCTTCTAGATGGCAGCTTTTGCCATGGCTCGGGACAGGACCGCTGCTTTAGAGCACTGAGTTGTGTAAGCACTTAAAAGCAGAGTGTACTTGTGTCCTTGCTCTGACTCTAGCAGGGGCCCTCCGGGTCAAGTCTGATCCAGTCAAATGGGATGTGTATAAATGCGCTGGAGGGCGGGAAATAGAGCTATGAAGGAGAGTGTTTTATCACCCAACACCTGTATACATGCATATATGTATATGTGTGGTCTAGTGAGAGATCGGACAATTGAGCTGACACAAATTTTCCCTGTTCTCTTTTTGTTTCCACTCATCAAATATCTAAGATAAAATGTGGCCCTCGGGAACATTAGGACTGTCTTTTTTTCGTGTCACTGTTCTCTAGGGTTAAGGTAGATGGTTCCAAAGGACACATGTAGTCGCTGGTGTTTTGGGAGCTGTCTGATCTTCCCCTAGGACATGGTATTGATGCAGCTGATACAAGGAGAATCAGAATGATAATGATTTATGTTATTGTATCAACATGATTATGAAGATGATGGTGACAATTATCATCACTACCACTACTAGTACTACTACTGCAACTGTGTTGTAGTAAGATATAGTGTTATTTGATGTAATAGAACACATACATCACCCAATTCATTACCATGTGTGTTAGGATAAATAAAATAATAGCAGATTTTCGAAGTGATATTTTGGTTTTCACATATATAAATAATACAGACTTGTGAAACCAGCTGCTTGGAGTTTCTGCATGAGCCGGGGTCCGAGGACAGGGTGAGTGGGTGTCCTGTCGCGGTGGATGTTCTGCATGTTCCTGAGTGATGATCATTTCCTTTGACAGCTGTGTCACATCCTGTCATCAGTGGACAATGACAATGACAAACTGTTGCCCTGCAGATGTGCTCGATCTGGCCTTCAGATCCATCATGCAGAAAAATCATCCACCATTTTCTCTTGTCCAAAGTAGACTCTCCTCTTCTGCCAGATTTTCTTAAAAATACAATTCAAATTTAAAAATGATTTAACTGAAACAGGCTGAACCAGCCACAGATTTCATACATTTGTATGACACTGTATTTGCAATAAAATGCTGAATTAATTTAGTTCTTTGAGCATTAGAAATTGAGTACAATACATGGGTAAGATGTATCCAAAGCCAGAAGGAATAAAGGACATCTGTAAGTTACTCTACTAGCTCAAAGTGCCATGTGGTTAATAATTAAAGCATAAACACATAAAATATAAAGTGTATGTCCATAACTGCTAAATGTATGACTCTAATAACACATTGAAGCACACTGAAAAAAACTCAGCACGTGACCTGGAACCCCCAACACATATATTTAAACAAAGTGTTACCCATTTTCTGTCATGTGAATTTTCAAATATTATGACATACATTGTTCTGTTTTGCTTCAGTGCATATCCAACATTTTCAAAAAATCGGATGATTCACAAAGCTAAATACACAAAACAGTACTTAATCCACAGAAAACTATGTGTGAATAAGTCTTGCTCCAGGGTTAGTGAGTTGGCAAATGTTTTTGGTGGTGGAAGGGAACTACAGGGAGAAGAAGAATAAATGTTTTGAATAAGTGTTTGAAAAAGGGTTCTGATGAGCTGGGATTTTTGCAATAATAATCATAATTACATAAAATCATGTGCCTAATCTTTACTTATGTTGCTTACTGCATTTTTATAAATAATGTATGTTATGTTATGTATTTCATAATGTATGTCTGCTGGAAGTGTTGGACATGGCACCCTGTTTTAAGTGTCAAATTGTTATTATCTGCTAATTGTTTTTGCAGTCCAAGGAGACAAGCTGGGAAGGGTTGTGATCAGTTCAGCTTTTGAAACGATCTTTTCTCAAGACGAATAACTTGAATTAGATATAGATGAACGAGGCGGGAATTGGGCTGCTCCCTTTGACCCCTCTGTGTTGTCTCCATTCATTGCGGAGGTTTTGAGAGGCGGCCGGTGAGAGTGCGGTGCCAATCAATATTTTATCATTCTGGATTCAGGGCTGGGGTCCTTGCTCACCCCCACCTCTTTTGGTAAAAATGAATTAGTCACACATGCTAAGGGAATTACTCCCCGCGATCTTGACAGGCTGACAAAACCAGAGAGAGCATGCTGTTTTGTCTTTGTCCCCTCATAAGCAGTTTCTTGTCTTGTTCTCTTTAAGGAAGAATCAAGGATGACTTGTAGGTACTAGAACAATGTGTTTTATTCACAAAAATAAGTGAATAGAGCTTCATAAAAGTGCTTTTTTTTCCCTCAGCAAAACACAGTGCTTAGCATTTATCTACCTGGAAAGTACACAGGTACTTGGAGAGATCAAGGCTTCAGAAGGAAGCCCACAGCAAATTATTAGAGTTCTCACCAGAGCATCAAAGCTCAGCTTAAAAATTCTAATATAAAAAAACAACGTTTATCCCCGTGAAAAAAATGAGGTAAAGCAATAAATATACATTTTGTTTTCGGAGGGGAAAATGTGTGCTGTTTTTTCCCATTTCAGGTAGACAAAGAAATCTTTTAATTAAAAAAAGGAAGGGCCTAAACTCTCTGCAATACTTAAAGAAGATTATCCATTTAAAACAATACATATTCGGTTTTGTTGCTGGCTTTTGTTGTGCATTCTTCTTTAAAATTAAGGTGCAGAAATGTGTGCTGCTTTTCTCCCCATTTCAGGTAGACAAAGAAGTCTTTAAACGGTAAAAAGAGGGGCCTTTACTCTTTGTAAGACTCACAGAGGATGATCTCTGTGACCTCCACCCACAGTTGGAAAGTATTGTGTAACTTGATAATGACCGTTTTATTTTTTACACACCTGCATACAAGCCCTTGTAGTCGGGTCAATTGCTAAGCATCTGCCTCTTCTTCTGCGTTCTTGCTTCTTTGTTTAACAAGACACAGGTGCAAGGCCGCAGTGCATTCTGGGAGGTTATCGCTTTACTACTGAGGAAAGGAAACTGGATGTACGTTCAAAGTGTAAACTGAACCTTTTCAGGGCAAGCCTGTTTAATTTGGACATTCATATCCGCGAAGCACAAAATATTTCCAAATGTGAAAGGTAAAGTCGCTTGCAACTATTTGTAAGCGGCCTTGCGTTCCTATCGACACAATGCAGCAGTGTTACATGACCAACTCTCATGATCAACTCTGTATCCTTTTTTAACCATTTTTGTTGCACGTAACAAAAATGGGGATACAGAGTCGGTTTGAAACCAAGTTTTCTGCTTACGTATGAATTTAAAAACGTAAAACCAGAATTACAACATGTGAAATAATTAATATTCAAAATGGCAGCCATCGGGGTGTTTCAGCTGGACCGAGATGGTGGAACCTCACTCCGACAAAGACGCGCAGCCTGGAAGCTCTTCTTCACATGCATTTTTCCCCAGATCCCTGCAGCGGCATAGGTGTCGAGTAACGGTGTCTTTGTGAATGCTTTAGGCGGTGCCCCAGCCATCACCTTGTTTTTCTCTCTGTCTGAGAGAAGAAGGACGCCTCTTCCACCCCTGTGCCCTGGGCGTGGAGTCGGCAGGCTGGCTGCGGGTCTGCCAAGCTTCCGCCTGGGAGCGACACCCTCTGCCAAAGGCGTGTCGTGTTTATTCTGTCAGAGAGCAAAAACAAATTGGCGCTATCTGTTTAAGTTTGACTTCTGGATGCCCCTGTTCGTTCATTTTAAAGGGCCATTTAATATTTCCGAAAAGAGACCCACTGAGGGTCACTTAAGCACTGATTCTGGGACGCACTGTGCCAGGTTCACAACAGTTATCCTGGCTGTCGTATGGAAAAAGATTGTGACGTAAATTGTTCGGAAAGGGACTGCGGCCATTAAGATCGGGGTAATGCACTCTTGCGGCAGAGTGTTTAAATGAAATATTTGCATTTCTGTAGTGTTTAGCTTGGCAGTGCCGTGCACAAGAGGGAAAAGTAGACAGATATGTAATATAGTTGACAGCACACGTCCTTGAAGTCGCTCAGCAACCTGCTCCAGTCCAATGAACTCTGTTACACCTTTTGGAGTTGATCACAAATCATAGTATTAAAAACATGGCATTTATTTTTAAGTTACCAAATTTTGTAGCTTTTTCTTTATTAAAGGTATTTGTTCTGGCTCACAGTTGAGCGGACTCATGCGCACACTGCCACAGACATGGCAATTTGAAGAAAGGAAGGAAACCATACAAAGGAACTGCTTATGCTTCAGAGCGGGCTGTGCATGAAAATAATAATTACAACAACTTCCTTTGAGGCAAAATCCCATGGTTATTTTTAGTTTACTCAAGATTAGTTAAGGAGAGTTGTAACAATAGCGTTTTATCACATAACGCAGCAATTTTGCCCTGTGGCTTGTCTCCAAAGCATACCGTTTTGCACAGTCATTTCTCTTAGAAAAAACTCTTTTCTTTATTAAGTTAGGTAATGACTTGTTGTTCAGGTCATTTGCCAAGAGATATTTCCTCAGATTGAACTAATCACAGCATCTCATATCTTTGTTTAAAATGCTATTAAAGCCAACAGATTATTTGTAGTTCAGCTGAGAAAGGGTTAATACACCTTTGATTTTTTTTTTTTATTGTGTTAAAAGAATACCTTATGATGTGTAAACCAAGATAGAATATTGTAAATAACAGTATTTCCACACCATTATTTGAATATATAATTTAAATATATTACATATGAAATTTGATTTTTGACATAACATTTGATATTTAAAATGTTATCGTTTCACAAAGAAATAGAAATCACAGTTAATGCATTAACCTTGTGTTACGTGAGAGAAAAAAAAATGTAAACCTTAGTCTATCATGGTGATCTACAAGCAGGGTAAAAAACTGTGACACTAGTTTCATGAGACTACCTGGAATATAGTAGAAAGGAGAAGCACAATTACCTAGCACTGCACTGGTAAATGGGAGTCCACCGTCAACATATTTTTCTGAGAATGGGTCCGTTTTGCTATGGGGGTTATGTTGCTTTCGTCTTGGACAAGGATTAAGAACACAGAAAATGAGTCATAACAGGTGCTGCTGGGCACAACCTCTGAGTCAATGGTTTCGGGTGCAGGAAAAGGTCTGCGTGATGTTTGCTGAAGTCAGTCACAAGAAGTCACTGAGCTGAATCTCCGTGTTCCAGGCGATGCACTGGAGGGTAGTGTCATCACTTACTGCAAAAACAAGGCAAGAGAAAACAAAACCATTTTTAAAGATCATCATGGAAGGGTTAACATTTGTCGTGGAAGTATTTTCTTTACTCGTTTAGCTGACACTTTTCTCCACAGTGACTTACAATGTTAAGGCATTTTGAATTGATTCACCTATTTATACAGGTGGGCAACTACAGGGTGAGTACCTTGCTCAAGTGTACTAGAGCTGAATGTAAACATATGATATTCAGTTCCAAAGGCAGCCACTATAACCCCCATGCTACCACCCATTTCACTTATGCAACCCTTATCAATGCATACTATATAGCCATAATGTGTGTGTAACTATAAAATAGTACCACTCAATCACTCTAGGACAAGACTACAAGTTGAAAAATTCATATGTTTTAAGTGAATTCTCACAGCGAGAACATTGCATTTTTTTTTTTTTTTTTGCAAGGACCCGTAGAGCAGTTGAGGAAGGCTCATTCTGGGTGGTGTAGCCAGTGGCGGCAGAGGAAAGGTCGAGACTGTCAGAGCCGGGGTGGAGTGGGACGAGGGCACCAGCTTCTGATAACAGAAGGTCACAAACACGTTCAATTCACAGGCAGCTGCTACCTGAAAAAACAGCTGTAGCTGTTGACGCGTGGATGTTGATTCCAACCACAAAAAAGGTGGTGCTGCAGGTTTGGGTTTTACTTTGGAAATATTTGTGTCATCAAACTGTAAAGTGACAGGAAATACTGTGCTGTCATTTGGTAGACATAGCTCAATAAAATGGTAGGATGTTCACAATGTTTTTGCTATAGTACCATAATTGTGCCTCTGCTTGTATAGACCAGTTGTCAGGGTACAGGCAAGCGTATATTTGTGTCCTGAACTTGAAATTACTGTTCTGCTTATGACCCATAAAATGCAGCTGTAAATCCTTAGGACATTTTCATGTCATCTATAAAATATGTAAGCAAACCGGCCTGACCATATTATGATATAGAAGAATTCTTAAAGGGTCTCCACAGTCCTGTGTCCAAACAGCCTGTGTGACATTGACAAACCTCAAACATCATATACACACCTCACTAGCTGTAATTGTGTAAAGTTCCTGCATGAGACACGAAGGCTTTTTCGCCACTAGGTCAAGATTTCTCTCCAAGGATGTACCTTAAACTTGTATCTACACCATGATATATTTATATGCAGCCTTGTGAAAATGTCCATTGTCAAGAGTTGGTTGTATCCTGAGGGTCCCTTTGCATAAAGACATACCTGAGTTTTCTTGACACATGCCAATCCCAGAAGGTAGTCAATCTCATATGACAACCAGTACTTAAAATATATATATATCTCCAGTATGCCCAGAGGTGAACCTTTCAAAAGCCTGCCGAGATGGGAAAATTGGGTAATTTAAAAAAATATGATTTGACAGACTCCAATATGTTTGTGATTCTGCCATGAAATAGTGCAGAAAATGTTAACCCTCTATCATGAAACAACAAACAATTATTTTGCTCTATACAACGCCGTTCCTGTGTGGCAGAGAAGTGTCATCTCAGAATCCATGCTTGGATGACCATGTAGGCCACAGTAACAGCGGGCTACATAGCCAACCTACGGCGCAAAAGAACACAGCGACTTTTATAGGCAAGTCTTTTGTCCCCGAGCGTGAACAAGCCTTTCACATTAATATGACAGATCATTTGCTGGAGGAAAATTAGCAATTTGCTGTAGCTACTAGAAGCTTTATCTGTAAGATGTGGTCGCATTTTCTTTTTAAATACATAACGTTTATATTTTTAAAAAATACATGGAATTTAAAAATATTAACTCAAGCAATTGCAGAATATGTAAAAATAATTTACATATTATTTGCATGGCATTAATGCTCTGCAATATCTGCTGAACATAAATGTTTGATGCCTTATCATTTTGCCCCATGTACAGTGCTTTCAAGGCTAATCTTTAAACAAATGTTTTTATATTTTTTAAGACCCTTTATTGAATGACTTTGCTGTGGGACTTTATTGCGATCGTTTTCATGTGACCATTACTTTAGTTAGAGATAAGCGTGGATTAACAGAATCCTGGTTACCGCTTCATAGACGTGAGTGTCAAGAGGTGGCAGGACTAATTATAGTGTGTCATCGCTTCACCTCATCACCCGTGGTGAGTGGCATCCTTAGGAATCAAAAGCTTTTGAGAAGTCAGGGATCAATCCTAAATTTGGGATTGTGAGTGATCTGAAGGACACCCCGTGGAGTCTTTAAACAAGTTCTCAGGACCTTTTATTTAATGATAATAGTTACGCAACTGACCTACTTTTCCCAGTCTGCAGTGGCTCAGAAATAAAGTGGATTACTCAGTAGCCAAAATTTAAATTCCCTCAGTTTCTGCTTCATGCATGCATTGTTCATTTCTCATGAAAAAAAAAAAAAGCAAAATAATAAAAGAGTGACCAAGTTCAAGATGTGATGATTAATAATATCCCTTCCAGTTATGCGCAGAACTGTTTTCAGTTGAAGGCAGCTCACCGCTTGCTTTGCTTGATCTTCTGCAAGCACACTGCAGTCTTTGCTTCTCAAGATTATTGATTGTCCTCATTTTGGAAAGAAACCCCTCTCATTTAAGATCCTATACATATGAAGCCTTGTTTCACAAGAAGTATAATCATGCTTTGCTCAATATATGAATACTGTGCTTTTCTGCCTGGGCACTATTGAATAATTCAGCATGTGTGTTTGCACTCGCTGCCTTGATAATAAATGTTTTCTGATATGACGTGCCATAAAGCTGATTTGTACTACAACACCTTTGTGGTGGTTGATCGCAGTCATACTGTTACGTTCTAACTTTTCCAAGAACCACTGTACTTTTTGGGAATTATTTATATTTCATCTTTATCCTCCTTCACATTATTAACGATCGCTTACGTGTTTTTCTTTAGTTTAAAACCATTTGGCCCCGACCATGGCAATTTTTTTTCAGAGTGCCTCATAGAATAAAGGTTTCACCTTTTACAATCTGTTTTAAAGTGGCGTCTAACGTGTGCCACTATTTCTAAGCAAAAATGAACGTAGCTTGTGAATTTGCTCTGCAACAAAGGCACTAATTCTCTATCAAGAAACAATGGTTTCAACGGTTCCAGCCCTGTCGCTGTACAGTTTTCTCTTAGCTTTGACTCTGCAGTGCTTCCCGCTCATCTCTTGACATTTTCGCGCTACAAGCTAAGATGCATTTGCAAAAAAAAAAAAAAAACTTCACTGATCACATGAAACCAGCTTGTTCTTTCGGGTCCAGTAAGGGCCCCGAGAGCAGTTAGGGTTTGACGCTTTTCCCCCGATAACTTGTTTCCCATACGTAGCCATGTGGCTCTACCTTCCTAAACCGCTGCCTCAACGTTATTTTAACCACTTCCACCTTCTGGCGCTTGCGTAGCGCCGGGCCTTTGGATCAGCGAGTCTCAGCGTACTGCTGCTGCCAGGAAGATGGGGCAGATAGCATCGCACAGGATGAGCGATTTGGAGCTTCTGACTTATGCAGGGTGAAAAAGTCTCTCATGAACACGTGTGCCCAAGAATAGAAATTTCAGATGCGACAGGCACAGAAACAGACAACACGCAGCCTTGTTTTATGTCTTGCTAACATCTCCATTAAACCTTTATTTGGTGAAATTGTTGGATTCATTTTCGGTGCGTTTTGCTGTCGACAGTCCTCTTGTCATTTTCAATATTTAATAAATGAAACACCGTTATGATCACTACGCCCCACTTTTTTCATGGTGTTGCTTTTGCACATATTCGTAACATTGGTTTTTACATGCAGGTGTTTTCACAGCGACGAAAACTGATTGTTACAGATAAAGTTGCTTTACAAAGATCGGACTGAGAAGTAGCGAAGCTGCGTCTCGCAGAACAAAAGACAGCGCTGACCTAATCCCTAACATGCAGTTTGGTTTATTTATTGTCATTTTCATTTATCTGACACTTGTCTCCAAACTGACTGACATTGTTAAGCTACTTACAATGATTTACTCATTTATACAGCAGGGTCATTTTTACTATCCTGAGTAAATACCTTGGTCAAGAGTACTACAGCGGGAGGTGAGATTCAATCTTGGATTCTTCAATTGCAACACGGCAGCTCTAAACACCACACCACCTACTGTACTGCACTTCGTCTGCAATTATGTGAACGACTGAATGCAGAGTCTTTGGGAAAGCTGCACTAAGTCATTGTTCCATAGCAGGAATGCTGAAAGTGTTGCCTTTGAAGACAGTACGACAAACTACCTATCCATCACCTCTGTTCAGTGAGTATCGCTGGCTTCTGAAGCATGCATGGAGGACTGCAGCATCTTAGTACGCTGGTACCCTTCTGACTTATTCATAAAGGTCTTGCAGCACAACCGGCCTCATTTGGTTTTTGTGCACAGTAACTCATTTCCGCCACAACTGCTGCTAAAGGTTGCTTCCAATATGAGTCATTGAAAGGACTCCCATGTTTGACCAGTGTGACTTTTTCACAATAACAGATACATAGGGGGAACTTGTTCAGAATGTCTGCATTTAAAGTTATTCAGAATATTATTTGTATATGTATAAACCTTACAGTTTTACAGTTAAAATGTACTTTAAAAGCAGCATGGTGGTGCAGCAGGTAGCATGGGTGCTTGTGAGACTGGGTATCGGTTTGATCCTCATTCAGTCTCTGTTCTCCATCCCACAGTCCAACAGCATGTGTTTTGGACGGACTGTTGACGCTACATTGCCCTTACTGAATGTGTGGAGCTACCCAGTGATTGTACAGGTTGCACCCTACTTGGACTAGTGCCGTATGTCTTCAAGACAGACTCCAGACCACCATGGCCCAGTGCTGGAGAAACACTTATTGATGCTGAGTGAGTGGTGGACTTTTATATTGGTTAAGAACAGGGAATTACAGCAACATTAATAAAACATATTATTCATATACATGAAAGAGAATACGTGGAATTACCAGGACAAAAAATAATGAGAGTAAGTGTACTGTGTGTGAAGCGGTTGTACCTTTCTACCTTGTCCAAAGCCCAGACTGCAGCAGTTAATTTTTCAGTGTCAAGTGGTATGGGCAGCCAGAGAGTACAGCTCTGCCACTGCTGTGATGTTAGAGGTGATCCACCCGAGGCATTGTGATGTTGCCACAGGTCTTTTCTGTCCCATAGTCAGTTGTGCATATGCAAATAAAGGGCGTTCAGAAGTCTTTAGAACATGGAAAAAGAGAGGTAACAGGACACCCCGGTGCTACACCAAAGACCCCATTTTCTTTGTTGACCCAGGAGACTTGAGACATATTTCACATATTTCGCTCTCCTTTGCGAAATACTCATTCCTGGGCAGCCTCACTAGATTCAACAAGGAAAACCTGTCTGAACAGTATATTATATTTTTATACTTTCTTTAGAAGCAACTGAGTAAAGATTACACATTGGAATAACATTGCTTTGGCATAACAAGATATCTATCTATCTATCTATCTATCCATTTGCTACACCTCAATCAGACTGCCATGCTCCACCACATCTGCCTGCTTGGTGGGCCCATGCACAAAAGGTCCAAAAGCAGAAGCATGAAGGTTCTTGGTTCTAGCTCCGATGTGGTGGAATGACCTCCCCCTCTAACTCAGAGCTGCTGAATCTGCCCACTTTTAAAAAGGGTCTTAAGACTCACCTCTTCTAAACTCACATCACCCAAGATCTAAGTTCATGTAATGCGTAGATGTTCATGCACTATAACTTTGAGATCATACCTGTTAAACCTTCACGCATGTGATTAATGTTGTTGATATTCGGATAAAGTTTTATGCAGCTACTCATGCGATGTACATTGGTTCATATGGTGGAAAGAAACAAACTAACTGCACTTAAGAATCACGCTTCTGCATCTAAGTCTCTCTCCTAATGTAATGTACACATTGTATTTTCTCTGAGATGTGCGTCACTTTGGAGAAAAGAGTCTACTAAATGAATAAATGTAATGTACTGCAAATCTAAACGTAGTAGTAGTAGTGGTAATAGCAGCAGTAATGGCAAGAACAATAAGATAAATAACAACGGGCAATACTTGTGCCCCATCCAGGGTGTTCCCTCATCTCTCTTGTGCCCAGTGCTTCCAAGATAGGCTCCAGTTCACTGTGACCCTGCTCAAGTCAAGTGGTTATTGAAACTGGATGGACAATGGGCTGTAATAAGGTGGCAAATAATAATCACTATTTATTAGGAATTAAAGTAATTCAATGTCTATGCTTATATCTGCCATTGGAAAAATAATATTCATGTTTCTGCCTTGATTGAAGTGTGAGGCCCCAGAGGGAGGGAGGTCTCCTCCACCCACAGCCGTATACCAGTCTCAGTGCATTAAACTATGAAACATTTCCTGACTGAAACTACTCTTGCCTATTAAGTAATGCCCCTTCTTCACGCATGTAGGGGGATAAAGCCCAGCGGAGAGCAGCAAACCACAAATCAGTCAAACGTATAAAATCACTCAAAGAAAAACAAGAAAGGTGAGGTTAAAGGCTCTTGACTCTGGGCAGAGGGGATTCAAAATAGAACAGACAGTGGCACCAAAAAGGGGAGCACAGTCACGGGTACAAATTGCAGCTCACAATTAATTATTCAGAAGGACTAATGTAACACATTCTGTAGTGACACCACCAAAGTGGTAATGGTTCATCAAGAAACACCCTGCTTTATCCCTTATAACCTGCGTCATCTTTAAAGTTAGACACATGGTCATTGATGACAAACGGATTTTAAACACAGCTCAGTGGAGCGCTAAGATAAGAAATTTAGGTTTGAAGACATTATTAAAAAGTTCCTTTCCATACTTTGAAGCCATGCCTATTATCCAGATACTGTTATACGGTTCCTTTACTTGACTAGAGAGCTGATATTACCGTGTTGGGGCAGTTACTGGAGGACAAATGCTCTATTAAATAAAGTGACCTGCAGTGCAAAATGTGTAACCATATGCTGTGAAGACTGGCACGATGTCTGACCTGGACTAACGGCATGCTGCAAAGACAGTATAAACGTAACTGAAAAATCAGAGCTTCCGAGGTGAAATTCTCAATAGGAAGGGATGGTATTTATAGCTCAGATGCACTCAGCCGTTTGATCTGTCAAAATCTTTTTATGTCATACATTACAGTATGAATGTTTTCCTTTCTGAGGAAGCACCAAATTTCGCTGTTATTTCTAACTGTGGGGGATTTTTTTTTTTTTTTTTACAACGGAATGGCAGTGCTGTTAATTGCAGCCAGGGGAGCTGAAAGAGAAAGATCTTACTCTCCTGCGCACTCCGTCAGGGAGAATTTCCTGAGCAGCCGCATGCATGGGCAAATCTGATTCCCCCCCGTCTAGGGGCAAGGGGTTTTTTGCAGCAAGAATGTGCAAGGTCAAAGGTGGGAAGGTGACAGGTGAAGCCTGAGATCACACCTCACTGCTGGTCCACGCTGCTTCCGCTACCATTTCTACGGAAGGGTTGTGAAACTCTGGCCTCTTCCAGGAAGCTCAGTGGTTGAAACTTCAGACTCAGTACCATTCATCATCATCAATATCTGTAATACTAAGAAGAACACGGACATGCCCATTTAATGTGCAATTTTTGGTGTGTTGCCAATAAGTTTCCTTATAATTACTAATGATTTTTTTTTTCTCTCAAATGCTAGTTCTTCCCCCCAGTAGATATCGGTTAGCTTCTTTGGATTTGTAGGAATGCCACTTTTCATACAAATCTACTTTACAAGACTAAATGTACAACTCACATAGATCCACTTCCTTTAGCTTTCTCTCAGATAAAGTGGCAAATTGTTGTCATGGAGTCTATGCCGCCTGTAATATCTGCAGGCTCTGGGAAAGTCATTATTACCCTCCACTCAGTTGAGTGTAATAACAGCAATTAGGAGACATCTGCTGTTCATATAGCTCAGCCATTGGATACTGGCAAAGACCCATTATTATGAAGGAACACCCCCCAAAGTGAGGCCCGATCCCAAGAATTCATTAGATGCAGCTCAGTGATTAGAATCCAGCGAAACGTTTGCGCTTCTCAGCATACAAAGTGTCACGGGGGCGATTTAAACACCAGAAATCACGTCAATAAAGTCCTCTGATAGCCCGTATTAGAGTCCCACACATGACATTGTGTTGAAGGAAGAGCCAAATAAACACAGGGAATTTGTGCCATGAGACGGTTAAGGGAACAAATTAAGGCCAAATCAAAGGTCTTTGGATGAACATGGTTAAAACTGCTGGCACTGGCCTTTGATACAATCTGCATGTTAACTAGCTATTCTAAAAATAATACTTTGACAGATTAATCCTAGCTTTGCATTCTCTTGTACATGGTCAAATTAAAGGAAAAGTCTTCACCACAAATGCGTCTTGTGAAGGCAGGAGCTCTTGTCACAGGAAGGTAAATGTGGTAAAATCACACCTCATTTTTCTTTTTGAGTGAACGACTTATGTTTTAATTCCCGGATAAGACAGTACGATTATGAAGCAAATGTGAATATTGCAGTAGATCATAAAGCAGATCAGAACTTATCATGATGTTAAATAATATTTTCCAGTTGTTGGTCAGTAAAATTTATGATTTGATGATGATGCATAAAAAATACTGCATGTCAGAGAGGAAAGGCTACATTTAAGAAAACAACTGGTCTATTGACTTATCGAAGCATCCCAGTAATTTTATTGTGATTCTTCTTTTTTTTTTTTAATAATGGAAGACAGTGGAAAGCAATATGAGAAATGCGGGCAAAAAACAGTGGAAAAATCTGTGTAAAATGAAAAAAAAAACTAAAAGATGAATATTTTCAATTTGTTCCTAAGCCACAGAAAAATATTATTTTTCATGTGATATATGATAATATGTGAAATGTGCGTTATGCTGACACCAGACAAATACTATTAGCCTGCTAAAGCAGTATTCTTTGATCTCTGTGTTGAGTATAATTTATAATTAAGGGATAAGGACACTTGCAACAAATCAGATTGCAAATGTAAGAATTCAGGTTACACCATGCGAAAGAAAGCAAGTACACAAGGAAAAGTATTTGTTCGCGCTACAAATATTAACTTTTCTCCAAAGCAGGGCTATGTGTTCATTCAAACTGCATTCCTCCAAAGGTGCTTGTGCTTTCATGTGGACTTTCGCGGTCATCAGCTGGGATTCAGTACCTGCCAGCTACAGCGTGAAAAACAAGCTGTCGTACTGGTGCTGTGCTGTGCTGTAGCAGCAAATCCCCTGGGGCTTAAAACAGGGCGTTAACAGACGCCAAGAAACATCCCCGATACAGTACGGAATTCAAATGCTGGCTCAGTTTTTGTGGAAAGCGGCACATAACCATTCACCGTATCCAGACCATAGCATTTGGTTTCTGAAGAATGGCAGATGACAGGTGAGATCTCACCTGACTGCTGGACCCTACTGGTGGAGTAAACCCTGTTTCCTCTGTGGTTTCGATAGGAGGGTCTTGAAATTCTGACCTCTTACCTGAAGCCTCTTAAGCTTACTAAATGGCTTATTTGTTTAATTGAGATGTTATCCAAAAAATACTGAAAACATTCCATAGCATATTATTTTCCCACACTGTGTGCTTATTTACATGCAGCTACAAGTAGATTTATGAACTAGGAAGTTCAAAAAATTTTATTCTTAGCACTTTTTTCGTTTCTTTGTCTTTTGTGCAAACAGCCAAAAGATGTGGGTCTTGAAATCTTTGCTTTTCTCAGATTTTCCCTTTCCTTTCCCAGTTGATTGTAAAATTTATTGAAGACATGACGTTTAGTGCTTGTATTTCTTTAAATTCAGAGGTTCCTGCCAAAGTAGCACTGTAGTCAGCAAATTCATTCTGTGTCAAAAGGAAAGTCAACAGCAATCACCTCGAGTTCTTTTCTCAAATGTAAGGCGTCAACACAGCTCCAAAACTGTTGACGTGTTTAATAATTCCAGCAGTGGGGGGATTGATTTTCAAGTTTCACAGTACCACTCAGAAATGGTCAAAAGCAATCGCTCTCATACGTTTCCATGGAAACACATTGTAGTAAATCAGACACGTTCCAGTGCAAAATTATACCAGTAGCTAAAGATGCAAGAATTAAGCTAACTACACATTTTGAGGAGTGTGCAACTTTAATTGCTGTTTTAAAATGACTGTTTGGAGACTAAACTGCTGTGCTGAGAAGATGTACAGCTAAACATGTGCAGGCACCCACAGAATCACACTCAAGCGCATTATCGTTATGAATTTTAAATCCAAGAAGGAAGAAAACTTCAAAATTAGTTCTCATAGACAGGGAAAAAAAGGCATTCCACAAATGTAACTGGATAAATTGTTAAAATAAAGTCGCTGATATTCTCATTATGTTAGAATTTAAGGACTTAAGAAACATGGCCTTTTTTCATACACGTAGAGTACTGAAACTTAGATATTCCAATGCAATAAATAGGATAATTACATGTGTATGTCTGTATATGTATGTAATTGACTTTTGGCCTTGAAAATACTGCCTTGGTCATGGCTTTTTTGGTATACGTGGCATGTGTCGCCGCACGCCTACTAGTGGAGCACAGCTAGATCTTGCTATTAATCACACTAAATTCCCCTTTTTTAGCATAGTGTAAAAAATAAGACACTGACAGTTACTCTCAAAATCACTAAAAGTACGAGGTTCATCATGGAATACCTTCATGTAAACAACTCACTGAGTAAAGTGGTGCATTATTGCCAAATTTCCATGGGAACCAAAGGCACTTTCCCAGCAGAAATGTAGCTCTTGTTCCTGAGGTTGATTTCATGCAAGATATATCAGTAGTACAGTAAGGGAAGGCATAAAAATGTGTGAATGACTTAAAGCTTGAAAGGAAGTGTCAGGCAAGTTTCTGGTAAATGCTACAGCTGAATGTTCATTTTCACTTTGGCAGGCGTGACAGAGTTCAATTACAATTCATGTAGAGATGCTGAAATCCACAGTGAGGCAACGTGTTAAATCCAGCAGCCGCTCCATGTGTGTTTGCTCTATGTGTTTCTGTTCATACGTGTGTGTGTGTGTTCAGAGAAGTTGCAATAGGATGACATGACCAAACTGAATGTTCAATTCTTCTCCTTGTCAATGAAAAGATGGAAAGAAGCAAAACTGCGGCAGAAACTGTTATTACGGATAATTTATAGACAAATACCCAGCCGATCGTCTTGTAACCCCTCCAAATAGAAAGAACGTCTTTAAAAATGACACACACGACAGTACAGTAGACTTTATGGAACACCGGCGGATGGATGTACCTCTAAAGTGACTCACAGTGTGGTTTCAGCTGGTAGTCTAGTGGTTCGTGCTACTGCCTTTAGACCTTAAGGTCACAGGTTTGATCCCCACCTCTGGCTGTAGTACCCTTAAGCAAGGTACTTATCCTAAATTGCTCCAGTAAAATTACCCAGCTGTATGAATGGGTAAATGATTGTAAGCATGTAATAACTGTGACCTTAACATTGTAAGCTGCTTTACAGAAAAGTGTCAGCTAAATGAATAAGTGTTTCCCTGTAAAAAAATGTATCAATGATCACATTCATCTCTTATACTGTATACCACCTATTGTTTCTGACATTACAATAGCCTAACAGTACCGAAGACCTTAATGAATGGTTGTATAAGTTTTGATATGTGTTCAGAAGGGAAAATTTTACTTTAGAATTTATTTCAAGCTTAACAAAATGGTATGTTTTAGGTGGTTAACAGCATTCCTCTATGCCCTTCATACACGTGCTAAAAGACTGGGCCCACGGGAGGGATTTCTCCACATGAATGGGACACGTATTTGATTTAAGCCTTGTAACATGTGGCGGGATTAGAAATTCACACTTTTTCCTTGGGCAAAGCAACACTGTTTTTAACACCTCGCAGAAGGCACACAAATGGGAGCGATGGAGCCGTGCCTGCTTCGGAGGCATCATTCCAATACCCAGTAATCACTTATTCAACTGCTGACGTGTTGGAAGAAAAAAGAAATTTGAAAAATTCCAGTTATTGTCATTATGCAAATCGCAAGGAATCGGTAATTACATACTGGAAAGAAAATCTAATAAAAAAAAATGTACCTAGGCTACTAACTTATTGAACTGCTGAAACCAATATTGCCGCATTTACAAATGTAAAGTTCAATTTCCTGGTCACTTCCTTGTTAAACTGAATTATATTTTTATGCCTTTTGTCTGTATAATAATATTACCTAGGTGTTGTTAGGTGAAAAAAAGACACACCTAACGGATGTTCTACTTAAAACCGTACATTTAGCACCGTAAATGAGTCAAAGTGAAGTAATACATTATCTGGATTACTGAAAATTAGAATCGTCGGGTTCTACAAGAACGCGTATTTTACTCGTTTTTACACACCGCGGCCTCAAATCATTTTTGCTTCTCGCTACTCCGCTGTGACAACGTTCACTCTCGGCTCGCGAGGAGGCACCTCGCTTCCTTCCTGGTCCAATGGAGCGCGGGCCTGCTCGAACGAATCGCGCTCGTCCGGGCCAATCGCGCGTCTCCTCGGAGCTCACGTGACCGTCCCTTTTCCTGTCGCCTGTCTCCCGCGGACTGGAGACTTTAATCCGGAGACTCGAGACGCGAGCCGAAACGGTCGCGGAGGTGCGCGCGCGCGCGCGCAAACGATTGAGCGGCTCGCGCTAGCGACGCCCCGCGAGCGACAACGGTTTTTTTAAACCGTCCACCTCGGTTTGCGAGAGGACTTCTCAACTTGCTGTTGCACTCCTGCAGCCGACGCCTCCGATACTTTCAAAAATGAATCGTAAGTATATCTGTCTATATTTTTCACTTGCGGGCGTGTTACTTTTTGCCGGGCAGCTCAGCCTGAAGTTGTCATACACGTACCTCACTCACTCTGCAGGCGCGAGCGTCGCAGTGATTGGCAAATGTGTTACGACAGTTAATCTCTGCAAAGTGCAGCGACAGCGCGGGACAATAAAAATCGGTGTATCAGTTCAAAATATTTTCCCCGCGCGCATTATTTTGCTGCGTTTTGGGTAGAGCGCGTTCCACTGCCACTTTTTGTGCACTCACTCTCTGTTGTGTCCTTGCTGACCCTGTGTGTGTGGCAGTGGCGCGTCCTCCAGCGCGTAAATATAGAGGAGCGCGGCCGCCCAGCCAGGTGAGCGTCTCCGCGGCGGGATCCTCCGGCGAGCCGAGCGCAAGGTGGCCCTCAGACTGAGTCCCTGCGGAGTGACCCCGGCCGGCGCGCTGCTTGAGCTTCTGCCTGCATTTAGCCGCAGTTTTGCGTCTTACACTCGTCTCGTGCATCCGTCATGCGCACTGACTGTGTGTGTGTGTGCGCGCGTGCTGCTGCTTTCAATAATTTGTTTCGTGAAGAGACGCGTTCAAAGTCAAAGAAAGTGAAATACGTTCTTTCTTTCAGCTCTCAATGAATGTCCATTTGAAGCAGCAGGGCTCAGCTGCTGTTCCTTTCTCCTGGGTCCCACTTTAGAGTACTACATGTATCTATATATATGTACCAGCTCAACTTGTCCTGTTTCGACTGCAACTGAAGCACATTATTTGCAGAGGAAGAAAAAGAAAAAAACATTCTACATTTTAAGAAAACCAATATATAGCCCAAAAGGTTGATTTCCACATGCACTTTTTTTTTTTTTTTTTTTGTATTTCTTAAAAGAAAAATCTTCCTTAAAGGGTTCACGTGAGTTTCATTATGACTGGCCAAGAAGAGGGAGGGGAAAAAAAAAAAAAAAAAAAAAAACGCACGCTTGCATGCTGGTGGTCGGAAAAGAGAGGAACACGCGGAGTGGCTTCAGAAGAGGAGACCCTAATTAAAGTTTTAAGGCGTTTTTCTTGAAAGCCGGTGCATGCACCCCTTTGTCTGCCCGTTTGGTTTACGTACACCTCCCCCCAACCACCGCCCACAGCAGGCAGAGACACCTGAAGGCTAGACATAATGATCGGCAAAGCCTGAGTCTGTCTGGAGAGCCGCCAGTCGCAACCCCAACCCCACCCCCAACCCCAAAAAAATCCCCCATAATCAAGGAACAGGCATGCGGTGTTTTTTGGGCCCAGCTCTGCCGCAACGTACAGATCGGAGCCCGCCGATCAAGTGTGGCGTGAACGAGAAATGAAACAAAGGCCGAACTCCCTTTTTTGTTTTCCGGGCAAATTTTTTTTACACGAGTGCATGCACCGAAAGGATTGATGAAACTAGAAAAGAAATATGTATGCGGTCTGAGGGTGGCAATCCGACGCACTTTTTGTGCGCAAAGCTTGGAATTTGCAGCGCTACCCTAAATGGGTTTTTGCTTCCATTTCCGTAGTCCCATATACAGTTTGTACAGGCTGTGAAAAGAACGCTCGGAAAACATTTATGGCTTTGCGGATTTTATTTATCCAGTATAGCTAAAAATGTAACGTGGTCAAGAACTGGAAAAATGTCTTGCGCTCTTAGATATGGTTGGGCGAATATAATAAGACTGTAATTAAAAATATGTCCCCAAGCTCAAAAGGAGTGAGGAAAAAAGAAGAGAATTAAAAAGGACTAAAGCCTGTTATTCTTGTTATCGCTGGAATGCAAACTCAGAAAACAAATATTACTCCAACAGTTTCATATACTGCACAACTGCAGTCATAACTGTTCATAACAGTTGTGCCATGCTCTTATACATAACGGATAGGCTCGTTTTTATCCATTTTCATTTTGCAAGCAATGGCCACTTGTTATATAACAAGTTTTTAACATTTTTTTTTTCCCCCCGTCATTGTTCTTTTTCTTTTAAAGAAATCTTCAGGCTGTACTTGTGTCAGATAACAGCTCTCTGCTGAAATGTATTATAAAATTTCATTGGAAATTAACCAGATGGTTGTGTGGTCTGCATTTGTTTGGACCGATACCGTCCTTCCTAGTTTTCCCAGTCTCTCCTACAAATATAACGTTCTGCACTTCTGGGTCTGACGCGCCACGTGTAGAAGAAGGGCTAAAATCGGCGCAGTCTTCTGGGGCGACCCCACATCGCATCTCCTTTTTGTGATAAGTTCAGACTGCAAAACGAAAAAGGTGCACGAATCTAAACATTCTCACAGTGCAGACGCTGAGATTGTTCAGCTGTGCTCGAACACTATCGCTTAAGGAAACGGTCCCAAAAAAATGTCTAATTGCATGCTGATCAAAACCAGATGTAAAATGGCGGTACCCCTCATTTTGCTTGATAAACTATGGCCGTGATTCCGATTAGAACCCGTAAATATGACTCTGTATTGACACATTCATTTTGTTGTGTTTAAACATATTTGTGTTGAAAGCAAAGCGATTTAACATTTTTGGCTTAATTGAATGTTTCATCCTAAACAGCCACACATACAGCGTTATTGGAATGATTATGCGTACATAATTTTTTCTTTACGCGAGGTTTTTAAACGTAGTGGTTGGATATTGCTGCGGATGTTGTGAGGCGGGATTAGAAATCGGCGGCATTGAGATGATCCCACCTCGCAACACGCAGACACACGCACCACCACCATCCGTGATCTGTTGAAAGAATGTAATAAAGGGCACAATGGAGGCGAACAACACGCTGTTCTGTGGTCCTTTGAAGCGTGCTACCTGAGGCTGAATGGAAGGCCTGGTGTGTTTTCCCCACAAGTGACTGTTGAGTGGGGCTCGGTTAAGGGGAAGAACTGTGGCCAAAGACCAGCATGCTCAGGGTAAAGGTGCAAACGGACTCTCCACGTCATGTGCGCAAAGTGTTTATAAACCCCCCCCCCCCCCAAATATGCACATTCTGCCTTCACATTCCACAATTCATAGGTAAATGTTGTTCCACTGCTTGCCATTTAGAAGAAAATGAGCTGGCCACACTGTGTTCTGTTCTTATTTGCCTTACTCTTCTTGTTTTAAGTTTCAGTTTTAGAGTTGTAATTATACGAATACAGTGGGCTCCGTATTTTTCACACACGCCCTCATAATGCATTTTACCCGAGAATTAGTTTCTGTTCACTGAAATCTAGGTTGTGCTACTCTGCTGTTTTAAGATGGATTGTAAAAGTGAAGTAATTTTCTTATTTCTGCATGTTGAAAGGTTAGTAAACGTTGCGTCCGTAGCAAACAAAATGATACTACCGAGTCTTATTTAGTATTACGTTTCACATTTTTTTTTACTGCGGTAAATTTAAGCTTCTCTACCATTTTTCAGTTTTTCTGTGTTTTTAACTTATTCATGGAACTGAATAAAATGATCTTTTGTGAGTAATTTAGTTTTGAATGAACCTAAGCAACGTATAACTTTCTTCTGTGGCAAAATGAATTATTGTATGCCCTGTTTTTGAGAAAAGAACAAACTAGTGGTTTATGTCTGAATGGGATGAAAGAGTGGGGTGGAAAGGGGGGAAAGGTCCTGCATATTCCTGGCTTTCTGCAGTGTCACAATTTCTGAAGTTCAGAGAAGAAAGAGGAACGCATGTTGTGCAATGAACTAGTAGCCTTTGTCCAGGCTTACTTGGAAGCGTTAAGTCTTGTTTAGTCGAACCCGCTGAAAGGGTGACCTTTGTCCCCACACGCCCCGCCCCACCTCCAGGTGCGAGCCCCCCTCTGGTCACTGCGGAAGCACGGGGCACTCGCAGCGGATGTCCCCTCATTCCCCAACGCCATCTGAATAGAGCAAGATACAAAAACACAAATAAGCTTTTTATCATATATCTTCTTGAGACAGTGTTACATCAAAGGCTATAAAAAAGATCTTAGAGTCATATATCGCATCATCTCAGGAGCCGATGATTGCAGCCCCATGCTTTATTGAAATACTCTAATGAAAAAACCGATTAGCCTCCGGCAAGCCTGGTAGTTACATGTGGCATGGTTAATGAGCCAGTTCACATTAATTCTAATTCCATACGAGCGGCACAGCTTGATAATAAGATATATTAGAAGTCGGTATTTTGCGCGCGATAATCTCTTCTCTCCTACGGATAAACTTGTATTTTTCTGTCACCTGTCACTTTCTTGGTTTCTGTGCTTTTTTTTCCCCATTTGGAAAGGCCTACATATCCTTTCTTACCTTAAGTGTTAGATTTTCATAGGTATTTATTTGAGGGGAGAAAAGCAATAATGCAAATTTACATGTGCCGTGAAGGCCAAATCTTATTTAGTCCTTCCTCATATTCTTCCCCCTCAGAATGGCACATTCATGGCCAGTGCGCTTCCATAAAGTACCGTGTTTCACTCAATAAAATGTGCCACGCAGATGATTAGTGGTGTCTCCAGCGATGACCTCCGCTGTTCCACACACTGCATTTTTTTTTGGTTTCTTTTGCGGGGAAAGCAAAGGAAGTTTTGTGGAAAAAACAGCCAGGAAACCTATAACGAAGCTCTGGCCATCCTACACATAAAACACCTAAGAATGAAAGCGACTTGTGCTGCCCAGTTCTTGGCTTTGGCTCCTTGTCAGTGTTGTCTTCGGGCCAGTTTAGCCAATGCCCCCTTTCTTTCCGAATTATAGCCCTCCTGCTGGTTTCAAGTAATAACACTTATTGTCGCTTAAATGGAGGAGGGGACACAATCCATCTGTAGCAGCCGCCAAAAACTGCACAGCAGAGGACGGACGTGATCGGGGAGGTGGAACGAGAGGATGGCAGCGTGCACGAACCCTGCTGTGTCTACACACAGAGAGGAGATGATGCACAGAATTAGATCCCTTTTGTCTCCACTTGGGATGATCTTTTTAATTCTGCTTGACTTCAGAGTGATTGGGGGCAAAATAAAAAACCCACTTGAGTTTGATAGCAAAGCACGAGTGTGTGTTTTTCTCAGATTAGAACAAGAGCAAGTAGGCTTAAAGTTGTGAACAGATTAAGGAATATCTTTAAAAGGACCTTTTTTGCACTTTGGTTTTGTCTTAGCCTGTTCCTGTAGATCATGTGTACACGTTGCTTTGCACTGGCCTTTGACAGCGTGGGGCATAAAACAGACGTTTTGTCCAAGGTCATGTGACTGCAGAGACCCCCCCCCCCCCCCCCCCCCCCCCCCCTTGTGTCTGCGTCTTGTGTGGGAAGCGGTGGAGGGCCTGAATCAATGAGGAACAGGCTCTGTTTTAAGGGATGTGGAAGGTGGAGGGGGCCTCACTTCCTCCTCACATTGCTTTTGTATTTCAGTGGTGCATCTTCAGTAGCCAGAGTGTACTATGTTTCGGTAGGCGATACTGATAAATGGAATACAAAAACATTTACATTCTTACTCAGATTAAGGACTGTAATGGAGATTTTTCTTTTTTGGACTTAGTTGAAATAAAAAGCTCACACATTTGTGTGTTCTGGGAAGAAGAGAAGAAAATGTCAAAGACCTATTCTTGTGTAGCCACAAAATCTTGAGAAATATTCCTACACAGCTTTGCCCATTGGGGTGTGGTCATTGCTTTATAGTCATGGAATTCCTCAGGGTACGTGGCTCCCCCAAACCTTTCACTACTGTATTGATGCATTTGTGTGTACTTTTTCGTTTAGCGGGTGCTAGAGCTCAAGATCGAAGTGGGTCTGAGAGAGCTGTGTTTTGAGACCCTTTTTGAATTCCGAGAGAGAGAGGTACCTCATTCCATCACAGTGGATCTCAGATCAAGAACTTGTAGACTTCTGATTTTGGAACTCGTGTGAGTGGGTCCACCACAGTAGAGTTACTTCACTGGATTAACTGCTTGGATTAACTGCTTGAAGCTGGGTGTTGTCTGCTATGGCCCGCCACAATGACATGCAACACTTGTGTCTTCACAAGCAGGAGGATGTGGACACCTTCAGTGGAGGCAACACATGCTTCTTGGTGGCCAGGTGAAGTCTATCACCCACAAGGAGTGTGCATCTAAAATCACATTCGCATAAACCCGAGCATCACACCGAAACAGTTTGACTATCTCACAGAAGCCAAAGGTTTCCGCAGCTGTTTAACCTTCTTGCTGTTTTCAGTAAAGCCATTGTCTTGAGCTGTAAATCAAAAGCACCATTAAAACATGCTTTAAGTGTTTCTACTTCATTTAAAGGGATAGTTTAACATAATTGGGTTTTGATTCTCATCTCATTGCCAGACACATGAGTAGAGCATTAATTTTGAATGGTTCACAAATTATAGGTCATGTGATTCATGGATGGAACATACGTCTTGGCAGTGACAGGGTGACACATGTCCTAGCATGTTACAGAGATGGCAATAATTAGCTTTAATGTTACAAATTGATTTGGATGAACATCTGGGTCCCTAGAGGGAATCCGTTTAGTCAGTGGACCCCGCAAAACTCCAGAAAATATGAAAATGTGAGTCCCGAGGAGCCCCCAGGGGTCTACGACCTCATTAGTGGAGCGGAAGCTGCTGTCTGCACTTGCCTGGGCGCTCAGCTCAAATTCGAGGGGAATATGGAGTGCTCTCCAAACCACGTCTTCTCCATGAAATGGTTCCAGCTAGTTGAGTCTCTTGGAGGTAGGTAGCCTGTCCTCGTGAGAACTTCAGCGACAGCCTCCTTTGTGGTGTCACGTAATGAGTATACGCATATTGAATACCGTATGCTATAACAATTACAGTCAAACGTTTTCTCTGTCAGCATGTCACTTGCAGAATTGCACACTGTCGTGGAGTCCTTGTTGTGTCAACAACATGCTTTACTGGCATTTACTTCTCAATTCTGTTACGTGTGTGTTTTGTCAGAAGAACGTTTTGAGAATTTGTGTTTTTCCTGTGAGGCTGGTACTGAAATTAGAACAGAATGGTGGCTAATGTATTAAAAAGAACAAGAGCTGCTCTGTTCCCCTTTAACATATGCTTCTCCACCCCCAAAAGAAGAAAAAATGTTGAGTGGGATGCTGCTCTTTTTCTCCTCTTCGAAAGATCAGCTTTTTCTCTTTAATCGAGATCCTAAGAAGAAATCATAGATGGAGTTATGCAGCTTTAACATGCCAGCTGCGCAATGTGCATGCCACTGGTTGTTTTCAAATTATGGAAAGAAGGAAACACAGTTAGTAGTGTTCTCGTTTCTTTAACTAGCAGTACAATTGCTTTTTGATTTTCCCAGTGTATTAGAAAAAGGAGCTGTCTGAAAAGATTTTTTTTTTTTTTTTTTTTTTTCCCCCTTCATTTTGGGATTGGTCTTTTTGTCCTCCAGCATGACTGAATATCTACTTAGGGAATACCAGGAAATGACACACATTCCTTCTGTCCAATTCAAAAATAAAACCCAAATCCACACTTCCTGCTTAAGTTGTGGGGGGAAAGACCAGGGCAAATATGGAATTGCTGTTATTAATAGGTTGGAAAAATCCCCAACAGCCATGCTTTTAAACTGAATCACATTGATGTTTTTTTTTTAAAATTTCTTAGATGAAAAATTCAATATGTATTGTCATTTGATTCTGCTACATACAGTGGGAAACTGTTATTTGCAGCATAACTTGGTGGTGTCTCTTGGTATAGGAGGCTCAGCATGTTGTAGCAAAGTCTGAACGTTGTATTTTATTGCTGTTCACTGGTAAGACAAGTTCAGTTGTTCATAATCTGGAAAATGAATTAGACAAACTATATTACATTCTTTTGTGTGCATGAATGAATGCTTTTTGAGTCCACAGAGTACCAAATTGTCATAGAAGTTTTTAAAACTTTTTGAGTTATTCATTTATTTTATCATTGTTTTATTCTTGCTAATTCATTTTAGTAAGTTGGTCTAAAAATGTCTGTTAAGTAGCTGCATTTATCAGTCTTGTTCTTCTGAATGACAGTCCTTGTATGTTATAATTTCTCGAGCTGTACACTCCACATTGGTGCTGTTAACTGGGGAACAAGTTAGTGTGTAGAGCTCAGTAGGATGAACATACTTGTGTGACTGAGTCTTTTGAACTTTTAGGTAATGTTCAGTATTAAATTAACCTAAAATATTACTTGCACTTAATGGCTTAGGTGGGAAACATTACAAGTTAAATTTCTGTCACTTAATATTAACAGACATTGGACAGAAGAGCCTTAATGCATTTGGTGGTAACCGGTAGGATTTACACTCTGTGGTAATTACATGGTTTATATGATGGCTGTCTGTCACGTCTGGGGACATGTGGCCTTTTGGATAGCAAAGGAAGAACATTGTAGGAAGACCCTGGATTTTTTTTAAAGCCCATGATCCAAAGCAAAGGAGCAGTTATTTTGTTGTTGTGTTCCCCCCCCCCCTTCTTCCTAGTCCAGTGCCACATGGTCTGGGCTAGTCTTTGTTGCTGTTTTTTCTAGCTTTTTGCTGCTCTGCGTTAGAAGTTTTTTGCGTGAAACCGTGAGCCAAAATGATGGTCATAGCAGCTTCAGATGCAGCCGCTTACTGTTGGCTGCAGCACCCCTTTCGGGGACCCCCTCTGGTATTGCTGAGTTGACAGGAAAGTTCAGGAGGTGGGAGACGCTTGAGTGAGAGAGCAGACTGGCCAACCTCAGTGCCCTGAGCCTGCAAAGACACAAAACATCAGAAACCAACAAGGGGGAACAAAGGCGCACTGTCATGTCCTTTTTTCTCTTTTTTGGTTTTGTGGTCCCCCCCCCCTTTTGGATTGAGAAAGGGTGGAGAACAAGAATGCAGATTGGATATGGAAAATGTCTGTTGAGAGTGATAAAGGAGGACCTGTGAGCTCTATATTTTATTCATACAGTCTTCAGTCTGGGCCACAGGAAGCGATGCAATCATTGTTCATTCTGCTGCATTGGTTCATTAATATTGCCTTTTATCTTGGTGCTTCACCTATCGAAATGTGGACCTCTAGAAAAAATGCAGTGTACATTTTTCAGAAATGCTTATATGCAGTGTAGCAGATTCCATGTTGTCTCTGAAGGGTTTGTTATGAATGGTCTTGTTTAGCAGGGGTAGTAGGCGGTGCACTGGTTAGAGCTGCTGCCTTACACGTGAAGGAGGCTGCAGGTTCAAATCCTACCTCCCGCTGTTGTACCCTTGAGCAAGGTACTTGTCCTGAATTGGTGCACTGAATCACACAGCTGTATGAATGGATAAATAATATTAAAGTAGCTCACTATTCTATGTCACTTTAAAGGAGCGCATTCAGTTAAATGAATAAATGTGAATGTGTGAGTCTGTGTAATCGGATGATTGTGCTCTGAAAAAGTCCTGACTGGGGCACTCTACACCTTGGCTTTGTTCAGAGCCTCTGGACAGAATGATGAGTGTAGGTTGATTAGGTCAGCATCTTGATGATTACTTTGTTTTGCCTTGTATCTTAGCAGATGTCAAAACTGGAGTGAAAGTTCCTGCACTTTTATTGCATACAATTCAGAATAGCTTGCATTGTAATTTTTCCAAGCATGGCTCTGTAAATCAAACTTAAATAGAACATCTGAAGAATAGTTGAACAAATGGGATGCAGGGCTCTGTACACCATGTAATGATGCCCCGTTCCACATTACTGAGGGCAAGGTGGTGATGAGGCTGGATTTCAGCAGTTGTTATTTTCAGTTAAACTTTTTCTAAATGTCATTTCATAACGGCATAATACTGAAAGTTTTAGGAGCGACTTACTTTTTTTTTTTTATTATTAAGATTCAGTTTGTTTTTAATCTTTGCAGCCTTGCTGAAAAACAGGGTATTAAGATTTTGCTGACAGATGGGAGTAGTTTGCTTGTTACTTCATTAGCCAGGTGTTTTTTTTTCTTTGTTTTTACAAAGGAAAAAAATGCTACATAATGGAATTTTTTTTGAAAAAATTGCGAACTATATGTGAACTTGACCTGAAAACAGCGCATTTCTCTGAAAATGACTGAGGTGACCTCGATAATCCCATGGTAGTATAGTAAATTGTGAAGAATCCCCTTATTGAATATTAAGTGACTATGTGAGGCTTGCACTGGTGATTGATGATGACACCATAGGCCCTATCTTAGGCCTATATTGGGAAAGATGTGGGTTTGGGTGCAATCGTTATGCTGTTGGATATTTTTGTCACGTAGAATGTTTAATAGTTCACATAATAATACATATTGCACAGGGCTTTGAATGAAATAGAAATAATTATGAGGCTCATAACGACAATTTCCTGGAACTGATATTACATCCTTAAAACATGTCATTTTACTTTATTATTACATTCCGGTAGACAAGCAGTTTCTGAATGTGCTTTATTGAGTCTAAAGAGCAGTTTGTCATAGCTCACTATAGTAGAGAATGGACCTCAGGTGTTGTGACAAGTTACCAAGAATAAATTTTACAGCTGAGGGAAAATGAGCATCAGAGGTGATATGGATACAAATGGCAGAAAAATGAAATAAGTTTTGATGTCTAAGAAAGACGCAGTTTCAGTAGTTCAGACTCGTTGGCTTGAAGCAGCTGACAATGGGCAGTGAGAATTACGCACTGCAGCAAACCCATGGTTATTTTTAAATGTTTAGCAAGCAAACTTGAAAAGCTGCCGGCACATACTGTACTTATGCTTTTACTTGCACGTTAAGTGCAACTAAAACTGTCCTTAATGTTCGTCATGTTTTGTTTTATTTTTGTGCTTTTTGGGAGAATTTATGCAGCTCAGTGCTTTGTACATTTATACTCATTTTTTTGGCATGTTGAAAAAGATTTTATGGCAAACAAGTGACTTTTTAATTTTTTACTCATTTACGATTCCTGAAGTTAAAGGGTCGAATAATTCAAATATCTGTGGGTTTTGTACATATCAATGGAGCTGTACCTTTTCCCTTCTCATGGACTTCCATTTTTCATCCATTTATGTTCTCCTTTCATAATTACAGGCAAAGGAAGTGGTTCACGAAGTGACTGGTATAAAGATGAGTCCTGGTGGTACCCAAGGCTTGGTGAGAATGAAGGTAAGTTATCACCTTGACCTGTAGCTTAGAGGGTTGGGGGAGTTTATTTGCATTCTTTTGAGCCTAGGGTTGTCATGTAGCAAATTCTCTGCTTGATATATTATTGCTGTTGAGGTTTACACAAGTGCACATGCAGGTAGGTGATGTCAAACTGAAAATCTTTTTGCATCACGTGTTTTATTCTTTGGGTCCTTGTGCTATAAATGTTACATTTACAAGTTACGAATATTTGAAGGTAGAAACATAGTTTATTTTTAATTGTATTTTTTCATTTGTTTTGTTTTCAGTTGATTTGAAGTGAAAGTAACCTGCATTTCTGCATCCAGCTGTTAGTTGGCAGTAAAGTGCACCCAGAGTAATCGATGAGTGAGATTTGATTCATTTAAGCAATTTCTACACTGTTTACAGCCTATGTCTCATGTAGTAAAATAAAATAAACTATCCACTGTCCACAGTGTAACCTGCCTTACGTACCTTGTGTTCAGGATAGGCTCTGGAACACTGCAACCCTGCATTGGAAAACTGGTTGTTGAAAATGGAATAAATAGACTTACAGAACTTTTTTTTTATTGCAGCTTTACTTAAGGTTTCTACTGGTGTCTGTATTATTAAGCTTTTATTGAATGCAATGTATATTACTGAAAGTATTTTTTATTACATGTAGGAGTACTTGCAATGAAATGTTTGTGAATCTATATATATTGCTGAAAACTGAATTTTAAATAGGCCTCAACTTGTAGCATTGCTTTTGGACTGACCAAGAAAGTACCTTATACTTTTTAATTTGCTTTGTTTTTCCTCTGCATAGACATTTAACAGGTTATATAACTTTCCCTCTGAAATGCTGAGATCCATACATGTATTATACTGCCAGTTTTGATTGAATGGCTTCCAAATTATTCTAGTTTAAAGGACAAGTGGAAATTAGGGTTTTGTTTATTTTGCTGTCATTTTGCAATTCAAAGCTGCCTTCATAACCGCTTGAACTAAGGGGATATTTTAAAATGACAAAATCATTTCAAGTGTTCAAAGTGGTCAGACCAGCTGGAACTGGTGGATTATAGGTACCATAGGTATAAAAAAAAAAATAGAAGTACTAGGTTTTAATGTGTTTGTTTCTCCTCAGGTCTGTCTTTTTGTACTGCAGCAATTGAATGAGCGTTGCTGAACCACTAGTTGTGTATATGCTGGTTTCTGAAGGCCTCCGTTTGGTCAGAAATTGTGATTTACCAACCCCCTTCCTTTTCAGATTTAATAACTGCTCTGATGGTATGTTTATTTTACAGGCTTTGACCTCTCCAGCTGCTCGGGCTTCCTGTTCCTCATTCACACACAGTTTCCAGTTCTGTCTTTTACCTTCGCCTTGTTTTTTTTTTTTTTTTTTCCTCCGCTGTGTTGACAGTGAATCCCTTTGATTACTGTTCTGTGCAATCTCAGGGAAACAAAAGAGTGTTTTAAGGGCAGGAAGATGAAAAGACGGAGGGGGAGTCCAGGCACCTTGTTCTTTATAATGTGAGACCACACTACTAGCGTGTCAAACTAAGTTTTTGGCTTTGTTTGTCTACTAACCGTTTAACTTGGCTCTGTGTCCTACCTGACTCTAAGGTCCGCCGCCTTAATCTGAAAGATGACCGTTGTGAACTGCAGTGTGCTGAATGGCTGCTTAAGTGAATGCCCCCACTTCTAAATGCCTCTAGTCCCAATATGGGTCACTAGGTTACAAAAAAAAGAAGCCCATCATATGACCTCTGCTTAGACACTCTACCAAAGGTCATTGGGATTAGCAGGCTTTTGATGAGAGTGAAACAGGTGTCTCAGCTAGTCAGTCAGTCAGCAGGCATTTTTGGGACATGCAGTGTATTATTGGGAAAAACTGGCCACCTGGCAGGATACTGCAGAGGATATATTGTTCAGTCCAGATGAAGCAAATGGGTGTGGGTCAGGATGCTAGTGTTCCTTGGAACGCATTGCTTTTGTCGTATAAAAATAATAATGTCAGTTACCCAAGAGTCGGGCCTGCCTCAGATAAATTATTCCAAAAATATTTGTGCTTGTGGCGAGGAAAATGTGCATGTGTAGTGTATGCGTCTCATGAAAATGTTGATGTTTTTGACTAACTGAAGAATAATAATTGTCAGACGTTTAAGTTCATATTGTTGCTTGCTCATTCTACTTTCATTCTGTATGTTGTTCACTTACAGCAGGAATGTCTCACTTGTGGCCCACACCATTAATACTTGTGTGATCAGAACAAGTGCAAAACCACCTCTCTGTAAATAATCTTTTTCATACTCTTGTGTATCTATAATATATTTCCTTTCTGGTCAAAAGCCATATTGATCTGATGTGCTTGACTGCTTAAAGCTGCAGTGCTGTTCCTGATGCTGGACTCTAAAGGTGATAAATGGGGCAGGCTGTCTGTCTGGGAAGTAGATGGCAATGAATCATTCTCCAATCAGATTAGCCTGAGAAACAGAGCTTTGAAATGATGGTGCTCCTCATGCTCAATTCCTGCCCAGTTTAATGAATATAAGCAGGTTTTGGGAAGTTTATGGAACAGCAAGCAGCCTAGTGCTTAAGGAAATGGGCTTGTAAGTGCAAAGCCTGCTTTTCAAGTCCCAGGAAGAGTCCTGCTGTTATATCCTTGAGAAAAAATACTTAAGCTCAATTGCTTCAGTAAAAGTCTCCAGCTATGTAAATGGGTACAAGGAAAAGGTGGTATGTTGTTTTGGATAAAAAGCATTTCACAACTACAGTAATGATAATCTTGCCTGTCTGTCTTGAGAGGCCTTTTGATGGCCACATGTGAAAGACTTTCGTGTTTATGAAAGCTCATTTGAAAACTTGAGTACAGAAGTTGTTTTTTGTTGGTTTCCTTAAAAAGCACAGAGGTGATACATCACTTCTTATAGTTTGGTGGGGTGTTAAGCTAGAGTGTTAAAATTAGGTAGCATTGTCAGTGTTCAGTTGTTTGCTAAACGGCTTAGGGAGAAAATCATTCCAAAAAAGCTCTGTAATGTACCTGCTGCCCACTCTGTTTGCACTCATGTGGGCAGTGCACAAAGAATATATTAGATTACTGACCCTTTTCTTGTTGGACTGCCAGGAACAGCTTAGCTATATCGGTTCTGGGTCATTACCTGCATTGCCTCTTATAAAAGGATACTGATAACATGGCAGGCTGCAACAAATGAATTAATCCTTTTTTTTTTTTTTTTTTTTTTTTCCTTTTCCTGAATGGTTTCTTCCACTTCCAGATGACGGGAAGAACTGTAGACTTTTGAAACAGTCGAAAAAAGATTATGAAATATTTTTCAAAAAGGCCCATGCCATTTTGCAGTATGATTTTACAGCACTTGTAAAAAGAATAGTGCTTTGTTTTTTACAAAAGTAAAACAATTATTGAATTATTTTACTCAGTTTGTTAATGTTTGAGATCATCATAATACTTGGGAAATTTTAAAAGTGCTGAAGTGATCTTTATCAAGGTATGTTGATGGTGTGAATTCAACAGTGTCCTCATCTGTCTGTGTGAGCGATAATTAATTTGTTTGCATGATGCAATGTATAACCTTAGAAAAAGCTCACCTGCTGGTCATTGGGCACAGTTGTTCTCCCACCTTGACCTCACTTGAACAAAAAGGCCAGGCAATTTTGCAGGACGTCTGAGGTTGGAATCGGGTTGTAGTGGCCTGTAGCAGGATGTACGTCTCGCCCAGCTCTGCTCCTGTCTCCTTCCCCCTGACATCGCTGTTCTGAATTACACACTCCGAGAAAGCGTGTTTCCAAAACACCTCGTTCAGGCAGACGTCCTCTTATTGCGATGTCTGCTCTTTTGTTGTGCGAGACCCTTTCATCCTGATGCCCACCCCTGTGTGCTTGTTTGATTTAGCAAGCATTTCATGCCATCGCTTTGAAGTTGAATTCACCACGTCTTCTATTTTTAGAGCGTCCGATTCAGCTGATCTGCCAGGGGATCTAACAGTACACACTTGTCCAGCTGGTAATGGACTGAATTGCTTTTGGTACATAAGTGACTGTTGTTATGTCTTCAATAAAGCAGCTTCCATCAAGTAAGATACTGCATCCTGCTGCATCATCTTTTTTTCTGTGGTATACATTGAATGAGCTGTTATGTGTCCTTTTTGATGCTGTTGAAGATGCCAACAAGATTTCTTGTTTTTGTTCAGGTCACATAATTTTGAGGCTGTTTTACATTTTGGAAACAATGCTATGTCCATGCAAATTTGTTAAATGGACTAAGCAGTCATGCTCTGCCTCAACCTAACCTACTTCCTTTTTAATTGAGAATAAACTTTGTCAGATGCATCTTAATTGCTTGGACAGTAGGCACAGAAGAGAGAACAGTTAATAGCCTTTATCATGAAGAAAAGGAAGGAAATGATTCAGATAAACTTGTAACCAAAGCTGAGAACAGATGGCATGTTCCCAGAAGCATCTACTTTCTATTTCAGTACCTCTTTATTGACCGGATCTCAGCTCAGTATTCACATTGACTTTGTCAAGTTCTGGTTTCCACCACTATACCATACAGGCACGATGAAAGGGGCATTCATTTTTGTGGTTTAGTTCATGAGACTTCCTGTACTCTTTAGTACTGGTGAATGAATATGTACTGGGAAAATAGGTAGGATTCTATGTGAATATGGCTGATTTTTTTTTGTTTTTTAAAAAAAAAAAAGAAAAAAAAACCTTATGAAATATTAAGATTTTCCATTTCCTCGTCAATGTCTGTGACAACACAACAATGGAATGGCGATCAAACCCTAGACCAGTACATGGTAATTAAAAACAGATAAAGTTAACCATCCTAAATTCCCAAGCATATTACAAAGAAAAAAGAAAACAATATGCCCAATCAACTTTTACAGTTATTAACAATGGGATGGCTTACGGTGAATGGTATGCAAAGCAGATGGCCAATTTACATAGTTGTGTAAACAGCGATAAAATAACTAGGCAAATAATGAATTTTAGGAACTATTCCCTACACTTTTCCAATTTACTTTGCCTATTTAAAGTAATTGGTTTTATTTCTTCAACGCTAGTTTTCTGTGTTAACTACGAACAGCTGTCCTGAAGATAATTTTGTAATTTCTAGAACAGGCAAACGTAAAATAGACAAATTTTGACTCCTACACAGTCCTTTAGGAATTCTGCATGTATTGCAATTAATGAAAATGGGGTGGTTTGTATCCTGTTGACTTTGACTGTGAACTCTGTACTCTTCCCTTTAATTTGAATAAAATTATATTAATTTATGTAATTTAGTTTTAATCAGTTTTAATGATATCTGAGACATTAAGACTTCATCAAAAGCTGCTCGCTGCATATAACACTAGTTTTTAAAATGTATTTTTTTCAATTTGCTTACCATAGAAAGTACCAGCTCATGAAATGATCAAGCACTGCTCCAAGCCCTTGCAACTATACAGTTGTGAAATTAAATAGTTGCTGTCTCTAATAAGCTGAATGTGTATCTTATGAGGTGTGCAAGTCAACCAGGCAGTGTAATCTATAAGGTAAAATGAGTGTTGCGAGCCCAGCGTATGACGCGATGTGGTTTTCAGGCCGTAATTAGCCAGAGCGGCTGACTGAACCTAGGGGTCCTGAATTCCTACAGTTACTGGGTGTGTGTACACGTCCCACCCATGAGCACTGCGGTGCACCACACATGCCGGAGCCCCCATTTGTGCAGTGGCTACAGCGGTAGCTGAAGCTGTTATCAGCGTAGACGTTCCATCTGGGATTTTGGAGCGGTGCCTCAGTGGGCCTCCTGCCACTTTGGGCCACGCCTTGAGGTTTGGCTGGGACCCCCATCATTACCTCCTGGCTATTTTTGTTCCAGATGCCTGGGTACCGAGAGAAGGGGATGTTCAACAAGAGCCAAAAAGGATAGAGCCACAGTGGCACACTGTCTTCCCTGCCAAGGTGTTCAAAGTCTTGGTTTACTGTAGGACAGTCATATTCAGCTGCTGAAAGGCCATATATATGATGTTTCTGCTCCAGCCAGCCTACGCCTCAGTTTTGATATTTTTGACAAAATTTTATATTTTTCCATCTATTATATATTTTGGGAAAAATGTACTTGTATAAATACAGTGGATTATTAGCGACTGGTTGTACCAGTTAAACCATCGGAAATGGTTGGAATGAAATGCAATGCAAACATGGCTTATAAGGAATTGTCACCCCAGTTTACTGAAACCTCATATTTTAAAGTTTGCAAAAATTTGAATAATTACACATTCTAGAAACTGTATGTCTGCTAAGGGCAGTAATCTGATGTTTCTCAGGTCCTGCTTTTGAACTCTGACTAAATAATTACATACTGCTCAGTTTTTGGCCTGGAAAATAAATAAATAAAAATATTTATACTTGCCTCTTATATGCTGTCACGGTGGAAATTTTTTTTTTAGACTTAACAAATTTTGAATTTCTATCATTTTACTCTAATAAATGGCAAATATTCACACCCAAATGCAGATAAATTAGTTAAGGTTATTTTCTCTCTAGGGGGGTGCGATGGCGCAGTGGGTTGGACCGGGTCGGACCGGGTCCTACTCTCCAGTGGGTCTGGGGTTTGAGTCCCACTTGGGGTGCCTTGCGACGGACTGGCGTCCCGTCCTGGGTGTGTCCCGTCCTGGGTGTGTCCCCTCCCCCTCCGGCCTTACGCCCTGTGTTGCCGGGTTAGGCTTCGGCTCCCCGCGACCCCGTATGGGACAAGCGGTTCAGAAAGTGTGTGTGTGTGTGTGTGTGTGTGTGTGTGTGTGTGTCTGTGTGTATTTTGTCTCTTTCCAGTGCCATCTCTCATATTTCTGGTCAGCAAGAGTGATATCATCCTGCACATCTCTTATGTAATTATTCAGAAAAGTTATAGTTGTGATCTTCATCACCAAAATCCTTCAAACTATTAGTTAAATTATTTTAACTGTAGAAATACACTTCTCATCTTCATAATTTCTTCTCAATTTCTTTCCACTCATCTTAATAGATGTTATTATCTGAGGTCAGACAGTATAAGACAGTAATTACAGAAACTCAAAGAGCATCAAATTAAATCTAGGGTGAACATAATCATATTGCACGAATTAAGAGCACACGTGCATTTCAGAAATTGCTGGAAATATTCCATTTTCAAATTTATTCCAGTTTCTCCGGGTGAAATATGTTTCCTGCCTGAAAGAAGTGGAGCTTAACGTAGCCACAGAATGACCTGTCAGCATGCTAAATGTGTCCAACTAAATGACTCCCTCGTCCAACAGGAAACGGTTGCCTTCCAGTATGCATCCCAAAGAAAACATTTGTTCTCCTATCAAAAGAGATAATCACTTACCAGAGATATTCAGCCGAATCAAGTGGCACTTCGGATGTAGGAAGTCCTTAAATGGACAAATAGCATCTGGCTAGATAATGAAAGGGTTCCCGACAACGTCCCTGCCAGGAGTTATGCTCTGTGTCCTGTGGAAATGGAGCCGCCACAGAAACGTAAAGACAGAAATGCTCAGAAAACTTACTGCACGCATAAGATTTCCACATTATGTTGTCTTTTGTGTTTTTGAATATTGCATCATGTGGTCTGAACCTATGCGAAATCAAAAAAAAATCGAGATCTTGTTTTCCGTATGGTTGTACATCTTTATTGTTGCTCTGGGGGTAGCGGGTGAAGTAATGGTTGGAGCTGCAGCCACCTTGCACTTGGAACACCCAGGTTTCAATCCCTCCTTGTAGCATAGTACCTTTGATCAAAGTACTGCACATACCCTCAATTTATACAGTAAAAATTACTCAGATGTATAAATGGGTAAATTACTGTTAGAAGATTAACCTGCAAGTTGCTTTGGAGAAAAGCAACAGCTAAAGGAATGAGTAACTAACCGTGTTGCATGCTGGACGGCACATGGATGGATGGAATTTAAAGGGGTATGATTTATGATCTGCTGCCAATATCACAGATTTTTCATTCCATTGCGCTTTGTATAGCCTTTTTAACTTCTGGCTAATCCCGTAGACATAAAGGCTGAAGGTATTCGCTCTCTCCGGACACTGGAGCCACAGTAAGAGAGCAAATGCACAAAACAACATGTAAGAAACTATGCGGAAAATAAGAGCAGTAAAGTGCTGTCAGATGATTGTGTCAAGATGGTATCCTGCTTTCTCACACGTAACTCATGCATAGGGTTGAAACTGCGTGCGGGAATGATTGTAAATGTACATGTGGCTCGCATTTCGGCACAGCACACAGCAGGCCACCCTTCATGTTTATACGAACGTTCCTGCTGACAGTGTCAAATCAGCACACTGGCTTTGCTTCCACCACTTTTATTTATCCTTTAAGCTTTTTTTTTTCTACATAGTAATGGTGGCTTAACGGATGGATTTGCAGCACCCGACCATATTTTCAGCCGTATAAAGAAGTTTGTTCTAAGTTCTTAGGTTTCATTTCGAAGAATGGAGTATAAAGCTGGATTTGAAAGTCAAGCTGCCCAATTTTTCCACGAATCACAAAATATGATTTGAAGATGCATAGCGTAATGGTGGCTATTTACACACACACACACACACAAGCTAAACAAGCAGAACAACAAAGAATGAATTTGGAAAACCATCATGATCATGAAATGAGGACTTTTTCCCCGCTCCCCCTCATTGTGCTCTTTAGATCGTACACTCGCTCGTGGTCAAGTGGGGAGAGTCAATATTCAGGACTTGGGCTCGATGTGAAAAAGCCTTTACCCGCTTAATGTCGGTGAGCAGATGCGCTGAAAGAGACACGCAGGTACGCTGGAAACTCACAGTGGTGCCCTGAAGTCATGTAGTAATCTAGTATAAATGCTGAGGTGGTGTTTGGAGGGGAGTGGTTTTGCTAGTTACAATGCGATGGATTGTCTTAAAAACCTTGTGATTAACTGGATAATTATTGCTCACTTGCAGGAAACGAGTGAAATTTTGGCGCAGCAATAGACTCTGGTGGCTCCGTTCGCATAGAAGAATTTTATCATCTAAGAAAATATGCCTACTGTGTTGTGTCTGTCACCTAATGCCGTGGCTTTCTCTAGCCGTAAGGTATGTGTGCGCAGCAGTGGTGGTTTGTGCAGCGTGAAATTCTGATGAGAGAACTGTTCTAAAGAGCATTTTAAATAACATCTTGTAAAGAGGAGCCCGCGTTTTTCCTGCTGGAATCCGTTCGCCGAAATGCGATACTCTGCGTTAACCTACGTTGCCCCTTGCTGCATTTTTAAAGATGAGAATTGCAAAGCACGTAGGTGTTAATGTAGGTGTAGTTTAATATAATACACACTAAGTACTAATTTGTAAGCCGGGAGGTCACTGTTCAAGAGGCTCACGACAATGTAAATTGGAATGAGAATGAACTTAAATCCTTAGAGGGCACATTTCATGGAGCTGTCACACATGGCAGACTGCAAGTTGTTTATCGGCGAGGTTAGCGCTCCCCCCCCCCCCCCACCTGTACCCCATCGAGTTTCAGCCGTGTTCGGCGTCGTCCTTTGTGTAATGTCCGGACTCCATGACCTGCAGCCAGGCTTACTATTTATCCGAGGCTGTTATGATCTCCTCTCCACACAATATGCGGCTCAGGATGGGGTCCACCGCTAACCTCTGCCGAACACCCTCCCCTGCACCAGCACAACGCTGAACCGAAGGGATTAAGGAATGCCTCGCTGGCACTGTGGTTGCCATGGGAAAGCCTCTCTCCATTTTAAGGCAGTCATGCCTCTGTGTTCCATGTGTTGCCTAGTTGATACAAGAAGTACCTTTCATAATAAAAAAAAAAAATCACCCAATTATAATCTTTATTCTCACTTAATTCTGGAGGATAATGGAATTGATTCAGCCCAAAATTGGTTGTAGCTCTGAATTTTTTTTTACTATTAAATCAAATTTTTTTTTTTTGTGTTTTAAATTTTAAACTTGTTTCTTAACGTATAACAAGAGGTGGCTGCCTGACTTAGTTATACAGTGATATTAGCCAATATTAGCCAATATCAGCATGAAAATCCCAGCTAGTGTTAATATGGCACAGTATTATAGTAAGAAACCGCATGTTTTTCAACATGGAGAAAGGAATGTACTGAAACAGTGCTTGTTAATTCATGTATAGTATGTTACAACCATATCAATTTATATATGCTATATATATACAGATTGTATAATATTTAATCTATTTGTGTGCTTCTAACACTATTATCTTTGATGTAACTTTTCATGTGTATCAGTTTAATATTGAGACCCCAATCGGTTCCTGGCTTTTCTAAATCATGCTGCTGTTTACAAAGTACTTGCAGCGTTGAGCAATGTTGAAATTTCAAGAAAATATCTGGCAGTTTATCTGAAAGGGTGTGATTGGAAGTCAGGTGAATCTGTTGAAATATTTGCTAATGTATTTTATGACCCCTGCACTGGATCATTATCTCTCACCATGAGGGAACCCTGCAGTTAATAGAACACCATTGATTTTCATATTGGTTACAGCAGATCCGGAAAAATACACAATTACAGTAAGGTCAAAGAAAGCGAAAGAATGAAAAATAATACTATTACCATCCGCTATCCAAATAAATAATTTTAATTCCACAAGAGTGTTGATTAATTTAGTTATGTATTTTAGGAACCACTGAAATTGAAGCCAATTGGCCTCACTCTTTCTGTTTATCCTTTCAAAGAAAATTATGCAAGAAAATAAATTGAATATGCTGCTGTTGTTTTAATGGGGCACGTCGTAGCAGCTTTTTTGATCCTAAAATAAATCCATCCGTCAGTAAATATAAAAAGAAGCCTCCTATAGGGTTGTGAACGAGGCCGTGAAAGCCGGCCTGAACCCCCGCAGGTTGAATTATTCTGAGGAGAACAAATTCATTTTAGAGGGGTGCTTGTAGATAAGCAGACAATGAAGTCTCATGAGTGTGTGCGGGAGAGAGGGAGTCTGGAGTCGGAACAAAGATCCGAGATCTCCAGAGAGAGCTTCTCTCTTAACCACCAGCACTTGAATGCTAATGAATTTCTGCTCAGAAAAAGAAGCAGTCGGTCGGTTTCAATTTAAGCAAACCCTGGGCCGCTGTCCTGCATTAGCCTGGTCGAAAGGCGTGGGGTGCGCTGGGTGCCCTGGGTGCGCTGGGTCAGCGGGTGGGGTCGACGAGCAGGAAACGGCCCTCTACCCGTCCACGCCTTTGGGGCCTGTTTTGAAATGACTTGTGTTTCTCTGCACTATAGTAATGACTAATGCGTTTGGCCTACACTGGTTCTAAAATGATGAAGAAAAAAAAAACGATTAAAAGAAATATGAGGAAACGCGTATGCCTGACGATAGATAATAAAATGGAACGCAGATGTACGAAACGGTAAAGAATCAGCTTTCTTCAATATTTACAACCTTCAGTGTGGAAAAAAAAATAATTTTATTTATCTCTACATGTATTCTGTTCTGATTCTGTTTGTTGTAACCTTAATGTGGTAAGATCTAAATTTTTTTTGTAAGCCCTCACAAGCATCTGCACTCTATAAATCGGGACTGTATGCCATTAATAATTAATCTCAGAGCTTTATATATAAAGATTGGAGCCATATTTTGTTCACATCTTTTTCTTGTTCTATTAAGCTCTCTAATCATCATAAAGCAAGCAGCAGCGTGAGAACACCATGTGGCACTGGGCTGTACAATTAATCTGGGCCTCCTGTGCTCCTCACCGAGACATTCTCGCCTTACCATTACAATTACACAATTGCGGAGCTCATCGGCCGTGGAACGCAGAGGAGAAATCGGCCGTGTGCATGCTCGTGGACTTGGCAGTTCTCTTTAAGCAACAAAAACAAGAGTGCTAAGAGAGATGAGCTGAATTGGTTCAATTAGAGAAATAATTACTTTAATGGTGAACTTGTATGCTAAGGTAGAGAGAAAACCAAATGAGAAATGAAACCTCAATAGCCAAGTGAGCCGTGATCAGTTTGGGGCAATTTCCGTATGTGTTTGGCTCTATGGATTTATAGCTGGATGTGTTATGTTTTCTGGAATTTAACATAAAGAGCTCTTTATCTCGATAATTTATTAATAATATTGAAACTAATACTCGGATTTGGTGGCCGTGTCTTTCGGATCCAGGGTGAATGACTTCTGTAACCCAAGAGGAGGACGGAGGAGAACAGAAGAGGAGCTCCAGATCATAGGCAAAGCTAAGCCCTAAAACAGGTGGCAAGGTGGGTGTGGACCAGTGAGTACCACACTTTCCTGTCAAGCACAGGATGGTGTGAATTTCCTCCCTGCAGTGAAACTGCTCGATCATGGCAACCGCTCATAGCAAAAAGAGAAACGTGAAGGTGAGGCCTCTGCATTGTTTACCCCCTGTGTTTCCTTGCCTCGTTGCACCCTTGTTGGATATGACAGTAGTCAAAGACAAAGCCTTCACCCACTGGTTGGGTTTTTAACAGAAGTTCCTCTGTATGTAGCACTGGTGTCGGAGCATGCTTGTGATTTTTGTCCCGTGTTTTGGACCCGTCTTCAGTATGTCGTAATTTTCCTACGTATGACCTTTTTGGCTCATGAAGGGCTTTTTTGAACATTCGTGAACCGTTAGCAAACGTTAAATTTTTAAACACGGTGTCAGAAAGTTAGATGATTTAAACTCCATGACCACTTCTTTATAGAATCCTCCTGTGTAAATAAAGGTTGTTTGATATTGAAAGCATACATTGGCTGTTTTGGACTTGTGACGATGTGTAATGGTCGACCGCTACAGCTTCTAAGCAAGTGAAGTGGCCTTTATCCTGTGACTTTGAGTAGTAGCCAGACAGCTGTGCCTTGAGGAAAAAACACTGAAGATACTCCCAGGTAAGTGGTAACACTTGGGGAAGCGGTTGAGGTGAAGGGTCGAGTGGAACAGAGTAAAGGAAGTCTTCCCTGTGTGAACCTGGGTGACGCCCAGCATTTCAACCTGCTTAGTTTTAGGAGCTCTTCTAAAATCAGTATTTCACGTACAGTACAGACTGGCGAAAATGTGAAATGTTTGAACCACCAATTTCTTTAAAATGTGGCAGTACCACGTCAGCCAGCGCGTCCCGATTAAAATGTTGTATTTCTTAAAAACATTTAAAAAGGGTATAAACCTTTATAAAGCTAAATATAAGCTAACGGATTTTTGTATGCATATTTCATTGCGTATTTTGTGTTTTTATAATCGGATGTTAAGGTGACTTTGGTTACCAACTTAATTTGCTTAAATGAGATCAATTTATCGTGGTGGGGCTTTCCCTCATCATGTACTCTTTGGCTTTGGCTGAACACTTTTAGAACGGTCTCCTTTCAACACGGTCTGTTTAAAATACAGTCCATGTTGCTTCGTCTCTTGACCGCCGTATGTGAAAGCAGTCTGTACTGTATAACATTTGTGTCATTTTATTGTTCATAACAGCTTTGCATTATATTTGCTAGCCAGCTAATTAGAGGCTCTTTGTTACTCAATAAAACTGTACTGCAGTTTACAGTATTGATTGTCAGTAAAAGGTTAACATGACTATGATTCTCCTATAGCAAGAGAACCTGAAGAACTGCTGTATTTAGTAATTTTAACATTTTCATTTCACAGTAAGGGATATTACCTAGAAATGTTTTCAATTTTTCTTCTTGAGCCTGATTTCAGAGAAGTTAATTGTATGGTTTCAAGTGTGCCATTTATTTTGCGCGTTTGTCAGTGTTGGTTTTTTTTAGTAAACATTAATTCTGGTTTGTGGTGCAGCAAGTAGTACTGTTGCCTCAGAGCACCTGAATGGTGCAAGAGAGCATAGTTTCAGTCTGTGTGGAGTTTTCATGTTTACAATTCCATTTATTTACATTTATTTGTTTAACAGAAGGGGGGCACGGTTGGGCAACAGGTTTGGCTGGGACCTGCTCTCTGGTGTGTCTAGGGTTCGAGTCCTGCTTGGGGTGCTTTGCAGCGGACTGGCGTCCCGTCCGGGGTGTGTCCCCTCCCCCTCCAGGATTGAACCCTGTGTTGCCGGGTAAGGCTCTGGTTCACCGCGACCCCGCTTTGGACAAGCGCTTGTAGACACTGTATCTAGCAGACGCTTTTCTGCAAAGCGATTTCCAATTAACTCTATTTAGTGTTATCAGCACACACACCTTATTCACCAAGGTGACTTACTTTGCTAGATACACTACTTACGATGGATCACTCATCCATACATCAGTGGAAGGCTCCCAGTGGGATGTTCTCCCTCTGTGTCTATGTGGGTTTCCTCTAGGTGCTCTGGTTCCCTCCCACAGTCCAAAGACGTGCAGTTCAGGAGGATTGGTGACTGTAAATTGCCCTTAGTGTGTGAATAGATGAGTCACCGTGTGTGTGTTGCTACCCTGGGATAGGCACCGGTTCACCACGACGCTGCTCAGCACAATGCAGTTATTGAAACTGAATAGATGGAATAATTCAGGTGGCTTTAACCGAACTGGAAACAAATGTATTGGCACTCTGATAGTCTCCTAGTCAAGCCTTCAACATACAACACATAAATTAATGTTCTTATCGCTTAGTTTTTGTGCTTGTGTGTAAGAGCAGCTTGTGAAACTGCTGGTTGTTCCTCAAGCCCCCACTCCCCAAGGCCCAATCGCTCCTAGCCGTGGTGGCAAGAAGGCTAGCTGCCTGGTACCCCAGTATAGCTTATTATTTTCCCACTGTGTGTCTTTTCATCATGATGAAAATGCAATTTGGACAAAGCATCAAATTTTAGTACAACTTGGATTATTCCACCAGCAGAGCTTTCAGTCCTGGTTCTGGCGTCACGCCCTTTCTTCTGGTTTTCATTCTACACGAGTTATACGTTCGTTCTATATGAGTTTTTAATCGTTTAGGTTCGTTTCAGCTGTTGATTGCATACATTTTGAAATTCAGATAATTCTAAAAGGAGTGCATTAGCTGAAGTCTCCCTTTGCTTTTTCTGCTGTCTTTTACCAAATAAAATTTATTCAACAAATGCATTCCATTTTAGAGGGATAATTAAAACAGTTTTAAAATTTTGTTTATTACTGCCCGTAAAAATGAATAAAATTGTGTTAACTTTTTGAACTAATCAATGATCATTGATTTGATCTCAGGTCTTACAAAATTGCATAACTGAAGAATTCATCGAAGTTGAGTTTAATATTAATTTCTGCCGGTTTGCTTGTTTCAAATACGAAACACTTAATTTTATTCTGTAGCAAAAATCCACTCAGCAGTTATCACAAGGCTCCTGTAGCCTGTACCCATTTAAAGACATGAAGCACGATTTGGTATTTTCTAAGCACAAAATCAAGCCTAATTAATTAAAAGTCAGTTTCATAGAAAGCCATGATACAGTTAGCTGCCCGAACAATGGCTGAGGAACAGCTCTGAAAACATTTCCTGTTTACCCTGATTCTGTAAAGCAGATTATTGAGACTAGAACTGGGCACAAATGTCATTTTTCCCCTCTATACAGTTTGTTACGCAATTTCCCCAAAAGGCATTCCTTGTTTTGTCGAGTATGATGTTCTGAAGAACGTGTTGTCATATTATCATGCGAATCTTCTGCGTCTTCACGGAGGCATCGGTTTCGTTCAAAAACGAGCACAAAAAAAAAAAAAAAAACGCCAAGTTGAAACACAATACTGGACGTTTGGTGAAAACAGGAAATTTCCGTATCACCTGCAGATGTCGGAGCGGACAGCAGAATGTTTGTGAGCGTAAGCCGAAGCACTTTGAAGTGACTGAGACGCGGTAGGCGTGGACCGTGCCAGACCTCGAGGCGGTCTCGAATTCCGCTCCGATAATCATACGGCGAGGAGCAGAGGAGTGTACGGACCGTACTTGTTTATGGTCCTCGGTAGACGGAACACCTGGCACTTCAGACGCACCACGGTGCGTACGCCAGAGTCTGCATGCACACGCGTGAACTCCCCACGCTCAGAGAACGAAAACAGGTCTGTTGACGAATGTGCTTTTTTCCTCAGATGTTTGTTGGTGTGTATGTGTTTTCAAGTCATTTTGATGACATGGATTCACCACTGAGTCATCCAGAAGACAGCACTGGAAGTGTTGCTCTTCCTTTTCTTTTTTTTTTTAAAGCAAAGTAGGTGGAGCTGCATCACAGCTCCGGGTTTGTGGGTTCGAGTTTGATCCCAGCATAGTCTGTGTAGCGTTTGCACATTCTCACGTTTGTCTGAATTTCCCTCTTGCGGTCCAAAGGCATGTTATTAAGGCTAATGATAATTAAGGTAACTAAATTATTACTGGTGTGCGTACACGTGTGTTTGAGTGCCCGGCAGCGCACGGGCACACCCGGCCTCATGTCCTGTGCTTCCTGGGATATGGGCTCTGGATTGCCACACTAAACTGAACTGGAGGACAGCTGGCAGTGGAATGGTTAGAGCTGCTGCCTCTGAACCCAAAGGTTGCAGGTTTGAATCTCAGCTCTGGTACCCTGATTTTCTCCAGTAAAATTACACTTGTGTATAAATTGGTAAATAATTGTGAGTAACTAAACATTATACGCTGTGTTGGGCAAAAGCGTCAGTTAAATGAATAAAAGTAAAGTGATTTAATGTCCGTCACATGAATCTTTGTGAGTCTTCTTGAAAAGTGTCCCCCCCCCCCCCCCCCTTCTTCGTCTTCTTTCTTCCCCCATTGTTGTCTATGGTCTAATTTTGTATTCAGTGAAAAATTAAAAAATGATATGGTTTTTATGTTCTTCCTCATGGAGAAGTGAAGTTCTTATGTGGATGCACGATGTGATTTGCTTATCCGGTGATGAGCCGTTTTCCTCTGTTTATGCAGCTCTGAAAATATTAAATTTATTATGCCTTCTGCGGCTCCCCGTTTCCTCTGAATCTTTAAGCGCACGTCGTGTCTGTTTACAGTCATGCGATGTTTGCTTCGGTGAACATTCAACGCTGTCGGTGAGTTTGAGATAAATTTAAAAAACCATCGACCGTTGATTGTGCCCTGCAGCCAGCCCTCGTGTGCCTTGCAGTCGACTTACGGCCAGTGACGCAAAACTTCAAGGACTACGCGAGCAGACAGATACTAACAAGAGCACCGGATTAGCATTTTTTGTCCTCTCCCGTTGTTCTTTTCTCCGAAACAACTTTCAGAAAAGGTCACAATCAACATTCATTGCTGTCGGTGGGTTTAACTGTGTAGAAAAGCTCACTGAACAATGAATGCAACTGTGTCCCAGATTTCCTCGGCTAATGTTGGAATGCGTAATAGTGGTGGATGCGCTTTTTTCCATTTCCGTGGGTCTGGATCTTTACAAGGGAGACACAAATAGACTGGGCAGGTCAGACTGCATCTTCATCACTCTAATTGGAGGTTCTGTGTTCAGCCAAGGGAGAAATAAAGAGTGAGTGTGTAATCACCCTGATTTTCCTCTCATTTTGTTTTTTTTCTCATTTTCTCTCAAATTATATGCTGCTTTTCCTTGAGGTCAGAATGATCTCAGATTGCCTTTTCTGAGCGTAATATCTTCCAACATGTTTGCCGTTTCATTTTATTCACGGATAAATGTAAAAATAAAAAAATCTTAAATTGCTACATTGCGTTTTATTGGTGGACATCCCGGATAAAAATCCATACACTTCAACCTGTGCACGAGTGTAAGCTGGAAGTGTAATTGTATTCTTTTGATCTTCTGAAAAAGCTGTATATAAGGTAATGTGTCCAAGTTTGATGTTGGAACATAACTGAAATATTCTGGCTTTTATTTGCTGCCAAGCATGGTGGTGGAATGAATTGTGCCGCAAAGAGTCTGTAATGTGAAATATTTGCTTTGAACTGGAATTAAATACACGACGGATACTAACAAAATTAAATTTTGTGAGCCTCATGAATTAAACATTAAGCTGTGTAGGCTAAAACTGTGAATATAGTACAATACTTCAGAGAGCACTGTCAATGCTATTGTTAAAATTGTAAGTGTAAGTCACATTTTGCAACACAACAGTAATTATTAACGTTTAGTCAGTAGAGCAGCTGAAGGGCCACGTGGACGATGAGGGGATAAGATGCGATGAACAGGAGCTCCGATTGTCCAGTTGGCTTGGGACACCAGGTAGTTTCAAGGGGAGGTCTCGGTTGTCCGTGTGTGGACGGGGACGCTTGTATCAACAGGATGGAAAGGCTCATGCTACTTTGTACTGTGTTTTGCCATTACTGACGGGGATACTGATGTTCAAGTGGAGTCTTTGTGTCTTCATCCACATGCGGGAGGGAGGTCTCTGCTTGTGGTGGAATGAGCTCCCTCTGTACCTCAGAGGTGCTGAATCCCTTTCAGCATTCAAGAAGAGTCCGAAAACACATCTTCCAGACCTACTTCTGTTCTGATCTCCTAACTTCTCCATGAACTTGATCGCATCATTGGTCACGGTAGCCTTTGTATTTCCTATGAATTCTGCATGCAGCTACTTGTGCCATGTGCGCTGGTAAAGAGAAAATCATGTGTCTGCATCTAAAGCTCTGGCTGCTGTGTAATGCACATTGCTTACTCTGAGTTGTACATCACTTTGTCATTTTCTCCACAAACCTGCTTCTTGGTTAAAGAAGTGTTTGCAGATTAGGACAGTGTGGTTGAAAAACACTAAATTAACTGTCATTGTACAGTATGAAATGCAAATAGTAAAATGATGGCATATTGTTGTTTCTGTATGGTTATAACTGTGAAACAAGCCTTGACCTCCACATTATTAAAAAATTGTTTTTTGTTGTGAAAGGTCAGGAACCAAAAATAAAAGATCCGGTTAGTGGTTGGTACCAACAGAGATTAAAGGCGATTTAAGTAAAGAAATAAGCTAATGTGTGATATAAATGCGTTCAACCTATCGAAGTTTAGAAGACCTCCAGAAGTACATGCCACCTGGACCATGTAGTAAAACTGTAAGTACATCAAGGCAGTGCTCTCAAGTATTTAAAAAAAAAAAAAAAAACTACACCTATGACAAATCCAACTGTACATTTAGAAATAGTAGCACTGCTTTGTGTTGCGTGTTCACTTTGGATAAACAAGTACGCATTTTTGAGTTACAGGAAGTGATGCTACCATAGCTTTGACATGATTCACATGGCGGACTCCTGCAATGCGAGGATTATGCAAGAGAATTGAAAACGCTGAAGGGCTTCCCCGTTATTCAGGCCCGGGTTCTGCAAGCGGAGCGTCTTGTCGTCTTACATGCAGTTGCAGGTGTTGCGGCTCGCTCGCTCTGCTCCCTTACACACGCCTCTGTCATGTTTAATGAGTTAATGCACCCTGAGGGGAAACTTACAAAGAAGCTATCCGTCATAATTAGACTTTCATGCGTCTTCCACTTACACCTGCCAGCACCCATTGTTACCTCAGTCACTGCTGTTAATGAGCATTGTGTTCTCATAGAAGATGGCTGTTGACAGTGTTTAAACAAATATAAAGACAAAGTAGACTCATTGGGGTAGAAGGTGCTGTGGAAATATATTCTGTACAGAAATGCATATGAAGGAACATCACTGGTGTTTTTCCAGTTATTAATACATTCTTATTTTGTTGTAAAATCTTTTCCCTTGTTTTTCCATGCATTTACTGCTGTGTTTGAATAAATGCGGTGGTATGATATTATCTTGGAAGCTTGATAAAATACATATTCACAAGTATTATAACCTCTTATGTATTCTATATAACTGTTATATAGTACATCTTCATAATGCATCGTTTATATAAGCTATGTTATAAACTTTTCTCAGTGCAGACATTATCATATTATTATTATTATTATTGCAGACCCTACCCATCCCGGGCATCACATCCTCCCTCCCTCCAATTGGAACTTGGGCAACAAGGCATGAAAATATCTTTGTCCCTCAAAGTGTCCTTCCTGCATATCAACACTTAAATGGACCTTAAGATACTGTTGGTTGGTCCTGCTCCTAAACTAACAGAATACAGTTAAGGCTTTGCACTGTTAACACAGTATATATCCTAAAGTAATGTATTTATTAATGTGCCTCTTTTTACGCCTATTTATATTTCATACCGCTGCCATTTCCATTTCTATTCTTGTAGAACTTTGATATGCTCCTACAGACCCTTGAAAATTTACTGCATTTTTTTCAGTTGCTTTATACTTACTGTGTTAATGGTGTGTAATGCCTGGAATATTTGTTGTCCTTGCGTTAAATGTAATTGTGTGAGCGCCCACCATGTCAACCTCCTTCCTTGGGCAATAATGTGATAATTATTACAAGCATGTTTTTTTTTTTTTCTTCATGCTTAATTTCCCTATTACAGTTTTAAGATTGCATGTTAAATTTTACACTGTATGTGTAATGTTTGTGAAATTTACATGCATTAAATCACACTTAATCCATTGAAACAGAGTTTGCAAGCCACATTTGCGCATCAGGAAAAAGCCCTTTTTTTTTTTTTTTTGCTGTGTGTTCGCCGAGCATGATGGGTACTCTGCGGGATTGGCATCTTTTGTTACAGCCTCAGTGGGGTCCCCACTCTCAGCCCCACTTGCATTATGCACCAGGAAGCACTCTGCGCAGTCATGTGGACGGGAACTCTGCGATCTAATGGCGTCTAATGGGATTCTTGTCCTGCAGTCATTGCCTCTCGTCTCTGGCCGTCTCTGCGGAAGGGAAATGGACTTGGAGGACCCAGGGGTTTTGCTACAACATGAACCTCACGTCCCGTGACAAAGCCAAGACCCTTCAGATCTGGCTGAATACAATCCTTGAAGGAAGACATTTAATGATAAAAAGAGACTCATGAATGATGGTATGCTCACATGCTCATTACGAAGTGAAGGTACTGTTCTGAACATATAGAGGCTCCTTTGGATGTCGAATAGTCTAGTATTTAGAAATGTATCTCCTGTTAGTATCTCCCTCTGCATATTCCAATCCTAAAGCTTTTACCTTCTATGGCCTTGTGCTCTTGACTCACAGCTGACCGTTTCTGTGCCCCTTAGGGATTTTTGTGTACCTGCTTCATGTCTCTGTCCGGTCGGCTTTGCTGGAGACTTAGTTCTGCTGATGTTCCCTTTCCAGATTTACTCTAACAGCAATGTTCTTTGTATGTGGTATCCCAGGCGAGGTCTTGCTGGAAAAGTGTAGTGTCAACATAGTTTTCCCTGATTCACATTCTGCACACAAATGTATACCTGAGTTGTGTTTCATGTGTTATATGATGAACACATTAAACATTCATTTAAATGCCCCACATTTTCAGCTGCTTTGTTTTCTTGTGTGTTTCAGCACCACTTAATTTTTTAATCTCTAATTTATTAGCCATAAACTTTGACTTCTTTTCTACTTAACATTCAGTATTTAGCTATAGGTCCATAAGGAAAGGTTGATTATTTGTGGTGTTTTCTTGAAGCTGCAATTATTTATTTAAATAATAAATGCACGTATGCCCTGTGTTCCTCTCCGGAATCTAACCTCCAACCTTTAAAATTCGCTGCATAACCTTTTAATGTGCTGTGCTGCACTTCCACCTGAAAGGGGGGTCAAGGCTTTGATATAAGTTATGTGTGGTTAAGGAATGTGGTATTACTTGGCAGCGCCAAACCTGCCGTGCCACACTGACCCTTAAAAACCAGCCTGTCAGACCTTTAAGGTATGGACTGTGCGTGGATTTTGCAGTAACCTTCATACCTGCTGTGCGAGTTTTAATTGCAATTTTAAAATACACATTTGGAAAACTAATAGGATTTGCATCTTAAAAGAACAAAAAATGAAAGTTGCTAAACCATTAGTACTCTCTGCTGTACGAAGTCATGGAGGTGCACCCCTTCTGTACTCCCATACTGTTCCCATACAGCACAATTTAGCTGAGCTACACACAAACCTATCCCCCCCAGGGAAACACATTGTCATGGGGATTGTCCATCAACCTTAGAAACATAAGTACAAGCATGGAATATTTGGCATGATGTGTTTCTTAATCACTGGAGGACAGTCGATACCTCAAATTCAGGCCGCAGACACTGAAACGGCACACATTTAAGGAGACAGGACTTCCCCAGCGGAACCTGGACCTTCAGGGTGAAAGGCGTAAAGGTGAGTCCGGCATTTTAGAAAAAATTCAGTCCAGAGTAATTGTGGCAAAACATATTGCGTAAATAACCAAAGCATCTCACCGTAAAGCATTGCTTTGGCATTTGGATTTTAAAAGGTGAACATGAACATGAGTGAAAAGCTAAAAAAAGTATGTGTATTATTCATTTATGGTGAACAATAACATTAAAAATTCTTTGCTTTGTGGAGAGTCAGCTAGGGCCTGTTAAAGCCTGCTATAAAGCTGTTTCGCTTCTATGTTACCTACTGCTGCCTGAAGGAAAGAGTCTGGCAGTGTCAAACCTACAAAACCACATTAAAATAAACACATTAATAATAATAATAATAATAGTTCCTTGCACTTTATTAGCAGTCATTTGTATCCTTAGAGACATTTGGTCTTATGGTCAACAGCTGGTGTACAGATGAATTTACACTGGTTCCTCCCCCATATGTGCGTTACAAATTTTCAAAAAACAAGCACTTTCTAATATACATACATACATACACACACACACTCATTGCCTGGAACTGCTTGTCCTGAGCAGGGTTGCGGCAAACCGGCACCTAACCCGACAACACAGCGCGCAAGGCTGCGTGGGGGGGAACACCCAGGACGGGACACCAGTTCGTCATAAGGCACTCCAAGCAGGACTCGAACCCCAGACCCACCAGAGAGCAGGACCCGGTCAAACCTGCTGCACCACCGCACCACCGCACCGCACCCCCCCCCGCAGTCTAACATTTATTTTTAATTGCATTTCCTTCACTTACCTGTTTCCCAAAATTTCTTTACGAAGCAAAAGAAATCTGTGTGTTGGCATCTAGCTCTTAGCTGACAGTGAAACATACTAGTTGACAGAAAAGGAGGATGGGCCCAACTGGATTCAGCTTGCTTCCACAGTGTTTACCTCATTGTGCCTGGTGACCAATAACAAAATGAAGAACATCACACGTGTGACTGGAGACGAGCTGGTCTGTGACTGGCATTGAACAGGAGTGAGATTCAATCCCAGGTCCCAGGGTAAAGCCCCTAACTAATACTCCATCTACTGCCCCCTGCAAACACCTGTATACTGTGATTCAGGCAGCAAACTCTCTCTCAGAAATTTCCAGAAGGAAACCTTTTCCAGCAAACCGACAAAAACGGAAGTCGATAAGGTGATCCGTGCTTTGGAGCAGCTGCACCGTTTCAGATGGTCTTCATTTCCAGCTGCTGAAACCTTTCCCCTTCAAGAGGCATCAACCCTAATTAGAGCGTGAAAGCAAATGCTAATTATTGGGCCGAATGTGTCTGTTTTGTACTGTCTTCGTAAAGAAAAGACCATCTCGTCCATCCTTTCATCGCCTGTCGTACGAGATGCACTTTTACGCCGCGAGAAAAGACACAGTTTGATCCTGTTCAGGAAAACAAAGACTGCAAAACATTTTGCACAGACAAGCACAGCATGAGTACTATAATGAACCAACCCAACATCATCTATTTTTCCACCCTCAATGTTAATTAAATTATAATGACATCGCCAATGAGTTATAGAATCCAGCGTGTGGGGTCCTCGGGTTGTCGAGAGCACACGAGCGCAGCTCCTAGTGTTAATTTTTATCCTCATTGACAGCACAAAAACATATAATTACATCACATTTACTGAAATATGACCCAGGATGAAAGATTAACCTCCTAATAACACACTCCCTCGATGTCTCAGCCAGCTCTGTCACAGAAAATATGCTGCGGCCTGCTAATTGCCTGATCACAGTGGCTGCTCTTATTTTGTTGTCAGAATGTTTATCGGTTCATCTGTCCAACTATTTCATTTATGAATATGCAAACAGATGCCATTGTAAATGCAGCCGGCAGACAGTCGTCGCCGTTCTGTGACAATGTGCCTCCTGCGCTGAGAAGATCCTTGTTCGGGCTTGAAAGAGTGGAGCACAAAGAGCGGCACAATTATGGTTGTTGGTAGGATGCTTTAAAGCAGCTGAATGCAAATGAAGCCCCCAGACGCTTGTATGATGACAAGTAGAAACCCCCATTCACTGAGACAATATGACATTTTTAAGGACATTTTTCGAGGATGTCGAACCTTTGGAGCAAAGGACGCGAGACTCTCCTCCAACGCTGTCTTTGCAGACGCGGTGGAGTTTCTTTTCCGCATAATGTCCGCAGCCGATTTGAAATAACCATAAATACCACGGTGCTTCTGACAAACCTGCTCTTTGCTGCTGTGCCTGTAAATTCTGAAACAGACCAAGTACATTTACATGGCATCTCTATCATCAGCTAGTTATGTTTTCATGAGCAATATTTGTATCACAGTGACATCTTGTGTTTTGCTTGTGAACAGTAACAAAAAGGTGACGTGACTTTGCCAAGTAAACGCAGCACATGGCCTTTCGATAGATACTCATTTGAGCTTTGTTCCTCTGTAACACGTTCTTCTGCAAAAATATTATAACAGCAGCTTGCGTGGTGAGTAAAGTCATCACCTTATAGATGAAGGTCCCGTGTTTGAGCCCCTGCGGATGCTGTGGTACCCTTGAGCGAGGTACATACCCTGAACTGACGCAGTAAAAATTACCCAGCTGTATAAAGGGGTACATGAGTGTCAATAGTTTAGTACACAAACCAAACATTGTAAGGTGCTTTTGAGGAAAGTATCATAATTAATAATCATATTACAGAATCCTGTACCTATTAAATGAAAGACGCCAGTACTCCCTATCTATAGTCAACATTACAAATTGAAAAGAAGTGATTTACAGAAATCAGCACAGCAAGAACCAGCTGCACACTCTTTACAGTTCATTATTCTTATCTACATTTTAAGGTGTTTTTAAAATGTTCTTATCCAGAAGAGCAAAAAATTAGTTTGCAAAGATAATAACGGTGTGAAGATAAGGAGAGGTGAGAGCAAAATAATCAGCGGTACAAAATATGACAGATCATACAGTTACACAACGCTGTGACAACAACAGCAGTCGTACCACAGCAGTTAAAATATTAAAAAGCATCTCAGTGTGAGACAGAACAGCTGGGCTTCAGTCGAACCCACCTCACCGGATTATGCACGTGACTCTGCATGAGGGATTACGGACATTCACTCACTCACTTTCATTAAGCATTAACTCAAGTCAGGGTGCCAGTGCTCTGGAGCCTATCCTGGAAGCTCCGGGCAATAGACTAGTGAGGTGATACCAGGGGGTTAAGTAGTAGCTCGTAAAAAATGGTGACAATACTGAAGTGATTTGTAACCCAGCTGAGACCAGTCTATAAAAGCAGCACAAGGGAGGGATGAGACCCTTAGGGGTAAAGCACACACTGATAAGGGGTTGGCGCCACACAATCTGGGCTGAAAAAACTCCGCACGTGCTCAGTGCTCCAGATGGTGACTTTCAACCCTGCTGTTTGCAGTGCAATACTTGAATAATGAATGTAATTATAATGAAATAAATGCAGTTGGCATGATGGTGCAGCAGGTAGCGCTGGTGTCTCACCTCTCCTGGGCTGTGGGTTCCGACGTGGGTTTGAATGCGGCTCAGTGGAGCTTCAACAATCTCCTTGTGGGTTTCCTTCCACAGTCCAAAGATGTGTTAAACATATTACTATATTATTACTCTCGAGGGTGGCGCAGTGGGTTGGACCGGGTCCTGCTCTCCGGTGGGTGTGGGGTTCGAGCCCCGCTTGGGGTGCCTTGCGATGGACTGGTGTCCCGTCCTGGGTGTGTCCCCTCCCCCTCCAGCCTTATGCCCTGAGTTGCCGGGTTAGGCTCCGGCTCCCCGCGACCCCGTGTGGGACAAGCGGTTTGGAAAATGTGTGTAAGCCGGAGCTGAACCCAGCAACACAGGGATGGAAAGGATGCCAGTCTGTCACAAGGTACCCCAAGCGGGACTTGAACCCCAGACCCACCAGAGAGCAGGATCCGATCAATCCTGCTCCACCACCACGCCCCCCACTGATCAGAATGCAATACAAGTTTATAAAATACTACATGGCAGTAAATCAGAAGTCCTGTGAAGGTCCAGTATTGTACTTTGATTTGACTAACTCATGTGGTGGTGATGGTGTCTTTCAGGCAGAACAAATGAAAGGGATGCATTTTTCCCTTTAAAAAACTGCAGCTGTCGTTACCATGGAAATTTGCAAAAATGCAGGGTGGTACCAGCAGCGTGTAAGAATACACAACAAGAGTGCTTCACAAGCGAGAAGGCTGACGAAACACAAGCTGCCCTTTCAATGTGAAGTTCATTGGTTTGTGAACTAATGACCAGTTAATGACCATCAACGATTGTGAAGAGTTTGTATTCAAGGGTTATGTGACTTTAATTTGATAATTCAGCATTAAAGAACATTAAGGGCAAATATAAATTGTACCATATAATTTATTCTCGTACAAAATGGTTAATGAAAAAATAATCACCTTTCTAACTGAAATATACATTTAAGAAAAAAAATCATCAGAGGAAAAAGAAATATCTCTTTTCCTTTTATATCGGACACAAAACTTGATTAATTCATTGCATTTACATTTACATTTATTTATCAGAAGATTTTTCTCCAAAGTTAATTAAATTGATCTACCCGTTTATGCAGCTGGCTGATTTTTACGCTATCAATTCTTGGTAAGTACCTTGCTCAAAAAGCACTACAGCAGAAGGTGGGATCTGAACCTGGTCCTTTAGGTAGAAGGCAGTAGCTCTAAGCACAACGCCCCCTGCTGGCTCTAACATTATAAACATGGATGTTCCAGCATGTTGTTGCATCTCCTGTATCTCTGGCCAAAAAGCACTCTTAGGACACCTTCACTTCTCAGCGAGTTCCTGGTGTCAGCAGCCGACTGTAGCAGTGTGTAACGAAAGGCACATTCCAAGCGGAGAGTATCCACGACACACTCCCTCGAGACATGCCAGGCCTTCACCGCTCGCAGTGAGTTATGAAACTTGGTCAGCTGGGAGTGTGAAGGATGTTGTGTGAGATGCAGATCAAGACTTACAAATAACACGGGGCCCACAACACACAGAGCCATTTTTCACCCTGCTCTGTCCTTAACTAGGACCCATAGTTGTACATGTGGCCTAAATCCACACTGCAATTAAAAATTCTTTGACCCTACATCTATTTTTTTTAACTATGAAGAGGAAATTAGTGATTTTGAGGAAATGTTAAAATTAAACATTATTATTCAGCACACACCTATATCTAAGGTGAAACTTTAAAATGTTTAACCCATTATTACATCTTGATCAGCAGTACTACTGTAGGATTTGAACCCAGAACCTCAGGAACATCGGTGACAGCCCAAAAAAATGACACTTCCTGCTGGCTGAAACAGATAAAAATGTTGTCCTCTTCATCACAGAATCCAAGAGAAACAATTCAGAATTATAATGAAACACTTCTATTTCTTTGCTCACATCAAAAGTTTCTCCTGCACGGGCTGTAAACTGATGCACATTAATAGTCACTATTTAGAAAAAAGACAATATTCTTGATTTGCATTAATTATTCCAGCATTAGAATTTTCAATTCCAATCATGTGTTTTACTGTTTGTTTGTTTTTGGTGTAACATCAAAAGTGCTTTAAAGAAAACATGATGTTTTGGCTTAATGTTTCTGAATGATTGTTGACATAAGAAACAAACTAAACCACAAAAACATGTCATAGCCACACCCTGATATGTAACAAAGAAAATTGTACCTCCAAGGAGCACAAGGTGGCAGTAAGATCCCACTCTGTCGGAGTGTGTTTCCAACGGCCTTCTCCAGGTAGATACAGGTTCTTGTCTCTTGGTCTGCATAGTTCAGCAGTGGGTTCGAATGAACACTAATCACCAGGTGACCAACCGTCCTTCATCAGTGCTGAAGAGAGAACCTTGATGTTCTTCCTCCACTTGGTTGCTCGTTTCCAACTGAAATGTCAACTGAGCCTGAGTAACCTATGAAGGAGTGCAGAAACTCAGTTATCCCATTAAGAATGTGAGAAAGAATATAGGCACTGCAGCCCTACCACCCACTTTGGCTGAGCTTCAGTGGTCCAAAACGGTTTTGGAAGATCTTACTGACACGACCCTAATGACCAAAGCCTTCTAGCCCAATGTACAGCAGCGCAGACCTTTCCATGGGCTCGTTTTCCCATCATGCATCAGTAAGCAGAGAGCTTTACCTTCCCAATATAATACCCAACACTTGTCTCCTCAGAGATACCACTTGTCATTCAACTTGTACAGCTACTGTTGTACCATCTAATCATGAAAAACGTTTACGTCACGTGCGAAAAAAAGGTACTTGCATTTTGGCACATAAACCTATATACATGAAAAAATGCAGAGAAATTAATTTGCTCAGATGTACCAAAAGAACGATGAGTTTAGACAGCACCAGTAAAAAGGAAACACTAGATTTTACAGAACAAATACTGTCTTGTGAAGACAAAGTGTTGCCAGGCAGGGGATGGGGGGCAAAGGCCAAGGGACAGAGCGCAGTATCTCCCAGCTGGGAATGTTAATGACCTCCTGCCTCGGTGCAACTCAATGCAGCAAACGTACAAAGCAAAACCCGCTAGAGTGTTTTTGTTCAATTTAAAAAGGAAGAGTCTTAACGTTGCACACAGCAGCCGTTTTCCCAGGGAAAAATATGGGTAAAACTCTCTGTTTTACCTAGTAACATCAAGGCTGAACGGAGCTGTTTATCATTAACATTCCGAGCCACTGGATACAGCCAGCAAGACAAGTCGTCCTGATGTTTGCTCTTACTGAAAATGTCATTCTGCCGGCTTTGTATTAAACACGCGATGTCTAACAGACAGAATCTGAACACACTCTTTAACAGTCTTCCTCTACTTGTTTTGATTTCCTCATATACACGATGAAAGATGCTGACCTGGTCACAGAAAGATTCCAGTGTCAGACTGGACAAACTGTTACTGCAACATCACGTGTCTATATGTTTGCTACCATTTTTTGCTGTTACTGAATAATTCCGATCCCTTTGTAATTGAATATGTCACTGAAGAGATTCAGATTAAGTCCTTTCTCGGTGACAGAGTGGCCCCTCGTGCAGTGGACCTGATAGCCCTCAGTTTTATTTATTCATTCCTCTCATGTGTTTCCCCAAGTGTGAGGTTTCTACACTAAGCTGCTTACTGTGATTTACCCATTTATAAAGCTGGGCATTTTTTTACTGTATCAATTCAGGGTAAGTACTTTGCTCGAGGTCCGTTCACCGTAAGACAGCGCTAACGACTATACCACCTCCCAGAAGAACGTCAAAATTGTCACAAAAATGACCTGAATCAAGTGTCTACAAGACTCTTCTAGATCAGAGTATAGCTCCTTACCTACGAAACCTGTGCATGAGAAACATTAGGACAGGGGAGAGTTGAAGTAAAAAAATGAGTGTACAAGAGTGTTTCGGACTCATTGTTTCAACACCATGATCACAAGCCCATGATCACGTGTGCTGCATGAAAGCGGCTCCCTGCGTTTCCCCTAGGAGCACATGGTGGGGCGTCCAGCCCATCTCTGCGAGTGTTAGAGCAGGACAATTTAACAGCAGATGAAATGTCCAGATAAAACGTCACGCTGGGATGGGGGCTTAACAGACCAATTGCGGCACTGGGGTCCATTATTTAATTACATTATTGCTTCATACTTGGTAAACACTTGTGCGTGTAGTAATTACATAATATACTTTTAAACCATTGTTAGCAGTGGTGTTTTATTGATGCAAACTATGGAGAAGTTCCTTTCCGGGACAGTTTAAAGGTAATTTGTTACTCGAATGGAACACCCATTGGAGGCTCTGTACATTGGTTTTCTAACAATAAACAACCTCAGTAAGTATTTTATAGACCTCATTTGCCCTATGTTAGGGTTCGATAAGTTCATCTCAGATACTCACTGTCGACTCCTCATATACAGTACACCATGGGACAGACAATCAGGACTGGAAACAATGATATATAGAACAACTACACAGAAATAGAGACCTACAGCAGTCCATTGCTACTGTGTTGACAGCATTTGTATCTTTCAGGGCTGCATGAGAAGGATAGAACACACTTCGGCTGGAATCACGGGAGAATAACATAGAACGTGGCCTCTAGGGAGCCTCTCTTTCTCGGAATCATCGTGTTGTATCTCTGCAAAGTCAATATTCAGTCTGTTTTTGCATTTGAAAGAGAACATGGCTTGCAATAAATCCTTATTTGGACAGAGCTCTGAAAGAGCTCCTGAAATCATCTTGAGGGAATCAAGCAGAAAGACACATTTTGTCGTTAAACTCTTTAAAATACCCTGCATTTTCAGTATTAAAACAGCACTTCTCTATCACAGCTAATTACACCCTTGTGCCACAGACATTCAGGAAGTGCAAAAACATAGACTACAGTGACATCCATCACCTCAGACAACGGTAAATTTGGGACATTTAACACAATAGTGAAAGAGACGATTCCAAAGTTAATACATCAATATACATTTTTATTATCAACACTCACTTTCATTTTCCACTCCAAGTCAGGGTCGCAGCAGTTCTGAGCCTATCCTGGAAGCACAGGGCAAAAGCTTGTACAGTTACACCCTAGACAAGACCATGAGCTGAAAGCCATCACTGAAAAACACAACAGAATCCACCCAAACATAACATCAGCATGTTTATAAAGTATGATTTACTTTTGAAATTAGAAAGAGATTGTGATTTGAACGGTAAATCTGCATTTACTAATGCGTTAATAAAATTACCAAGTACTTGATAAATAACTATTAATTTGGACACTGCTAACAAATATTTATAAGCCACGTATTTCTTGTGATAGTGATGTAACACAAACACGCTTTGTTATATTAATGCCAGGTAAAGAGAAATAAGTGAGACTGATGTTTACTATGACTCTACATGCGTTCATATGTTTTCTTGGCTGTTTGACTCCCTCTGGCGATTTCGATAACGAAACCACCTTCCTCCTGCCGGTGCTGTGTATCCAGTGAGTACGGCCCAAAAGGGGGCATTACATGTTTTCCGTTTACAGGCTCTAATTTGGCAGGTTGCTGGAAGATGTGCAGGTAGGAGGCGGTTGACCTGTGCAGCCTGCTTTCCTGCCCCAGGGTCCCACTCCAGGGTTAACCCCACGAGTCCGAGCTAATGAGGAATTTCACGGGCCCCTACCCCGTGGCGAGTGGGCTGTCAGTCGCAGCCCCTCCCGGGGGCTGGGGACTGCCGGCATGTTGCCGCTGGCGCTGGGAGGCCGGTGGAGGACGAATTTGTGCGTTTCCCGCGGAGGAAGCGCTGCGACTGCGACCCTCTGTCACTCAGTGTCACAGCGGTGAAGATCCATCAGCCCCGGCGGTGGCATCTGGCAGCACGCTCATAAATAAGGCAGGAAGCGCAGGGTTGTGCTGAAAATGGTGACGAGGTTAGCGCTTGCACCGCAAGCAGCATCTGTGGTTACCAGCACCGGTACACAACGGCGCGAGCTTCGACCCCCCAGCGCCCACACCCACTAACGCGGTCCGTGCGCGGCACGCAGCTATGTGCCAAACAGCGATTTTCAAATAATACTGCAAGGCATAAAAAGTCGACTGGTGAAAATTTTTAAAACGGCCACAAAAACGTTGCTAAACAAAGCTTCTCGATAGTTTGATCTTACTGTACTTGGGGCCAAATCATATCAAAAAAGTATACTGATATCGTCTCGATCTGGATTGCCTGCGGTCCAGAAAAGGCTCCGCAAACTTCTTGACGCCGTAGAAAGAGTCATGACCGGTTCCGGGGAATTTTGGGCAACGGGCTGAGATGGAAATTGGCTCCTACGTCTTGGTTTTAGTGCCAATCCATGTCAATGTACCCACTTTTTTCCTTGGAGGAAAACCAACATATTCCCATGGAGACGGGAAATATAAACTGCCACACAAAGAATAGAATGTACCCCGAGTTCCTTGAACTGAACTAGTAAACTTGAAAGGCAGGCCTAAATCGCTCTTTATGAATTTGCACCCAATCTGAAACGCGTCATTTAGGAAATGTGAGACATGCTCTTTATCTTATGAGACTGTGTGGCGACGCCTCTGTCTCGCTGTCCGCGCTGAGCGCGAGCTTCCCGCCACTGTCTGCGCGCCTTTTCATGTCAGACGGAGCGCATCTGCTTTGGAGAAATAATGGGCCGCGAAGGCAAGCGTTCGAAGCGCAGTCTTGGTGTCGGGCGTCCGCAGATTTCATTTAATTACGAGAAAACTTTCCGAACGGAACTCGGCGCTTTTATCTCGGCGAGCGCGTCGGAAACAAAGGGGAGTAAACAGGCGGGAAACGCACAGCGAGGAAACGCCGGTTCAGCGCCGCGCGCTGCTAATCAGCCGCACAGACACGCGCCTTGAGCACGGAACGTGCCTCGCGACGCTGTGATCGGCAGGCAGGGGAGCGCGTTCCCGCGGAGCTCGCGGTCCTCCTCCAGCGGCGGGTCACTCTTTGGTGGGCCTGTCGTCTCGTCATTAGGCTGCAGCGGAGGCGCGCGGAGGCGGGCGGGGCAGAGGCACCCCAGGACTGCCTAGAGCGGGCCGCGCCTCCCCCGCCCCCGGTGGGACACGCCGGGCATGGCGCCTGCAGGTGCGGGTTCGCTTTGCCCAGATGCCGCGCGCCGCGGTGCCTTGGGGTCGCGCAGGCGGAGCGCCGCCGTCAACAGAGCGCGGTAAACAAGCGCGCGCGGAGAGATCCGGGAGCCGCGCACTGGGGTTTATTAACCCGTTTGTGATGCAACTCTACATTTGAGGAACTTTCTACCTCGTTTAAGGAACTTTTACACACATTTCTTCCTTCTTTTTTTTTTTTTTTTAAAGGCAAAGGTTTATGATTATAGGAACATTCTCGTGCGGATTGTTCCGTGGCCCATAGGCACCGTGCAGAATAGTGTACACCTCACTACACTAACTTCTTGCTACCGCACTGCTAGTGCTGCTACCTGCGGACCCAAGGGTTTCAGGTTCGAGCCTCACATCCAGCTGTAGTACCCTTGAGTAAGGTACTCATCCTAAATTGCTCCAGTGAAATTACCCAGCTGCATAAATGAGTAAATAACTGTAAGTACTTTAACACTGTTGGTTGCTTTGGAGGAAAGCAACAGATTAATTAATAAATGTTAATCTGGAGCATAGTGGGTTCCAAGCCCTTATGGAAATATTGTAGTGTGATGACAGGGGCCCTAGGTGGTGGTGTTGTTGAGCACCTGCTAAATTCAAATCCCACCTCCTGCTGTGCTTTCCTTGATCAAGGGGATTAGCCTGCATTGATATAGTAAAAATTATGCATTTGCATAATTGGATAAATCACTGTAAGTAGCCTAACACTGTAAGTGACGAGAGAGAGAGAACCGTCAGCCAAAAAAACAAAGATTTGTGAAAGAAAGGCACAGCTAAAGTGGTACTCTACGCTTAGCCAATGTAAGACCACAGACGTCCTTCAAAATTGTCGGCTTGGTGGAAAACGTATTAACAAATGTAATAAAGCAAACAGCAACTCCTATAAATTAAATCACTGACCAGTAAATACCTGGATCAGGGACGGAAAACCCTACCAGTGATCGCAGACCAGGCAGCAGGTTAAACACCCCTCGTATCACTGGTACCATTTCAGTTAGACAGTTGGGAAATGGTAATATGTAGTTATTTTACTACAAATGTGTTTGAAATGACAGAAAACACATTAAAAATAAGCACCAGATATGCAGTGTGAACTTATAACACCTGAAATATTTTTAAAAAATGGAGAATAATAATTCCTAACAATCCTAATAATCCTTTGTCTGTGATGTCATATTATGCAGAGCATAATGTATGCAGTTAAGAACATTATACATGTCTTTTTCAGGTCTTTATTTGCAAATAATGAATATTGCATAAGCATTAGCAACGTTTGCTAAAGAGAGCATTAGAACATGGTTCAAAAACAGTGCCGTCATTAAAGTGTGGTGCCACTGACCGCAGATGACATGATTGTACTGTAGTGGCATATTTAATAAAGTCATCAAAATTAATCCCTTGGCTTTCTCAGTGGTACAGGCCTGCAATGAGTGCGATGTTCCTACTGTTCTCTAAAACCCATGCATGTGGACTTATGTTTATAATTCTTTGGTTTTTAATGAATCACAAATGCAGCACAGGCTGTCCTGTCTGTCACAGCCCTACTTATTGTTTACAGCAACAAACAAGGTGTGTGTTTTTTTTTACACACAAGGGGTCATGCTGTTAAGTTCCCTCAGTCCTGTCAAGGCTGCCAGTCGACTCTCAGCAGAACCCCAGGAATGATCCCCGCGACAACAGGAGCCAAAGGAAATGCAAAGATGCGCCATCACGACATCAACTGTGATTCAACTCAGAGCATCACATCTTCACGCTAAAACTGTTTCTTATCAGCTCTGATAAGTGGCACAGCATTCATGAGTAATTTTCCATAATCACTTGTGTGCATATGGATGCTGCTATGTCAATTGTTCCCAGTTTCTCATCTGTCAATCAGGAGCCACAGAGGAAACTGAGGAGCTGCCACTCAGGGGCCACTGGCTCTGTGTGCACTGACACCCTGGAGATGGATATTTGATTTGTTGATGATGGACTCCCCCCCCCCACAATATCTACAATCGCCTGTCTTGAGTGGGCCCGCTGCAAGCTGAGGCCCAACCCGGCAGCACAGGGCGCAGGGCTGGAGGGGGAGGGGACACACCCCGGACGGGACGCCAGTCGGGCGCAGGGCACCCCAGGCAGGACTCGAGCCCCAGACCCACCACAGAGCAGGCCCCAGCACAATCCGCTGTGCCATCACGTCCCCCCCGTTGTTGGACCACTTCTTGTGTTATTAGTTTGCATGTTCTCCCCGTGTTCATGCAGGTTCCCCTCCGCAGCCCAAAGACGTGTGTTTCATGTGAATTGGATTCTCTAAATTGCCTTTATTATGTATGCTTATATGAATGTTCCATTGCTGCAGTGTATTAATGTGTGAATGACTGTATGGAGTTTTCTGTAGAATATCTAACACTGTAAGTCACCTTGGATAAAGGCATCTGCTAAGCAACATGGAAAAAACACAAGAGATTGTTCTGGCTGTTTTACAGTACAGCTCCTGTTTTGTGCTCTTTGAAACCATTCTTATACAGTGGTTAAGGGGCAAATACCATGGATGATGACATCTGCTCACTATCTACCGGAGACCTGTTAAACATTGTGATGCTTAGACTGAAGAAACATGCTAAAGTACAAAAAAACGGAACTGAACTAGATGGTTATGTAACAAACTCGGTATGGATGGAAATGATGCCTGTAGCAATGTATACTTAAAAAAGAACCTAAAATGTATTTTTAAAGTATTTTGTTGTTTGAATCCACATTCAATAATCCATATAACCAACTGACAAACTAATCTGGTTATCTTTAAGAACAAAACTGAAACATTCTTCTTCTCCAGCAGATTCTGCAGTTTACCATTCTGTGCTTTCTTATAAAATATATCTAAAATACCTGTTCAACTAAATATTAAGTAAACAAAAGGTACTTTTTAGCAACCCGAGAATACTTCGATATACTTAATTAATTATACTTAATTAAATTAACTTGGATGGGAGAATGTTTGTAATGAGCACATTTTCTCCAAATGCAAAGTACTGCACTGGATTCTGAACGCAAGCGACAAACCTTATTCAGCAGCGCTGCAATGGCACTTAATTTCTAAAAAAATAATAGGTCTCGGCGGGCTTTCAATCCCATAGATTAAATGTCAGGAATGAAATATTGCATCTTAATTTTGTCCCATTTTGCATAAAATAATTGTAGACATTTTAGCTGCAGGTTTGGGTGAAGGGCAATTAGGTTTGTTCAGACTCACACCAACAAACAATGACCTTCATAGTCAATTCATGTACAACTGGAAATTAAATTTATTTCTTTTTAAAATAACACATTTCCTAAAGCCAGTGTATATTAAACTGGCATTTAACAGTTAAGTAGAAAATAGCGCTGTATGCAAAAATTTTGTAGGCAAAATTTAGATTTAATAATGCTTCTTTGATGTATTTAAGCTTTGTCATATTCCCTAGGAAAATAATTATCAGTGTTCCTGCCACCACACTTTTTCCTTCCATGTACAGTCAAATGTGACATCAAGAAAATGTATAAGGGCATGGTATAAATATATATCATTTTTGTGCTTTGAAAATCTGTTGAAATAGTTACAGTGAGTGTACAAGTAAGCAAACACGTGCTCTACAATATGCCTTACAAACAAGCGCAAATGTATGGAAACGTTGTGATCGGACTGATAATTACAGGTTAGACATTTTGATCTGATCTTTATATGCACAAAATATTATTTTTATTATTGTTGTTGTTGCTGATGCCTTTGTCCAGAAAGCCTTCCAGCCGCACTTCAGTTCTAATACCTTTACCTGCAGCGTGTGGCATAAAAGTGGTGTCAGTTAACAATGAATTCACATAAATCTGTTTATGCCACGGTCTGGAAAGTCCTCCTTCCTTTTGCCTAATGATTAAAGCATCAATCTGTACAATAGGGTTAAGGTTTGGCTTTTTTTTTTTCCAAGATGGCCAAACGGGACAAGACACGGCCTTCGCAAAGCTGGCAGGGCAGCACAATTGAAAACAGCTTTTGAGATAAACTGCGGCGGAGTCGCTAGCGAGGCCTCCGTCGGGATTGAGTTCCTTTTGAGTCCTGCTCGGCATTTCTTTCAAACAGCTAAGCGTAAAGTGAAAAAGTTTGGTTTCGAGCAAAGCTCATCAAGGCACATTGCCTGCGCTAAACAGCTTTCCCACCGAGCACTGGGCTGGAAACAGGCAGCTACTCGGCGCTTCAACGTCTCCTGGAAACGGCGCAGCTATTTTCGTTCTGGTCCGGTTCACCACAAATGTCAGTACAAGTCTGGTGTCACTCTGCCTTTCACAGCCCGTGTGAGGAGGACATCCACAGACTACGTGTCTTATTATAAAATCGGAAGCAAAAGCGTAACCCTTCGAGCACAAGCGGAGCGGTCGGACGACTTTTGCGTTAATATAAATATTTTTAAGTAATTCTTAGAAATAGAAGATGACTCTTCAATATGAAGAATGTTCAATACGGATATGGAAACTACTACTGCTTTAAAGCCTTTGCTCTGTATTTTTATTCCCAAAGAAAGAGACACATACATATACACACAAAAACAACAATGAAATTTCTCCTGTAAGAGCACGCATCTGTCTTCAGTTTGTATAAAAAAAAATGCAGAGGCGATAGAAGGTACAAGATTTAAAAATGCACCAGTCAAAAACAGAACATGACATTTCAGGCAAAATATTTTAAGCAACCAAGACACCAGATAGAGATGCTAAGTGTGCAAAAGAAGTCGTCTTGGAACAGTCACCGGTAAAAGAGAGTCAGGAGTCAATTACAAGTTTTGCCCTGCAGAAACAGTATGAACTATTGGTGGCACTTGGTTAGACTTTTATATACGTGTGAGTAAAATGCCATTTAAGTAAAGAAACAAGTATAACACAGTTACATGGCAGAGTTTCAGCAAAACACGTACAAATGTTATCTGGAGAATTGGCGACACAACAACACATGCAGGACTACTCTAAACTCCCACATTATACTGAAAGACACATTTATGGACCAAAAGGAGGTAATTCAGTAACATAAGAATATACCGTGTTTGAAGGAGAATTTTCATTTAGGTGAATGGAAAAATACAAGAACATTCAGAAACAAATGACCAAATGAATTTCGTCATTTAATGTTTTTATTTAGTTATGCATCACATCATACATCACAAGTTGTCCTGAAATATTACATTTGACTATATATGTAGTAAGGGTGTGGTGTGTGTGTGTGTCAGTGTGTATATACTACGCGTATACACATACATTGGCTGGAGCTGCTTGTTCCAAGCGGGGTCGCGGCGAGCCGGAGCCTATCCCGGCAACGCAGAGCAGGAGGGGGAGTGGACGCACCCAGGACGGGACACTAGTCCATCATAAGGCACCCCAAGCAGGGCTCAAACCCCAGACCTGCCAGAGAGCAGGACCTGGCCAAACCCGCTGCAGCACCATGTCCCCCCCCCCGTAGTGTATATATAGTTCACTTTATTCCCATTTATGATATTAACATGCATAATAAATAATGCACTTAGGAAGTCAGTGCTGAAATTAAAAACTTTGTGCTGATTTTCAGTCTGGTGTTTAAAGCTGTTTGTTCTGTCTTCATTTTGCACTCTTTGGTCTGGAGTTACTAATCAAACATTCGCAATTTGTCAGAAGTCTGATAACATTTTACAACTAGGTGCTATGAAACAGTGATTTTTAAAAGAGACTTTACACTGGTGTTACGTTGTTTTAAACTAAGTTTAAAATGACTGGAATACAATGCTAGTGTAACATGAAAACAAGTTAAAGGGAAACACTAGAAATGAATACATTCCTTCTCATACCTTTCAGCACCCATTCTCATATTTTTAATTAAAATAAATATTATGGAAAATATGGTATACTTATACATTAAATCCTTAGTTGCATCTAAGGGATAATTTAGCTTTGATCTAATTACTGAAATAAAATTACTGTGACATCCTTCAGACAGGCAAACCTGTAACAGATCATCATTTCTGCACCCCAAAACTAATTAAACTGTTTAAATGTGTTACTTTTTTGTTACCTGTGCATGTCATCAGTTTCACTGAGAGTCACACTAATTGTATTATAAAAAGTGATGGGAATAAAGTGACACATACTTGAATCTGACAGGGCCGAACACTATGTAAGCTGTAGAAAGGTGGTACACTACGCTCTTAGTCTGTTACAGTTACCTGTGTAAGATGAGTCGGCTAACCAAGAAGAACTACTTTAAAACACTATCAGTAGCAAAGCGTTGTCAGTGCTTTTGGAAGAGCTATAAGAGAATGAAACTGAAACCAATAAAAGAACTAAAAAAAATACTCAAACAAGCAACAATAAATATGAATTGGAGTTAAGATTCCATTGATTTATATCAACCAATATTATCATGAAATACACTAACTGAATTATCATAAAACAAATAATTAATAAAAAGACATCAAAAAAGACTTGTAAAAATTATTTGAGAAACAACCGAACAGTGATTTCAAATCAATATCAACACTGTGGCTCAAGACCAAATGTTGAAAAACACATAACTGTTAATTTATTATTACCATAGCAACATAAAAGCTTAAATACTATTCATTTTTGTGATTGTGCCATTTTCCATACCCTGTTCACTGGTTTAAATATAACACAGTTTTCAAACAAATTCAGAAAAATGTCCATCTTCTTGAATGTGAAGAGAAAAAAACAGATTCCTACTTGTATTAAAACAAATAGAATGTAAACCCATGTAAACTCTGGACCACTGCTGAGAAGAGCACTCTGTAAAAACAAATTTAAATGACTGGATTCATCCCTTAACATTTTCTGAAATATGGCTTGTGCAGAAAGACTTGACTAAAAACTGATTTTTTTTGGTAATTTATATTCATAGCCTACTATGTGTAGAGCTGGCAACATTTACAGTTGAGCACTTCTGCAGAGACCCAACCAGTGCTGAGCCACAATGTCCTGGAAGACCAGATGGTTTTTCAGCACTCAACAGATTGATCAATATTTAAGAAATTCACTGATTAAATGAAGGGTGAACAGCTATTTTTACCTGTAAAAGGCAGGGTAGGTTGTTCTTCTTCAGAGATTAATTGATTATTTAAACAGTGTGACACTATGAAAACCCTGGTCTACATGATTAACTTGTTTCCACCTTAGCATGTGGTGACACGATGCAAATGAAAAATAAATCTCTAAAATTAATTTTAATTCTCAGTGTTACACAGAAGATTAGACATCCTTACGTAGATCAGGATGTACAGTACGGGAAATGATAGACAATGACATTCACACACAATGGATTGCTTTGGTTCATAACAAGAGCCCAGAAGTAATATGTAAAAAAAAAAAAAAAAAACTATTCAAATTATACTGAATTTCTCAGTTACGCTGTTAAACTACTTGGTTGATCTTGTGTTGCGAAAGCAGATCTTGAATATAGGAGGAGAAAATATACACTTTTACTGTGAACCACCGAGCATGAGGGCCTTCATCTGTTTGGCGACGTTGTACACGTAGGTGATATCAGGCCTCTTCTCAGGGTCCGAGTTGATGCACATATCTACTAACTTTCTGAGCTGCGAGGGGAAACAGAAGAGCAACGTTAGGAAAGCATGGCACTTCACCAGGCACCACAAAGAACATCCATACTTTGCATTAAGAACAAAGAATCATAAATAATGTTCTCCCTAAATTGTTTTCATGATGCAGGATGTTAGGAAATGTCCCGTTGAGCCTGCAGCTTATCCAATTACACACAAAGGCATTATCTAGAGAGACTTGTGTTATTCAGTGCTTATTTCTTGGCAACCAGTGCAATACCTAGGTAACTTGGCAACCTAATATTCTAGTAATCGCCCAAAAGACAAGAGAAGCACCCCCACCCTCCACCGGTGCTGCCACATTCACACTTTAATGGAGCAAGGACAGCGAGCGCCGCAACCCTTCAAGCGGGGCTGACTTCAACCCGCTGACTTCACCCACCCTGCGCACTGCATCACCATGGCAACCACCTGCACGGGATCCCCTCATCAGCCCGCATCCGAGATGCAAACACCAGCCGTCTTGCAGAATTAGTCAAGGAGAATAAAAGATGAAGATGCAGATTTGTGAAATATTCATGTGTTCGTGGATAGAGGAGATGTGGTGGTGGTCTAGGGTTGGGGGGGTGGTAAATGACACAACAAAGAACAGCGCCTGACATTATTGGCCATCCTTCTAAATCACTGTTTACAGCATGGTGCAGGCCTCTCAGAATGTATAGAAACACATACAGAGCAAAAGAAATCCCTCAGAAGCAAAATCCAAGCCAGCTATTCCAAACTGAAACTCCAGATTTTCCATCATTTGCTAAAACGTTTCAACGTAAGTAATGAGATCATGATGAATTACAAGGGGACATCATTTGACTTTCACCAGAAATGTGTAATTTTGCCTTTTTAACTAAGATTTTTCACACGAAAGAACTCCACATGGGATTGAGATTGTGCTTGCTGGATTTGTAGGCAAATCGCACTCCCAAGGGAAGGAGGAGCTGGTAGCGCAGTGATCATGACTGCTGCCTTTGGACCCAAAGGTTGTGGGTTTTGTGCTCCACCTCCAGCTGTAGTATCCTTGTGCAAGAAACTTACCCTAAATTGCTCCAGTAAAACCCAGCTTTATAAATGTGTAAATAATTGTAAGTACTTTAAGTTGCTTTGGAGAAAAGCATGAGCCGAAAGAGCAAATGTAAGACAACATCCAGGACGAGTGCATGTCTCAGAAGCATATAGATGAATCACTTACGACGTGGACTTAGCAAACAGCTAGGCTCGTGTGGCAGCTCGGACACTAGAACTATTCCGATTTACGTGCACAAAGGATGTGGGTTTGCACAACTGTGGAAATCCCAAAGACACCAAAGACTGCAAAAAACAAGTAAGCACTTCGTCATGAGAAGGAAAGACCTTATGTGGTCTGCTTTAGTCTGAGATACACAGGGAAAACTAGGTGCCTGCTTCAGAGAATACCAGCTCCACTGCTTAAAAAAAGCCCTTAGTCACATATTCTTGCAGAAAGGGTCCCAGTGATGAACAACATGAGTGTATCAACGTGGTAGCGCTGATGTTCTGGGGTGATTTCAAATAAAGAGACAGCCCACTGCAACAGAGAGGAAGGCCATACCTCTTCTGAGTAATGGTGTGCGGGCAGCGGTGGGTAGTCGCACTGCTCTATTTTCTTACACAGTGAGTACAGATTCATCTTGTCTCCATAGAAGGGACTCTGGAGGGCTGCCATCTGAAAAGAGGAAAGAGTAAAAAAACTCCACAGTCAAGTAAAACTACAGCTGACGCAACAATATTACACCTGCATTACACAACCTGTGCACACTGACCAAAACACCACCAACGTACAGTCAATGAAATGGATCTGCACCTTAAAAATCCATAAAAACAAGGTTTTGTTTATTCGGGTCATATTTGGGTTACTTGGAACACGAACATGGACTGAAACTCTGCCCTGCTCCTCACTTTTCTCAACCTACCACCACAGCAGTGACCAAACTTGAATAAAAACTAATTTAAATATACCATACTGCTAGCTACTTGTTATCACACCAAAATGACTCAGCCTGGGATTTTTGTTTTCCCCTCCTCAGTTGCCAGATGGCTTGTGTCAGTGTAATTCATCGGCTACCGCACCTTAGCTTTGCTTCCTCCCTATCAGCTATGCTGTGCTTGTCTGTAAAAGGCAATATTTTAAATATGTATTGAATTGTTAAAGACTGTATTTCAGTTGACAATTTACAATTTGAAATTGTATTTCTATGTTGAATTGACAGTGGTAGACTTTCATTGTGGAGTGTCATTAGCTGGTTACTTTGCAACCTTGTAAGCACTGTTTTGGCTCGAATCACCAACCCCTTTAAGCTGCCATGGAAAAAAAACTGCCGCGATAATAAGTAAGTAAAAAAAGATAAATACAACTGAAATTGTAATGCATGCCGAGGATAAGTGTTATGCCTGGTCATTAAAGTCAAGACTTAAGCTGGCTTTAATACACTGACAGACCATCGCTGTTTATGATGTGGTATTTCACTTTCCACCGAATCATTATTACCTTTATTTTGTTCAAAAGATTGAAGTAGCTTTGCAGCATTTTAGTAGCTGGAATCACATCAGAATCCAATCTCCATAGGAAACTACTCATTTAAGAGACTACTGGGCAAAGTCACAATAAAAATTACCTTGTGGTATAAAATTATGTAAACATTGCAAGCCCTTTGGAGCAAGGCATCAGCCTTTGAACAAATGTAAAACCTAAGTCTCTTTAATTTGGCTTTTTTCAGTTTAGTGTGTATATAGAGCTGCTTGAAAGTATGCGAACCCCTTGTGTCCCTTAGTTTCACCGCAAAACCGTTATTTAATCAGAACCAGTCTGTGTGTGATGACCAATTCTGTATGCTGGTTTAGAGAAAATCATGTGTGTATTAGAAAAACAGAAGTAGTGTAGGTGCAAAAATAAGTGCACCCCAAGCTGCACTGTTAACCCGAGTAGATAAAAAGAATGAGGTGTAAAAACAGAGTAAAATAAAGAGCCTCTATTAATGCTGCCCAGCTGTTAATCATGACTGTTCATTATAATAAAGGTAACCTAATGAAAAACAACTAAGGAACTGATGAAATGACATGTCACTTGACATGTAAGACAAGTTTTAATTGACAAGAAATGATTTCTTATATTTCTGTACGTCTTTAGTGAATGCCCAGTGCGTGTAACACTTTTCTTTACTTGCTTGGCTATTTTAAGCGCAGACCACGGTAAGTTTTCGTTCAGACAACATGTCTTCGGGAAGTCTGAGACCAGCTTCCCCAAAGCAATTCGGCGGTTCTGCTTCTGCTTCAGTTCTGCATCGTCTGCTCCGCTCCAGATGTTCTCCTCTCCCATACACAGCTTCTGCAATTTGTCAGTCTTTAATCAAGCAGAAGAGACTCTGTTGGCACAGCCATCAGTCAGAAGTGGTGGATTACACGGAGACACACTCACCTGATGCTGGTCATTTCCAGCAATCTCGCACAGTCCCCCCCAACACACACACACACACACACACACACACACACACACACACAAAAGCGGTGACTGGACAAGAACAAGTGAACATCGTCTTGGGTGGGTTCAAGCTCTTCAGTATGGATCAATTAAAGTGATTCTTACACTGAAAACGAGGTCAAGTAACACCTTTTTCAGGAGTTTAAAAAGTTTTGCCCTCAGTTCAAAATTCCACTCATGCTGTAGAGTATCTCTGATCGATGTATTTATCCTGAATTGATACAGCAAGTATACCCTGCTGTATAAATTGATAAAAAAAAAATATATATATATATAAAGCTAATAATTTACAACTGTAAATCACCTTGGTCAAAGTTGCCAGATAAATAATGCTTAATATAATTGAAAAATAATCATTTCAAAGCTAGTATACTTTCACAATACAAGCTCCATAACCTAACCACAAGCCTGCACTGAACAAGCAGTTATCAGTAAAGCATGGACACCTGGATATTTCCGGAATACTTCATTTACGCCCCTAAACAGTAAACTATAAAGCAGCACATCTTAGGACACTTGAAATACACACACACACACACACACACATTTTCTGAACCGCTTGTCCCAAACGGGGTCGCGGAGAGCCGGAGCCTAACCCGGCAACACAGGGCGTAAGGCTGGAGGGGGAGGGGACACACCCAGGACGGGACGCCAGTCCATCGCAAGGCACCCCAAGCAGGACTTGAACCCCAGACCCACTGGAGAGCGGGACCTGGTCCAACCCACTGCGCCACCGCGCCCCCCAACCACTTGAAATACATTCAAGTTATTCAATACACATACATAAAATTCCCAATACATTTTCAAATAATTTTGAAAACACACTTGCAACACAGTGCTGCTTCTATATTGTTTCATTCTGAACTGGCCCATTTCCATGTTATTAGAGTGTACTTGCATACCTTGTTTTTTTTTTTCCTTTTTTTCCCCCCCCTTTTTCTTCTTAAGGGATCATGCTGCAATAATTTAAATTTACAAAGATTCCATGAACAACTGACAGCCCGTTACAAACCGGCCCAGCGCAGCAGCCTTGACTGTTTGCATGGCACGCAGAAAAAGAGCTCTATGTCAATGTGAAGAATTTAGGGGGAAATAACAGTTTTAATTGCAGCTAACAATGCGCTTCATTGGGACAGCAGGAAACGCAAAATCCAATTAGCTTTCTGCATCTTGCCTTGGGCGCTCATTACCACTTTGCCGTCTCGTGCTGGTGGTACAAAAAGGAAACAGCGAGACGCGGTAATGGATGCCACCCGTCTGGGGAGAGCGGAAAAGCAAACCTTTCAAGTGCTCAGGAAAGCCATGGCGACGCATCCGCCGTGGATCGCTGCAGCCGGCGAGGCGCCGGAAACCCTGAGCAGGGGTTCTCATTAGGTATGCCATTTTGGCATGCTGACTGTTAAAGAGACGACAGGATGCCAAGTGCGAAGCGAAGGCGATCTGTCGCCACGCGGTCCTGCCTGGGGTTCGACCCTTGAAAACTGTAGACGTACGAGCCTTCTGATGCCTAGGTAGATCAACAGGGATGGCAAACACCCTAAAACCCATTACAACAGAGAACACAAATGAGCGTGGCCTTTGGGGAACTAGGGTCAAAAATACACCGCTACGTGCAGTATATTTAATAGTCACCGCGCCGCTGTCACAAATTCCAAAACAAAGTCACCTCAATAGGCGTCTGCATCTGAACTATGTGTAAATCCGTATGTAAATTCTGTTTAACACAACAATAAAAAAAAAAAATAAATAAAAATCCTCTGAAGGTACACCGTTATATCTCTCTGTTTTCAGTGTAATCTGGAAATGCATGTTTAATAAACTGCAAAAGGAGTGCGCTATGGTTTTTCCACTGGGCTACGAAAATGTTGGATAAATAGTTAGCTGTGAAAACATGCAGTGTTTCAGTAGACCTTTCCCCCCCAAAATCTCACTTTTGGCACACTGCTCTTTGGCAAGTGAAGTGTAGTGTTCACAAGAATCTGCATGTGTGTTACTGAAACGCGCTGCGACGGGTTCCTCGCGTCTTCATCGAGCAAGGCGGGAAAAATGAGAGCTACTCTTTGGGGAAGGTGATTATTCTTTTCCGGAATAGTTCGCTCTCAAATTCACACAGTTATGAACCGGAGCAAAAGCAGACCACAGATTACACCGATTGTGGAATAAATTCGCTTGTTTCGCTGTTGAGAATAGACAAATGGGCTACGTAGTGTCCCACTCGTTTTTGTGTACCGAAGAGTTATATTTGCGTATCTCGAGCCACCTATACGTAAGGGCTTTAAATGGACATAAAATTTGAAATGTTAAACGGCAACGGTTAATACGGTTTTTGAATAGACGCATGTTGCAATTACACACAAATAAATCACCCGTTTTGAATTATAACTATGTATCAATGCCGATCAAAAGCGAAGAGCATTAAATAAGTCTGTTAAAAAAGCTAACAGTCAGAGAACCTTTAACGTGACTGGACTGTCCACCAGAGCTGGTGCACACAGACACACCAGGATGGAGAGCCACGGCTGCTCCTTCACCAAAGGCCAGAAATCAACAACCCAGTGTTTGGGGTACCATCCGGCGGCACTTGTGATCAGTCCACTGGCTCCTGTCCCCTGCACCCTTTTGGCTCCTATTACATGTCGATGAGGGTACGAGGGCGTGGCGAGTGTGAAATGTAGTGGTCCGTATCCCCGGCTACTTGGCGAGCTGGCACTGCTGCAGCTGTGTGTGGAGGGTTGGCTCCAGCGCTACCGACACTATATCATTTAAAGGACAAAGTAGCACGACGAGAGAATAAAATGTACTGCAGAGTCCATCAAGAACCTTACTTATTAAAAATTATCTATGCATCTTCTACAGTATATGAGACACTGTATAGAGATGACTAGGATATCACAGAATGTTTCTGACATTCTCATTATATTTAAAAACCTGTCATATTAATGCCAAAATGTTAGGGTGAATAAATTTAGGCAACGCAGGCATACAGTATACAGTGCAGATGTGCCTAAAGAATGTATATATGACCCAGTGCAATTTATTTAGTGATTTATTCATTTAACTGACAATCATCTCCGAAGTGACCTACAATGTTTACCTGTTTATACAGCTGAGTAATTTTTACTGTATCAAATCAGGCTCAGCACTTTGATCAAGGGTATTACAGGAGGAGCAGGGATTTGAACCTGGGTCTTGGGAGTGCTGGGGGCAGATCTAACCAAGTTGCTGCCTGCGCCACCGATAATGAGTAAAATGTTTGCACAGGGTACGTACAGAACAGATGTAAGCGATCGTGACGAGCGCCGCAGACCGAATGCATGGTGTACAGAGAAATAAGAGTCAACTACAGTATATGCGCGTAAGGGGGAGCGGTGGCACAGAGGGTTTGGCTGGGTCCTGCTCTCTGGCGGGTCTGGGGCTCGAGTCCTAGTTGGGGTTCCTTGCGACAGACTGGTGTCCTGTCCTGGGTGTGTCCCCTCCCCATCCAGCCTCGCAGAAAGAGCAGTCACGCCGATTCAAGATGAGCCGAATACAAATAAACATAAAATTGTCAAGGGAGCAATACCGTACCCATCTTTTACATGGCATTTTCCCTTATGTTCCTTACATATAGTGTGACAGTAGCTGTATGTGACAACAGTCTGCGGCCATTACTTGTGGCACTGTCCAGGACAGACAGAGTGAAATGAAAATAAAAACTGCACAGTTGTGTGGCAAAATTACAGATACATTAAAAAAAAAAAAAAAGCACCGTTCCTGAAGAGAGATGGAGAAACTAATTTATAAGCTGCACCTCTGCAATTTTGTTTATGGAAACATCTGGCTACGTTCAGCGAATCTGTGTTCTTGCACATAATAATTATAGTATGAATTTATGCAGTCTTCTTGTGAAATGTAAATTTAGCGGCGGTGTGTGCAGGTGTGTGCGCTCGCAGGCGAGAAAACGCTCGGCGGCGCGCGCGGGGGGGGGGATACGGTGTCGGCTCGTGCGTTTTCAGCCGGGGAAGGCTGCACGGATCCTGCGAAGAGTTAAACAAGGACCGTCGTATTTTCATGCGTCTTCTGCTCTGACAGATGAAAAATGTCAACTGTCCTGTTTTTATTTTGGAGTTTTTGCACTATTCATCTGGTTCATTAGTGCCTGGCGCGGCTGCCCCTGACAGCTGCTCGACCGTCACTCCAGGCAGCAGAATTTTTCAGGCTAATTTGATCCTCGGTGCAGAGACAATGGGGAAATGATTGACTTGCTCTCTGACCTCCAGGGCCCTCTGCCGCCCCCTCATTAGCATTCTAGGGCCGTCCGCCGTGCGCGGGCCCTGCCGTCTGTCTGCCGGGGGTCGGCGGGGGCGCTTCCCCTATCCTCTCCGCCGCATGCCACCAACCTTCATCCTACAACCACGCGCCGACCAACCGCTGCTCCCTACAATGGGCCCTGCGTGTCCAAAACACGGAGCCCATGTACGTGTCCCACGAAAGAAACGGGAGGCGGCCGTCGAACTCATTAATATTGATTGGTTTTTGTCCCGCGCCCCGTGCGCCAATTAAAATTTTCTCGCCTTCCACTTTGATCCTGTTCTCAAGTGAGCCCAGGTTCTCCTGTCTCCAAATAATAAATTAATATACTAGCGCTGGGAAAGATGCTGGAGAACCGGGAATAAATGTTTAAAAAAGAAAAGTTATAGGAGGAAAATTTAAGCAGCTTAGAGATCGACAGGAATGCGCTTCGGCCGGTTTTGCAAAAAAGTGCATACACGTTTATTGAGTTTCGTGCATTGCTGGAACACCACTGGAACAGTTTAATTCTCAAGTCCTTCAACAAGAAAACACGTTTTTATCCTTATTTACTTTCACTGCATCGTTCCAAAAATGTACAACAAAGTGCGAGCTTCTCTTTTGAACACGATGTTTACGCACAGACGGATGTACCCCACTGTTTCGAGAGACACAATAACGGCATTAAGTGGAAAAACACAACAGCGACGAAATACCTTCCATTGAACTTGTTCTTTTCCTTTGTTTATATTGCATTTTACAAAAGGACAAAAAAAAAAAAAAAATGCAATAAACCCCATGGGTCATTCTCTTTCCCGGGGTTATAAAGGGAAATAATAACGTTAACACAGCTCGTTTCTCTGTCTGGCATCCGAGCCTAATGCCCTCTGCGTCCAGGACAGACCGTGGACCAGACACTGGACAAGTGGTTGCTGACAGCGAGTGAGGTAAACTGGAGCGGCAGTAATGTGCATGCTGGAGACACGAAACCTACAGCAGGTGAAGTGGTTAGGCGCTGTCATTTTGACCCTGCGGGTTTTAGGTACCAGAAAGGCTGCCGTCAGGATCTCCTCGAAGGGACGTCGCACAGCAGGACAGACGCAGAAACGGGGATGTATGGATTTGCCTACCGTTCGCCCTTTGACATGGGCTGCAGACCATGTGCCACGAGAGCAGCTAGCGAACCTCTCATCACACTTCCTGCCATCTGTTCATTCCTTACCAACTCCTTTTCTGAGACTGCAAAACAAACATTCAAACCTCAGTGATTTTTCGGTCCTTTGATTCAACTCACGGCAACCGTAAAAGCAGATTTTTTTTCACTTCTGTAAGCGCGTCCAACAAACTCGTTCACAGCTGACGTAACTGACAAACTCCTGGATCACATTTGTGAATAAAAATTAAATTAATTGCTCATTTGTTTTCTAACTGTTCTGAACATGCAGCGGCCGCCTACCATAGGACTACTGTATCAGGAGAGCGTCCTAGAGGACAGTCCATTACTACAAGTACTGCAAAACCCAGAAGAGAGAATAAAGAAGAGGGAATAGGTAAGACTGTCTGCCACACTAGCAATTAATTCAGTAGTGTAAAGCACCCAGCAGTTACATGGCGAAGGTGTAGTGAACCCCTACACAGGGAAGCGTGAAAGAACTGGTCACGTGACCGTATCCCATGGTGAACACTGTCATTTCCAGCTTCTGTCCACTTGTAATTAAGCACCTTGTTGGTAACACAGAGCTCAGGGAACCAGCTATGAAACCAAGCAACCCTGACCGTTAGAAAAGAAGAGACTGTGCGAATTCTTACCTACATGCTGGAAGAAAAAATATATGCGTGTTACATTTTTAATGTATCGGATCAGGACAAGCAGTTGTTGACAACGGATGGTTGGATCACGTGATAACGCAGACCGAACAACATTTATTGTGGTAATCACTAAAAAACAAGAAAAATACACATTTTCTTTCTATGTTTCAGGTACACTGATTTGTCACTATTAATATGCTGCTCAGATAATGTTTTTATCCAATTCTATAGGTGGATCTTGTTTGGGAATAAGAATGTTAAGAAAGCAACATTACTCTACTATTCTATAAATACTAGTAAGACCAACAAAAGAAAAAACAATATACACTTTTTAACAAAAAACAGCAGAAGGAAAAGAAGCAAATATTTCTCTATATACAGTAAATTTATGAAAAGTCACATTTGTTAGTAACCAGCCCAATTACTCACCTTTGGTTTTCAATGATACTGGGATTTTTTTTTTTCCCCTTCAAAAGATGAGACAGGATGGAAGTCAATAATGTAGATATGTGGTGTTGTGCAGCGGGGGTGTCTGTGGCTGCACACAGCCCACTGTTATCACATGCCAGATGACTGCAGGGTCACATTAAATAATTACGTTTAACCGAATGGCCTCCATCAAAAAGAATAGGAGATGCAAGAATGCAACACATAAGAGGTTGATGCTCACATGAGGCCTGTGATCCTGGCCAATCCCAAACATATGGAGTGAAATTACTGCATTCCAGTCTGGATATATGATATTGCATATTTTCTAAACCAAATTTCCAAAGCAAAATCAATAAAAGCTGAAGTCATGCAAATATACAGACGCACATAAAAAAAAATCTATATAAGACATGCATATAGGACATGTCCTCATCTGTTGTACTAAAGTAAAAAATACCTTAAAATAGATCATAATGATATATCCCTGTATTGACATAATTAGACAAACTGTACACAGTTTCCATTTGATGCATTTAATTACATTCAGATATTTAGATTCAGACTGACGATAAACCTACGAACAAACTTCACCTTTCTCCTTCACTTTCTGGAACGCTTTCAGACCATTTTGATTAAATACATCAGCGCGACATACAGATTCTTTTGTTTCTTCGGTTGTATTTTTCACTAACCGCAAATGATGTAATTGAACGTTGTACTTTCCCTGCAAAATTGCTGAATGTTCAAAATAATTATAGGAAAAAAATAGCACTGTAGCAGAGCTCCGTTTCTTCCCTTTCCAGATCAGAGTAGAAAACTTCCTGTAGAAGTTCATTTTTGTGGAAACAATCTCAACCCATTATGTGGAATGGAAAGGTACAGGTATGATTTCAGTTTAGGACAAGGTGTCCATTTCCTCTATATTCAAACCAGAAGCTCCTGTCAGCTTTCTTCCGGGGTAAGAAGGAAGAGCACCCCCTCCGTCCAGGTCAGCAGTGCATCGCTTGCTGAAGTCATTTACATTTATTCATTTAGCTGATGTTTTTACCAAAGCAATTTACAACATTAAGGTACTTACATTGCTCAAGAGTACTACCCCGGAGAAGTGGGAATCGAACCTGTGACCGTCAGGTCTAAAGACAGCAACTCTAACCAGTACGCTCCCAGCTGCTCCATCTGCCAGGCCCTTGGATCTAAACCATCCTCTGTTTGCACCAGGTCGGCACCATCCGCTCACCGGATTGAACCAGGCACACCGCTGGACTGGTGCATTATGGGATGCTAATTAACGCTAAGACCAACGGTCTGACGAGTGATGAACTTGATCGCTGTTTGCAGCCTGAGGCCATTTTTGAGATACAGTTATGAGTAAACCCCCCACCTCCCCCACCTCTTTATCCACCCCTCTGAAAGAAAAAGAAAATTACTCACAGATAACTGAAAGAAAAGACAGTACTGGACTAACAGTGTTTATGTGTGAATTATTGATCTCCAGCAGAACTGGAGAACAGTGTATGGTTAATACACTTTGATATAAATATCAGCCAAGCTGCCTTACCTAATAAACTGAACAATTTCAGTTCCACTACAAAAACACACAAACTACAATCCCTTCTAAATAGCAAGGAGGCCTTTCTATTCCCGTCCAAGCAAAACACACAGTTTGTAACTGCACTGAATTCCATTTACTTCTACGTTGCGCTGTACATTTTACAAAGAATTTTTAAAAGGTAGGGAATCATTCCAAGAAAATCAATGTCAGACCTGAAACTTGCAAATGTCATCTAAATTTCTGTGTAAACTTCTAATATAGCGCACATACCATTTCTAGAGCCTTGCATCACAGAAACAAAAATAGAATGTCTTTACAGTAAGTGCAGCAGCCTACATTAAATTGATCAATTTTTTTAACAGATGTTTTCACCCAACATTATGTCCACACCTCACAGTGGTTCATCTCATCAAGGGTATATTCTTTTAAAGAAATCCAGGCTAAAAACCTTTCTTAAAAGTACAGTGTCAGACTTGTGGGCATTCTGGTCACAAGCCCACGTTCAAAAATCACTGCGCTACAGATAGATTTATTTTAACGTTTACCTTACCTCATAGAGTAAGCAGCCTAGTGACCAGATGTCGGATTTGAAGTTGTATCCAATCTCGTGTATCCTCTCCGGGGACATGTAATAAGGTGTACCCACTGAAACACACAGTACAAGAGGAAGTCAGTCAACCTCTTCGCTTACCAGGGCATAATGAAACACTTGCAGAAGAGAAACATCAAACACAACTGCGAAGCCCTGCGTTGAGTATAGCAGAAGAATTATTCTACATCTATATATGTGCGCACACACAGGCACATTTTGACACCAAGCCAAGTTTTAAAATAACGGTGTAGTTGGCACCACATTTGCTCTTTAAGACTTCTGATTGCAGCACCTCTTTCTTGACGCAGTACCAACACTGTGCCACAAGAAGGTGCACTGAGCTTTCACGAGAGCAGTGCGGACACTTCAATATTTTCGGGAATCCGGTACTTTTCCACAACTATCGCAAGAGTGACATAGGTAATCAGAGCATCTAGTCATTCAAACATATTATGAAGAGATCATAAGTTATGAACTGAGAATACTGTCCATTTGTTTTTGCCCTATTTCAATGGCAGCTGCAAGGGAAGAACAACTGGAGCAGGAGTGTGAAGGGAGAGGATGCGGGGCAGTGAGAGCAGTTCTTTTTGAAATTGCACTGCTTACGTGATCTATGATTTGAAATGCTCTCACACGGTAAGGTCGAATTAGGAGCTGATGCAGAACCACCGTGATGTGAGAACTGCGACTTGGTGAGCAACCTCACGTTACGGTATGAAAATGTAAAGGTGAATCTGAAAATCTGATCCAAGACCCATGTTTCAGTCAACAATCACACAAACAATTCCTAGCAATCAAACATAGTCTCCCGAGACAGCTTGAGAGAGGTGTGCTGAATTCATTATTAGAAGGTTTAAAAACACCTACATCTTCTTGACCGCGGTTTTAACAAAATATAAATAATGCAGCATTAACATGGAAATCTGTCAAACTCAGATACTGACCGCACCAAAAAAAAAAAAAAAAAATCACTGTAATGCACCTCTACAATAAAAACCTACTTATATATAGGAATAAAAATGGACTCATTTGCTTTTTGAGTCCAAATCCTCATGGCACCGACTACACACTGACAGTCGCTGATCACAATTAGTGCCGTTTTGTTTTCTTTGCTGTTATATATGAATAATCTGAATTGCAACTGCTTTTCAACTATCCTAATCACCTCTCTTCACTCCTATTTTCCTCCCATTTTCTTTTGTTCTTCAGCCCAAGCGTACCACCCCCTCACCCCACCCACTTAATTTAAAGGTGGAAGAGTCCCCTGGCTCCCCAAACGCAAAGATAAGTAAGATTTTTCTATTTGTATCTGCGGGCGGCTCAGCTACTGAGAGACGGAGTTAAAAGGGTAGGCCTCGGCTTCTGTTGGAGAATTGACAGGCGCGTCGCGGTGCTTCCGGGACCCCCATCCGCCGCACACCCCCAGCCGTTCTACCGCGGAGGTTTCGTCTCGTTACAGCCCGAGCTGTCAGCCCCCGCCTCTCCACCCCGCAGAGAGAGAGCGAGGGAGAGAAAGCGAGCGAGAGCGAGAGAGTCGATTCACCCAACGGGAAAAGAAGACCTAGAGTCTGCGTGTCCCACGATGAATTTAACCTGCCATGTAGGAGCTCCAGAACTGAACACCCTGCTGCGGTTCACATTTAGCAGCACCAGGCATAGCCTCTCGCCAAAAGGCTACCAAGTAGCTAGTTACACTTCGGACCAAATTATGCACAGTGTTAACACTTTTTCATTTCATTCACTCAACCCGAAGCTTTCTGTAAGCCAATTGCATTTTCCACTTTTTATTCACAGAAATACTCAAACGAAAAAATCTGAAACCCCATTTATTCACATGCGTTGCACTATATAGGACTTTAGTTTGAATTGATGTAAAACTCAAAGTTTAGCTGCTCCCAACAACTTGTAGAAATATTTTACATTATTGACAGAATATAACAACAGCCGTATTTAGCTAGCCATAAATCAATCGGCAAATAGAAGGCGGTCTACATATAAAAGGGTTTTATGGATGTGCTGCAGAAATTAAAATTAACTAAGAAATTACCTAAGTTTTCAGAGCAAAAAGAAATTGTCAATGATGTCATGTTAAATAGACTAAAAATCTGTTAATTTATTTAGTTGCTCAGCAGATGCTTTTACATCATTGCGACTTAGACAGCTCAATTTTTGTTCACATGTTCTTTCTATGAAATTTTATTTTAAAAGCAGCCCTGGTTTATTACCAACATAAAAAGTACACAAAAAGAACACTTCAGCCAGAAATTCAGTTCCTTACCCACTGTACTATATTTCACAGGGATACAGGACTGTGTACAAAAACTGTAACAGGGACAGGAAGGCAGCTCTGCTTCATTACCCTGTCATCTGCTAAACATTTAACTGATGTTTACAATCATTTACAAATGTTTTCCACTACGACGAGCTTTTCTGCCACAGTGGTGTCCCATTAGGAATTTAAACCCTTTAATTGAAATACCTTTTAAATTGAGAATGCACAGAAGAGCACAAATGAATGCTGATGCTGCAATACTCAATTAGAACTCAAAATAAGAAATCTGTAAAGGAAAACTGCCAAAATACCAGCAGAAATCAAATAGAAATGTATCGCACAACAGGTGTTAATGGGAATAAAAATAGGAGATAAAAGACACAATTTAGATTTATTCCTTCAACTGACAGCTTTCTTCTAAATTACAATATTGAGTTAGTTACAATTATTTACAATTTCCCTTTATATAGCTGAGTAATTCTTACTTTTTTTTGTTTCTTATTTTTTAAAAATTTCTATTTTACTCAATGCACTGCTAAGCAGCTACAATTCAGATTTATCCCATTTTAAATTTGGCATTTCTCTTTCATCGTGTTTATTAACCTGCAGCATAGAACCCTGACTGAATGATGGCAAAACTTCACAAAATGGGGAGAAAGCAAACTTGCTTTAGCAGCAAAAGACAGAAAAAAATGCTGCCTGCCACTTCTCTGTTCCTGGAGTTCTCCGTTCCTCATCACGAGCTAAAATGCTTTCTTGTCTGCATTAAAAACGGCCTCTCTCGTGAGAGGTACATTTACTGCTCAAAACTGTAATAAGAATAGCCTGTCATGAGAGCAATATTCAGTAGTCTGAAAGAAGTAATAAGGATATGTTGTGATGAGAGCTGTGCTGACAGCTTGTGTAACAACGCCGAGGAAACGGGGACAGTGATTAGAGCCTCCTCTGCCTGCTTGTTTAGATAAGTTCAAACCGCAACCGATGCACACAGTGTTGCACATACTAAGACGCATGTGATCATGTCTCATGCAGACACGGCGTTTGCGCTTTGTTCAAATGTCAAATGTCATTTAAAACACTGGCAAAGCTATACAGCTGATTTTTCTTTGTATTGCTAACTGACCATTTCTGTCCTGCCGGGCTCCTCGGGTTTCTCGCGAGGCTCCTCACTGTCTGCGGTCTGTTTCACTGGTGTAAACAACATATTAATCATGAGCTTCATTATTAAACTGGAGCATGTAGACAGCGCTGCATAGATGACAAATCTGTTTTTGCAAGTAACGCTTAAATTAATTCCTAAAATATCACAATTTATTTTAAAAATTAATTAATAATTTACTTATTTAAACTTACACAATTAAGTGAAATATTTACTGTGCTACACAGTGTGAAAATGTTTAAAATATAGAAAGGATTTACTGAAGTTCTTTGTCGGGACAGTAGAACTGCCAAATTTGCGTATGTGTAGTGATACGTATTAAATTTTCCGCAGAAGACAGGAAACACAATACGAGGGTTACCCAGTGCTTTTTGCCTTTTTTTTTTTTTTTTTCTTTTGCATAATGTTTTGAAGGGACTAACCCTTTAGGAAGGGCTGCATTTCAACCTAAAACAGACCACCCTTAGACAGCAGAGGAGTGTTTGTGGTCTTGGAATACAAACTTGGCTCTGCAAACCAAAGTTTTGTCCTCTGACTGATAGGACCAATCCTTCACACAGCCATTATTTCAGTGACATGTTTCCAACTTTGAAAACAAACTCCTACACCACGGTGGCGTTGCATCCCTCCACGAAATGGCTGGATGGCACCAGCGTCGACTGCGGGAGCCTCGCACTTCTCTCGTGTGACAGCAGCTGCACAGAAATAGCTAACTCACAGAGCCGTCAGATCCACGTAACCTGTGAAAAGGTTGGTGGTCAAGGCAACAGGAAAGCCCTGTCCAATGAAACTGATATGGCTGGTGGTGCCTGGCTGTACGGTTTGCCTTGAGCTACGAGCAAGGTTTTTTTTTTTTTTTTTTTAAGTGTACACATGGTTTCGTTCACAGCAGTACAGTATAACGAAACATGTCTAACCCATACAATTAAAAGGACTTCACAGACGCACTGCATTTTTATGAATCTTACCTAAAGAATGAGCTGCAGTTGTCTTGGAGCTGAAGAATCTTCCCAGTCCCAGGTCGCCCAGTTTAACTACACCAGCGGCAGTAATGAACACATTAGCTGGTTTAATGTCTGCAAAAAGAGGTGGGTTTCATTTTCAAAGGGGCAAGTCTCAAACAAAACTACACATAAACACAATACATAAAGACAGAAAGTGGATGTCATTCAACTGTAATTGCCAATTATAAATTTACAATGTTAAGCTAATTGGAAGCAAGGGCCTCAGAACAGTCTGAAAAGGTGTTTAAAATTAAATGGACTTTAAGCTGTAACCGGGTAATGACATAAACTTCCACTCTTGCAGAGCTTAGATCAAATTTAACAGGTCTATGATGGACACTCTTTTTATGATTGTAGACATAATATTGTGTTACTGGAGGTATGCTTTTGGCTTCTCGGTATGTTGGAGTTCAGAATTCGCTCCGACAATGACTTCTTTTCAGCATTTATGTGCCTTACTGGCATAAGCAATGGCAGTTCAATGATGAAGTGTAAAAAAAAATCAAAAACAAAGTACACTCAAATTATCATTGTGATAAAAATATATTTATTCATGTTATAGCTTCTAATATTTTAATAACATTCTGAAGCTTAAGTTTGACACTCTGGGAGGTGAGAACAAGAGCGTACACAAATACAATGTAGATATTGTAAGCGCTAGCTTGCGTGAAGTCATCGGGGACCGCTGGCAAAACGTCATTGCACGAAGTTGACAGGGGAATGAAGTTGACGTTTGGAAGTGTAGCTTCTGGGCCGGAATTTCACGCCTTGTTGAAGCCTCTTATTTTCCCCCAGATGGTGAGCAGGAGGTTACACTGGTTGACTGGAAGAAGAAATGATCCGCACAGGCTCCTGCAACTGATGACCACACCTGTGATCCTAAATGAAAGGTATCTCTGCGAGGGTTGCGGAGGGCAAGACTGGAACAGCTGGATGATTCCGACAAAGTGAGCAGGAAAAACATGCAGATGTCACACTTTGTCAACTGGCCAAGGCTGTGTGCTGCCTCCGCTGTTCACTCGTGGAACTGCAATGCTCGTGGACGATGAAAAAAGACATCGCTGACAGATATCTGAACATTTACAACCAACACACCTTACAGACGACACACATGAATTCAGAGTCAAACGTTTAACCTTATCACAAAATATGTTTACTTGGCAGACATCTTTACTGAAGTAACTAAGGGCAGCAGTGACACAGCAGTTATTGCTGCTTCCTCAGAGATTCTGTGCCATGGTTTTGGATCTGGGTTTGGTCTCCTTCAACCTTTGAAGAGTTTGCACAGGTTTCCTCTCCCAGTACAAAGCTGTGCTTCAGGTGTACAGATGACATGAAATTGCCTAAAATGTTCGTATACTGTGTGACTGGGCTGCCGTCCCTCCATCATGTATGTCGCCTTATGTCCTGTGCTTCCAGGACAGGCTCCAAAACACGACAACCCTACATTGGACAAGTGGTTAATAATAATGGATTGATGGATGAATGAAGTTACTTTGACCAAGGCTTGAAATGTATATTGATATGAATATTTAGGATGTATATATACATATACAGATGAATATTGCCTTAAGGGTACAAGATTAGCTGCCCTCCATCAGGCTTATTCTAGCACACTTCTGTGAATTCTTTAACTACTTCACTACCTGCTGCAATAATATACAATACAGTGCCAAACCACAATTTGAGCAGACAGCTGAATGGCTGCACATAAAGGACACATTTCTATGGAACTGCAAGGCTTTTGGTGGGCTAGGATTAGGCTAACCCTAACCCCTAACCTTAACCTATTCACCTATCACATTTAGTTAGCTACTCAGGGCATCTTTAATTCAATTCAACTGACTTTTATAGAGTGCTCTTCTCCCACAGTGACATAGAGCGCTGAACAAAGGATTAAAAAGACATACTGGAAGATGCTGGTCAGAGGAAGATCAGATTTATATCTCCCTGTAGTCCAAGTGAACAAACAATGATCCACAGCATCTCAGTCTCAAAAGGATCTCTGTAACACGCGCTACTGCCTAAGACAATCATATTTCCCCGCCAAGAAGTTCCATCGGAAATAAAAAATTTCAAATGGTATTGCTATTTTGCATACTGCCTTTTATTCACATCGCACAAAGCAATCAGCCTCACTGTATTTTCAAGGTTGTTTCTGTAAATTAAATATGCGCTTGTTAAAAACAGTACAGTGCATCTCAATGATTTTACTAGTTGACCTCCCTTAGGAGTGAATACTAAAAAGTTCCCATTTCAAAGGAACTGTAAATATAAAGTTCTGAAAAAAAACTTCAGTAAAATTAAATTTTAAAAAACTTGCATTATCCCAGAAACTTGACAATCCTTTCACTGTGTGAAAACCAAAAACATTTACATTTTACATTTATTCATTTAGCAAACGCTTTTCTCGAAAGCGACGTACATCTCATAGACAATACAATTTGTGCATTACATTAACCGTAAATTTTGTACATTTTGTAATGTACACTACATTACAAAACAATCACACCAGAGCGTGTCCTTGAAACACAATCATGGGATGGGTGGACTGTGGACTTGATCTGAGAAATCCCAAAAGCAGTCATCAGCGTGTATTTAAGGGATGGGGGTAGAGTCATTGGACTAAGGCGGGGGCGTACATACCACGGTGCATGACGCGCCGGGAGTGCATGTGTTCCAGGGCACTGCACAGCTGGACAAAGTACTTCCACACGGTCCTTTCAGGAATCAGCCTTCTCTGTTTCTTGAAGTGCTGGGAGCAGGAAAATCACACAAACACAGTGAAATTAGATGAAAAGTACCAAACAAGTTTTATGTGCAATTTACCCAAAGACTTTAAACTTCCACACTATTATTGGCTAGAGATTTATGCTAAATCAGTATGTATAAAAATTTATTTCTCATCAGACATTCTAATTCAATATAGTTTTGCCACTGGAGTTTTTTTTTATTGCCTTCTTCATGGTGTTTTTTTGTCATTCACAAACTGGATGGATACTTAAGCTATTTAGACTAAATAGCCCCCTGAATGGTGGCACAGTGATTTCCATCATGGGTTGTGTTTATATTTCCAACAAGCCCATTTCATTGCCCTAAATGCAATACAAGTAACATTTTGCTTATTGTTTTCTTCCTTTTTTCTATAACACTGTCCGTCATTGTACCAATCCTCATTGGGATGACAGTGCCCTTCCCTTCCAACAACAAGAATCAAAGCACGCCTCGAAGTACATGCTCAGACAGGAACTGTCCATGGATCCAACATATAAAGGACTGGAATCCCAATGTGTGCCATAAAAAGGGTGGGGGGGGGCCCTTTAAGAGCTTAAATGAAAACAAAAAAAAAAAAAAAAACAGCTGCCGGTGCAGTACTCAGTGAAGCAGGACCAGCAGTTCCAGCGATAGACATACAGCAAGACCAGCTCCTCTCAGTATGGGTGCATTTCATAGGCCTTAATTTGATGCAGAAGCCTGGCTTTATTGCCTCTTGCTGAAGCCCTCTAAGGCTGCAGTGGGACACAAGTTCTCCAGAAATTCTTCCTGCGGTTCTTTTCAAATGAGCACATCTGGTTCCTCAAAACATAAAGAAGGCTGTGCTCAAAACGGTTCTCTGTATACATTTTTCAGTACTGGGAAACCACTACTCCTGCCTAGACTGTTACACTTTCTTAAAAACATGCACACATCATTTAAAATTTATATGTTTCTGCCAGTTACAACTTACTCCGTTGTTGTTGTTAAGTGCCGCTGAATCAAGCACATAAATAGTGCCTCCAGAAACTTCTATCCCCTACTTGTGTCCTTAGCACTGAAAAGGGTGTGATAATTTGTGCTGTGACTGAGTCCATCCATGTGATTGTTGATCAATCTCTTTAATCCTTGCTTTTTCTACTTCTTCTTCAGCTTTCTTAAGCATTACAGTCCTTTCAATAGAATCTGATCTTCTCATGGCATTTCCAAAGTATGATGACCTCAGTCTCATCCCTTGTGCATCAGAGTTATAGACTGATTTCATAAAATTTTCATCCAATAGTTTTCCTGGCTGTCCATATGTCTTAAAAGTCTCCTATAGCACCACGGTTCAAAGGAGTCCATGTTTTTCGTGTTCTGATTTTTCAAAGTTCAGCTTTAAAATCCATATAGAGTTACACAAAATATCATCACATGAACAGTTCTAGTCTACATTCTTGTAGATATCTACTGCATAACTAATATTTGATGTCATATAAATGATACTTACAGTTAAAGAGTCCTAACTAACCGCAATTTATAAAGATACCGATCTTACGTATGCGGCTGATTAGATGTGACAAAGACAGATGTTGACTGTATGTAAAGACACGCTGGTCAACTTATTTCTGCCAATGAAGATGACAAGTACATCTCTTACTGATGCCTCTAGTGAGACCTGAGATGAAGCAGTTAATGTGTGAGAAACACTGGAAATGTCTTCACAGACCATAAATTGAACAAACAACCAAACTACATATCCATACATCTTTATGACTGTTAATCAAGTCACATATGTTCTCCTTGTCCAGATAAAGAGAAATATGCTTTCCTCTTTATACCACATGGATATATTTCTATTCAGATGATCCTAGTTGTAACATGCATGCCTGCGAAACACTGGCTCACATCCCAACAAGGCTTTTCTGGATGAGACCTTCCCAGATACACTATTTGTGTATCAGAGGGGTTATTTGATGCCTGTGGATTTTGTGCTTCACACCACTTTTGTGCATTTGAACGCATGGAGATCCCATGTCGTATTCTGCCTGAGTAAACCAGTGAGAGCCCATTTGACATAATCTGAAGTGTGCAATGGCTAGAAATCAGAGAGGAATGCAATGTTAACTTTAACACATCGTAATTGCATTTATCATTATACGTTGCTTACATGATCCTTTATGTACAATTCCTTCAGGCTGCTTTCATGTCATTAAAAAGACAAGGTTTAGTAGAAAATAACTTGTTCAGCTATGCTGACAAGTCAAGGTAAGCGACACAGTGTTACCCAAGCAAGCAAATGAGCGGTAGACACAGATAAATAATCACCACATCCACACTGAAAAACTGAGCAATGCATTTCTCACTCTTACCGTACTGTGCAACTCTGCATAGGTAAAAACGTTTGCAACAAAGAACTGGTCGCAAGTATTATCCTTTGTGCATCTTGGCTTTAGGTGAATTTCACTGACAGTGTGTTGATGAAAGTGCATCATTTATGTAGCTGTTACATTTTACATAGAGAGTTAAATCAGATTTCCATGGTTCAACACCAAGGACATTTTGTTCATTAACATACTGCATGTCTTGGCATGATTTACACCCTCTGGTGTGCAGCTTCCAAAGAACTGAATGTCTCACGGTTTAACTAAATGTTGCCAGGTCTTGCAATTAGCACGGAAGTGCCTGTTATTCAAAAACACTTCATTTAAACAACAACCTGTACTAAAAGTACATTAAAGGTATACTGCTTCACACAGCAACTTGTACAAATGTGAAATATCAATTATTTCTTAATACATGGTGAATAACTTTTGAGAATAATTTCTCTGCAAATTGTGTGCAAAAGTGATGCAGATAACAGTGGACATTTGTCACAGTTTTGATATACTGATTTCAAAAAGGAAACACGAGCATTTTTGTCTGTTTCTGTATCTAAATAATTTCAAGTTCCAGTCACTGCATTTGACACTTGCACCTATACTCTTGTCTATTGCATATGCAACATTTTCCTCTCACCTTTATCATCCGGGACAGGTCCCCAGCATCTGCAAGTTCTAGGACAATATTAAGCTCATTTTCTTCAATGAAGGATGCGTGATATTTGATTATATTAGGATGGTTCAGTTGCTGAAACAAAAAACAATGCACAGTGATAATATTAGCTACAAAACATTGGCTCAAGAGTGTGTTCTTAGTGAAAACTAAAACGAGATTTTTCTGAGTTTACAGATGGAAATAATTGCAGTTTCTATGATAAAAAGGAAAACAAAAACTCAAAATGATGCTCAAAAACAGCCCCCTGATAAGTTTAGAAATCCATGTTTTAAAAAGGAACAACTGTTCCTACATAAAAAAAGTGGAGACATTTGCTGGCAAAATATTTCTGTTGGCAGGTCAGAGACTTGCAGAATCCAAAACATTATCCACACACACATCAAATGTATCAATCAAAACCAGCATAGAGGAAAAAAATCCCTGAATGAGATGTTGAGTAATGAATAGCATAAGTCAGTCTTGGAATCAGCCAGAAAATCACCATTGGTGACCAAAGATCTAAGAAAGGTTCATTGAAATATTCAAATATTCAAACTGATAACAAGCAAAAAGGCTGTTCAGGAGAACTGAAATGTTTATGACCAATACTGGTTGAATGCCCTTAGAAAAACCATACCGATGTGAAAAGAGCAATTCGGCACTATCGTAGACCCCTCGCAGAGTACTGAAGGCTTCTTTAATTGTTCTAGCAGCTAATGTAAGGGTCGGGTCAGGTCACAGCAAAACATGTGGGATAACGCAATTCTTCTGTCAGTCTCTGGCAGACTTCACAAAAGAAAAGAAGAAGCAACAATGACATACTGCAAAATGATCCCTCCCCACCAAAAAAACGACATGATTTATTGAACTTGTCATTAGCACGTTAGCATCTTCACACTGGTGTGTTTCTTTAGGAACATCTTTTTAAATACTTTACAAAATTATTTTAAGTATGGCTTGGAAGAACAGCATGGGGCCTTCTTAACGTTACCCAAAATGAAGCAAATAAAAAAGTATTCATGCCCTGCAAAAAAGTCAAAAAAAAAAAAAGTAAAAAAAGATTCCCTGCCTGAAGGAATGACACACAGAACCCAGTGATGTGCTCTCGCCTCACAAGAATCTGTTCTAGTGCTACAGATCAATTGTTCCTCTCTTGTATAAGGTCTCTCTTTTGGTACCTTTAAAAAACATAATACAACACATGACGCTACTGCTCTTCTCCTCTGGTTTTCTTACCTTAAGGAGGTCTATTTCTTTGATGCAATCTTGCCGTGCTTTGGTGTCCATCAAGTCGAATATCTGTCAGGAGATCAAAGGGGAAGAGGCACCATGATGCCTCGAAAAACACGGCCGCGTATACGTATGGCGCCGTCATCCAAAGACACACCTGGAAAGGGCGGGGCGCTACGCAAAGCAGCACAGCAGAGCTTGATCTCACCTGAGCATTACCGTTCACAGCACCTGGTTTCCTTCCGGTGAAACCACAGACCAGCAAATACCCACTGCCCCAATATTATACTTATTATTATTATTTTTATTATTATTATATTCTTCTTCTTATTATTATTCTTATTATTATTAATGATAGACAACATAACAGTTGGAAGACAGAAATAGATTTTTCAATTACTTTAGAAAATAAAAAAAAATAAAGAAAAATAAAATTCTTTTTTAAGAAAACTCCACCCTCCTGGCATTAGCAGTTGCCAGATTTTTTCATGAACTAATCCACAATTCAACATTTGTATGTCACTTGGGAAGCAGCAGATGACAGTGGATTTAACTGCTGCATTTCACTCAAAGAATGCAGGTTCAAGTCCCCCTCCTGTTCTTACTCTGATTTGCTCCAATAAAAATTACCATGTATACATGGTAAATCACTGTAGCTTAACATCTTAAACTGCTTTGGAGAAAAGTGTCAGCAAAAGGAATAATTCAATAATAAAAAAGAAAAACTGAAAAAGCTCAGAATATGCAGTCAAAACTATATTTGTTCTGTCAATACTGTTAATAGAATTAAGTATTTAATGGATGGCCCGGATTAATGTCAAAGAAAATGTTGTACAGTATTCAAATATCACACCTGCGATATATCCCGTTATATGTCATTGAAAGTAGAATCATTCTCATTGACTATCACAAATACAATCATCGAGAATCAATGAGCGATGACAAGACTTGCAAGATTACAATTGAGGACGTCTACTTATAAACGATAACACAAAAAGCAGAGTTTATGAAGAGACTGAACAAAAGCTCCTTTCAAATGGTTCATTTTCAAAAAGGTACCGCACCTCCCGAATAATACAACTCCATGAAGTCAGTTGAGAGTGGTGCACAGTCCTACCTAAAAACTTGTCAGCTGGGTGCTATTAACAGTGTCTAGCATCTACCTGGAAACACTTCTTCATTGCCAAGTCCATCATTAACAGAGATGAGCCCCAGCGATGACAGACAGACAGGCAGATAGGCAGACAGACACGTCTCGTGTGCACGTGTGCGTACCGGCGCGGCTCAGCCAACAGCATTTTAATCGTCGGCTCGCCAGTTATTTTTTCATACGTGCCTGGCTGGCAGCTCGGTGGGGAACGGATAACTGTCTGTGTTCACTCAGAATCTCAGTGCATTCGGAAACTGCGGGGCTGGGTAGTGGGAGACCAGTGTGTGGTGCACTGTACACAGGTATCAGGAGCCTTTCCAGAGGTGGTCTGCACCTGTGAACTAAGGGCTGCTAACATGCAGACAAGACACAGTGTCTTTGTGCAGAATTGACTAACCAGTAAGGAACTAGAGGTGGGGTACAAAATACAAGATAAATGGGATACAGATGCAAAATAAATAGTGTATTCTGCAACAGAAGCTTCGGATTTGATCAGTGAAAAGAACACAACAAACAGCAAAATTAGACCATCTTCAACAGACCCCTAAAACAAGATCTTATTCTTTGCACAAGGGTTTTTCCATCTTTAAAAAAATTCTAGGGTTTCCCATTAGTCCTTTAGAATAATTAAGCATGGATTGAAAAACCTTCCGTCCTTTTTCTCACACTACAGGGAGTGTTGAAATCTTACCTGCACTTTCTTCAGTGCCACCAATGAGTTGTCCAGCAAGTACCTGGCTTGGTAAACTTCGCTGAATTGCCCCCTTCCAATCTTCTTTTCTATGTGGAAATTTGCTAGAGCACTATGCCCCATTTCTGGCTGTAACTGCTTCTGTAAAACCAACACACAAGAAAAACTCACAGGCTGTGAGCGAGGGAATTTATAATGTGCTTGTCTTGTGTAAGAGGAAAAAACCCAACTCTGGTGTTTTCCTACTAATGATGACTAACGGACAAAGATGGACAGGAGTGCTGTTCATCCCAACTGTCTGTAGAAAGGATGTTCTCTGTGAGGTGACCTCTAAGGCCTACTTGGCTCCTGGAGCTCTCAGGAGGAGCTGTGAAGTTTCCAAATCTAAATTTAAAAAAAAAAACTAGCCAAATATAAAGTATTTGCCCGTGAGATGTGAACAAAAATACTTTGACCTTTAATCTTGTAGAATGGTGCCAACAGAAGGTGACAGACATCAGAGAAATGCACGTCAGAGGCGACAGAGCAAAAATGGCCAAAGGAAAACCTCACAACCATCAAACTCTGATGGGAAGGGAAAGGGAACTTGCAAAACACAGAAACCAATATCTTCATCTGATCTTTGTACGTGGTAGATATAGCTAATATTAGTGCAAAGTACTCGTCACACACACACAACACACCCCTTCATTAATAGGGTCTCGTACAATGAAAACTTACTTATGACTATATATACACAACAGCTTATGACTATATATAAGCTTTTTTCCATACAGTGAGCCTATTATTCAGTAAAACAATGTGACACCCTGGAGATGCTGAGTTCAGAAATTGACCAGATGTGTGGACAGACAGAGATTTTATTGAAAATATAAAAGTGTAAAAAAAAGCACTGAGAACATAATATATTTTATGACTTGGCAGCAACAGCATCCGCACTCACTCTAGACACAGCTCCGCAGTGCAACAAATTCCCGTCCTCTCTCAGTCCATTTACATTTATTCATTTAGCTGATGCTTTTCTCCAAAGCCACTAAAAATGTTAAGTCTACCTACAATTATTCACCCATTTATACAGCTGGGTAAGGTTAAAAGAGCAAGTTAGGGTAAGTACAAGGGTACTACAGCCAGAGGTGGGGATCAAACCTGGGACCTATGGGTCCAAAGGCAGCAGCTCTATCTACTGCACTACCAGCTGCCCCATTTAATGCTATGGACACACCTGACACCTCTCTCTCCATCACAAGCAGCCAATAATTCCAGGGGTGGGCCTCACTGTGCTCTGCATGTCACAAACTGCTTTTTCATCCATTAAGTAGTCATTTTACTTCCACTACTGCTATTTTACATTATTTCATTCTGAGGCTATTCTCCAAGCAACTTACAATGTTAGGCTACTCACAGTAGTTTACACCATGGGCAAGTTCTTATTTATTTTTACTGTAGCAATTTCAGGGTAAGTGCCTTTCCCAAGGGTATTACCAGTGGAGGTGAGACTCAAACCTGCAACCTTGGGGTCCAAAGGCAGCGGCTCTAACTGCTACGTTACCAGCTGCTGGTTAATATAATGCCCCCAATTATGCACTTGGTGCAACAAACCCAATAGGTTTTCGTACCTCAGTGGTGGCTTAAGAACAAAAAAGGTGAATGTCCTACGATGGCCTGGTCAAAAGCCTGTTATAAATCCCATCAAAGAGGGTGGTGCTATTTAAAAATTGTACCCAAGCTCATTCAACCAACCTGAAGCACATGTGGGCCAAAAATCACACCCAGTGGGCAAAGCTGTTACTTATTCCAAAAGACCTGAAGCTATCACTGCAGCAAAAGGTGGCTCCAATAAGTATTAAACAAGATTGAACACTTCTGCAAGTGCCATATTAGTTTTATTTTTTTTTTTCTCCTTAGAAATGTCTCCTTAAAAACAACAACACATCAAAATGATTTATTTTGAGTTTCAGTGTTTCGGAAAAAAACTCAGAAAATTAAATTTCATTGTACTAATTGTGCTACAATAAAATTAAAAAATGGATGAAGGATCTGAATACTTTTGCAATGCACTGTATAGATTTTTTATTCAAGCAGACCTTGAAGTCATTAAAGTTTACCACTGGGGTAGGGAAAAGGCAACATTGGCAAGTAACTCAAAGTATTATTCAAGGGAGAACACTGCACAAAACTGCTGGATGTGGATTTTGTCATCTCATGTAACATGTAGGCAACATGACCCAAAAAATGCACAAAAATCATGCACACAATGAATGCAGAACAGAAACAGAGTAAAGCCACAAACTTTATTGCTGGGAGTGATCAAGTCTTTCGCTGCCATTCTTATTCACAGTGCATTTGCATGCATTAATTTATCTGACGCTTTTCTCCAAGCTGACGCACAATGACTATTAACTAGTGTTCGCCTTACACCTTTATCGAAAGAGACTTTCATTCAATAAAAAAAGTTTACATTTACATTTATTCATTTAGAAGACGCTTTTCTCCAAAGCGACGTACGTCTCACAGAAAATACAATTTGTGCATTAAATTAGCAGATGTGACTCTTAAGTACAGTTAGTTTGTTTTCTTCGCTCCGCTGATTGCCAGTGCCGTTCGTACCGTCTTTAGAATTGTGTCACAGTTTGGTAGAGAAAGGAAAGCGGCTGCAGACCCACCGTTCTGGCTGCACTGCAAGATGTGAGTCTGCATTAGTGGAAGGCCGGGCATCGCTTTCGCCCTCTGCTCCCTGAGTCGACATGCATCAGCATGAGCCGCCGCGCCTGCCTGACGGCCACATGCTGGAAGCGCCATCCTACTAATGCGTTCTGGCACGCAGACCTGTAATCACACATTTGCATATGCAATGACCTACATTTGCATGTCAGGCTGGGCAACGTCTGGATTGATTAGTGGTGGGCACGTCCCTTCGCTCGGCCCGGCCTCCACGGCACAAGGGTGTTTGGGTGGATGGGCGGAAGGGGGGGTTGGCAGCTGAAGGACAAGCTGCCAGTGAGGATTAGGCTGATGCAGCCCAAGAACCCAATACTTCATTAGTGGTAATCTGTGTAGCACTGGGCAGTGGATGTAAGCTTTTCAGCCCATGCAGGACACCTCTTATCTCCACCACCTCTTCCCAAGGGCTAGTGTGGCTAAATGACAGCCTGTCTTACCCGCCGTTTTTGTCGTCACATAATTTAAGGTGGAGATGTTAGGTTGAGAATTTCGTTCTCGAACCACAGCATATAAAACACACACTAAAAAAAAACAGCTTCTACAAATTACTGCATGTGAATACTGCACAGGTTGTTTTGCTCAACAGGAGTGAAACAGCTGCAAAGAGATGGGGGAAGACTTTGGAAAAAAAATAACACTTTTTTTTTTGTATTATATATTCTGTGTTCCCAAACCGTGGCGATGCCACCAGCTCAGGGAGAGTGAAGAAATTACAGAAAGCCCAGAGAGGTGTTAAAAAAATGGAAAATAGGTTTTTTCTACTTTTCTTACCTGCAGTTCTAGACTGTTTCCCTTCTTAATTTGAAATAATTTACAGGGAATATGAGGATGGAAGAACACACACTTAAGAGGCTGGAGAGTAGTCATATGCCAGGATGGAAAAATGAAGAACCCTTGACTGAGTGTCATACTGGAGAGAAGAGAGTGCCGACTATATGTGCAACTTATACACTATGAGCCAAGTCAAAAAAGAAATTCTGCTCAAGAAAGAAATTTAAGACAGCGAGGGGCATAATGGTTAGAGCTGCTCCCTCACAATCAAAGGACTTAGGTTGGTATCCCACATCCTACCCGAGTACCCTCGACCAAGTTACATACCCTGAATAAACACAACAAAAATTATCCAGGTGCTATAATTTTAAGTAATTTAACATTGTAAGTGGCTTCGGAGAAAGCTGTTAGCCAAACAGATAAATGTAGATGTATATACTGGAGTTTAAATGTGTTTTGCATGATCTTATCCCATGCACTGTGATGCTATCAGAAACATAAACTAGTAAAATGTCAGAACACACAGCTGCAGTGTTGTGCAGAGTCTGGGAAGCCCGAGAATGCTTGGTGTTCATGCCCTCAAGCAGGGCTGAATGAGCTATGGTGGAGAAGAGAAGAATTAGTCATTTTATGGGACTCGGTTCTTTCCCGATGCCGAGTTTCCGCTGGACAGCCGCACCAGGCCACTGTCCCCTATACTCTTGCACTGATGGCCGTAATCGGCTCCAGTGGCCCTGGAATCATTGAGCCGAACCTCGCTGGTTTTCGATCTTTCTCCACCTCGCTCTGGAGGGATCTTCACAATTTCTTTCACTTAAACAATATCAACAACCATTTAACATACCCTTCATCTACAGCAGAAGATGAAAATATGGTCATTATTAGACATCTAGCACATCGAATATGGCCATTGTCATATATTCACAGTTCCTGAAAGAGAGTATTCTCTCACTAAAATGCATGTTTTCACACACAAAGCCAGACACAAAAAATGTCAGGTGATTTTGCTTAATACACTGATGATACTGAAGTACTGACTTCAAAGGCTGTATTGATACAAATACTGTTCATCGTTCAAAAAAAAAAAAAAAATGCCCTGTAACACATTTCTTTCATGTCGAGTTTGAAAGTGCCTTTCATTTAATGTCGTCCTTATTTATGAGCTCCCTTTGAAGTTTATGGATTATTTACCTTGTTATTATTGCAAGTTTACTCAATTCATATGGAGAAAGAATTTTCCTCCCAAGAAAAATCGATCGCTGCATGTTCCAGTCTGCTATCAAAATCCATCAGAGACAGGATTTGCACATAAGAGACAGTGTTTTTATCGAACCGCATAACCACAGCGAGGGGTCCAGCTGCAAAAGTCTCAATCAATAGAAAAAAATTCCATACTGAGCCTCAACTTCACTACTATGCGTTTGTTTAATTCTAAGGTTTTAAGATCCAAGTAGATTCCTTAAAGCAATGTTTTTCCCCTTTTTTCCCTTAAAAGAAACAGTTTGCAAAAAAAAAAAAAAAAAAAGAAAGAAACACACACAGACACACACACACAAGGCTGTAATTTTACCCAATGCTAACAAAAGAAGCTGCAGTAATGTGCATTTGTGTCGAGTGAATTTTCCAACTGACGCGTGTCATCGTACAGAGATTCTCATTACGACGTGGCGGTGCATCAGGATAATCAGCTACACGGCAAGGAAGCACGCTTGAAGGGGGAGAATAAATTGGTTGTGAAATGCAAAAATATGCTTTGAATCCATAATTCATCTGACAGGGAGTGTTGGCCTGCCCGCCCCGTGCACCAAGCTCTCCCTAGAACTACAGGTGAACTTGAGAAGAAAATATCTGACTATTTCAGAATTGGAGAGAAAAGCTACAGTGTGGAAAATCCAATTATTTCCTCCCAGCTCTATGCCTGTGTGGTGCTATTATGGGAGGGAAGGGGAAAAAAAAAAAAGCTCTCGGTGCAAAGTAACCTGGAGCCCAGAGCTACTTCCTGTGGGTGGATTGACAGATAGAAATGTCAAAGCGGTAGGGGAAAAGCCGAAGGAAAGACGCACAACTGTAAAACGTGGAAAAAGAGAGCGGGCAAAGGGCTCTTGGAATAACAGTTTGTCTCCCTACCTGTGGCTGGAAGATGGGAAGTTCAGCCTGCTGGCTCTGCTGCTGGGTGTCCATGGCAGCAGGAGTTCAGTCCCCTGGAAGAAGATCCATTTCGCTTCATTTAGAACTTTGTGTTTCAGTTATACTTAATGGGAAGTCAGAACTAAAAACATTCAACCGGTTCGGTTCATTTCACATATAGACGGCGTACGACTGCGTTCCCGTCGCATGCAGGTAAGGCAGAGGTCAAGACCTGCGGTGCTTCATCAGTATGAGGCTGTGGTCATGTGAGCAGACAACAGTATACAGGCTCCAAATGAAAATGAGCAAATCAGCTGAGGTGTAAAATTAAGTATTTTTTTAAAATTTAATTTAAAAAAGCAAACACTTCATCGTGTACATTTACTTTTCGGGCCAGCAGGCAACATAGAGATACTGCCTTCCGGGAAGAAGCCGGGTTTGAATGCCACTCCCGCTGTAGTTCCTTAATTAAGGTACTTACCTTGTATTAACACAGTAAAATTAACCTACTCCAGAAATGAGTAAATAACTGTAAAGATTATCATCTAATCCTAGACAAAAGTATGGGGTAAGTAAAGGTTTAAAAAAAAAAAAAAAAAAAAAGATAAAGAATTAACATTTTTTTAATAAAAAAAAAAAAAAAAAAATCCAAGTGCATCCCTATATGCACAAGACACGTTTTCACCAAAGCAGCAGAATGACTAGGATTTTCACAGGTTCTCAAGCTCTGTTTTAATAACCGCCATCAATGGAAGTCATTTTCCTCGCGTTCCTGCACCGGAGGACTGTGAAGACAGAAATATATAATGAGGTATTTATTTACAGCGTGCTGCAAATAACAATCCACACTGTCTGCCTCGACTGCAGCTGCCAAGAGGAAGCACATTTCTTGAGGCTAATTAAAAACCGCCAAACGGAAATGTGGGTGACACTTCAGAGCTGTCCAAGGCACAATGATCTACCGTCCTTAATAAAGGGTACAACTCCCAATTAAACACACACCACCGCTGCTGCAGCGCAAATTTAATATCCTCTTTGATCACTTCAAAATATCGTTCTTCTTTTTTTAAAAAAAAAAAAGTGTATTCATTAATTTAAACACTGCTATACTTCTTTGAAATGGAATTTGTCTGAAAAGGATTTTGAAGAATTTACAACTGGAAAAAACTGAAATAAATTTGAAAAAAGCCTCCAGTTTCTAACTGGAAATTGCTAGAAAACATGTATATTTTCCACTGCAGTTTGCAAGCTTTCAAAATATAAATACCGAAACACATCTGCTGTGTGTTGGCAAATATAAAAAAAGAATGAATGTTGGACATAATACTGTGAAGGTCACTTTGAAGGTCACTGTAGAGTTAAATATATATTTTGATAACGCAGAGATAATGTATCCGTAGCAGCTAAAATATTCATAATGAGCTTTTTAGTAGGAAATTTTTGTAAAAAGTGTTCTGTTACATTAAAGACTTGGTGCCCATTCCTGATAGTCAGCAACAGTACTATTTCAGATCACAACAAGGTCAGCAGAGCAGCTTCCATTTTTCACCATTATTTACCCTTCACTTTCAGCTATTTCACAGAGAAGGGCTGTAGTACTGACATCATCAGGCCCGACCGTGGACGCAGATGCCGTACAGTAAATTGCAGGCCAGCGGGTTCACATCTTCATCAAGTTGAGTTACGCCCTCCTTAATAGAGACGATTAAGAATGCCAAAATATGTCAAAGCTGTGGGTGGGAAAACACTGAGGGTGAGCCAGGAGAACGTGCCGTTTGCGAGAACGTGCCGTGCACATATGTCATGTGCGGGGAGGTTCAAAAACATTCTCAAATTTAGATGCCAGTGACACGCAGCTGTCTGGCCTGCAAGGTCACATGGGTGACCACAGCTATTAATGCTCAAACTATTTATAGAGCCAGATGACAAAAGAAGCGCGGCGCTGCGGCACGACGACGGCTGCCAATGTACCGCAACAGAAGTGTCAACGCACGGAGCCACGTTCGCCACCGTCCCCAATGCACGCTGCCTGTCATGCTTCAACATGAAGGCCTGTTGTAGCCTCTGATGTCTCCGGTGCTCGGTGTGCGTTTGTGTGTTATCCGGTGAAACACAACTGCGGCTACATCGCGCGTGCACAACAGCACCGACCCTTAAAAACTAATCCTGCATTGAAATTCTCTCCTAAAGCAAAGACTCATTAACATTAAAAGGGGAAGAAAAAAAAAAAAAAATCACTAGAAGATGCAAATGTCCTGCTCCTTCTTTCAGCCTCCAAGGACCCCAAAAAAGGAGCTGTTTTATCTTGGCTTGTTGTATTATGAAACGAGGGCCATTTCAAATCGTTGTTAAATCCAATCAGATCAAGGAAGATAAAGGTCAGTTCTTGAAGAACAGTTGCTGCATACAGTCTGCGCGTTATGTGTTCTATCAAATAACGTTTCAGTCAACTAAACCAGGCCCGCGTCTTCCTTCTAGCGCACATACAGTATGCTTACAGGTTAAACTGCATGTATATATACACTATAGTGGTGCCTGGTTCTTCACGGACAGCACCGATGCAAGCAAAGCTGGTGAGATTATTACATCCTTGCTGATTGTACATAGGCTGATACCAAAAACAAAGTGTGATTTCATGCTACACTTATATCAGCTATATCATTACATCATCTTTTTCACTTAAGCTATCTTCCAGTTTTTGGATCAGTCAAAAAGGATAAGATTTGTTTCAGAAGGAGATCAACATGTACGAGTATACACTAGTTTACTTACGCACCGCAGTTGTGTATTGTCTGTATTCTAACACACACACACACACACACACACACACACACACTGGCTGAAGCTGCTTGTCCCAAGCGGGGGGTTGCGGCAAGCTGGATCCTAACCCAGCAACGCAGGGCGCAAGGCTGGAGGGGGAGGGGACACACCCAGGACAGGATCTCAGCCCATCGCAAGGCACCTCAAGCAAGACTCGAACCGCAGATCCACCAGAGAGCAGGACCTGGCCAAGCCCGCTACGCCACTGCACCCCCCCCCCCCCACCTCCAACAAACAATTACATGCAAATTAAACGAAAAAAGTTGAAACGGCATTTATTCTAGGCAGCAGGTGGCGTAGTAAAGCTTCTGCATTTGAGGGATCCATGTTTGAATCCAACCTCCTGCTATAGTATTGACAAAGGTACTTATCCTGAAGTGACACAGTCAAAAAAACACCCAGGTGTATAAATAAACCATTGGAAAATCATTAAAAGCCCCTTTGGGAAGAAGTGTCAGTCAAATGAATACACAAAAATAAATGTTAACAGCAGCAGATGGAAAAAACGGTTGCTCAGTGTTACCCAACTCAGTGTAAGAAACTTTACACTAAGTCACTTTGGAGAACAGTGTCATCTAACTGAACGAATGTGTATTAGAGGCGACTCACTTTGTGTTCAGACTTTCTTGTACACTGTGCACGTTTACATAGGAGATCATTTTCCATGTGCTTCAGCAGGCAACGTTATCACAAGTATCTTTGAGTCACAGCACATACTACACTGGCAGCATGTTGACTCTCGTAAGGAACGGAGGAATCTTCCAACTGCGAAAGGATCAAGCGCCACCAAATAATTACAGCCTCTCCGCTGATGAACCGCGCAGTCTAATGACCTGAGGAACCAGGAGCACGTCGAGCAAACGCAGCCTTCAACGAACCAATTCCGAAATGAAGTGTCTCACCGTGCCCGACACAGGTAAACAAAGCCGTTTGCTTTCGGACGTCCTCGATCTTAGCAAAGCGGAAAGATTAAAGATTAATGCGAAGAAATTATAAGTATCTGTTCAGGGACAGGGGTGCCTCTTTGTGGGCAGAACAGCCGTCTATATGCTATAATGAGACCCAAAAGATTCAATGCTCTAATGAACATTTCAACCCGGAGCTCAAGAGAGCCACCGTTTACGGCAGTAACCGGACGGGACGGGCTGAGTCGCGCATCAAAGAACAAGTGCGCCGTTTGGAGGCACATTTGTCGAAAAGAATCCTCGCCATTGCAAGTCTATTCAAATCACTGCTTTTCCAGGCTCACCATTAACGTTCTCTTGAGAGACCTCCAGACATTGTGCCCATCCGGTGCCTGAAAGCCTGGTTTCTCGGCCGGGCGGGTCATAAATGTACCCCATGAAAAGGGCCTCTCCTGGCAGGACGACTCCCAGTGCCGCCCCATTCAAGCATCTTACACAAACGTCTGCTATTAAGCAAACACTCGAGAGCGGGCAGCTGTTACTTCATTTCTCCCCCCCCCCCCCCCCCCACCTCCCTTTTCAAAAGGAGTCCCCTTATAGAGGCTGGCATGGCCCTCAAAGGGTAGGCATATTATGTGCGGTGTGCCACACCGGGAGACGCGCAGCACTTTTCCCCTTTCCCTTTTCACAGCACTTCTGCCCATTTCGCCAAGGCTTTTGTTGCCTTGCTGTTAACTCCACAGGTGGGTTACACACACGAAAAAACCATTTGTGCCACCGGTTCATTGATCTCAGAATACACTACTTCAATTCACCACTTTTTAATGCATCTTTCATCAAAAACTTTTTCTTCTCCTTAACGAGATCATATACAGTATATTATTATATACAGTGCTGCTTGAAACCATATGAACATCTTGTGCTCCTTTTACCATGAAATTGTTATTTCATCACAACTACTTTTCTTATCTGACACAGGAGGTGTATAACGACCGGTTCCAAATTTCGGTCGAGAGGAAAAAACAGAAGTGGTGCATGTTCAAAAATAAGTGAACCCCAAGTTGGACTTTTTAAACCAAGCGGACAGAATCAGGTGTGTAAATCATATTCATTTATTCACGTTCAAGTTCAAGATTTAAGATAAACATTTTATACGAGAATAACGACCATCCCTATAGGGTTCACATACTTTCAAGCATCACCGTATTCACACTTACATACGCAGGTGCGCACGCATGCATAAATCACACACGGACGACTGTTAAAATGCTGTGAGCTTACAAGATAGCGGAATAAACTGGAGTATAAGAAAAAAAAAAACACACAAAATAAGCATAAAGTTTAAAAGAGCTCATTACAAACTTTTGGGAGAAATATGCAGGGTTTTCTCAAAACCGTTGTTGATGGGCCAGTGTGTAATTGAGCCATGCTTTTTGGTTGAGTGAGAGCGTTTCTGTGCTGCAGGCGTGCCGGAATAAATTGCGTACACAGGGAGAACGGCAAGTGGCCCGATGCCTGGCGCTGTCAGCCAGTCTCCCGAGCATGACAAGCAGCTTCCCTGAGGTAGAAAGAGTGGCCGAAAGCAGACCGTCTCTATCGCACATTACACCTGGCAAACTCCATTAATGACCCCTCTCGTTTAGGCAAAGGGGTCTTAACAATACTCCAAAGCCCGCTAAGTGGTAGCTAACTTCGATGTCATAAACGGATCCGCTTGCATGTGAGAAATCTGCAGGCTCGGAAAACCGTATGTCAGGCTAAATTAAAAAAATATATATATTTTAGTTAAAAGTGTGCGCTTCTCAGCTCGGCAGCTCTTTCACCTGTTCCGGTCCCAACTTCTGACCTTCAAAATCGACTGGCTCAACAATCATTCTGCATGTTTTACCGAGACCGATTCTTCAAAACAATAATGATCAGACTTCAGTGTTTCAAACACATACACACGCACGCACACGCAGGGTTGCAGCGAGCTGGAACCTAACCTGGCAGCACAGGGCGCAAGGCTGGAGGAGGAGGGGACGCACCCAGGGCAGGACACCAGTCCGTCGCAAGGCACCCCAAGCAGGACTCGAACCCCACACCCACCAGAGAGAGAAGAGAGAGACCTGGCCAAACCCACTGCAAATTAAATTAAATACATAAATACATAAAAGCAATGTTTTTGACAAAGTGCAATAAGGTAAAGAGAGCAGCAACCAGTAATCACCCGCCGGCAGCATGGTGGAGAAGCTGCCTCATAGCACCTAGACAGTGCCGCTGGATGTGGGTTCAATCCCAACTCAGCTACTGTAGAGTTTCCATGTTCTCCTCATGTTTCTATGGGTTTCTGCCCTTAGTATATGCATGCGCGTGCACTGCTGTGGTACGTAGATGGCTAAATGATTATACAGAGTTTAGTGTAGCATTGTGAGCTGCCATACATGAAGATATCATGCAAATATTATATTTCAGGCACTGCACACCACTTTAAAGAAAAGTGTCTGCTAAATGAAAAACTGTGAATGTAAACTAATACTCCAAACTGTGTGTGAATCGAGTGTGATACGCTGAAGCAATCTAAAATGAGGTTCAGATAGGAATAAACTGTGTGGTGGTCAGAGGTAAGGGACCGCAGTGCTCTGTTGTTAGATTGCCGGACAGGCCGTGTGAATGCATGCCGGTTTTTGCAGCTACGTTCTTAATTTATTACACCTGATTGAGAGACTGACTGAATGTATTGCAGGAATCAAACAGAATCAAAAACTGTCAACTGAACACAGCAGATTAGCTATAACCAGGCTAATTAATTACATTCAGTTCAAACATAACCCAACGCACAGAACAGGGTGTCAGGGCCAGCCATGAAAATCACTGCTACAGAGCAGTAACAAATTGGTTTCTTTTAATTAAAATATTTTTCCTGCAATATTTTCAAAAATTTTATTCGATAAGCGTTTTGTGCCTTTTTCGTTACTGCCTACGTGGACTTAGAAACCAGATTTCAGTACATAACACATGACTAACACTGGCTTTTGATGGCAGATAGGGCACAAATAATACTGGTTGCTGTTTTATGTTTAGTAAACTTTTGGCTATTTAGCGATTGCTTTAGGGCAACTATAAAATTATAAACTGATCCAAACTCATGGATACCATGAGTACTATCTCTACAGCACTGCAATAAACGAACAGTTCAGTCATCATCTCTGTCACTTAGCTACACGAAGCGAAAGATCACCTGCAATGCCACTGCAGAAGGAGAGAGTGTTACACTCTAAATACATGCTCCCTCTATCAGTCACAATCCATCTAGTGATGTTAGAATTAGGGGTTGTTTCCATGGAGATGCAACGGAGGTGAACCTATTAAAAGTCAGTTATTCGAAATCCAAACACTCCTAAAAAACAAAATGATGCAACATGCTGCCAGCACTTAGTTATAGTTCTTATTCATGAATGATGTAAATGTGTCTCCATTTCAATTTAACACAAGTAGCTCATCAGTAAAAAAAAAAAAAAATCAGGCCAAAAAATATGCAATTTATTGTGACATTTAGCAGAACCTATTGCACCCTGTTTACCTACAGTTCAAAATTCATGTAAATATTCAAATCGTTGGTATTGTTTGATGAATCTGTTCTAAACCTGTAACCTGCCACTAACTCATCCAAACTGCATTATTTTACATGGTTCCTGTCCAGCAGGTGAATAAGAAGAGCATCTGCAATTTCTTTAGGATCATTTAAGTTTTTTGTCTGCTTACCTATGTTTTATATCTATTATGTGTCACCTCAGCCTAAGAATGAAGGTGGCACAAAATAAATATGTGAGTGACGAAGCGTGACTAAAAACACATGCTACCTGCATGGTGTGCAGACCAGAGAAAACAAAGGGGAGTCTTGTTAATACCTGTGGCTTTGTAACATAATCCTATACATCGACACCAATTATTCTGGTGAAATTTACTGGAGTACCAAATTTTACCAGAATTCCACCTAATTTTACACTTGGATTTGACTAATAATTTAAAAATAATCACATCTCCACAACAGCTGGTTCTGTCTAAAGTGTTTTCTCCATCTGTTCACATTATTAACAAGAAAGACCAACTGGGATTCTCCGCAGTTTTTCTTGTTAAATATCAAAGAAATTCACCATATTTGGATATTTGCAGAAGCTGATACAGACACAGTTATAGAAATGTACAGAAAAAATTATTTATCCTATAGCTGTGGAAAAAAAAAGCTTGTGAACTCTGTGGAATTATCTACATTTCTGCATGAATGGCTGTTAAAATGTGATCTAAGTCTTAATAATAATCATTTAACAAGCAACACACACAATAGTTTACCTTTCCATATATTTATTAAACAAATTGTTTAAACGATGAAGGTCACTGACGGAAAAAATTATGCGAACCCTAATATTTGGTAGCTAGAGGAAGCTCCTTTATTGGAAATCACGTCAAACGTAGCTGTATCTGTAGCTGCTGATCAGACCTGTGCAGCAGTTAGGAGGAATTCTGGCACAATCATCAACAAAACACTCTTTCAGTTCATGTGTTTTTGGGATGCCTTACTTGACCAGTCTGCTTCAGCTCATGCCACGGCATTTCAATGGGACTAAAGTCAGAACTTTGTCCTGGTCATTATTAAACACAGAACTTCTTCTGTTTTAGCCACTTTGTTGTTCAGCTGCTTACGTTTTGGATCATTTTCACATTGCACGACCCTGCTTCTTTTCAGTTTTGAGATCAGAGACAGGTGGCCTGACATTCTGCTGTAGAATTTACAGATAAAGCTTGGTCCCTCAAGGACTGCAAGCTGTCCAGGCTTCAAGGGAACGAAGCAGCCCCACAGCATTATACTCCCTGCATCATGCAGTTGGGATGAGGTTTTATTGGTACGCAGTGTTTTGTTTTCTCAAAACATAATGCCGCGTACATTAACCAGAAAGTTCAACTTCTGTCCATGGAACACTGTTCCAGCGGTGCTATGGAACCTCCAGGACATCTTTAGTAAACTTTAGATGGGTAGCAATGTTTTTTTGCCGAGCAGTGGTTTCTTCCATGGTAAACTCCCAAGAACCCCGCTCTTGTTCAGTCTTTTTCTTATTGTAGACTCATGAACACAGATGTTATCAAGCACAAGAGATGCCTGCAGATCCCTAGCTGCCACCCTATGGTTTTTTGTCACTTGTTTCAGGATTGCTTGGTGGGCTGTAGCACTGATCTTTGTAGGCTGCTGACTCCTGGAGAGTAGCAATGGTGCAGAATTTCTTCCATTTGTCAGCAATTTCTCTGACTGTGGACTGATGGAGGCTCAAGTCTTTAGAAATCTTTAAAAGATCCTCTTCCATGAGCTTCAACAACTTCTTTTCAGGTCCTCTGAAAAATCTTTTGATTGGGCCATATTGTACATCAGTAGAATTCTACTGTAAAGAGCAGGGTACCCTGTGTGTGTGTGTGTGTGTGTGTGTGTGTGTGTGTGTGTGTGTTTTAACAACAGCAGGGCAGGTCAAACCCACACCTGACTCAATTGTAACACCTGAGTTCAATTAAACTCTTTTACAGATGTCATAATTCAAGAGGTTTACATATTTTTTGCATCAATAACCTAGACTGTTTAAACTATTTCTTTAAAAAAGATCTAAAAATGTTAAATGTTGACTTGTTTGTTAAGTAAGACTATTTTTTTTATTTCTATTACTCAGCTTAAGAGTATTTCTCATTTTTAGAGCTATTCATGGCAAAATCTAATTCCAAAGGGTTCACGGGGTTTTTTCTGGTAACTGTATACTCTTGTTTGTAACAAGGTTTTAAAAATTTTTACAGCTCCTGTTAAAGAAACTCTGAACAAAGTTACTTTCAATTACTCCATACAATAAATCCAAAAAGTCTACAAATAGCTTTTAACAGAAGGCTGGATAAACTAATAAGAGACTCAGAATGTTCAACCGAAAAATGCTTCCCCACAATACTTCTCATGCTTTCATTGTTTTTTCCACATGCAAACTCAAGGATTTAGATTTTGTGTCACAGAATAAATCTATAAATGCATTAGGTTGTTTCCATGATGTCCTACAACCCGTGTCACTGGATGCTGCAATACGGTCTAAATTTTACTGTTGTCTTGTCATTTCTCACCACCATTCTCCCAGCTTATTCTGCATCTGTGTAATATCAAAAAGCATGGTCTGGAGGCTAAAGAACATGTTTTGGTGAAAAATCAAAAATGAAAACAAAACGAAAGATCAAAAAAAAAAAAATTACCTGATGTCTTCACTAATGTTGACAATACCCATCATCTCTGAAAAATGTTGCACCAAAAAACTGGACCTTTATATATTGTTGTGCACTGTACACCACCATGCCACTGACTCTTTGGGTCGACAGCTGCCCTACAGAAGTAATGTCTTGCAGCACTAATAATGTCTGACCAAGAAACAGCAGTTGTGTCCTCAAGGTCAAAAGGATCATCAAAAGCACAAATGCAACCCACACCGCCAGCAAAGCCACACAGGGTTTCACAGAACAGCAGCTCAGCTGCCCCCACCCAAGTCCCCTTGCCCATAGGCCCATCAAACATCACTCACATCCATTTAGTAATCTTTATTAGCAGCAGACACGTACCATACAGAAGAAATTAAAAATCCGCAAATATTTAAAACTGACGCACAAATATCACCATGAATACCATAGAACGAAAACTACTTATACAGCATTAAGCAAAACCATAATTAATTAGAACAATAAAATGTAGACCTACTTGTAACAGTAAACGGTGAATAATTAATAAGGCTGCAGTCATCTTTTTTCCCTATCATCAATATTAATGAGACATCTTGTTTTGTTGCCATATTTTACATGAGAAACTGTAAATTCCTCCATGTGCCTCCACAGGATGCACAGAAGACAAAAAAAATGCAACGATGACGTGACTTCAAGCGCTTATTCAAAGCAATGTCTGTCCTTTCATCTAGGGGTTTCATGGAGATGCGAGCCCGTAGCATCTGTCGTTTCCTGCCACCCTGCTTCGAGATACACAACTTACGAGCTCAACAAAATGTAATAAATAGGGGTCTAACCGCCCGCTCTGTTTACAGTTAGCGGTATTCCAGGATAACACGTGCCATAAAATATTCTCTGTCAAATCGTCTGTGGAGCTGGCCTCCGGCCAAGGAAGCTTGCCACGGTGGCACGCCGTTGCCGGGTCTCCCATGCTCGTGCACTAAAAAAAGAAAACCCAAAAGAGCCCGCGCCAGGACCTCTGCACACAACTAAATATCCCATCGGCTTCCCGGCACTGCTTCGCACAGCAGCGAACTTTTATGCTCTGCCCACGGCCGCAATGGCAGAGGTCTCCCAGACCAACTTCGCAGCAGTTCTCAACAACACGGTTGCCTCCTGTAGCTTCCAAAAGGCTGTTTGTTTCTCAGATACTGCGAACACTGAGGAGCTCACCACTGCTAGGCCCATGGCAAGGGATTACCGTGCATCGCTGGAGGCTTCAGGCTGGCCACAGGCCAAAACGGACTAAAATCCCCATTAGTACACCTGCATGGGGCTCGCCAATATTCGCCTACTTGGCACATGAGGAGGAAAAAAAAAAAAATCTTAATTAATCCTCCACAATTTGCAGCCCCATATTTTTCAGGACCCTGTCTCAAACCAAGACTTTCAGCGAGCTGTTAACAAATAAAGGGCAGGAGTAATTTGTTCTATTTTTATCCACCTTTCTCAGCATATGCATGCTGTCATCGCCGTTGCTGGCTTGTTTACAGTGGCAAATGCAATTTGTACAGTTCCACGACAGTGAACAAGAATACTGTGGGGAGTTTAAGTTTATATATGTAATAAAAAATTGAAAGCAACCCAGCTCTGAAAGACAATAAAAAGAAAATTCAGTTTCTGATGCACTGTTCTAGTCAACTGTCTAGTAGCCCAACATTAAAACTAAAAAGTAAAAACTGCAAACAAAAAGCAGAGATTCTCAATAAAATCTGCCTGTACACATGCATCTAATTAGGACTCGTTTTCAACCAAAAAGTACTTTTAACACAATTTATAGCAGTGCAGTCAAGAGTCTCATGAGCTAGAATACTCAAAATAGTTTAAAAAGAAAAGGTAACTAACAAAATCTTGTTCAATAAATATATTTATTGTGAGAGTCTAACATGTGTGGCTTCAATTCAGCAAAATAGAATGCATGCTGTGTATCTTCCACTAATAAACCAAACTAATAACATAACACTCACACACACGCACACTGTCCGAAACCGCTTGTCCCGAGCGGGGTCGCGGTGAGCCGAAGCCTAACCCCGCAACACAGAGCGTAAGGCCGGAGGGGGAGGGGACACACCCAGGACGGGACGCCAGGCCGCCGCAAGGCACCCCGAGCGGGACTCGAACCCCAGACCCATCACAGAGCAGGCCCAGTTTTATGCAGCCACTCGTGTGATGAACATTGGTTCATATGGTGGAAAGAAACTAACTGACTGTACTTAAGAATGACATGTATACAGCTATGTCTCTCCTTCTCCTAATGTAGTGCACAAACTGTATTTTCTATAAATGTCCGTCGCTTTGGAGAAAAGCGTCTGCTAAATAAATACACGTAAATGTAAATGTAATGTGTGCTGGCAATAAATGGTACCACAGGACACACTGACTGTACTTTGAGAATCATGTGTTTGTATCTATCTTTTGGTGAAACGCACTTTTGCGTACTCAGCTGTATGTTGCTTTGAATAAAAGAGTGAGCTAAATAAATAAACGTAACTTAAATATCCTGAACGCTTACCCCCCCCCGAGCGACGCCAGTGTGTCTGTGCTCACCTGTTGCTCCTCGGGCCCTTCGTTTACCCAACAAATCACACTAATTTCACCAATGGCGAATTCAAGCATAATACATGACAGTGTAATTATAAGAAATCTAAAAAACAATGTTAGCCGAACGTTATTTACCTTGAAGCGTAGAAAACTGCGCATCAACTCAGAGTCGGGGGTATTACACGGAGGTGGAGGATGATGGAGAGGCAGCCGCTTCAGCGACGCCTCGCAACTGGTGGATGTACAAGCCAAAGGATCATCTACAGCTTATTCACTTTCTGTATGCTTTTTTTTTTTTACACCTTCTCAAGCCTTTGAAAAACTTAAGGTGGCACTTAACGTTCACATTGCTATCTGTTGGTGCATTGAATGGAGCTTTGGCATGCAAATTGAAACGGTATGCCAGCTCTCCTTCTATGACAAAATAAATACTGAGTACGTCTCAAAAAGTTCATAATGGCAGAATTTGTTAGTAAGCAGGGATTTAACGGTTTACGATCAGCATTTTAGTAAGTCTCTTCTAGTTGGAAAGTGTTTGTTAAACTTGACAAAAACTCTTCAAAACAAGTAGTGCACCTCATTCGAGTGTATCACCGAGTTTTGAAAGACTGTTGTATGCACCCAAAAAAAAAAAACCAAAAAACAGCTTTTCTTTCACTTACCAACATTGGAAGAACTAAGGCCTAGGACCGAGACACATCACACACACACACAATATCTATGACTGCTTGTCCCAAGCGGGGTCGCGGTGAACCGGAGCTCAGTCTGGCGGCGCATGGCACGGGTCAGGGGCACACTTAGGACGGGATGTCAGTCCCCGACAGGGTACCCCACGCAGGACTTGAACCCCATTGCCATTGCTTAAAAACTGTTAGTTGTAGCCTAATTTTATACCTTTATAAAGTCAGGAGCAGAAGGTCAAGGTCAAGGGTAAACCGATCTACCAGTCACGACCGCCCACCTATCAACGTCAGCGAATAACTTCTTTAAACATGCTGTTTACACCTCTTCTCTTCCCCGCACTTTCACCGCGGTGAAGATGGCGCCTCATACGGTGCCGAAAAATTGAAGACCAAACTATTCAGCCCTGCATGCGCTTAATAGTCCATCTTCTCCCTTAATTCTTATGTTTACTAATTCAGCAGATGCCTTTCTCCAAAGCGATGCACACTGTGGAACTACTTACGGTGATTTACCCATTTAAGCAGTGAGGAAATCTTTGCAGGCACAACTGAGGGTAAGCACTCTGCACAAGGGTACTGCAGCAGGAGGTGGCTGCTCTAACCGCTATGCCACCTGCTGCCCTTGGGCTTCATCACTCTCAAGATAAAAACAAGTGTGGCCTACTCCATAAAATGTCTCATTTTACCTGCTGATTTACTTATACACAGTTATGTTTCAGAATAAATGAATGAGTGCAGAAAGATATGTCAGATTTAAAATGTTAGTTTTCAAATGAGTCTGAAAAATTCTGCGGTGACGGAAAGGTCACTGATAGTGGCCTCATCGTGAGTGAGTCATCCAGAGACATGTGACACGTACAGAATGCTTACAGTAAAAACACTAAAGCCATGGAACTTTAAATCTTTTAACTGCGTTAAAATGTGAAACAGTAGTGTTCTAGTGTGAATGGTACATTAGGCATTGCATGTAATTACCGAGAGATGCTACTCAACCACCAACTGAGGCTGACATGTGCGAAATGTAATATGATATGTAATGTTAATGTAATACTGTAATACTATGTAACTGTTTGCTCACCACGGGTGTTAACTTAGAAAAACCTTTCTAATTAATGAGAAATTGGTAGTGCAGCAATTTATAACCTAGACTTGTGAATCAAAGGTTGCAAGACAGATCAGGTAGTTAACATAGGTTGCATCAGTTAAAAAGTGGTTTTAAAAAAATCTAATCAGCTGAAAGACAGCTGCTAAACAATAAAATAATGCTATACTGTCGCTAAATAACTCACTTTCGTCAACCCAAGTCATAGAGCTGTATAATAGGCCTCTGCCATTCGAACAGACAACGGTAGCTTTTACCTGAGAACGCTGCACTTGCCCTGAACATAAGAGCTCTTTCAAAAGAAGGCTCAGACATTAAACCATTTATGCGTCACAAAACCAGCTTCAATGTTGACAAGTGTCACTTGTCACTTGAAGACATCGAAATGAAAAGAAGAACCCTAAAGCGCTCCCGGATGTAAGGTTTTAAAAACAAACACGTCTTGTCCCAAATCTTGTTTGCACAAGTGACTTCAGGCACCGAAATGTGAAATGCAAAACGTCTCCCAAAAACATAGTCCACGATGGAGCTCCAGCATCCAGGTGCGACACAGTCCTGCGCTCCACAATGTTTCACCTCCGCCAGGGTCACCTCAGTGACAAGGAAACTAGTGATGCGATCACTTCCCCAAAGTGTTTCCCTCCGCTTCATGTTCGCAGCAGGTGGTGAAGTACTTAGGTCTGGAACTTTACACGTGAAGGATGAGGGTTTTGAATCCCACCTCCAACTGCAGTACCCCTAATCAAGGCACTTACCCTGAATTGATAGGGTGAAAAATAATCAGGCTGCACACACACACACACACACACACACACACACCGTCAGAACTGCTTGTCCCATGCGGGGTTGTGGGGAGCTGGAGCCTAACCCGGCAACACAGGGCACAAGGCTGGAGGGGACACACCCAGGACGGGACACCAGTCCATTGCAAGGCACCCCAAGCGGGACTTGAACCCCAGACCCACCAGAGAGCAGGACCCAGTCCAACCTACTGTTCCATCGCACCCCTCTAATCAGGCTCTATAAATAGGTAAATCAATGCAAGTCCCGTTGGAGAAAAGGATCACTTAAGTAAATGAATAAAAATAAAGGAAAAAGTACAGGTGCCACACTGGCACAGCAAGTAGTGCTGCTGTCTCACAGTACTTGTGTGGTGTGAGAGGACACGGGTTCAATCCCTGCTCAGTTTGTGTGGTTTGCATGTTCTCCCTGTGTCTGTGTGGGTTTCCTCCCACAGTCTGAAGACATGCTGTTCAGGCTCCCCCCATGTGTGAGTGACAGAGAGTGTGCGCTCCACTGACATATGGATGAGTGACCCATTGTAAGTAGAGTATCTAGCAGTGTAACTCACCTTGGTGAATAAGGTGTGGGCTGAGTTTGTTGGAAGTTGCTTTGGAGAAAAGTGTATGCTAAATACCACTTAAATGTATGAGGCAGCAGACAGCACAGTGTTTACAGCTGCTGCCTTGCAGTAAAAGGTCCTAGGTTTGAGTCCCACCTTAAGCAGCAGTACTTTTCATCAAGGTACTCCATTACCCAGCTGAATAAATGAGTAAATTGGGGTAGGTAAGTCACTTTGGAGAAAAGGTAACTTAAAGGAGTAAGTAACTAACAGAACTCTTGAAATATAGCAGAAAGCCCTCAGCAGGTTTAAACTGAGCTCAAGGAGCGTGTGACCTGAGAGGTGGATGAACAGCAACAGGGGACAGCTGGTAGTAAATTGGTTGGAGCTACTGCCTTTAGACCCAAAGGTGAAAGGTTCAAGCCTCATCCTGGCTGCAGTACCCTTGAGTAAAGTACTTACCCTTTATTGCTCCACTAACATTACCCCACTGTATAATGGGTAAGAATTACAATTAGTAACCTCAACACAAGTTGCTTGGAGAAAAGAGTCAGCTAAATGAATAAATGGAAGCGGAATATGAGCTTGAATGTCATCGAACCAGGATGGGCAGCTGCTCCACAGTGCCACTAGCGCAGTGAGGTGACCAGTGACACGAGTGGACACAGGACAGTTAGGGAGCCTCTTCACCTGTGACCTGTCCCCTCAGACCCTCACTTAAGTTAAAGTTAGATAACTCGTCAGTGACAATTTCCAACTCTTCATGGCTGCCACTTTTTGGCGGAAATCATTTAAGAAGAGTCCGCAGTGCCAGTCACACCGTTTTTGTCATCTGTCATCGAATTTGGGCTCGAGACTAGTAACAGCTGCTGATGTCCTCCGAGGTCACCTGGGACCTGGGTTATTATGTTGTCAAAAAAAAAAACACGGTAAACGTGTAAGAGTGAGTGAAATTCACCGCACCGAGTTCATCCAATTTTAATGAGTGAAGCAGGACACTGTTAAATGAGCTAAGACCGAGGGGTGTAAAATACACAGCGCTACCGTGGTTACCGAAGCTGCCGCGCTCGCGCCGGGTGAGGTGCGCTAACTAAATTAGCGAGGCGTAACTGGCAGCGCGACCGCACGCAAACGTGACACTCCGCGCCGCGCTCGCGCTCGGCTCGCGCCCGGCTCCGCGCTGCGCCGCGGCTCACGCACGCCTCGCGCTGCCGCGGGCTGCATGCATGGCTGCCAACTTCGCGAAGCGAGAGAGGAACGCCGCGCCGTCCACCTTTACACTCGCTACACACACTGTCATGTCATGAAAACGCTCCCCTCGAAACGAGTGCATTCTTTCTTTCCAGCACAGGGCGTGCGCGCCGCGAAGGTGTCGCTCACCAGGAAGTGGCTGCGGGACGGGCTGGGGGCGACGTGACGACGCCGGCGCTCTTCTTCGCGTCTCTTCTCTTCTCTTCTCTTCCCTGCTCGCCTTCGGGTTTCTCAGTTTCCAGCTCGAGTGGCTCGCAGCGGGTTCCGCGTGCTGACGGGGCCGGTGGGGTCACAGAGAACCGTGTGCGCGCTCCGGCTAGGCGCGCGCCATCGCGTCGCTGTAGCAGTCCTGCCAAAAGTCCGCACGCGGTTTCCGCAGGAAAGGGGCGGGCCGCGGAGTCGCTGGCGCCCGGGGACGCGACTGGGATAGCGGCGTCTGGCATGACCGCGTTTTTCACCGCGTTTCCCGCCACGAAAACCTTTCTCATTTTCCTGTCGGCTAATTGTTTTTCTCTCTCTCTCTCTCTCTTCTTTTTTTTCCAGAAACTGCAGTTACTTTTGTTTATAAAACACAAAATGCACCCAGTCCTTGTTTTTTCTACCCCCATTGCATTTTGTCCAAATCCCAACAGCAGGACAGCAACGACTAATTCAGATGTATTCGTGGAAGAAAAACGCAATTAATGTTCATCTAATCATCCCCTTGACTCTCTGTGACGTTGTACTTCCAGCAAACAGAAGGCAACATCAATTTACCCTTGAAATACCCTACATTACCCAACAGTTTACATATAGTGTGCAAATACACTACCACTGAAATCTGAACTAATAAAAGGCTGTTGCAGCAGGTTTTGTGCGGGGTAGAGCTCCTTATTTGCAGTCTGAAGGTGGAAGGTTCAAGTCCCCCTCTTGCTGCCCTTGATCAAGGTACTTATCCTGTATAGATAAAGTAATAATATACCCAGTTGTATAAAGGGGTATGTTGTTTTAAAGTTGATTCTTTAACATTATCGGTCACCCTGGACAAAGGTTTCAGCTAAACGAAGAATACAGGTGGTCCCCAACTTACGACGGGGTTATGTTTCGCGAAACCCATCGTAAGTCGAAAATATCGTTAGCCGAAGATGCATTTAATGCACCTAACCTACCAAACATCATAGCCTAGCATATGTGCGATGGCCATTACGGGCTTACTGCCTTCATGCTGGGCAATTATCTTGAGCCTCTCCTCAAGAGTAATTTCCCTCCTCTTCTTCTTCCCACCAGTAGCAGGAGACACAAATTGGGTGTTTCTGTGACATTATGGATGCACAAAACACAACCGCGTGACAGACTGGGAGATGCGGATCGCTGCCCAGCATCGTGAGAGAGTATCGCACCGCACATCGCTTGCCCAGGAAAAATTAAAAATTCAAAGTACGGTTTCTACTAAATGTCTATCGCCAACTCACCATCGTAAAGTCGAAAAATCGTTAAGTCGAACCATCGTAAGTTGAGCATCTGTAATGAGAAATGCTTTATTTTTTCACACTATAAATTGCATGAGAGAAATCACAGCTCTGTGACAATATGTCATATGTCTACTAGAACACAGAACAAGTGTTCCTTGGGTTAACTTTACTGTGACTGAGGATGATTATGATATCAGTTGAACTGCTTGTTATGATTTGAACTGACATTCCAAAGCAGATGTTATCAATGTTTTATTATACATTTGATCAGTGGAATGTAAGACTTGTTCATTTCAATAACAACAATTAAAAACATGTTCACTGTGCTTATGCAAAGACAAATGGGTGATACAAAAATAAGTGATGTGTATACCTTCATTTGACTTTTTTTTGAAGCACTTCAGTAGGCCTTAGTTTAACCTGATATGGGTGAATAATGTGGATAATTTGAATTGTTATATTCTGTAGATTTTGCATAAAAAAGTAACGTGAGCAACAGCTGAAGATTAGAAGAAATGTCTCTGGGAAAGCTGTCAATTCTGCTGGTGCATAATGAAGGGAAATAATGATAACAGATTTTATTGGTCACGCTGTACACCCACCTTTTCCTTTTGAAGAGCCTGATGACACTCTGTGACAGAAAGAAACTATCAGTAACATTTCCGGATTTCAGGCTTTTGACAAAATAATTATGAGGATAGAAGAAAAGTATCTGAATAGCGAAGCATTATAAAAAATACTGTATGTATTTCACAGTTTTGTAGAGTCTTATTTTTTTCCAACTGAAAATGATATGAAAGTTAATTTGTGACATGGGGTGCGGTGGCATGGCAGGTTTGGCAGGGGTCTGCTCTCCAGTGGATCTGAAGTTTGAGTCCTGCTTGGGGTGCCTTGTGAGGGAGTGGTGTCCCATCCTGGGTGTGTTCCCTCCCCCTCCAGCCTTACGCCCTGTGTTGACGGATAGGTTCCAGTTCCCTGCGACCCCGTATGGGACAAGCGGTTCAGAAAATGTGTGTGTGTGTGTATGTGTGTATTTTTCATTGTTTAGTTTCAAATAACAGTGCTGCCATTTGTATCATTCTAACTGGTATATTAAAATGAAGGCACATTGTTTTTAACTTAATCCTTGATTTATGACAGTTTTCTAATGAATGACTCAGTTTGTACAGTATATTGTTTTGTACGTGTACTGTATATTAGGGTGCAGTATTGTGAACTGAGACTACAGTTCTGGAACTGCTTAAAGAAATACACATCCAAATTTACTAAAAAATCTGCATAAATATACTTTTCATGTTATCAATATGTTATAGTGTTATTTTACAATCTAGAATACTACTGTGGCATGGAATCCAGGAAGGCACTATTCATAATTTTGGGTTGTTTGAAACTGAAATGAAAATTAGTGGAAGAATGGAAACTGGAAGTACAGTGAACTCAGACAGCTGCAAAATGACTACATACATTTGCTCATTTAGCAGACACTTTTCGCCAAAGGGACTTCCAGTGAACTCTATGCAGTGTTATCAGCCCACACACCTTATTCACCAAGGTGACTTACACTGCTAGATACACTACTTACACTGGGTCACTCATCCATACATCAGTAGAACACACTCTCCCTGTCACTCACACACTATTGGGGAACCTGAGCAGCATGTCTTTGGACTGTGGGAGGAAACCAGAGCACCCTCGGGAAAACCCATACAGACACAGGGAGAAGATGCAAACTCTACACAGACTGAGAAGGGATCAATCCCACGTCCTCTCATACCACCCAGGCGCTGTGAGACAGCAACGCTACTCCCTGTACCACCATGCCACCTGCTGTCCCCCTCTACAATAATTCAGCTGTATGTTACATAATAAAAATAACAAAAATTAAGATTTAATACATTGAAAAAATTAAGAAAATTAGAATGAAACTAATGTCATACTGAACTGATATAAGTCAATGTAAATCTATAAAAAGAGGAGAGATCTTTGTTTTTCCATACGTTTATTTGATGCTGATGCTCCTTCGTGCTTCAGTAATTGTCTCCTGTGTCGGTTGAACTGTTTTAGGACTTTAACTGTATAAACCTTCGGGGTGTCATCAACTGGCCAGAGTCATGACATTGCATTCCTTGGCTGTATTTACTGAGGGAAATGAAATTATACAGTATTTAGGACTTGGCAAGACTTCACTAGGATTCTGTTGTGCACCAGTTCACAGAATAACAACCCATCTGCATTAACCTTACGCTGTGTGTGTCACCGGCTTATTGTGTGTCAGTGCTCATCTGAGACACGCGTATGGAAACTTCTGTTAAACACTTCATCTCATGCAAAGCTAGCTCGATGAAGGCATATAGAGCATGTGCTCAGCGGCAAGAAGGAGAAGTGCTGGCCTGGAGCTGGAATGGTCTCTCTGAATGTGACATATCATCACTGGCACTTCCAAGCTGGACCTAGAGCCCTCTGTATTGCCATCCATTGTGTACCAATATTGTCAGGAAACTCTTTCTCTCAAGTGGCATTCATCAGTCAGAATACCAGCAAAAATACCGAAATAAATCAGGGCGTTCAGTCAGCACTGATCCCAGTTATGCATTTACTCTGGAGCCCCGAACGAGATTTGAGCTGGCGATCTCCAGAATGAAAAGTCACGCCCAAATCCTCTGTCTGTAAGCTTTTTGACATTAATTTTTGTTCTCCGAATTCATCCGTAATGCCAAACATTATGGAAAACAGGGACAGTGCCGATAAGGTTCCACAGGGTCAAATCCATATAAAGTATTGAAATACATTTATGTTACACTAGATTTCTCGTCAGTACATAGTTTGAGATACATCTACTTTGCATCAGAAGATCTTGGTGAATCATTTCCTTTGATTAGACAGTTAGAATATATTGAAAATCCTTCCTTGCCCTCCCTTCGTCTTTCCCTCCCTCTGACTCTGAGTGTAACACACGCTGTTCTTTCGGTTCAGAGCCAGAGGATTTTGGGTCACGCTCCTTCCTGTTCACATGACGCATACTCACTTGACCCTCAGCATGGCTCTCTCCATGACTCCCCTTCTCTAGCAAGACAAAATGCTCTTGTTGCATTTCTCAGATCTCTGACCTCGGAAAGGCGCTCCACCAAGCCACACACTCTCCCGATATTTCAGAGAGTTATTGCAGGTTGCTGATGGGTGATAATTTGTGACTATGTTGCAGAACAATTTTAGAAATATAACTTTGTTTATGCTCAGAGGTGCCTTTTGAAGGCATGGGTAACACCTGTATTTGCTGTAATTTATTGCAACAGTTTTAAAACATTTGAGCTTTGTTAATGGACAGCAATGGTTTCTGTACTGCAGACGTTTTAAGTGAAAAAAGGTTATTTTTTAAAATTCATTTTTTTCCGACAAACGTTTAAAAGACGGGGTGCAGTTGTGCAGTTTGTTTGACTGGGTCCTGCTCTCCAGTGGGTCTGGGGTTCAAGTCCTGCTTGGGGTGCCTTGCGATGGACTGGCGTCCCATCCTGGGTGTGTCCCTTACGCCCTGTGTTGCCGAGTTAGGCTCCGGCTCCTCGTGACCCCACATGGGACAAGCAGTTTCAGACAATGTGTGTGTGTGCGCATTTAAAAGAAAAAACTAACAGCAGATAGACCTCCTGTACATCACCTATTTTATGTAAAAATTTTTGAATTCTTTCTGCATGATTATGTGTTGTTTGGTGCAAAAAGTCCTACATTATGAATATATAGCAGTTGCAGTGTACTGGAACCTCTTGATAAAAATATGTTCTTTAAAGCGATATAGCACAGAGCAGCCCAAATAATTTCTTTTAGAAAACCTGTGACATCAGCCTTTATTCCAGCTGTTCTTTGCAGCACTTTCTTCAGTCTTGTCATGCATGGTACTCAATGGGCCAAATGGCTACAGACTCTTAACTGAATGACTGATGGCTTATAACTAAAACTTTGATATGCATTTTGTGGGCAGATTGAACAGGGAAGAGAGATATTAATATGACCTCCTGTTCTTTAAGCAGAAATGACTGTACTTTAGTGACAGCTCTATGGATTTCCTAGTTTTGATGATAGACCTTCCAGCTTTCACTGGACCACAAGATGAAAAATCCTAATCGATAAACAGCGTAAAGAATGACATTAAAATTTGTAACAGTGATATTACATTACACTGAAAGCCCACAAGATGCTGTACTGTATTAGACATTTAAATGCATTTGTTGTGAACAGTGGTGATGTCTGTCATTTTGAGGGAGGCGAGCAGTGAAGGGGAGACATGAGGTGAGTGGCTTCATCCCATAGGGAGTTTTTGCATGAGAACCACAGCTGTTTTGTGAAATACCTGTAAACGTCATGAAATTCTGTTTCCTTTAAGAATATTCCAGCCACTTTTACTGATCAAACCAGACGCTATTTCTTTTTTCACTCTCGCTGCTCCTGCCTGTCTGACTTTTCATTTTTTACCGTTTCTGCTTCTTCCTAATTCCTGTTCTTCCCAACTGTCTTATTTTAAATGACAAAAAACAGCTCTGTCCACACACTGACCCTACATACTTTAACGGAGTTTAATAGTCCATGATTTTCACAGTCTTGCGGCAAAACATTAGTAATCAATCTCTGTGTGAGTTTCTACTCTTGATCACAGTGGTCGGGAAAGTGTGTTTTGTAGTTAAACACCTGGAATGTGACACCATAATTACCAGGTCTTGTTTTATGTGATATTATCTGAGAATAGAAAGATGACAGCAAATGTGATTACATTCCTGGCAGTGCTTCTGAGGGTTGCATCAGGACCCCGAAGCACTTTTCTGACACCACACCCGATCTTGACTTCACCTCTTCATCATACTAAAGGTCGTAACTCACATGTTACCAGAAAAAAAGAAAACATACTGTTTTATTAGAGAACTTGGGATATGTTCTCTTGAGGAAAATATTAATGTTAATCTTCACTTTTGTTTGAGGCACAATGCTGAATTCAGAAAATTTAAGTGTTTGAAAATCCTTCCCGACATACTGTATACATAACAACATTTCAGTAGTATAGTATAGTCATAATGTAGTTATTCCAGTGATGAAAGATGTAATTCAACAGTAAATATGTGGTCATCGAAGTGTAATTAGTTGGTATGTAGATGTGTTCAAAGCTTAAAGGTTTGTTCTTTGCATTTTTCATCAGTATTGCAATGCAATAGTTTCCAGAAAGCAATTTCAGATAACTGTTTATTTTTGTTGACAACAAAACTGGATGCATAAAACAGAAATGTCTTCAATACAATTTTTGGAAATAACAAACTTTAAAACTGCATGCAAAATTTGACTTATTTCATCTTTTATTAAATTCCTCTTGTGGCACAGTTAGGTGGTGAAGCACACACCTTGCAGTCTCTAAGGTTGCCTCCTTATATTGTGGCAGGTCTACTGCCTGGCTTTCAGAGCTTCTTGAAATTGCATTTGCAAGAAAAGAAAGAATTTCTCATTAAGGTGCTGCAGAGGTACATTATCGGTGCGCCTTTATACAAGTATTGACAGGAAATAATTCTGTTGTTTAATGGTCTGCTTCCTTTAATTCATGCAGTTGCCCCTTTTTCTTGCTGCCAGGTTGCTCTGACATATTTATGCATATATATATACAAATGGGTTTTGTAATGCTATGAACTTCATTCCAGTACAAAGAGAAAGCCAGGTCTTGTTTCACAATAGTAATAGTTCAAAAAAGTAAAAAGAAATACAGAAGTTTCTCCTCCGTTGGTGGGCTGAAACATTCAGGAAACACATTTTATGGTCAGTTTTTACGTTTTTTGGCTTAACAGATTCTTTATATTTTTTCTTTTAGTCTTATCCTAATTGTCTTTGTCTTCAATGGTGAGGAATTCCGATCAAAGTTTTCCTTCTTTTAATACTTTAGGGAATTTTCAAACGTCGGGAGGTGTGGCTGTAATGCCCCAAGATTTGTTCTCCCTGAAAAAAAATCATAGAGTAACAATTTATTAAACTACAGAGCAACCTAGCTTTATGGGGTCTGCAACTTCTTTTACTCCATTGTAATTGTTCTATCATATTCATATATGTTCCAGTATTAGATTGGGTTGATGTAAATGTAGCGATATTCATGCATTAAGTACTATCTCTTCATTTTGCAACTGACTACGAAGTTGTGTATCCGAGGGGCATTACTTGGAATTGGTAAACACCACAAAATTTAAGAACAGAACTGTAGAGGGTTTTTGTTTTGTCAGTGAACATTTAATTATGACACTAAAATTAAGTAGTGTAAACAGTACCACTCATCCTTAAGTAATACTCAACACATTCAAATTGTTAATATAATAAAATAAAACTCATTTAAAGCAATGTATTTTATTCACACAAAATTTAATAAGATATATAACAACTGTTTGGTCCATAAATATTTAAGGGGAAATAATATCTATACACCATCTTTATCAAGAAACAAAGAAACATGGACAATCTTGTAAGAACAGTTACTGTACTATAAACACAAAAAAAATCAATAACTCCAATTCTTGAACTATCCAATTATCAGCTGCTGCCTGCAATGTGGCTGTCCCATCTGAACAGTGGAGATCTTCCAAAATAAGATATAACAGTACAAAACCAATGAGCCATTAAAATGATGTAAATCAGTTAACAAACAACATGTATCCTGATTTTCACAAACTCTTCCAAGTTGTAGGATAAGGCACATAGTAAAACTGAGATAGGCATCTACTTTATAAGAGTAGATCAATTGACCATTTTGTTCTACAAAAGAACAAATTTTGACACACTTACAATGAAATGTACTTAGCCTCAGCAAGGACCAGAAAGAACAAGTTTTTGGTTTTTTTCAGTGGCAAGTGCCCATAAAGAAAATATGATGTCAGAAAACATTGTATATGGATGATTTTTTTTTCCTTCGGGCTCATCTGAAAATTTCCCATCACTTTTACGGTCTTCGTATTGTTCAGCTCAGCAACCTACACATGTCAGCTTCTCGTTTTTCTCAGTCATTCTTCTTCCACTGGCTTGTGCCATTTTTAAACTAACACCCTGAGCAACTTAAGAACAATACACTATTATCGAGGCAGTATATTGTTACTTAATAGTGTACTTCTGTTTCACATCTGCTTAAAATAATCACAACATGTTTAGGCCAAGTACTTAATTCAATCTATAAGTCGGATTCTTTCCTATAGTTGCTTTAATCATTTGGCAAAGCTAAGGAAAGTTAGCATGGTAAAGGGACTGAATTTAACCTTTTGTTTCATAAAAGTTCTTAATTGTGGAAAATATCAACTCAGATGATAAGAACACCAATTCAGATTGCTGTTTTTGTTTTTTTTTCCCCTCAATTTATGATATTGTTATCACTGTGCAAGTCTCAATTTCCTCGGATTCACACAGCAGATAAAGCTTTATGTAAAAAGAAAATACACACTGAATTTTTCTTCCGCCAGATTTTTGAACTTGAGTGTAGAACAGTTTAAAATCTGATTGCCGTTTTCATTTATGCGTGCAATAATTTATTTAATTTGAAACATATGTGATGGACGGTTAATTTGAATTATATTAAAAGTGCACATTACACACACTAATACTGCCCTTATTCCCCAGATATAACTGTCTGTTCTGATGTAGTGCATAAACACAGATGTTTTTGTGGGCACAATCCAAATGTATACACGATAAATTCAATTTATGAATCATACATAGACATTAAATTGTTTCATTGTCTGACAGTATTTAATTTAGATTAGATTAAGTTAAAATTTGTTAAAAGGTGTTTATGTGATTTTGAAGATATTGTAATGGTGTTTAGGTTTTGTATCTCAAAAGCCAGAAGAGAAATTATAATCCTTATTACCACAATTATCACTGATATTAGTCCACTTAGTACTTAGACACCAATTACTGAATATCTAACTACACAAGCAGATTCCAAGCAGTTCCTACACACCACAATTTTGATAGATTTTTTTTTCCCGGTTGTTTCTTTGCTCTTCCAAGATTTGTGTCTCTGGTCGTTAAGATGTCTTTTAAAATGTCTTGTTAAAAAAGTTAGAAAAGGTTTGTTAGAGTACTTTGCGAGGGACTCCCGGACTCATGGCTGTCCAGACTAGATGTCACTGAAGTCACTACAGTGATAGAGGGATTGGTCAGGTCTGTTAGTGTGGTCGCGGCGCTGGGCGGGGTGAGTGGGCCGCTGTCGGACGAGGGCGGAGGGAGGGACGTGCCGTCGGCCTTATCAACACCCCCATTCTCCTGTCGCAAAACGTTCCGTCTGAATTTGGCTCTTGCATTTTGGAACCACACCTGCAAACCAATCCGAATGTCTTTACTTCCATAAGTCTGATTTAGTGTGTTCGTTATGTTTACTTTTTTAATGCAGCTGCCTTGCATATAAAAAAACACCACATACTAACTGAGCAAATCAAAATTGATCTTTGAAAAAGGGGGACGAGAATAAAGTTTATAATACATTTAAGATGAGGGCTGCTGATTTTGAGTCAAACCTTTAATTTATTTTTTTTTCCCCTAAGCAAAAACCAAATTGTAATTATAAGCAGAATGTTGCATCCACTAAAATATCAATATTTTGACCTTATTTTAAATGTAATAGTCATCGTGTGTATATTTAATCTGTGTAACACTGCTTATTACCCCCTTGTTTTGCAATGTTAACCTTTTCGCCTTTTCTTCCACATATCTCTCATGAATTACGCTTTTAATGAAAATAATCATTTTGCATTTATTCTTTTGGCTGCACAGAGGGATACTGGGGGAAATCAGTGGATGAAACATACAAAGACTTAAGGAAGAACTTTTTGTCTGTCTAAAGTTTTACATAAAACAGTTAAAATGGCTTCAGAACTGAAGCAATATAAAAGGACATAAAGAATAAAGTGGATGTGCAATTCCAGGTAATCATGAACTAAACAGGATCAGAGGGAAGGATGCGTGAATGCTTACCTGTAGAACTCTTTTGGTGAGCCCAGTTTTCTGGGCAAGCTGCTTTAAGTCCTTTGCGTCGGGGTTGTGGTTAATAGCAAAGTAGGACTTCATGGTGCGGAGCTGGTTGTGTTTGAAGGACGTCCGCATGCGCTTGGTCTTCTGGGACGGGGGGTAGGGCTGCTGATCCCGGTCCAGGTGATCGGTTTCATTCTCATTGCACCCTAAGAGCAAAGAAGGGGTAAAATATTCTTCCTGCTTAATGGCTGCAGTTGACCTTTAACTGGATCATTCAACCTTTCACTCAAAAATCACAAGTTTGTCTAAGGGACAAACAGAAAAAAAGGTGCATGTGATGAATTCGCTGACATGTTGCTTAGCATAGATATTAATGACCAGTAACCTGAAGGTTGCTGGTTCCGTCCCCATTCTCCAGTACGGCTCTAGAACCCTTGACCAAGATACTTACCCTGAGCACTAAAAATACTCAGGTGTAAAAATTACAGTTAAAAAGTCCATAATTATAAATGACTGATTCATGATGCAATTTAATCGGCAAAAACATAGCCGTAATGAAATTTAAAAAGAAGACATAAACGTTTTTAAAAAAATGTGTCACCGGTACTTTTTATGCAATTCCTTGAAACCTTCGCAATACGAACCGAACCAAAGAACGTGTGTTAATGCGTTTCGGGACTAAATGTGCTGCTCTGATGCATTCGATGAATGGCCAGTAGCACGACTAGACAGTTTGAGGGCCACAGGAGTAACTACGCACTACTGGCTATGTACGCACGTACACGATGTGCAGAACGCCAGCAAACCCTAAACATCTTGGGTTTGAACATGTTTACTGCAGTGATCATAGTGCCATGGCATTTTTCCCGCCATTTAGAAGTCAGGCTCGAGCTTAAGGTCAAGGATATTTAGCTCACTGCACACAGAAAGGGGTAGCAGCCTGGCAACCTTAAGTGTGGTAACATGTACTACAATGAAGACTATGGGGTTTTAAAGGTTTTTACATCGAAGTGTTTCTGTATATTTCAAAAAGTGTAGGGAAGCAACTATTGTAAGCAAGGCGGCTTCACGTTCTGTTTTCAACGCGTTGTGTGCGCATCACGTGTGCGATTTGCCGCGTGTTGAGTTGCACAATTAACTCTGAATGAATAGTGCATGACAGAAATCGTTATTAATTTTTTTAAACGAAAACTGGGTTTCCAATCAGGAAAATATTAACGGACTTGGTCTTTTATTTCCCAAAATGCTATCTCCACCTTTTTGGCTTTCTTTTCTACGTTTACGTTTTTTGACGATGCACAGCACTTCTAAGGAACATACCAAACGGTTTTTTGAAACGTGTAAAAACGAGTGCTGTGCCATAGTTTGAAGTCTGGTGGTGTACAAAAATCGCCACACGTTCAGAGCTGTAATTGGTCCACTTTCAGTGTGGAGCGCAGCAGCGCGCGGCAACACTTCCGCGCCACGGCTATTCGAGCGGCGCTGTTGTACTTGCACTGGCCTCCACTAGGGGTCTCTACAGCATCGACGAACGCAGCCCGCTTCTAATTGGTCGGTTACGCTGACTTTTGTTCATCGTCTTTCCCCTTTCTCACAAAGTTGCGCTCTAATGGACGCTCGCTGTGGTCCGCAGTACATCTCGGAAACAGGGCGATAGGCTGGACAGGGTACACCCTGGGTGGGGTTCCGATCCATCACAGGTTGGACTCTCTCACACACACACACACACACACACACACACACACACACACACACACGGGTGAATGTGCGTACGGATTGGTCCGGATTCCAACCGCCGTCCGAACCCACCGCTCAAGATAATGAGGCACAAACAACAAGCGTCGCCATTTCATTTAGTTATTATTCTTTGTAAGCGTTGTCCGAGGCGAATGTTAGATAAAATGTTAACTAAAGAACTTTATATTGATTTATCCAGCTTGGTATTATTGTTAGTGTATCAATTCAAGGTAATAACGTTGTTCCGGGCGTTACAGCAGGAATGGAATTCAGATCCAGAAAGAAGCGGTGCTGAACACTTCCGTAACCCCGCTGCACAAATGCAAAATACAAACTGCGTCGTATTTTACGGACAACAGCCGCATAGTTTAATAAGGGAAGAGTGTCGACAGTCTCAAAGAGCATCTTGGACGGTTTCTTTAAAGATGCCTTCATTTAAAATGACGTTGGGATGTCCAATTCCTCTTTGTAGCCTTTTTCCTAAGCCCATATATATACACCTGTTTCTGTCTTCATCCAGGTAAGCTTTGTAAAACTATGCTGAACAATTGCAAATAAAGGTATCGTACTGAAAAGTACACTATAATTCTCCGTGTGTTTATTGGTTCAAAAGGAAATCAGTTTTGTTTTTGTTCTTGCGCTGTCTAATTTATCTTTTTCTTATCATCATCATCGTTATTATTATTATTATTATTATTATTATGAAGCTGAGGCCTACTTAGAATGTGAGAGCATTAACTTTACAGTGATTAAGAGACGAGTACAAGTCACTAAATCACAGAATATCTCTGATGAAGAAGCTCCGTGTCTCGTCCTAATCCTAGGAGCGGTGTTTTTTTTTTTTTTTTTCTTTCCCTCCCCAGTCCCGCGCGCTTTTTCCGCGGTCGGTGCAGTTTATCCTCTTTCTGCGAGCAGCACTGACCTCCTGATGGTGATTAAAAGGTGGTGGGCGGCCAGGGATTCCAACGTCACGTTCAATTAACACCGAACAATTAACGTGCAACCCATGTTCCACTTGCAGTCGAGAAGAACGGCGCGGGCACACACACACACACACACACACACACACACACAAATACACACACGTTTCCACTATTCCACTTGGGATATCACTTAAATACGAGTAATATTCCACTTCAATATCATCTTAGTGACGAAAGGTTAAGAAACATCAGAACTTCCCCTCTTATGAAACGAGTGGGATATTAAAAAGTTTACATCGCAGTAGAAATAATATAAAAATGCTTGTACGGGATAAAAAGAGCTGTTTAGTGTGACGTATTTTTAGCGCATAAATAAACTACTTATTCCAGTAGTCATTGCTCTGATACATTGGATAACCTACAATTCAACTCAAATTCGTGTAAATGCATATGCAGCATTATTATTCGTCTACATTTACATTTACATTTATACATTTACTAGAGACTTTTCTCCGAAGCGACGTACATCTCACTGAAATACAATGTCTACCGGTTATTATACCGTATTAAAATAAGAACTGCATAACAACGACATAAAAACGATGTTTTCACTAATATCTTCAGAAGTGTAATACATTTTGCACAAGCAAAAAAGCATTTCAAAAATAATAAAATCACGATCACTTAAGAGATATAAATACAGGGTGACATACACTGATACAGTATCATTTTGATGCACGCGTGTGAAATAAGCCCAAATAGTGTGACGTAAAATGAATTACCCTGGTGATCCTAGGCCGAGATGAACGCACCACTAGTACTCGATCTGACTTCGGAACTAATAACACGGTCATGATTATGTGGAGTTTAATGCTTCATAATCATGATGATCATGCTGCAGGGACGCAGGCATGTTGGCACTGCACGCATGTTGTTTCGAATCCCCTCGTGCCGGTGTCAACTTGGTCAAGGTACTTACCCTGATTTGACACGGTGAAAATAAGCCCGCGGTATGAATTCTAAGTCTGAAAGTTGGTGTGAAGCTGCTGCTGCTGCTGATGATGATGATGATGATGATCGGCCCGATCTAGCGGTGTAAGTCGCCCGCCCGCCCGGCACAAAAGCGTGAGTGTGCAGCATAAGGCCGACCACGAGTTCGAGAGCCTCACCAGAGGTGTAGGAGCCCATGTCCACCCCCATGGCGGGACTCTTCCTCTTCCTCGGCCGCCCCTTCTGCACCGTGCCCGTGCCGTTGAAGTAGGGCAGCGCCAGGCCACCGCCGCCTCCGCCGCCGCCGCCTCCTCCTTTCACCGCCAGGTCCGTGTAGTTGAGCTGGGGGTGGTACTCCCCCTGGAGCAGGGCCTCGAAGTGCGCCCTGCAGTACACCAGGCTGTCCTTCATGCCGAAGTGGTCGCCCGTGGTCAGCGTCTTGCCGCACGTGCTGCACGTGAAGCAGCTCAGGTGGTACACGGAGTCCCGCGCGCGCATCACCATCTCCGAGGCCGAGATGCCGAGGTGGCAGCGCGCGCACCTCTGCACCGAGAACCTCCTGGAAGGACGAGGACACACCGTCGTTATTCGCCGCCGTTTTAATTTAAAGGAAGACAAAGAGGTCTTCGTAGCGCGAGGCTTCATCATTCCTGCGGGGTCAGCACCTAGGCTCGAGCGCTACGGCTACTACAGCAGGCCTGGGATTCGATCGGATAACCTAAAGGTGTGAAGGCGAGAGTCTTAAACACTACACCACTACCTGCTGAGACTGCAGCAGTTGCCTTTAGACATTGGTTGGGAGTGCTGCCTGCTTTCAGCCGTGTATTTCTTCACATCACGTGTCTGCTTTTCTTCAGCTCGAGCGCGACTCACGGTCCGAAGGAAGGGGCGCGCGCGCACGTCCTCGTCTGATTTTAATGCAAACCACGCACGCGACGTTTAGTTACAAACGCCCCAAAACATGCAAAAACCATCCACAAAACCGTCAAAGACTTGCCGTTTAACACAACACGATGTTAACGTGAACGCGAATTTCTACACGGCTTCGAACGAAGTCAGAACAGGCAAGGCAAGCTTTATACTGTCGCGTGAAAAGCCACAAAATAAGGGGTTTCCGTCCTAAAAAGACGGTGCTGGATTCACACACACACACACACACACACAGTGAATGCTGTCGCATCCTACACTGAAAAGTTCAGACTTTATATTACCAATGCACTCTATTAAAAAAAAGGGGGGGGGGGGGGGAACAGCGCTCTGGCAGTGTTCTTTAACGTCTGTGTAATAATAATAATAATAATAATAATAATAATAATGATGTAATTATTATTGCCATTAATAATAATGATTTAATAATAATTATTATTATCATTATGTTGTTGTTCATTGCACTCATAACTCGACATAGTGACGGCGCACAGCACAGGTAGGGCCGCGCCGCTCTCGGTCGGTGTCCTCACCTGTAATAGTCCTCTTTGCAGTAGATGCTGCCGTCCTTGGCGAAGCACGTGAGCTCGGACTCGAGCGCCAGTTTGCACTCACAGCACTTGAGACACCTCAGGTGCCACTGCTTGTCCACGGCCAGCAGGTAGTACCTGTCCGAGATCTTCCCTCCACAGCCGGCGCACAGGGCGGGTTTCTCCGGCCTCACGGTGGGCATGATCTGCGTCGATGACAAAAAGGTGACACGGAGCTGTCATTCCGCTTGCCTGTGGCTCATGCAGAAAAACGAAATAAAGTCACCTTTGTTTCCCTAAAAGGTTACAGTGTGCTGTATTACGCTTGCATTTGCGTTAAAAATTAAATCTTCTAAAAATAATAAAAGTACATTTAAAAAAATTGGATAAATCGCTTAAATAAATTACTAAAAAAAGTCATTTCTCATAATTTTTAGTTATTGTAAGAGCTGCATTTCAGGAAGCTGTCCGCGTGAAAATCCCGGAAAAAATAATATTGTTTCATCAATTAACTATTTTAGTTTATATAAATCATTATAATAATTCTTATGCGACTGAAAGAGAATTTCTTGCGAAATGGAAAATATTTGCAATTTAATTTAACGATCCTCGTATTTTATTTTTCATGTATTAACTGTTATATGAAAAGTCTGTGTATTATTTTTAATAAAATAATTATTATTCAGAGATACAAAGGTAAATTAGACGTACCAAAATATAAAAGCTTAATTCATCACTGTAATGGTAAATTATGACTTTTCTATGCATATAGCAGACATATAACTTTCAGAGTTTTGCAGCTATAGTTAGAATAACCCCGAATTATATATATATATATATATATAAAACCGCGCAGTGTCAATTTAACTTTAATGTTCATTAACTGACGCTTCTTTGCTCTTTTAAATATTCTATATCTGTTTCGCCCTCTGTGACTTATGTTTTAGTTGCCTGGAGCCTGAAAATGACAAATATAATGCTGCTTTATTCATTAGTGCTAAGAAATACCTATAATTAATACACACTTGGAGGCGTGGCCGACTTTAAGAGATCTTCTCCATTTTAAAACGTATTTATTTATTTTCATTTGCCAACAGCGCATGATCGATTGGCATTTATTCGCCTGTTTTTTGGGATTTAGACAAGAAAAAAAAAAATACAAGCATGTCATTAATTTGTCAAACAAAAGTTGCAGACAGGCCCAGAGAGTCAGAGAGGAAACACCACAAAGGGACACGTAAAGCTTAAACTCCACGCGCGTCGCGTGGCCCTCCCGATGGTGAGAACACGGGTTCGGGGGGGGGACACCGTGCTGTAAAGTGGAAGCTAAGGGTCCTACCGTGTCCCTTCCGTTGATGTGAACTCCTTTGACGAGGCGAGGCTCCGTCTTGGACCTCCTCTCCATCTCCTCCATTATCCCTTGGATATGATCCCCGGAGATGCCGTGGAAAAGCATGGCTCATGGACGAACTGTTCGGCACCCCCCCCCCACCTCCACGAGTCTAGACCATCCACACGGAGGTGGCACGAGACGCTCGCACGCACCGCACCAGGGGCAGCGATGTGGCAGCACGAGCAGCCTGGGACGCGAAGCCCAGAACTTAGCCGCGGCGCGCTCCTTTCCCAGGAAAGAAGGGTAGTAGTCCAAAGATGAAGGAGCTCGGCCCCGGGAGCAGAGACGGGCTCCTCGTGAAGCCAGAAGTCGCTGTGGTGCGGTCGGGTTTCAATTCAAGGCTGACAGTGTCCACGCCGTGCCGGTGCCGGAGCCGGTGCCGGTGCCGGTGCCGGAGGACTTGCAGGCTCCTGGAGCTCAGGTTGGGACTGCGCGCATCTGTGCGCCTGCATGGTCTTATTTGTGAGCGCGGCAGAAGCCTGCCCAGTTCGGGTAATTTGGTAGGAGGAGTTCTCCCTCTTTCAATTGCCACTGATTTCTATTCACCAACAAAGACCTGTCACTCTCAGCTCACCCCCCCACTACTCGCCACACACACACACACACACACACACACACACCCCCTTACAGCCGTCCCTTATTGTATTAATTCTTCCAGTCTTGTCAACATTTAAATCCCCTGTTATAAAGTTACAGTCCTCACAAATATGCATCGTTGGGGAAAAAAAGTATCTATGTCTAATGCGATACTCTGTTTTTTTTCCATAAGAAATACATATTTAGAAAAATGTTTCAAATATATAAATCATACGTTATTTTTTTTCTCCAAAAATAACTCTCTTAAAAAATAATCGGTATATATATTTAAAAAGTAATCTTTAAAATATAATTACCGCGAGTACCATGATACCGTGAGTATCAGCTCTGTATTATAAAGGATAGCGGATATATAAAGGATGTCATTTTTTAATTCATAATTTTAAATAACTTGAAAAGAGGAAGACAAACTACGGCAAGTTTAGTATTTTTAAATCAGGATCATGAATTTCAGCTTTAACCTTGTACAGTGTACCAGTGTAGCGGTCCCCACATGGGTCCGTTATACCGCCTAACTGTAAATTAACTTAAGTAATAATACACGTTAGCTACCTGGAAATATCTGACACTTTAATCTAGTTTTACTCCTGATCATTTGTATGAAAATAACCACTCGAGGTGCACATGAATACACTAAAATTACCGTATCCGTTGCACATAAATAAACAGACTGCAAACGCTTAAGTTTTAAATGTTTTTATTATTATTATTTTGGTCTGAAACCAGTTTTAAACGCATCGGGCTTGTTCAGTTTAGATATATTTAAGAGCTTCTTTGGATTTTAAAGTAAGTGTTCTTGATCAAACAACACAACATGTTTTGGTGAAATATAATGATCTAAATACTGGTCTTCTGCTATTAAATATTTGGTTTACACTGGCATTGACTACATGGGCTTCATTTAAAAGTAATCCAAGTAAATGTTTTAATGTACGGTAAAGGGTAGAGTCACATAGTGACACAAGTATCTGCACTAAAAAAAACATTTGTTCTTCTTTAATTTTCCATGTGTATTCTGCTTTGTCGGTTAGGATGCATGCATTATTATTTATGCAGGGAAAATAATTCAGTCGATGAAGAGTTCCAATAGTTCTCCGCATGACAACTTAATTCAACTAAGTGTTTTAGGGTGTTTGAAAAATATGCAATGACTGTCGTCTTTCACATAGCACTTTTGTAAAGTTGTCTAGTGGTCATTTACCCCAGACAGCAAATAGCAAAAAATTCTATTAATTAGGACTCTTAGTGCCCCCCCCCCACAAAGTTCAATACACCCTGAGGGTGGATTCCTCCACCAATATCGATATCCCAGCAATCATATATTTACATATCAAACCTAGTGTGTTGTTAATGACACATATCTGGCAGCTGAAACAAGAGAAATTGCCCGTTACTGAGTTACCCCTACAATTTATTAAGTTGATGACTTTTTTACGCTCTGTTAGCTTCTTCAGGGTTCCACGATGAAGAGGACACCGCTTACTGATGAAGAACTTCTTAATGATGATGAAGACACCACTGAGTGATCAAGAGACGCTGAAGAATAAACCACCGAGCGATGAAGAAGTGATGAAGAAGACAATGAATTTCACTGGACACGCCCACGGCCACGTGGACACGCACACAGTTTTTCCCCTCTAATTTTAATTTTTTATTAAAACTACGGTTATATAGTAGAGAGATCAGTTGTGGGATTTAACATTTTTATGCATGTTTTCCTCATTTTGAAAGTATCTTGTATTACGGCGAAATACTAGTCTACAGAGCAGAAGGGTGCAGAAATAAGCCAATCAAATCAATTATTTGCATCCACATCAATTTATGTTCAAAGTGATGTCAGGAGAGAATTCGTACCCAGACACAACCGACACACCGCCTCCGATGAGCGTTTCACACACCCCGCATTTTTTTTTTTTTCAATAGCTCCTAAATATACTGCTGTGTCCTGCAGAAAAGGACACTGCGTACTTGAGAATAAAATTAAAATCAATGCATTTTGGGTCAGGGTTGAAACAATAAAAACTGTACGCACCGTTTCAAAAATGAGATGGGCAACACACCTCGGTAAATGATGCGAAAATAATAAGAGACCGCGCGCGGCAGTACGCGCGACAGATGAGTTTAAAATAAGACGCTCATTTTTTTTCACTTTTTTTTTTTTTTGCAGCGCAGCGCACGGAAAGCCGTGGACGCGGAATGAGTACATTGCTGGCACAGAAAATATTAAAACGCACCATCATCAGAGTGTTATTAAACATGTGACTTGACGGTCCACCGTGAACGTTAACGAAAGGAAGAAAGCGCTCCACTTACTGCAGACACAGTGCCATTAAAAAAAAAGTATTTCAGTTTTCTCCCAGGTGGCTCTTTCTGCACTGACTGGGTAGCTGGAGCGGCGCTCGTGTAACACATCACACGTGTGGCGCGGCTGCTGCGCGAGACGCGCGCCGCTGGAAGCTGCGCTCCGTCCTACCTGCGGCTCGCGGGCTGCTCTGCGCGGGAGGTGGAGGAGGCGCGAGATGGGAGACGGGAGACGGGAGATGGCTGGGGGTCTCCTGCCAGTAGATGGGGGGCTGTTCCTTGTTTCTGGTGGACCTCCGAGTTAATTAAAATAAACCAGATGCTTGGTGAACAAACACCTTCCTTCATTATTCCAAGAATTACAGCCCCTCGGAGGCGCAGCCAAATACCAGTATATTTCTCAAGTATATTTTATATATACTGTATATATATATATATATATATATATATATATATACATAGAGAGAGAGAGAGAAATATACCAATATATATGAAACACCTCTCTCTGTATATGTATCTATATATATATAATTTTAATATATATATATAGAGGGAGAAATACAAATTATGCGCTATTTTCCAATGTAAATATGAGAGCCTATTGTAAACTCAAATGAATTCATGTCGGTGCTGCGCGAAACACACCGTACTGTGCAAACAAAAGAATTCCTCCCCGTCTAGGAGAGACTTGCAGACAAATTTCATAACTTGCGACCTAATGGCTAGATGGAGTTTTTATTTGAAAATAACATCATGGCTTCAGTGGCTCGCTGCGTTCTCTGTTTTTTCTTCTTTTTTTTTTTCTTTTTCGCACCTGCAAGCGCGTGAAATGAGCATTTGAAAACAACTGGAGATTTTGAGCGGGGCCGTGAGAGAGGAAATAATTGTAATTGCGAAGTTGACGCGGGAGACTGTGCGTATTAAGCAAACTCTGGGAAACACGACGGAGGAATAAAAGAAGAACAGAGCGTCGGCTGCACAAAATCCCAAACCTACTGCCACTAGTGCTCATCGGATGCGTTTGCATTTATTACCGCTTTTCATAGATCTGTGCTCTTCGCTTATTACAAATAAAACAAAAGAATACATTAAAAGTGCAAACGCAAAAAATTTAAAGAATCGCATCTTCAATCATGCAGGGCAGATGAATGAAAAAAAAAAAAAAACGAAATTCCAAATTATTGGACCTCTGACTACATTTAATGTATTTCATATTATATGTTTCTCTTTAGTCGACTCAGAAAAGGTTACTGCTTGCCAAATATTCCTCACACTTCCATTGTTCTTCCACTGAGAACTAAATATTTGTCCACTTTATATGGCAGGAACATAACATGAAACAAAAGATGTGTCCATGTTTGTTTTTTGTTTGGACAGAAATCAGCAGACAGACAGTCAATTTAGGCCAATTGAATACAGAGGTCCAACTAATGGTATATTAACAGATAAATAAATATCAGGTCAATAATTAATAATATAGGAATACAAATATTATCCCTTGAATGTGTCATTTTAAAAGCTCCACTCTATAATTACACTGTACAAGTATTAAATACAGAGAAGGCAATACAAACAATATCTTTCTGATAACATTCGCTCTTTAATTTTGGACAAGCTGGCACAGTGGGTAGAATGTGTGTCTCGTAGCTCTTTTGCTGCTCGCCGGGTGTGGGGTTCGAGTCCAGCTCAGGGTGGGCAGCATTTGCATGTTTCTCTCCGTGTTTGCACCCACTTCCCCTCCCTCCAGAAATGTGCGGAAGAAGACACCGGAAAACAACTTCCGTTTCTCCCTTGCCCTGGAAACCATGCGAGTGGGCGCTGTGAGTCAGGATCGACTCGATGATGCTTCCATTCATTGTTCAATTTTACTGATTTCACTCTTCTTTGAAACTACTATTTTAACAGCTGTTTTACCTGGAATGTTTAAATGAATTTGAATATTACTGCAAAAACTCACATCCTTCCTAGGAAGTCTACCGTTGTACAAAAACAGCCACTAGATCTTGAGAGCAAGGCGTGGTCGGACGAATCGCTAAAACCAAGCCAAACAGAAACAACTCAGCCAACTCACTCCACTTGGCTGCCAGTTTTCTGAAGGCAAAAGCCACTTCGACACCAAAAATAAATACAAATTTTTCAGTATTATCACTCGTGTACAGAATGAAGCTCAGCAGCTCCAGTGTACGGAAATAGTAGGTGTAGATTCATCTGAGAAATCATGAGAACACCATCCCACCCCTGCCCCAGAACCCGTGACCCGTTTTCTCCATCGTTCCAGGGTTGAGCCCACACCACCGTGCTCTTCGGCTCTTGCAGAAACACTCGTTCCCCATCCTCAATTCCCAGTGGACGGGACTCCAGTGCCGGTCAGAGCAGCCCAGCCCCTGAAGCTCGGGGACTTCTCATCAATCCCATCTCCATCGCTGGACCATGTGGTCTTGAAACCAGGCTTTCTACTCCTTACACAGCTTGGCCAAGGAGCTGTGGTGAAATAACTCTGCTATTGCTGTTTTATTACTTCCTTACAATGAACAATATTATCCATGCGTGCAGCTGGATGTTTTACCAGAACAATTTGGGTTAAGCATCTTGCTCAAGGGCTTCCATCTCCTGGGACGTCATATGGAAAGAAGGTTAAGAGCATACTTTAACCACTGCACTATGGTATTCACAGCTAACCCCAAGCTGCTACCATTTTGCCAGCGTGAGGTTCCTCAGAGTCTGGATCCTAACTGGTTGGTCTGTGGTGGTCTGGATGCAAGGACTACAGAGAACGCTGTCACATCTGACCTCCCTGACTGTCATCTGGCTTCCACCAAGCCTTATGGAGATGCCCGCAACCCGTCAGCGCCACTCGCTGCCCTGTCCAAAGGTATTGGTATGACTGTCACTTTGCTGCTGTTTGAGATGTGTTTTCCACAGCTTGGACACGAGAGTCCGTGAGCTGTCTGGCCAACACGGCACATTGTGTCTTGTAACATGCCAGCCCGGGGCAAGCAGCCGCTGCTCCTCTCATACAGCGTAGCGGCTGCTCAGCTGCAGCTGGAAGCCAGCATCTCTTGTCAGCTTTCAGTCAGCCGCCAGTCCGGCTCTGGTCCTTACCGTGCCCTTACCCTGCCCTTACTCTGTCCTTACCCTGCTCTTACCTGGCCCTCAGCCTGCCCGTACACTGGAAGGCCTTGAGTGGGTAAACTGGATTGTCTTTGGCCTTTCGTTGGGATTAGCTGGAGATGCAACCCCATCTTAATGGCTCTCCTGCCTCTTGTGAAGGTGTACTACTGTCCACTACTGTCCACTACTGTCCACCATTGGCTTTTTTCATCTGAAGGTCATTTCAGACACACAGAGCTCATGTTTCCTTACTGTCATCTAAGGTTCTGCAGAGCTTTCTTACCTGGATCACAGTATGCTTAAAATTTCCCACATTCAAGATTCTTTTAATGTATCTTAAAAAGTAATAGCATTTTAAAAATTGTGAAAAATTACATCATAAAATTAATTAACTCAGAAGTGAAGATGCTAATGCTCAGCGCTTTTATATTATTATATCCTATATTGTTATTTCAATGTAGATTTGCACCCCTGCTTTGTTACAATTTTGTGGACATGACTTAAAAAATTACATATGAGCAAAAATATGTTCATATAATATGGCATATAGAATATGGAAAAAATCAATCAGTTTCAAATTTCACCCAAATAAGTTTCAAGTTTCAGTATTTATCTGTATAACACAATTATATGCTTAATAAACTATTGCTTTATAAAAATCCACGTTCACACTTTTAGCTATTTTCTTTTCAGATATGTCAGTTGCATGTAATAATTACAAGTTACTGCTTTTCGAAAGTGAACACCTTCAGAACAAAAAAGGAATCCTGAAATTCTTACTGGTTCACGTATGTTCTGTTCAGATGCAAATCTTGTATTTGCTGAAGCAGGAAGTGAGTGTGTTCCAGTGCACAATTTGTCTCTAACAAACAAACAAACAAACAAACAAACAAACAAACAGTCTTGATGGAAATCAAATGTGCAAAGAAATGCAATAGATGTGCAGGTGGATGTGTTTCTTGGTCTGGGACAGATTGTGAAGCTTTCAACCCCCAGCGCCTTGTCTTAATGCGATGGATGAGTCCCTGGACAAAGTGGACACACGTACAGGTGACACCTTGGCCATCCTGGCAGGTCATGGCCTCTGCACACAGCATCACCTCAGCTCAGGACTTGCAGAAGTGAGTTTGCCTTTCATCTTCACTGACTACGCAGCCTGCAGAGGCATCCTGTTCAGAAATGTTGTGATCACACGCCTCCTCACAGACGCTTGCAGGGGTTTGTTCCTGAGTGCCAGACAAGCTGTCTTGAGACCCACCAGACACTAAATTGTGACAGAGACAACTGGAAATGGAAACGCAATCTTCCTCAGGAAACATTGGTCTCACCATATACCATATTAAAAGACACATGGTCTGCCATCTGTAACCCTCAAACAAGAATCACACACACACACACACACACACACACACACACACACACATTAACTGCTTGTCCTGAGCAGGGTCACAGCAAACTGGGGCCTTGCCCAGCGACATGGGGGGACACATTCCGGGCATTGCGGCCAATCCACCACAAGGCACCCCAGGCAGGACTCGAACCCCAGACCCACCACAGAGCAGGCCCCAGCCAAGCCTGCTCCGCCACCAAGCCCCTCCCGAACAAAAATCACATTCTCGAAATACAGAGAGCAAAAGATCCTCAAAAAAAGACTCAAACAAGTCAAGCTGTCTCGACTTCCTGCCAAGAGGAGTAGAGCGCTTATCCTTTCTGACATTATATGCCATGCTGACCAGTCTCAACTCAATTGATGATGCGACCCCACACTTTTAGTGAACGACTGGGCCGCAGTCCTGGAAGTGGAGGGAGAATATTTCACCCTTCCCCAGTTTATTTATATCTGCCATAAACAAAAAGTTTACATGATCAATGAGAGAATATTGACCAATTTGTGCTTTTCGGATGAACTTCTGAGTGTCCAGATTGTACCTGCTAAATTTTCTAAGAAAAGTCTGAATATGAAGTTTTATTATAAGTTATGATGTCCTTTTAGCTGTCAGCGATGATAAATTAGAGTTGATACTTCAATCGGCAGATTCAATTTTCTTAGTAACTAAGAAATAAGATAATGGTGAATGAAAAATAGTAAATAAGAAAAAGAAAATGTAGACCATGGAATCAACTGCACTGAACTAATTTAGATTTTAGAAGGTACCAAAGCATTCGGGCCCTCGTGGCCAGGCTGTGTAACAGTTTCTTCCCCCAAGCCATCAGACTCCTCAATACCCAGGGACTGGACTGACACCAACCCACACACACATACACACACACACACGCACACACACACCCATAGTCAACTGAACACCATTCCACTCCCTTGGCAATTTTTTGCACTTTTCTTTCTTAAATTTCTTAAATTGCTGCTAAAACCTAACAAATATGTTAACGTTTACAGTGTTTATTATATATTTATTTTTTCTATTTACTATGATGTTTATATAAATATTTATCATTTATTGTGTAGGTAGCTCTGAGTTGTTTCTGTGTAGCACTATGGTCCTGGAGGAACATTGTTTTATTTCGCTGTATACTCTACCATCTGTATATGGTTGAAATGACAACAAAGTTACTTTGACTTTGACTTGACTTGACTTTACTTCTAACCTCTTCTTCAGAAGAAACACGTAAATTATACGACACCCACCTTAAAAACTGGCAATGGTTTACTTCTCTGATAAACATTTAACACAATGAGATTTGCACACTAATTAAACTAATGAACTTGGGTCCTTTCATTGCAAAGTACCGGGGTGAACTCTTGCATGACCTGCTGCCCAGGTTTCAGAGTCGCGGAGCTATAAAGGCCTGACCTCCTAACTTGTCGCACCAAAATGTACCATGTCGTCTTGCCATGAAGCTGGTAGCGTATGTTTTGTGAATTTTCCAATGTCTCTGTCTTGACTTGGTGTTGGACTTCTTGGAACTATCTAGAGTGTGATATGGCATGAAAGTGAGACACAGTTATGGCAAGTCTTGAAGGAGTTGAGTTAGCTTGTCTGTTCATCAAGCGGATTTTTTGGAACAAGAAGCAGGAGTTCAATCCTTAGCCGGTGTACCACTGACCATCACGCACATCTAATGTGTCTTTTACGGTCATGTTCAGGCTGTAATGTTTCTCTTTGCTTACTGCCTTACACAGGCAGTTAAGGGCATGAGTTTGTAACATGAAAGTTACAGGTTTAAGCTACTTTCGCGCCACTGATAGAGTAACCTCTGGCTTGCTACTCAGTATTGATCAAGTATCAATATCCAGATGTTCAAATTGGTCAAATACTATAAATTACTCCAGACCAGTGCTTTAGCTATACACCAAATTAGTAGCCATAAACAGCATTGCATTAAACACGGGGGTCCACAGCGAAACAGCATTTTAGGATAAGAAACATACCTGAATTAAATGGTCACAAACAGAAGTGTAAAATGTGGTAAAACAATTGGAGGGGTAGGTTTTAATCAACGAATGATGACAATGGCAATTTTATTTTTTCAAGGGTATTTATAGCTCCAAGCCATCTCTGCTAATGCTGATATGATTAATATAATATGGCAGGATTTTTCGAGGGCCGCCACATTGCGTGAGACTAAATTCAGACATAATGTACTGCATTCAAGTAAACCATCTGCTTGTGAAAACAGGGTTTATACTCAGCAGATTATGCTTTTGATAGAGGCATATGTAGTGTGTCTGCAAGTGTTAAGGTTTAGTTGATGTTAATAGTAATTCTTTCTGTTTTATATAACCACACTGATCCACATTTCATATGGGCCTAGACAATTTAATGCAAAAACAATTCTTTTATGGCCACTATTGGTTGGCAGCATACACAGGAGTCTTCTTTTAGTTTGATCCATCGAGAGTGCTTCACCAGTTAAAACTACAAGTACAATACAGTACATCCAGTCAATACATTTTAATTTGTACGGTGGATTGAAACACAACGCGTAGCGGACAAAGTTACCAAACCCATGCCACATCCGAGTTTATTTCTACTTGCTCTGCACATATATACAGTACATGACAAAAAACAAATCTGAGAATTGCAGTTAAATTAACAACAGCGATAATAATAATAATCATTATAATAACAACAATAAAAATCAGAAATGGTCATGTTGACTAACCAGTCGCACCTTTTTCTGGAATTGAATATAGAATTCATGGACAGAGAGGTGAAGCAAAGGCTAAAAGAAAGATGTTCACCTGTATTGCTAGAGAAGGTGAGGCAGCGGCAGCGGCAGGCAGAGACATGAAACAATCATGCGATACAACAAAGCGGCTGTCAGGGAAATACATCAGAATGGTCAATAAAAGATACTGTAAGTGTGGCAGTGGTAACAAGAACTGTGATGGTGGGCAGATTTTGAAAGGCTGTTGAACTGGTCCTCCGGCTCTCCAGACAGCCGCCCTGCTGATGGAGCGCAGCGCGCCCAAAAGTCGGCCAGAAGTCAGAAAATCCCCACTAAAAATGAGAAGAAGGAAGGTATCAGGCTCTGGTGTAGCATGCTGCTGCGGAGAGGGTGACAGCCAATTTTCAGACCACACTCGAGATGCTGCTCCTGCTGTCTGAGAAGATGTGAGAGTGAAATGTGTCAGCAGACATGAGTTCCTGAGAAAGGAGACCCAAGGAACCGCGAGCGAAAGGAGCCCGATTCTGTTAGTACCTGGAAAGGTATTATTCGCAGTGTTTCCCTTGGATCGAGGGTAGGCTACCCTATACTCAGAGTGCCAGAATCCCGGAGAAAGCACCTGACAGTCTAGAGCAGGTGGTCACTTGCGTTAATTGAGTGTAATAATTGATCCAATTAAGGGAGTAAGGGAATGAAAAAATTCACCGACAGCGCACGAGCACCGGGATTTCTCGTGGCTTCTCAGGACGCCGCCAGCTGAAAGCTTTGGCTCTTTGGACCTGCTCCCAGCTTTGACATCTTAATGATCTTTGCTGTCTTCTCTTACAGATTTCATTATGAACAAATATGTTTTTCTATAAATGTGAGAATAAGCAAGCGAGAAGAAGAACATATACATCAGTACAATCTTAAAATTTTTCATTAAATTTAGCACCAGCATCTATATGTGCTCTATTAATAACAGTGTAACACCTACTGTGATTTGTTTTTATGATCAAAATGTGCACTGCTTTAGTTCCTTGGTGCATGTTGCGATCTTCCAGTACATCGCAGTCGTGTACATTGTACAAGTACTTTTGCATTTGCTATTTTTGTCGTATGCGTTGTTTTGTTTTTTTTTTAATGTTGCACTCTTTTTGAAGTGGAAAGTGGATCATCCTTTTGTGAAGCCTTAACCGTGTTATTTGTCATAGTTCATCATGTGACTCATGCATGAGAATTGTGCTGCTGCACGTCGCGCTGCCCTTGCCTGCCTGATTGACCCTGCATGGCGCGCTGATTCAGTGAGTGTCACACAGAATTAGCATACAATATTCCCATTGTTTAAGTCCACAAATACATCCCTCTTCCCATGGTGACATTCCCCCAGGCACAACTTCTTCGGAGAAGGACAGCGGAGGGAGGAAGATGCTGACAAATGGAAAATCCGTGAGTTTCCCAGTTTCGCGTTACACCTTGCGCACATATCTGTTCTTTTTCACAGCACATTTCTGTGCGAAAACTACGAGTTTTAATATATGATGTTGGCTTCCATCAAACATTAATGCAAAATATTTCGCCTTGGAGCTCAGTCTGCCAAGTGTAAATGCAGGCCTGTGTCTTTGTTGTGATCAAGTTCTAAGCTGAAATGAACTACAGAAAAGAGCAGCAGGTAGTGCAGTGGTTCGAACTGCCGCCTTGCACTCGAAGGACATGAGTTTGAATCCCTCCACCAGTAGTAGTACCTTTGATCAGGGCACTTGTCTTGAGATGGTGCAAGGAAAAATGATCGTACTGTATAAATGAGCAAGCAATTGCAAGCCCCTTTGTAATATAAGTAAATAAAAACTTTACAGGGCAGCAGGTAGTGTACGGTCAAATCAGTTCCCTTCTATTTGAAAGACTCATGTTTGAATTGCACCTCCTCCTGTAATACCCTTGACTGGGAATTGATAGAGGAAAAATTGCCCAGCTTCCAAATGGGTCAGTCAGTATAAGAATCTTACCAGTGTAAGTTGTTAAATAACAATAAAACAAATTGTAAATAGCTGTGATAAACGTATAAATCAATTTAAATGAAAGTGACTGAGAAAAGTCACGAATGCAAACTACCGTGTACATTTACATTTATTAATTTAGCAGACACTTTCCTCCAAAGTGACGTTCATGTCATAGAAAAGACAGATTGTGCATTACCTTAGGAGAAAGAGACATAGCTGCAGATGTGTGATTCTTAAGTACGGTTTGTTTCCTTCACCATATGTACCGACTTTCATCACACAAATATGTGCATAAAACTTTAGCAGAATCTCGCCGATTCCTAATCGCTTTCTTAGAAGTTTTTTTTGAGATACATATAAATATTTAAGTTACATTGCAGGGGTGGCTCTGTAAGGGATTGATCCGAACTTGGTCGTGAACATTCGTATCTTACATGAACTTAAGAGATCATGGACGAAGTGAGTCCGGAAGAGATGAGTTTTAAGACCCTTTTTCAATTTAGACAGAGTTTCAGCAGGTCTGAGTGAGAGGGGGAGGTCGTTCCACCTCAACTGAGCCAGAACTGAGGACCTCTGTGCTTTACCTTTCGTGCGCGGGACCACCAAGCGAGCAGATGTAGAAGAACGTAGTGGTCTGGTAGGTGTGTAGTGAATGATCAAGTCCTGTAGATAGCTGGGAGCAGTTCTATTGATACATTTGTAGGCTATAACCAGGGTCTTAGATTTGATCTGGGCAGCTGTAGGAAGCCAGTGCAGAGAAACGAGTAGAGGAGATACATGGGGATGCTTCGGTAAATCAAACGTAACTCGTGCGGCAGCATTCTGTATCAGCTCTAGAGGTTTTACGGCAGTAGTGGGAAGGCCACACGAGAGAGAGTTGCAGTAGTCCGGGCGGGATGTCACCACGGCCTGGACAAGTAGTGGCGCCGAGTCGACTTCTGTAAATAGCAAACCTCCTCAGGTTCACCTTGTCCTACATTCACCGGCGTGCACATACTGTATATCTCTATCAATGCCTGTGGCAAGTTGGATGTGACCGATCATCCAAGACCTTCGAGAAGTGCAGCTGCTTTACATGTTGAGGGCAGCACAGGTTACCAAGAAGATGCCAGTGAACATATACGCCATATTAAACACCAGCTGTAGACGACTTTGGACCAGCATTCGGAGATCACCGCTTTTAGCTTTTTCACCGGTAGCGAAAAGCGACGCGCTCCTCCATATTGTAAATGATTCGCATCGCTGCTGCCATTTACACACAGTATTTGAGACGCAATAATAATCTCTTTATGCAGACAATTGAGTGTTTTTGGTGTTTTTTTTCTTTTTTTTTTCTTTTTTTTTTTTTCAAATTCTTGTCTTATTTTGTCAGAAGCAGGTGGTGTGAACATATGGCTTGTGTGTGTGACTACCTGAAGCAGTTTCCTTCTATTTCAAACTGGAATCAACATCGACCCCCCAAGGTTAAAATCTTTAACAACTACTCAGTACTTTCTCAATTCTTTTCAGAAATTAAACTGGGCATTGCAGACGTCCATTAACACCGCATGTAATTATTACATAAATAATGACGGCATTGCTAGCGTAACAGCCTTGCTATTTTAAACGTTTAGGCTCAGAAATGATGCGTGTAACTTATTTATTATGTAAAGACTGCATCCCAACTGCGTGTTCAGTACACTAAAGTGATTTCGTGAATTGTCATCATTTGTGAATATTTCTCCAGTTTCACATCCCTCAAGTCATAACTTTCTGAAAGCGTGTTATATTACGATGAATAATATTTTCTTCCGCTCAGCGTGTTTTCTGTATGTATCGCTCTGGAGCCAGTATTACGTCGTACTTCACCGTTGAAGTGCGTCGTTCGACAAATTTTTTGGCATATTTGCATCGGCGTAGAAATTTTTACCCTTGCAAATTCATTCACACGTACTTATTGTTCCGATGACGGTAAAACCACGATGTGATGGTCACATTTAAATATTCTCTTCTTTGTTTTTTAATAACCTTTAAATGAAACCCTTGTTGAGTGTCAACAAGTACTAAATTCATCCTCACTAGGAAATGCGTTCGGTAAATTCACCGTGTTCCTATATTTCCAGATAAACTCCGGCCTTTGGAGTTACCGCTGCCAGCTTTATGTGAGAGGTGCAGTTTGTACTGCTGCAAAACCGTTTAGATCTATTTATTATCATTTAGTCAGTAAACAGCATGCCGACATGCAAACGCAAGGGTACGAGTTTAAAGTTTAATTACACTTTGTTTCATCCAAGCTGACAGCAATCAGGACGATAGAATAAAGGTTGAATCGACACGTCGAATTTTCTTCTCATCTTTCATTTCCTTTTACGATTGGCCCCGTGTCCGTTTAATTGTGCTGACATGTAGCCTAACGTTGTTTACAGCACGTGCCGCGAGAGAAAAGCATTTCAGGCAGCCGTTCGCACGCTTTCGCCACGCGATCTGGAAATATGGAGGCTGATCGTACCCCTCACATTGCAGATACCGAACACGTAGCTCCTTCCAGCTAAAATAAACGTACTGATCCAGAAATAAAGTTGTGACCGCAGTTATTATGTGCTTTTGGCTATGTAATCCTTTCCCTACCCCTGGGCAGAGGGAGAAGAAAAAAAAAACATCATGCTTTTTTGTAACAATGGGAAAACTTGGCCATATGTTTGACTGACGTCTTTATTATGTTCACAGTGGGCTGTTGTAGTTAACTTTCACATAGCAGTTTGATAGGATTTTGTCTTTTCTTGACTCTGGATGTCTGGGAAAAGGCCAGGAGCTGTAGACACACAGTGGAAAGAGTGTCAAGTCAGTTATTATGTTCCGCACAGTGTGTGATTCAACCTCCCGCTGGCACGATACCCAGCGAATGTCCACGTGAACCGGTTTCGAGTTTGCATGATCTCCCCATGCCTGTGTGGGTTTCCACCGGTTGCTCTGGTTTCCTTCCACAGTCCAAACACATGCAGTTCAGGTAGACTGGTGATGCTAAATTGCCTGTAGCGTGTTTGTGTGTGGCTGCACTGTGATGGACTGGTCTCCTGTCCAGGGTGTAACGCCGTCGGCCTTGCACTCAACGCTTCTGACATAGACTCTGGTTCGTAGCAACCAAGTTCAGGACAGGCAGTTGTTGAAACTGAATGGATGTTTTAGTGAGTCGCACTAACGTTTTATTTTTTAAAACTTAGTTTCAGTGGATGCTGTCCGATAGATCCTGCCTTGCACGTAATGTTGCAATGTGGGCAAAGCCATGGACGAGTAACTTATAATGAATGAGTGAATGAAGGAATGAAGGAATGAATGAACTTTCAGTAGGAAGATATTTGTTTCCTGTATTCTGCATGATTACGGACACATTAATTCTTCCAGAAGTCTTCGTTCACTCATTCACTTTTCTTTAACCGTTTGTCCTTGTCAGGCTCACGACAGTGCAGAGCCCTGTGCTACCGTGTTACCCCGCAGATTCTTTTCTGAGTCAATTATTTTCTGTGGCTCATTTATTTTGCCTCCTTCTGAAACGAAAGAAGAGCTATCAACCTTTCTGCACCATTTTTGAAAAAAATCAGTGTTTTTGGAAACATTCATTCTCTTACTCACCTCTTTTTCTAAGAAAGGGTTGTTTTAGAAAACAACTATAAATTTCATTGAAATTTACAAATTACACACAAACTAATAAGCTTTTTTTTTTTTTTTTTTAAAAAAGATTATTTTAATGGCTAATTTATGTATACAAAGCATTAAAATATGTTTAAACACTTATAAGTATGCTGGCTTGTCCAGGACATTTCTCTTCTGTTGCTTGAAGCGCTTTTGGGAGACTTCCTCAAACAAAGTCATGATGTCACAATAGATTTTGAGAAATTGCCATGGCAACCGTGGCCACAACTTTTACAGCAGTACAGCTGTCCTTCTAGACCAGGCCTCACACACTATAATCACACCCCAAAGTAATTTATTCAGCGATCCAGTGGTTTTTGACACTTCCTGCCGGCGGTTCTCTTTCCATCATCTTGAGAATGTAAAACGTTTCACATTGACTCACCCAGAATGTTTTGCACGACTTCCAATTTGCAACAGACCTTTCCGCGTTGAAACTACAGCGGCAGTTACATAGACCTGTGCTAAACCATTGCTACACAGCCTGTGACTTTGAGAAAAGAATTAATCGGCATGACTTCGGTGTGACTCACGTATCACAAGGCTGCTAGACAAATGCGTACTCTTATCTTAGTGTCTATGTTTGGCTAAATAAATGTTAAATAGACAAATTGTTTTTGCCAATAAGGTTTGGATCATCTCCATTCCATATCAAAAGGAATTTCGACTTTTGTACCGAGTCCAGTTAAGTAGCTTTTGGCAGGACAGAATTTACTCATGGGAAAATGTATACTATATTGCTCTAATCTCTGTCTGCTGAGAGTTTCAGATTTTTTTAAAGTTTTTCGGTTATTTATTTTTTACCGACCGTTTATGTCAGCTAAAAATATTGTATTAATTATTTATTGCAGGAACGCTCTACTTCCTAAGGTCGCCCACAACGAAAACCAAAAGCAACTGTTAACTTTATTTTACTTTGATTTTTTTTTTTTTGTTTAATGACCCCTTTCTTACCAGTGTCATATGTGATAAAAAGAAAAACCGATGTCTCCACTGCTTACCTAACCGCTTGGATTTCTGCCCACTGCCCTCTCATCTCAGCGAGTGTTGCCTGTCAGTGACGGCCCACAGACTGAGACCAAAACGATAATGTGCCAGACAAACAAGGATCGTGGTGGCATAGTGGGTAGCTCCGGTGCCTCACAACCACTGGGCTCTGGTTTTGGATGCGGGTTTGAATGCGACTCAGTCTGTGTGGCGTTTGCGTGTTCCTACCGTGTTCCCGTGGGTTTCCTCCAGGTGCTCCAGTTTTCTCCCACAGCCCAGATGTGTTTCTGGAGAATTTGTGCCTATAAATTACCGCCGGTTTGTGCGAGTGAATGCATGTGTGTCACACAACACTATAAATGGGGAAATTGCTGAATAGATGGGTGAATCATTCTAGGGTTAGGGTTAGTGCAGGGCTTGTAGTGTCTTAAGTCAGCTTGGGTTAAAGTGTCAGCTAAACACTGGTTAATAATCACTGTATGTTTCTTTTGAGAAGATTGTCTGCTAAATGAATAGATAGAAATGTAGGCCGGTGCCTCCAGGTCTGCGGTTGTGTGTTCTCAGGCCAGGCGAGAGAAGAAATCACACCCAGTGGTGCATGAGCGTGCTAAAAAAAAACTCAAGTTGCTTTCTGGGTAACATGATTTCTATTCATTGCATCCATTAATCCTCTTTGTGTAGTATGCAGAAAACTTTGACAGTTTTTTTGTTAAATGGCTTTCTGAAAGATACTTCTAAATACGGGATGCCTCGGCTGCGGTTGAAGAAGTGTGGAACTGTGTAATGTTGTACTGCTTAAATATTTTAGCATCTAATTTAAGTAAGCTATGCAATGTGGCCTTGAGAAAATATTATGTAACACCATCTTTGATTTTAAGGCAAGGCACTGCAAAGATTTACCTTCAAGTAACTTGCCAGAGTGCTAATCTAACATGTACAGTTTGTTCACACATGACTGGACTAATGAGGTTTGGGTATCAGGTGATGCAATGGACTAATCATTCCAATGTATAATCAATCAAATTTTTTTTAAAAATCATTTTAAGATGATAGTATTTGTTATCAAAGCATGTCATTAAAAAAGTTTTATTTGAATTTTTAACAAATTTTAATACATTTTTTTTTCTGTTGTGTATTTAGAGTTGTACACTTGTAAAAATCGCTAGAAATATTTAAATGAATTGTTTTTTTAACAGCTTTGCTTTTAATATCTGATTAACCAACCGCTTTTTTCCAAATTTGTCAAACTGTAGAAAATAAATAAAATCGTATCATAATATTCTGATTGGACTGTCCAATCATTCCAAAGTCTGGTCACACAAGGTGCGGTCCTGTGCAGATTGACCGTACCTCAGTTCAGTGGTTAGGAGTAATAATTAACCAGTGTCCAGCGTTACTCCCCAGTGTTTGCTGAACAGTGTGTAATGAAATCAGTCGGTAAAATCTTGTAACAAGTGCAGGGGATTATTTTCATGCCTTTTCTGGGCATAGTGGTGGGATCACCCTTTGCTGTGAAACTGCTCTTGGTGTCAAGGGGAGGAAGGCCTAATGTTAGAATAACTCTTTGTATGTGTGTGTTTGTCTGTGTCTGTCTCCTCCTCCCGTGGGGTCGGGACATCGCGTGGACCTGCTGGGAACAGACCTACGCTCAGCAGGTGAATTTTGCAGGGAGGGCTGTGGGGCTGCCAGCAAGCAGGGCGGAGGGGATTAGGGCCCCCTGGGGTCTGTCATTGTGTCACGGTCTTCTCCAGCTCCTCAGCAGGGGCTGAATTGACTCCCATAACCTTCAGCTTTCAGCTCTAACCCAAAAATCCCCTTTGTGTCATTGAGCACATCTGTAGCCCTTATATTTCTGCACACAAATTATTAAAATCCGCTCCTTTCCAAGAACTGGGGGTTATTTTTGTATCTTTGACTTAATGAATAAATCTATCGATTTAATCATTTTACACAGATTGTGTCTTTGAATGTAACACCCACTTCAAAATTCTATCTATCTATCTAATCATTAAACATTTAAATTCTGTTAATCAAAGTTAATTATCAATTAACTATGTTACTGAAACAATATAGAATATATAAGAAAAGAAGAATTTAAGAAATATTGGATGATACTAACATTTACTTTAAAATGTTCACAATGCTTTCAGAAATATTTTGGATGACAAGAAGAAAATTTTTTATCATTACTTTTTGGGATTTTGTTAGAAAAAATTCTTTAAATATTTTAATTAAATTACTACAAGTAGCTGGAAACTGAAATGCTTTGCCAATAAACTGGCACATATTCTGAGAAAAGGAAAAAATCTTCTTTTTGGCTGGTAGGGCTGTTGGCCAAGGTGCATGTAGCACCTACAACAAAATTTGAAATGGAGGTGTATGGAACACAGTTTAGACTTTTTCAAGAAGAAATGTTATTGCTGTCCTTTTTTTGGTTTCAGTTTATTCAAAACGAAAAGCTAAAATACATTATTTTTACGACTTTTTTCATTTGCATATCACCAGAACAGGTCATTGTCACAACAGCACACTGACAGAATCAGTACACTGAGGACATGCCAGTATGTACAGATGTATGATATAACTCAAAGGCAAATGGTAAACATGTCGAAACTGAAAAGATGTTCCTCGTGAAAGGGCTTGCAGTAAAAACGAAATTCCTCAGTCTAAATGGCAGTACCTCAGCTGCTACACCTAAGCGAAGAGGTGTGTGCTTGACTAACACAGTCACTTCTACCTTTTAAATGCTCTGTTTAGCACAATTGGGTTTCATGTATTAATGCAACGTCTTTTTTTTAATTTCTCTTTAAACATGTTACAGTTCTCTTTTTTTCAACTACACAGGAATTCCAGGCAGTAAATTTCAGTGTAAAACTCTGCTGTACTTGCTGTGCATTTGACGTTGCCGGCATGGACTCAACTGGCCAGTTTATTTCCCATATTAGGTTGTGATGGGCCTGCTGCTCATGTTTACACATTGATGACAGTGCTGTGAAATCTTTAACACTTTATTTCCATGTTGGCTGGGCAGCCAGAGTCTACATGCAGCTCTGCGGCGACATTTTTTCGGAACAGCTGTACTCCTGTAAGCCTTTTATGCTTCACGCGACACCAAGCGGCTGCCTTTGTTGCACTGAGGTTTAATAAATGTGCTATAAACCATGACTGTTCAGCTCACTGATGAACACTAAATTCTCTTGAACACGATTTAAGCGGAGCAAAAGAAAAAATAAACGAATTACCCTTTAACTTACTCCATGTGTTCTCCCTACTCCTCTGTCTCCATTGGCTTCCCGCAGCTGCCCAAATAAAGTTCAACACTGGTTACAGTTTTAAAGACAGTCAAAGACTCGATACCCTGATACCTAGAGGATCTGACCGCTTCCTATATTCTAGCCAATGCCACCTCTCCACCTCTGCCATTTGCGTGACATCCAAAATCTAAAGTCTAGGTACTTGGTACTTGGATTTGGCTCCAGTATGGTGGAAAGAGCTCCCTCTGTCACTCAGAAATGCTGAACTCCCTTCAACATTCAAGAAATGTCTCAAAAAATGAATCTCTTTCATCTCCACTTCTCCCTGGATCTCCCGAGAGCTACATAAACGTTTATCACGACCACCTTCACATTTCCTATCAGACACCATTCGATATGCAGTTACTGGTGTAATTTGTGTTGGCAAAACTGCTGTATTGAACAAATTAACTGTGCTTTGATTTTTAATAGCAGGCTTTATGGGGGGAGTGGTTCGTAAGTACGGGTTGTACATAAGTCAAACGTTCGTAACCCGTGGACTGCCTGCATTTTGCTTTGGAAAAAAGTGTCTGTTAAATGAATAAATGTCTGAAGGGGAGATCTCTCCCCACAGCGGTTCCCCCTTTACGGGAATGCGCAATATCCAGAGGAGTGTTTGATGGCTCTAGGCCTGAATGTGCTGCTCTTAGAGAGAGCCACAAGAGAACCAGCTGACTCCAGGTGGTCTGTGTGCGGCCCCACCGAGGTTTAGCAATTATTTTTTTCACCCATAAAACTGACCAAACTCTGACAGATCAAATGGGGCATATGGGGGAAAGTCCTTAGGGGAAAGAAACTCAATCTTTATAAATCTTTTAAGATGGGTGGCGTGAAATGATCAAATCGGATTATGCGACTTGCCTTTGATACTGTCTGCTCTGTCCTCTTGCTTTTCTTTCTCTTCCCACAAGCTTTACAATATTGGTTGTACTTTCATGTCCATCATTCTTTTTAAATGGGTGATTAGGAGGTCATTCCATTAATTGAAGGAAAGATGAAATGTATTTAAACAGTAAACTTTATGACGATTGCTTTTGGAAAACATACACAAGTTATGTCAAGCAGAGAGCATATAGCACCTGTACTGGGTTTGGACAAGTAACAGCATGGGGGGTGAGGGGGCGGGGCTAGACGATGGGTCACTCTGCCATTACTTCCATGCCACCTGTTATACCAGACTTCTCTGTGCTTGGTGGGGCTGGTCTGTGGTTCAAGAACACATGGAGCTCAGTTCAGCTAAAGCTCTGAGAGACACAAAGGGCGACCATGGTATTCCACTGGAGGCTTGGGTGGTTGAGTGGTTCCGACAAGCATCAACCAGACAGATCAACCTCCAATGATCCCAAGAGGAGCAGTAGGTGGCGCAGTGGCTAGAGCTCCTCCCTCACAGTGTAAAAACTCAGGTTCAAATAACACCTTCTTCTGCAGTACCCATGAGCAAAGAACTTATCCTGCAATGCTGCAGTAAAAATTACACACCTGTATAAAAGAATGAATCACTGTCATCACTTTGGAGAAAAGCGTTCAGCTGAATTAATAATGAAATAGGTACCGAGAGACCCACCGGAAGCACAAAAGCTTTTGACTCCAGAAAGGATCATACTTGCTCAAATTTATCATTCTCAATAAGAAGAAATTATTCTTGTTACTCAGAAGGCAATTTCTTTCCAATTACTCTCCTCCAGAGGACTCAATTACCGTTCTGTTTTACTTTGTTTCAGCCATTTGTAGAGCTCTACATGAGTAGAAATAATTCAGGCAAAGTATTTTGGCTACCACAGCAGGACACTAAGAGCTCTGGAATATTACTTTGGGTTTCAAGTCCACTTATGGAACCACCTGCTGCACCTCAACACTTAGAGAAACGGCGTTCTGCAACAAACGCAGTTCAGTCATTTTGTTTAGAAAACGTTGTTCGATCTTTCATTAGCACTTCAGCAGGTTCCCACCCCTCCATCACAGCTTTTTAAAAGCAGCAGCTGAAACGCACGCTGTTTCTCTAGTCGTTTCTTCTTCCCGTTTTGTGATTTAACTTAATTATTCTTGTTTAATGTGCAATAACAGAGCAGAGAAAATGTCTGTTAATTAAAAGCGGAGGTGCAGGAAAAACCCGAGTCCAAGCGTGCACCTCGCAGCCGCAGCTGAGGATCCCAAGACTGGGAATTGATGTATGGAGGTCAGGGGCACCGAGATGCTCCTTGTACTTTTGATAACTATAGAATGTATAAACACGACTCAGAGGAGGGAGGTCACACCGACTGCTTAACACAGATGATTAACGCGGGATTTATGATGCAGAAGTGCAGGGGAAAGTGGAGGTTCTCTTGGTAAACGTTCATGTTATTTTTGCACAGTATCTTATATGGTTGTTTCCTATTATGTGCATGAGTAACTATGTGGTTGCCCAGGCTTCAAACACACACACACACACACAATGACTCTAAATGAGACTACTTTTGGTAATTATCTGGAAATGAGTCATACGGAAGCCTGCTTTTCGCAGCTTAGACCTATATTGAATCCTTGATAAACAGCGAAATTATTTTAGGATCCGCCATTAATTTCGACTACGCTGCGCAAATTTTACAAGGCGAAATAAAAACGTTCTAGCGCATTTTAGCGCGGCATAAGCTGCCGCGCTGGCCTTTGTCAAACGTCACGAAGCACACGAAGGCACTGCTTGTGGCGACGATAACCCTCTCACGGTGCATATAGATGGATTGGCTCTTTCCTTCAGCGCATAAAGGGCCTCTTTTCACTCGCCTCATTATCCGGATTATGCTTCCTCTCCTTTTTTTTGTTGCGCTGCCGCCGCGGCGGATGGACACTTTCTTTCCCCCAAGTTAGCCAGCATATGGCAGTTACAGGCCCGGCCTCTACAGGGCCCTTTTGTTTATCTTGTTATTGTTGTCGGGCGTAATGACAGTTGTAGGCCGTAGATCAGGGTGGAGGGGCTGGCCTACCCAAGGGAGCACACGGGGACAGGAGGGGTCAGCAGAGGAGGGGGAGGCTGCAGTGTGGATTATGGAAATATGAATTGATTTTTTTTTCCTCCCTCCCTTCGTTCTCAGGAGCTATGCTGCCTGCTCTGGTGGAATAGGACTCAAAGGAGAACAGACTGGAGGCTGGCACGCCGCGACTGTGAAATATGAACAAAAAAAAATGTTGAGTCTGAGACTCTGAAGTCGCGGCCTAGCCCAGCTGCCGCCCGGGGAGTCGAAGGCATACATTTGAATGGCAAAGAGACGCCGACAGATGGACGTCCATCCACGTCCCTACGGAATCTTCCCAAACTTCTGAGGACGCTGGGGACAAGGTTCGGTTTTGCCCCCGACAGGCGAGCTGGGTGGTATTCTTGCTGTTGCGTGAAAGAACCAAAATCCTGTGTCTCGGTGCTTCTTTAAAACCTAGGAGTATGATTTCGGAGAATACAACCATTAGTCATACGCCTCTGGGATAAACATGTCGCAGTAACAGCTTTACTTAACAACCACTAAAAATATTGGTAAAATGCAGCACCTTTGGATTTGCAGTCCTGTCACTTTTAAATTTACACCAATGCATTTACATACAGACCTTCCACTGATATACTGACTATATTGCAAACTCTCTTAGCTTCATTGTATATTTGTGATTCAGACATGATTCATTTGAAGGAAGAGTTAAATACTACCAATTTACAGAGCTCTGGATAATGCTGGTTTTTCTGGCTGCAGACCACATCCAAGCCAAATCCATGGCTGACCCTACATTGCTGGCTCCACCCTGTATACAGGATTCAGTTTTTCACCCTGGGGGCCACAGGAAAAAATGATCTGGACAATATGGAACATCGGGGCCACGATGGCTATCTTTAAAGGTTTAACGTGGAGTGCCACCGCTTACGCCCCCGGAAAAGTGCGGAGAGAACTGAGAACGGGGTCATTTTTCCCCTTCAGTGCACACTGACAGCAGTCAAGAGCCTGGGTGTGCACCAAGCTGAGGATCTTTCTTCATCCCCGCACTCCCCAGGCTCGTATAGATTGTGACACCGCTGGCCAATGGGCAGTCCCACCCAAGCAGGCTGGAATGCTCCGGTCTCCATGAGTCCTACTGTTGCTCATGGGCCTTTACTGACGCGACCTTGGGCTTTGGAATCTTCGGAGAGGAGTAACTTACCGTTGTAAGAGATTCCAGGAACAAACAGGTCTGTGCATAAAGAAATATATTTTTCTTAAGATACATGTATACACCCATAAATTCACAACCATACTGACGATACGTCGTATTTTAAACATCCGTACGTCTCAAAATATTACCAGGAAAAAAATACAAGGCTTTAAAATAAAGTTTACAAATAGTCACTCACCTCTCTTATTGACAGAAAACAGAAATATACCATAAAAAAATAACTTGTCTTTAGTTTAGACTGCTGAATAGTTTTTAAAGTAGTTAGTCATGTTGTGCTTAACCTGCAGAAGGCAATATAAAAGGACTAACTTTTTAAAATTCATCTGATTTTTTTCTAGTTAGCACACCATGCCTAACTCAGGTTTTCGATGTGCTGCACACCTGGGATTTTTCAGTGACCAACTGCAGATCCCTCCCCACCCCAGACCTCAGACACCCGCGTCACACGCGCCCGAACCCAGACAGACCGTCTGTTCCACGCACACACATCTCCGTACCGAATGCGGTATGGCAGTCGTACGTACTTGTCATTATGGACCACTTTGGCAGGAGGTGGTTGAACCGCAGAAATGGAACTAAGAAACAATAAATTCAACAGAGAAGGAGCGGTGTCAGTAAAACCCCAACACCGAGCTACCAATGAGGGAAAGGGCACATTGAAAATGAGACGACTAAAAGCCAAGCACGCGTGCACGCACGCACACACACTGACACACACTCTACAAGAGAGCAGGAGAAGGAAGGGGTGTGTTGTTCTGTGCCGGGTGGCTCGCACACTGACACAGCGGGGCAGTGCTGCACAGTTGTTCCAGTGGGATCAGCCTTAAATGGGTAAAACCCCTGAGGGCCTCTTGGCCCCCTGTTAATGATGTTTTTGGCTTAACATTTCAGGCATATTCAGCTAAATCTCCCTTTGGCCCTGAGGAATACCATTTTTTTCCTTCTTCCAAAAAGAAAAGCAAAAAAAAAAAAAAAAAGGGAAAAGAGTTCTGTACTTATTAGGGAACCCAGCACCATGACTGGCACACAACCTTGAGCTCACTAGGAAACGCAATTATACTGCTGTTTTAAATAACATTTAACGATATCTCACGAATCAAAGTGACGTCCAGACCTCAGTGTCAGTTTTAGATAACTGGGACTTTATGCCTAATATACCTCATTTACTGAATAATTTGCCCATATAAATTAGAGCATTTTAATTGGTCTTCTAGTGTGGCAGTATGTGAATGCTGTGACAGGAAGAAGTTAAACCGCTATAAAACGGTCAGTGGATAGTTATCAAAATACTAAAGTGGACATCTGAATGGGATATATAATATATACAGTATATAAACTGTATATATATATTATATACGGGTGGCGCAGTGGCGCAGTGGGTTGGACCACAGTCCTGCTCTCGGTGGGTCTGGGGTTTGAGTCCCGCTTGGGGTGCCTTGCGGCGGACTGGCGTCCCGTCCTGGATGTGTCCCCTCCCCCTCCGGCCTTACGCCCTGTGTTGCCGGGTAGGCTCTGGCTCCCCGTGACCCCGTATGGGACAAGCGGTTCAGAAAATGTGTGTGTGTGTGTGTGTGTGTGTGTATTATATACTACATATATATATGTGCAGTGTTGAAATGATCTCTGTTATGTCTGTTATGAGACATGTAGGCACCTGGGAGTCCTGGCCTGGCAATGGTGGTCCTTTCAGGGACCCCTATGGCTCCTCGGGCTTCTCGGAAACCAGCGCCCCCCATACTAGTGTCCATTCCCGAGGACACCAAGGGACAGGGCCGAGCGCGTTTCCTCCCCCCTTTCTTTTTCAAACACAACTAACAGCTGAGTGGCGCTCGCACACGGCCCACCTCGAAAGTGACCGTTGTGCGTCGGCAGTGACTCGGTGTGGGGGGGGGGCGGCAGCGGGGGTGTGTGCGCACGTGGACGTGGACGTCCTCCTGAAAAGGACATTCGGATTATGCATTACTGTACGGAAATCAAATGAGTTCTCTCTCTTTCTGTGTGTGTGTGTGTGTGTGTGTGTGTGTGGCATCATAGTACTGTTGCAAATCCCGAATCGGCCATCGACACCCCCCGTACAGTCGCAATCATGTTTTGCACATAATAAATGGCCGAGCCGGACGAACTGCAGCGGAGTGTCTGTGTGTGTGTGTGTGTGTGTGTGCGCGCGCGCGCGTCTGTTTGGGGGGGGAACTCGCGCCGGAGGGACTCCCGCGCGCGCTGTAAATAAATAAATAAAGCGGACGAGCTGAAAGTGTCCGTGTGCGGCGGGACCCGGGCGGAACGAGACTGCTGTCTCACTGAGTGATATCCCTGTCTCTACAGTAAATAAATAATGCAATCTCACAGGTCACCCCGCTCCCCCTCCCACCACCACCACCACGCCACGGGCCCCCAGCGAGCTGCCTGCGCTGCGATTCCTTTGTCTCGAAGCCCGGTCGGTAGAAAGAGGAGTCACTCAGGAGCAGGAGCGGCGGCCGGATCATATGACTACGGTATGAGAATAATATGAGCTCCACACCTGCAGCTGCTCACCTGCTCTGGTCTGGTGTCACTCTGTCCAAGCGCTCGGACAGTGTGCAATCCGTCTATTGTCGTGTGTTTATTAAGTGCCACCCAATAAACATAAACTTTAACATCACCCATGCAATGCATATGATATGTCCATTTTCCAATATATCGTTAAAATGCCACTGATCGTCCCCGGCTCCCCTTTGCCTGTGAATCAGATGTTATTTTTCCGCGTTTGATCACCAAAACACCGTAGAAGTGAACTGAAGCCCGAAGTACCCCAGTCAAACATTGGCATAGTTTCGTTCTAGCTGCACGCGTAAAGATGACTGCAAGAGACCCGCTAGAAATTCCCAGTTAATTACATTTACATCATGTATTCATTTAGCGGACACTTTTCTCCAAAGCGACATACATCTCAGAGAAAATACAATTTGTACATGTATTGATGTAACATTATGAAAGAGACACATAGTTGCAGACATGTGATTCTTGAACTAGTTTGTTTCTTTCCACTAATGCGCCGATGTTCATCGCACGAGTAGGTGTACAAAATTCAGGAAGACTAACGGCTCATTACCTTCCTACAATTTTTTTTTTTTCCCCCCCACTTCACTGTCATGGACATTTGTTCATTTAGCGGACCATTTTCTCCAAGGCGACTCACCAGGTCAACACACACACATTGCCTGAAATCGCTTGCCTCCTAACCCGGCAAGACAGAGCGCAGGGCCGGAGGGGGAGGGGACACACCCAGGACGGGACGCGAGTCCATCGCAATGCACGCCAAGCGGTACTCGAACCCCAGACCCACGGAGCGCAAGACCCGGTCAAGCCCGCCCTCACTTATTTACTCACCTAAACAGCGGGGTAATTTTACTGGAGCAATTTAAGGTAAGTTCCACAGCTAAAGAGGTGGAATGCGAACCTATGACCTTGGGGTTCAAGGCAGCTGCTATAACAACTACAGTAAGAGCATCCTGAAGCACCTATTACTCAGGTACTTTATTCTTTTATTATTACCTCTTACCCTATTTCATATGTATTTGAGGCTATTTTAAACCGTTTGCTTATGTTCTTGTTATCTTTGTGGACTACTTATGACTTTTATGTATAATATCTCTGGCAAATGTGTGATGTCATGTGTGATCGTTTGTCATTTGCTTTACCTGTAAACTTGTTAAAGTGAGGCGTTTGTCCCCAGGACGGAGCGCTAAATAAGAAGAGTAGCAGAAGTGAAGCAGTAACAAAAATAAAGTTTTCTGTGACTACTAGGAGCCCAGACGCATGAAGATGGCCCGTTATTATTACGCTCAGCTGCGACCGTTTGAAACGCGCGCTCCTCCTCTACGCGCGTCAGTCGTTTTCCCAGTCGATACGTGAACCCGCGCGTTTGTGGCAGCGCAAGCACTTTTAAAAGAAAGGCTCTAATTAATGCCACTTCTTCATTCGCACAGGGCGCTGCGCTGTGTGGGCTGCACTGATTCAGTCTGTCACGGACGCGCACACGGATCGGCGGCGCGCGCCGCGTCCGTAGGAGGCTCCGTCACTGCCGCGCGCTGCCAGGAACACGCTTTATTTGGAGGGGAAGCGCGCGCGCACCATATGGGTGACAAACGCAAAAGCGCCCCGGAGCATATTGGTGCTGCTACATGGTTAATAGTTAATAATAGTGCTGCGCGCGTACAAGGCGTTCAGGTCTGATGATGTCTGTGATGCTTTTACTGGTAGGTTGCACCTGCTTGCAGGGTATGACGTCTGCCACACCACATTCGAAACACACACAGTGCCATCTTTATTTTAAGGCTGGATAGAGACACGGTACCGTTTTTCAGCCGCCCCCGGCAGTTGGAATACTATAAAATAAGAATTTAATGTATGGCATGCCGTACATAGTTATAGAACATACAGCAGGTATCATACAGTGTACACTGTTGCAATGTATGTAAAGTATTGTATAGTATTTGTATAGTGTAGTATACTATACCAGCTGTAGTATAGAGCATGCAGTATATATAGTATGCAGTACATAGTATATAATGCAGCATCCAGTATATAGTGTAGAGCATGTAGTATCGTGCAGTATGCAGTATATAGTATAGAGTATGTAGTATATAATGTGCAGTATCCAGGGTATAGTATACAGTGTGTAGTATCCAGGATACAGTATAGAGTGTGTAGTGTATAGTGTTTGGTATGCAGTATATACTGTAATGTGCAGTATCCATTATATAGTATAGATCATGTAGTATATAGTGTGCAGTATGTAGTATATAATACAATATAAAGTCTGCAGTATATAGTGCAGAGCATGTAGTATAAAGTCTGTAGTATTTAGTATAGAGTGTGTAGTATATAGTGTGCAGTATGCAGTAAATAGTATAGCTCATGTAATATATAGTGTGCAGTATGTAGTATATAATATAGAGCATGTAGTATAATGTCTGCAGTATTTAGTATAGAGTATGTAGAATATAGTGTGCGGTATCCAGGATATAGTATAGAGTGTGTAGTATATAATGTGCAGTATGCAGTATACAGTGTAAAGCATGTAGCATATCATGTACAGTATGCAGCATATAGCATAGAGTACGTAGTATGTAGTTCATAGTACCCGGCTATAAAGGTGTAAATTACGGTACTTACGTCACCACGTTAATTTGCTTTGGAGAAAAGCATCAGCTAAACAGATAAATATCAATGTATGCAGATGTACTATATGGTACACAATAAAGTGGAAGTGGTATACAGAATTCAAGCAGGGTCTGCAGCATGCAGTACGCAGTGCAAGCTGCCCAGGGTACATTTTTTGGCATACAGGGCGTGGTATATAAAGCATATGCTCCGATGTATATATTATGTAGCGTAAGGCATGCTGCACCCTACAGAGTGTATGATATTTATCAGAAGAGTGGCGCTGTCCTTTGTGGACGTGCTGTGGTGAAATCGCTGGCGGTCGTGTGCGTCTTCCCCATATGGTGTGGGGCTCTTGTAAAAGGCCCACGTGCCGCTGCTGGAGGTGCAGGAGGTGAGCGACGGTACGAGCCTTCGGGCCGACCTCTCGCTGCTCGGCCCGCTCAGCCACCTTCGGAGAAATGCGCCAGCGGGTTGTGTGTTTCAGGCCTGTCCTTCGCTGGTTTCATCACTGATCGCTGTTCAAACTTTCCCTCGTTACATCTGTCGGTGAGACAGAGCACAGAGCAAAACACAAAAATCTCAGTCCCCCCCCCCCCCAAATATATTTCTGCTAGAAATACTTATACAAACTCCACACTTATTACTAATTCTTTGATAATTAACGAGCAGTTGCTTGTATGAAGTTCATACATGTTAGTTCTGTCACATATTTTGCTTGAGGTGCCACAGAACAGAGCAATTGATTTACTTTTTATTTTTGATGATGGAAAGTAACATTGCAGAAATTGCTTATCCTTGTATGAAAATTTGAATTTTTCTTTTTTTTTTTTTTTTTACATGCTTTCATGTTTGTAGGTTTTACATCGTTTAATATTTCACATTATTGGAACTGAGATGTATTTAATTATTAACGGGCACCGAGAAATTGTGCTGTTAACTTGCAAAAATTAAATAATGAATGAGATAAATGAAATAATTACATCTGAGCCATTGTCTTAAATAAATTAAAAGGGTATTTTATGGCTGTGTGTCTTCCGCGTGCTCGTTATTGGAAGCCAATATTGTACAGTTTTGGGCGCTACAGGGACACGGAAGCTGCACCGCTTTACTGCCATCTAGTGGCCAAGTGTTATTCGCGCTAATTATTAATTAATAAAGGGAAGGCGAAGGGGGAGGGGTGGGACTTGTAAAACACAAACAGTGTCACATGCAGATTTTTTTCCTTAATGTTTTTTATTCTTGATCATTTTTTTTTTTTTTTATTCTTATTATACTTGTGTGGTCGTTTAAAAGTGTCTCACCAAACAATCACTGACTAAGAAATGGAACAAACTGATAAGTGACATGTAATCTTTTGAGTATTAGTCATTCTGACTGCGCCCTCATGTATGATTGGGACAGAGTGGTGAGAGAGTACTTTAACAGTACTAATTATGGCTCGTGTTGTTTTTCCATAAACTAGATGGTAGCCCATAGCCAACACCTCAAAATACGGCTTAAAACTCACTAACATTTGAAAGTCAATTCATTTTTCAGGCAGAGGTATTTTTGTGAATTGGAAATAGACCTATTCAGTCATCATATAATTAAAATCTGACAGCAAAGTAACAGAATGGAGCAAAATGCACGTCTGTGTGTCATTACAGTGAAAGAGACTGTGTGCAATAACATCTTTAGGTAAATCATAGTGGGTGTCAGTGGAGAGGGTAGCGGTATTACTCTGTTTCTGATGAACCTGAAAGTTTTGCTTGAAATGAAATAATCAGCACTTGTTATTTATGTCAAATTAATTGCACTTGCCTTTCATTCATTCATTCATTCATTCATTCATTCATTCTATTGTACTACATTATAATATAGCGTGACGTTATTATATTATGTTTCCCTATTACGCACACAGACCTCCTCACCATATACTCATTTGAAGTTTTTGCCTATTTTACAGCACATACAATTATATAAATCCGTGACAAATGATTAGTTAAAGAAAGGCCTTGAATTTACATGCGCTTGTTAGAAAAGGACAATAAAGAGACTGTCAGTGCGGAGATGATTTTCCTGGAGGATGACTGCGCTCACAGTCTCCTTCATGAAGTGCCATCAGGACGCGTCTCCCAGCCGCCTTTTGTCTCTCTTTTCCGCTTTCCCTAATTATGCGCAGGCTCTGCTGCCAATTAGCAGACGGCTCCCTCGTCCCTCTCATTGAACATTACATGGTAATTCCTTTGACACATGATGTATAAACTGCATTATGCATTCTGAGTAGTTTGCATGGCTTGCTCCCTTCGCGATAGGCCGCACCGTGGAACGGTGTCACCCCAAGTGTTGCCCGTTAAGCACATTTCTGCCATTATTAATATATTCAAATCAAATGCTCAAGTAAATAATCTCCTCTTCTGAAGAATGTCCTAACTAATAGTGAAAATAATATTAAAACAATTTAACCTGCAATTATACTGGAAACACATTTCCTGGGCAGCCTGTTTCTTGAAACCACATATTTTTTTCCAGTTGCAGAACAGGAGTTCTGTAAAACACTGAAACAATTTGATTGCCCAGGCTAGAAAATTCCATCCAAAGCTTTAAAAGGGGACTTTTGGCAGTGGGAGTGACAGTTTCTTGTATAATTTTTGTGGTGTTGAACTAAGGCTGAAGTTGCGCCTTCATAGAGAACACAGTGCGGGGGAGGGGTGTGTCCCATGACATTTGACTGTATATGAATTCATACTGCAATTAAACAAAAAGTCTTTTTACTATTGAACTGTCCTCACATTTTTTGAATGCCATTTTTAATGAAAACCGTATTTAAAGAGCAATCAGTCATCGTATCAGTGGTGTAAAAGAACGCAAAACTCCTCCGAACTCCTGATGCTCGCGATTGTTTCTGAATAACACAGTGTTTCAGAGACACATGTGCACATATAAATATTTGTGCACATATACAGTTTACACGTATAACTATGACGTTTTACACGTTTAAAGATTTTGGAAAAACACTGAGGACATCATATACTTCTTAATAACTGCCATCTTCTGCCTGCTTCTATCTGTCTCAGCACTCAAGGAGTTAAGCGAGAGTGAATACTTTGAGCATACGGCAGTCAAGATATCCTATCCTAGCAGCTCTTAAATCTTTTAGGATGATATATGTTCAGTATCTGTGGATTTCTTAAGCGTAAACACACCCGTGCCACAGTAAGGAGTAGGAGTGTGAAGTTTACATAAAAGCTCAGAATGATGATTTATTGCCCAGACAAGAAATGTTGCATATTTTAGGCCTCCTCACTGGACATGATGATAATTTGAGGTTTACTGCTCACTTTGTAGTAATGTCTTTGGCTGTAGAACAAAAGCTCTGCTGTCCCTTCGTTCCCGAGTTTAATGAATCTTTGGCTTGTCTGCAATGTCCGGCTTCTTAAACATGGCACGTTTGTGTTTACCGAAGCCTTCAAAAATGAAATATGAGGGATTAAGAGCAGTGCATTGCAAATACAGAAGTAAGATAATGACATTGTCATTGACTGAACTTTGCTGAGAACTGCATTTTTCACATCGTGGAATAATAGACGCCTTATTGATAAATGTATTGGTCTTCATGTATGGAGTATATGAAAGTGTAACATGTTCATTTTGAAGACCTGACCTGGTTGTGAAAATGCCCATACTAATGTCAAAATATTGCAGCATTGAGAACTGATTGTTTGGGGTTAATGGTCTCTCAGACTTTTGGTTATCACGCATGGCTGCATTCCTGCTTCGCAACTCCACATCGCCGGCCACTGCAAATTTAGCGTTATGAAGATTTTCATTACATCTACGTTATTGTTTTTTTGTTCTATGTTAATTCCAGTCTGCAGGGTGCCCACTGACCCATAGCATAACAGAATCTGCCAGCATCCTGTGAAGTTCCTCTAATAAATTGGAAATATTTTATCCAAGAAAGTAACCCTTCTTGTGGTATGAAAAAATACACATTTCACTTCTCAAGGCTTTACAAGACATCTTTTGTGGAATGTTTGCTATAGTCATTCTTGCTTTAGTGATTTAATCAGTTACACCCCTCTGTTAAAATAATTATGACCTTTAAAACATCATTAACTTACGAATGGAAAGGTGTTTCGGCATTCCTGTGCATAGTGGCATAAAAAGGAGAGCGAATAAAGGTCTTAATTTTGAAGTCCTTCAGGACTTACCACGAATAGTTTATCAAGATATTTAAAAAGTTTTTTTTTGTCACTCCCAGCATTTGTTGGGAATGGTTTTTCTCGCACATTACTTGTTGTATGTTATTATTATTATTATTATTATTATTATTATTATTATTATTGTTGTTGTTGTTGTTGGGAATTTGCAGGGAAGACCAGGAGACTTGGAAGTATCTTCAACAAGATTCTTTATTGGAGACGAGAGCATCAGTCCACAACATCAGAACGTGCCGTTTCGCACTGTAGTCATCAAGTCTAACTAAGAGAGACATACATTGTAGTTTTATAGGCATTCAGTGGGCAGTCCTTAAAGGTGTGACCTTAATAATAATAATAATAATAATAATATAAGCACACAGAGAAAGAAATGTCAATGTGAGTGTATATTTTTCTTACAATTTCTATTTAAAATGTGATTTCTCCGCATCTACATGAGAACAGTATGATAGATGGGCAAAACCCTGTATTGTAACCCCATTAAAAAAATTCAAAATATCTTCGTACAACTAGTTCTGTTATTTAGTTTTATCATCAGTTGTCATTTGTCTGTTTGTGCCTGCTGGAATTTTTTTTTTTTACAAGTGTCTCAAATACCAACATCCCTATTTCTCTGTTTTTATAGTACCAATTATTTTTAATGCAACACAGTGTTCGCAGCGTTACAGGCCTTTTACTCCTGCAGCGACAAATGAATTGTCGGCAGTGCCCTGAGATAAAATGTTACTGAAAAACACAGTACTCCTGACTTTATATCCCAGGTATGCAATTTAAAGAGAAATGTTTTGAGGAAGTCTTCCAATTACTGCAGGCTGCTTACGTACCTCAAAAGTGGCAGCAAGGCATGTTAAACCTTTCCAGTATACACTTGTACTTGCTTATTGTTGTGCGCTCGATCATTAGCGATATTAAAGAATGAGGAAGGAAATGGGGAATTAGAGAGCCAGAAAAGAGTTTTCATAAAAAAAAGACAAAAAAAAAGTTTGGTGGAAGGAAAAAGCAAGTACTGTCAGTACACTGCCATGCTGGAGGGTAAAAAAAAAAAAATCATTTAGAGGTTGGAGAGCAAATCATCAAGCAAATGAAAACTAACGTGGGGCAGCGGGTGGTGCAGCGGTTAACACTGTTGTGTCTGGTGTTAGTAAGACCCGGGTTTGAATCTCACCTCCTACTGTATTACTGTATATCAAGGTTACCTTCCACCGAGTCAGTAGAAATGACCCTGCCGTATAATGGGCAAATCACAGTAAGAAGCTTAACATCATAAGTTTTGGTAAAAAGCATCTGCTAAATAAATAAGTGAATATATGAATAAATGAATAATGAGCCAGTGGCTGTGCAGAACTGAAGGTGAACTATTCACCGAACACCTTCAAGCGGTGACAGCGTCTGCTCGGCTGCTCCGCGTCTTCAGCGCTCAGAAAGGTGGCTGTCAGGTACTTCTGACTGTGTCCTCAAATTTCTTGTGGACTTGTCATGTATTTATTTGCTGTCTTCCCTTTTTAGTCCCCCCCCCCCCCCCCTTTCTTCACGTTAGCTACAATTCCTAAATATCACTCATTTTTTTTTGTGTTTTTTGGATCGCTCATTGCACTATGGGCAGTATTGTTTTCCTTCAGTCAATATTTCCTGTATTGGCCCTCTTCTTCTTCTTCCTCCCTTTCATCTTTTTTTCTGTGTCTCAGTGTCTGTCGTAGGTATTTGTACAAATTTACTCACGTATTGTTATTTGGTGTTTTTATTATTTGTTACGAAATGGAAACATGCACGTACATATATTTGCATCGCGGACCCTTGGAAGTACATACACTTTATATATTATATTATACATAACATGTCTATGGAGACAGCTCTTAGTGTAGTGGTTAGAACTGCTGCCTTTGCATCTAAAGGCTGTAGGTTTGATCTCCCCTCCAGCTGCAGTACCCTTGAGCAAGGAATTTACCCTAAATTGCGCTGGTAAAATTACCCACATGGGTAAGTAATTGTAAGTTTGTGATAATTGTGACCTTAACATTGTAAGTTGCTTTGGAGAAAAGCGTCACCTAAGCGTACGCACGAATAAACTGCCTTAGGACTTTTACCTTTAAAATTAAGAAACTGAAAAAGAAGAACGGTTTTTCTTTCCGATGTAGCTGGGATTTTTGAGCTTCGCAAAAACGTTTCTTGGTTTTCACCGGAGACCCGTGCTCTAACCTGAAAGATAGTTATATTTACTTGTGTGTTACAAGCTAGATTGATGCTGACAGAGGGGGGATCGGGATGACAGGAGGGAGGTTGCTGTAAGACGAGGGTTAAGGAAGTGTTTCTGCGGGCATTTATTGACCAAGCGTGCAAACATGTGGCCTCCGCTCCTGCGCGGCGGTGCGCGTTCAGGGAGCACGGTCCGAAGGGGCCTACCCCGAACGCACGGGAAGGCGGAGCTAAATTTGAAATTCGGCGCTCCCCGTTAGCATGTTAACGTGCCCCGGCAATGACACGCCACCCCTTAATGGCGCGCAAAAACTTTGAAAGGAAATAGCATTTGAGAACGGTGCGTTCGTTGGCAAGTCGCTCGAGCAGAAATCATAACTGCGGTTTCTTTGGCGGGGCTACGAAACTGAAGGGTTTCTCGACCTTATTCCGCTACAGACCGCAAATGCATGCTATGAATCAACCCTGGAAAGCGGTAACAGCCTGTGACAAGCTAGCATGCGCTTTTACCCTCAAATGATTTTCAGATCTGTGTCAGTGGTGTTTGTTTCCATGGTGCTTGTTCTTGAACTCTCCACGAGTGCAGCGCAGGGAGACGGAGGCAGACGTGCACCGGACGCGTTGTTTTCTGTCCTTCCCGGGGGAAAGTAACCGGAACGACGCGCGCAACACACGGCCCGGGTGCCGGGCGCCAAATCCACGCAGCCCGGTCGGTCGGTCTGAGCCGCACACAGATTTCGTTTTTAACAACGCTGGGCAGAACCTGACATTCTGTTTGGAAAAAGAAGTGGGTTCAACAGCTCTGATATCAGATAAGTAGCAGCTGGACACTGTTAACCTAATGGGCACTTTAGCGTCTCGTCATGTTTCATTGTAATCATCGAAATGTTTTCGGAGCTGTCTGTCTGTCAGTGTTTGCGCTCATGTTTTTTTTCCAAGGTGACCTTTAGCTTAACAGTGCGACTGGCCTTTGGAAAAAAAATGAGCTGTTTTTAGATTAAAAATGGTCATTTTCTGCTCCAGCAAAGATATATCAATTAAGATTGCATCCTTGGCTTATTGTCTTGGAGAAACAAAGATAAGCGATGGAGAGCAAATCCACCTAGCAAGTGTCACAAAACAAGCTGTATTGTGAAGGAAAGAAGCCCTGGGCTCAATGGCATCACTAATCGGCGTGAGCGTGAGAGGCAATCGTTTGCAGAGGACACAATGATACCGCACTCAAGAACGTATGCGCAGTGTATACACAGCACTCATGCGCTCAGCCACCACACTTCATGGAAGTCCAACAAAATGTTAAATGATTATAGCAAGTTGACACAAACACTTCAATGGGAAAATGAGGCTTGGAAAAACGTTAATGATTTCATAAAGTCCTTTATTCAAATTTGCCCCTCTTTATTGGTTGGGCATGTATTTTCCATCTATAATTTGCACATATTTTTTAATTTAATTAATTTTGCTCATGGTGGATCACTGAATATTCTCCGTGGCCAAGGTTACACTTATGCCAGTTCATTCACCGAAGACGCTGAGCTCTACAGAAATCCCCTATAAGCATTACAAATCAGGTGCATTGCAGTTTATCTGGCATAAATATATGTATAATTTCAGGATCATTTTGCATTTGGGTGCATTGTCAAAATTTTTGCGCGTGAAAAAATATTGTCATTAAAGTAAATACATTACTAAAAAACCAATCTTTTGTTTTTTATATGTCAAGATCATTATAAACAATACAATGCTCCCTATTTATTGCACGTAATAATATATACCATTTATACAGAAGAAGATTGCACTTTCATTTTGACAACGGTGAGGCAGTCTTCAAGCATGAACTTCTCGCCCCTCGAATTTCTTTCGTTCGCGTGTAGAAGTGCGTGCAGTTGTACATTGCCTGGAGCAGACGAGGGCACGAGAGTGCGAACCATCTCAGAGATCGAAAAACGAACCACTGGATCAGTCGCTCGAGAGCCGACGTGCTCCACGCTCACCAATTAAGCTTCCCCGGCCTTTAAATACAACAAAGATCCCAGACCTCAGCTCCTTTTTTGTTGTTGTTTTGAAGACGTTATAAATGATTCCTGAAGTTTCACACCCCACTATCGTTTTTTGAGACACCGCAGCCTTTTGTTTTTCAAAGGCAAAGGCATTTATTCCCGAAATCGTAATTGTGTTAAACAGTAAACGGGCGCAGTGAGAGAGCTCCTTTGGTTCTACAGAAACGACGTGGGGTGAAGTGAACAGTCTCTGGGTTCATGGAGCTCCATCAACTGTTACTGCTTCTGTGTGCAGCACCAACAAATAGAGTGGATCAAGGGACAGAAAAAGCATAACATTCCAATAAAATGAATCATCTGCATATTTGATGCCTGCAGCGCATCTGAAAAGCTAAACAGGACAGTTAGTGCAGTGGAAAAAGATTTATCTTGAGTAAGGGGGTCCTCAACTTACGAACACACTTGACGCTGGAAGTCTGACCTCCGCTTCCATCCCTCCCCTTATTAACCAACTATTTTCTGTAAAAATCTTAGATAAAGACAAAGCAGATAGAAAATACTCAGCTAGACTTCAACCCATCCACTATTAATAATCACAGATACAGTACAGGATTGAGGTGTTTGGACCCTATGCTAGAAGCATAGGTCTGAGGCAGAGAACCCCCTGGACGTGACACCGCTACACCACATTGTAGCACCTTTATTATTTTTCAGTAACTTCAAAATGTAAAAAAATTAAACTTGTTAAAATGACTGAAAATAATGTAGCGCACAGTGCTCTGGGGTTGGATGGGACGAAGAAGGATGCATGGACACCATTCCTTAGAAACATTTATTAGAACTCTAGCACACAGTGAGAGGTATCGACCCAGACTAGTGCAAATAATGCTCTTTTTCCGGATGGACCCACACCTCAAGCCAACCTTTATATCCTTTTTCAGCTTTTTCTCACCCCCCAACAGGCACTCACCCCCTTTTAATCCCTGTCAGCCCCCAATGTGGTTGAACAACTACTTCACAATTTTCCCACAATTCCCATTATCCCAACTATTTGCGCTAAACATCTTTTCCTGCTGGAACGTGGAAAGAATGCTCTTCAGTAACGCAGGTCGTTACAATAAAAATACATTAGCTCCACAACCTTCCATTCACTATGGTTGACCAAGTCCTCACATAAGCGGTGGTCATCAGCTTCAGGCCACTTCAAACTTTATCTTGTGTACAATGAAGAAAAGCTGAACAACACACAGATTTTCCTCCTTGAACTATTTAATTAATATTAATTAATTAATCAATTAATTAATTTATCCATCCATCCATTTTTTTTCCTCCTTGTCCTGCTAGGGTCGCGGTGCCAACAGGGAAAGCAGAGCTGCCCCTATCTTATTTATTTATTTATTTATTTTTTAAGCTTATCTAAAAATCTTCGTCATGGCCCTGGTAAAAAAATATTTTTTATTTGTTCAACATTTTTACTAACTTTGAGCAACATTAGTAGTTAAACATGATTTGTTAAAAAGTGCAGTCTCAAATAAATAAACTGGAAGAGGTTTGTGTTTTCACACAAGGAGCCGGTGTACGCTACTATTTCGATGCGTTCGCAATACTCTCAGGCAAAGCTTAATGTGTACCCAACTCTGTAGAAAAAAACAATAGAAGAAATATGTCAGTATTGTTATGATGATGAAAAGCAAATATGCCACAGGGCAGCCCGAGCTGGCCCTGTTCAAGTGTCTAATTACTTGTTTTCATGTGGCGGATTTACATTTAGAAATACTTTCATGGATTGATGGCAATTATATTAAGAGCTCATGTTAAATGTCTCTAAATATTGAATTGTGCAAGTAGTGACACAGCATCACCCTCACATATGATCACACATTTGGCACTTTGACACTTGTAAGGAAGTACTGACTATGTGAATCGCCTACAATGCAAATGCTGGCGCTCTGGGTCCTTAAACCAAACCAGCCTGCAGAACAATACGACACCACTCCGACAATGGAAAATTTTCAGCAGTCTAATGAGGGTTATATCCATTGATGAGGGTCAATTTCATTCATGTGCTAAATCACTGCTACTCAGTAACCTATAATAATACAAGCATAATTAGCTGTAATGAAGTAAAATGGATGTAAATTAAATTTTTGTATTTTGTGTGCTGGCTGGGCAGTGCTTTTACAGTATTTTCTTTCACCGCAAACTATTTGAAAAAAGAAAAGAACGGAAGCTGGTCCTCGATCCTCACTCATAGCAAGCCCGGCACTGCGAAGGCCTCGCGAACGAAGCGAAGCAAGGCAAAGCAGGGCTGCAGCGCTCGGCTGCAGATGGGCTGCGGCGAAACACAAAAAAGCCGGTGCAAGCCCCGGGGACAAACGCAGCGGTACCAGACAGGCTGCGTTCGTGACCTTCGCTGTCCTGCCTTCCGCCGCTTTCGTCCGCATGCCGAGGACTTTCTGAAAGGAGGCAGCTCTTGCCGCCTGTCCGTTAGCATGGTGCTCGCTAACCCCGTACAAAAGTCACATATTCGCTGATATATTTCTCTCCACGGTCGTGTCTCTGCTTGAGTGTGAGATTTCAGCCGCCGTGACGTCAGCGCAATCTTAGCTTTAACTCGGAAGGGTGTGCCATGTGCTGTAAATCAAGTTATGAAAAGCGAACGCCGGAAGCGAATTTGGCTGTGAATGGAGCGCCGGGAGAAGTCGTCTTTTCCAAGCGTGTTAAGCGTGTAGTTAAACATGAAGCCGCTTCTGCATCTTGCCGGACACAAACTGAACAGATCTGCCCTCAGCGCTAATTTTAACTGCTGCGCTAACTGAGACAATATGAAAACTACAATAATGACAATGACAAATATTAATTTTCCACTAGCTTCTTTTTGTTGCGTATCTGAGATAAGAGAATATATTTGTATTTCTGAAGATGAAATTCTGACTGTGGTATAGTGAATGTTAATAGCCTGCCCTTAGTAACCCTCATGAGGTGGCGGGTGTTACGCATTTGCCTCGTCATACAGTTTTATTGCCAGTCTGAGGAAACATTATTACTATACACTGTCTTTTCCATACCCGGTGAAGGTGAGCTCTTTCCTGGCCCGGTGGCAATCTGAAAGTTCTTGACAGTTTATTAGAAACCATCAGGTGACAGTACATGTGAACAAAAAATGGGCTTTAGTTCACAAAAGCACTAACTGCATCATCTCAGGGTGAACTGCAATGCAGGACTCGTAAAACACAAGATTTTTTTAAATGAAGTTTTTAAAAACTAAATTTTGTTAGAGGGGTCTTATACAAAGGGGGTGCGGTGGCGCAGCGGGTTTTTCTGAGAACTGCTCTCGGGTGGGCCTGCGGTTCAAGTCCCGCGGCATACTGGCGCCCCATCCTGGGTGCGTCCCCCTCCCCAGCCCTATGCCCTGTGTTGCCGGGTTAGGCTCTGGCTTGCTGCGACCCTGCTTGGGACAAGCAGCTTCAGACAACGTGAGTGTGTGTGGTATTATACGAATCCCCTGATGATGCCCAGCTGCCAGTCATCCTCAGCATATATAAATGGTCAGTAACCTCAGTGCCCCAGGTGTGCTGCTTTCCACAA